>NC_092628.1:83271376-83896842 GCF_039555335.1 Amphiura filiformis
TCAATGTATTGAATAATAATGTGGAAAATCTTTGTGGCTATAAAAAGATGAATGTGACAGAATGAACCTTTAATATCTGGCACATTCTAGATCTATAAGTTTGGTATAAAAGAGAAAAGAAAGACATTTTTGGTGCATATTTTTATAAATATGAAGTGAGCTGCGAGCTATGAATGTATAGCGCAATGTGATGATATTGTGAAGTCATTCTAAAAAAAGGTAAATCCGACCCTGTGGCTGGTAGGTGGGGGAGACACATGTGGTGGCTGGCGGGTGCATCCTTGTGATGTGGATGTATACACAATGTGTTTAAATACGACGTAGTATATCTTTTTATGTAATTGCCCCCAATGAGTTGGAGGAGTCACACCTTTTGGTGACAGTGTCGTGATGCTTCTGACTCTTCCAGGCTAGCCAATTAGGTCTGTTTTACTTTTGTTTCCTTTTGTATGTATTGCGTAATTTTACTTTGCTTTTTGATGTATTTTAGCCGAATTTGTAAAAAAAAAGAAAAAAAATACATGAT
Source organism: Amphiura filiformis (assembly GCF_039555335.1). Lineage (NCBI taxonomy): Eukaryota > Metazoa > Echinodermata > Ophiuroidea > Amphilepidida > Amphiuridae > Amphiura > Amphiura filiformis. Next base: position 83,271,903 of record NC_092628.1, read on the forward strand.
AAATTTGCCATAGTTAAACAATAGTGTGCCCAAACAGTAATTGTTGTGTGTTCTAGGCCGTATAATGCAGTATGTAGAAATGCAATGAATAAGTTTGAAATGTGAAGCCAAACATTACTAATTTCAACCAAATATACTTTGTGTTACTCCACGTAATCTAAGCTTTCTTCTCGTGTAAATTTCTTTATGTTCAGATCAATATAATTATAATGATTCATGACACATGCACACAGGCATATAAACAACATTTCCCATAGTAAGATACGTGTGAATCAGTAGCGTACCGATACTGATAATGTAAAAATATTGAAATCAACGTAAACTATTATTTTGTCGGTACAAAAAGTAAGCCAATGTCAGTCCAAGAGAACGCCAAATATGGATCAGGAGTATTACATAATAATACCCTGCTATGACAATAGCTGTACTGGGTTAATCTGATAATCTCCTTATGTGGTTAGCTTGGCTGGACTAGGAAATCCAGAAGGTCAGCCAATGTATGTACATGTTTTCTGTACATGTGCCATATCTTTTACAATGGGTGATAAATTACTGGTTTGTTTTATTTCAAAACGCAACAGTCGATATTCTAAAGCTTGGTCCAAATCCAAGAGAAGAACCAACTCTAGTAATTTATGTGGTTTCAACTTATATCGGCCGTTGCCTTTTTGATAAAAATGGTGTTTATTGATGTGCACACTTTCCTATTAGATCATAACATGCTGTTGTACATCCAAGGTCAAAGGTCTTCAAATCCATATTTGGCATTGTTCTGGGACTGAATGTGGTAGTATTTCAAAGTTTTTATTGAAACTAAACTGAGCTCAAAAAGAAACTTGTAATTTTTCACAAGGTTATATCTTAAAATCCTGTCCGTCAAAATGAACCAAAATTACACACATGTTTTCTTCAATACTCTACTCTAAACACATGTCAGTAACCAATCAGTTATCCAACTGACACAACAGCAAAATACACTGACATGGAACAGCTTCCTAGACCACATTCACAGCCCAATAATTGACACCCAGCAATAGAAATCTGTAAGAATGAGTACAAAATCCTTGCACATGTGATAATTCCCAAAGAGTAAGTGGAATAGTGTGGAACAAGACCTGTTTCTTGAAAAAAGTGTGTGCAAAGAAAAAAGCAGCACCGTTTCATCATCTGTGCCAGGATCTTGTATGCATACTCACAGATTTGTTGTGCTGGGAGCCAAATATTGGGCTGTGAAAGTGGTCCAGGAAGCTGTTCCGTGTCAGTGTTTTTTGATGTTGTGTCAGTTGGACAACTGCTTGGTTACTGACATGTGTTTTGAGTAGAGTATTGAAGTAATCCTGGGTGTAATTTTAGTTCATTTTGATTGACAGGATTTTAAGATATGACCTTGTGAAAAATTATAAGTTTCTTTTTGAGCTCAGTTTAGTTATTGATTCGGACAAAATTAGGACATTGTGATGTACATATGTTATTGGTTCAATTGGAAGGTTCTTTAAAAAATATGTCACAAAGTTCAATTTATGTTCCTATCTGTACTGTGTACTGGACAATATGCCTGTTTGATTCACTGGCGGTGGCAATCGACCATTGTCAGAAAGCGTGTCAATAGTACTTTACTGAACTGAACATTTAATTTTCCAAGCGGTATTTCTGATTCAACATATTCGTACGCGTACGGTATGTTGAAAATGCTTACCTAAAATATATAATTTTTGTTACTTCTGAAGCTAAACTTAAATACGGGAAGTCTCAATTTTATGATTTGAATAAGATCTTTGAATTCACCGCCAACCACAAAAACATGAAAGATGTTATTGACCCAGATGTTATTGACCCAGTTACATACATACGAGGCTGAGAAATGCAAACCATTTTAACAAAATCAAGTGCAGAACCAATCGGTTTCAAAATAGTGCAATTCCTTATTTTGTCGATTTGCTCAATGAACTCATGTAATAATGTGCTCTAATTTTAATGAAGTTGCTGGCTAACTGTTTTTATATTGATGTGTTTATTTTTTTTTTAAATTTTTGTTATTATTTTTTTTTATTGTTGTATTGTAAGTATAGGGGGTGGGGTGGGAGAATAGACTTTGTTATGTGAGTTTTGTTGGTGTGAGGACTTTGATTGTGTTATGATTCAGGATGTGTCCAGTGTCATGCTGAGTGGTGTGTGTGAGCAACTGTTGTGAGTGTTGTGAGTGGTTATGTGCCCTTCCAATGTGCTGTAAGTGGATTGTGCTGCGCAAATGTTGTGTGCTTGTGAGTAGCCTGGGTTGGATTTCTTGGGGTGGATTATCAACTTGCTTTCGTATGGTTTGTGCTATAGGGTTTGCTGCAATATTTTGTTTATTTATTTTGTTGTTCACTTGCATTTTGTCATAATTCTTTATTGTGTATATTATATATGTCTTTTAATGTAAACTTTGCTGTAATTTAGCCTGCGGGCTACAATGCATTGTGTTAATAAACCATAAATGAATGAATGATGAATGAATGAATGAAGTACAAGATATCTCGATAAATATTTCAGACTGCTTTCCACTTTCACTGATATTCTAGAACAATTATTGCAAAAATTTCGCACACATATTTAAAAAAATAGGTTTCAATCCAACCCTTAATTTGAACCCTATTCAATTTACGGGTTTTAGCATGGGCATACATTGTCCTTTACTTTTGCCAATATATTGGCAATTACCATTCGGTCAGACATCATTTCCGCTCTGTTCGGCTTACAAAACACGTAATGTTTATCACCAGAACATTTGGTGCAGTCAGTCGCCTCTTTAATGTGGAACTTACTACCATCCATGTATAATTCTATAATGTTGTGCCTGACAAAGATGGGAAAACAAGTACCACGTGCGAATTGTACTATTTATTAGAAACGCTATTTTATTTTTTGATAAAACAAAGTCACCTTCCCAGTACCCCTAAGCATACAATTCAAATGTCCATTTCAATAAACAAATTCAAAATTTCTAGCATCTATCATTTGAAAGATCTAAGAGAAACAAGGCAACTCAAGGACATGTGTATTATGACTTGAATGAAGGATTTCAGACCTCAGCAAAAACATTAAACTTTGACAATCCAGCAAACACAAAAACGTTTTAAAAACGTTTTTAATAAGTTATATTTTGGCTTTTGGTTTACATAAAAACGTTTTAATAACATTAAAATGTCGGGTTATATAAAGGTCATGAAAACGTTTTAAAACGTTTTGCATGAAAACACACTACAACAATATTTTTTTAATGTTTTCAAAGATGTTATTGTAAACTATTTTTGCAAACATTTTTTGCCAAATATTTTGTCAACACTTAAATAACATTATGTTAAAATATTTGCACCCAGTAAGCACAGAAATGTTCTTAAAATGTTTTTTTCAAAACGTTTTAACAACATTTAAATGTCGGGTTATATAAAGGTCATGAAAACGTTTTTAAAACGTTATTGCAAATATTTTGGGCAAACATTTTTCGCAAAATATTTTTGAACCCCAAAATAACATTCTGTTTAGAATGTTTTGTATCAAGTTTTCAAAAATGTTTTTGGAATGTTATTAAAACGTCTTATACCTTTTATATAACCCGACATTTAAACGTTTTCTGTAAACAATTTTTGGTTGCTGAGCAGTAGATTATCAAAAAATGATTTTTAATGTTATGAAAACATTTTGTACCCTTAATATACCCTTTATATAACCCGACATTTAAACGTTTTCTGGTAACCTTTTATAACCTTTTGCGAATGATGTCGAAAACGTTTTGTGTTTGCTGGGAATACATTTGATAAACATTATAGGAGCGACCTATAATTCTTTCGCCAAAGTGTTAATGGTAAAATAAAAACAGGGAGCGCTAGACCCAGTTTATACACAAATGTGAACATTTATTAAAACACGTGTTGTTCGTCCCGTGAAGTAAGATTTAAACCACTTCAACGCTGTTCCTGAAAGTTTATTCTGAAAGTTTATTCAGTTTAAGTACAATTTGAAAACTACAATTTTCCAGAAAAAAGTAAAGTTACTTTTGTGAGGACATCCCCATTGTTTTAAAAGCCACCGAACCGCGTTCCTAGTTCGCGCGTGCACACGCGCAAACGCTTATTGCACTAATGCAACATCCCGCGATCATTGAAGATCAACATACGTACCGCCGCCGCGCGCCGTTGCGTCGTGGCGCGCTCGCTGTTTTATGACTATTCATTATCGTGTCATAATATATAGCTGAAAACCTATCAAATTGCGTAGATTCATGGAAAGACATACCAAGTGAATAAAAATAAAATACATTCTCAACTCAACCCTTAATTTGAACCCTATAATCATGCTCAATGTTGGGGCTTCGTCCACAGAGCCTCTGGTTAGTCCGTACGGACACTGGTAGCTACATGCAATTGAATGGGGTTTCATATTTATTATTATCAACAATTCCTACTTTTTCCTCTTCATAAGAAAAAATACATGACAGTGTTGATTAACATTATCCTTCACTTCACTAGCCCTTCCTAAACATTTTACTAATGTATACGCATGGGATCACTGATAGAAACTGAAGTACCTCAAATTGGCATATTAGTAAGTAATTAACATATTCACGTAAGACAAATGAAATATGTATCGTATTTTAAGAGTAGCCTATTGCCATTTCAAAACAAATAGTTATAAAGTAATATGCAATCCTACGTAGCGATTTTGAATTCAAATATTGTGTTTGAAGTTAACGTGTTCAAATAAATCTTAGTTTTCATGTATACTATGTGTTAAAATATCACCCCTTAAAAGGTATAATTATTTGCTTTGGAAATGCCAAAAGTCAATTCTGAGATCGTTTTCTTTTTAAAGAGAAGCTGAATTTAAACAATTAGTTGATCCTTTGCTAGTATTATATAGTAGTTTAAATTTCTCACTGTGTAATTATATTAAATTGCTGATACTAGCAAAATGGACCTTAACCGTTTTATTGGTAGAATTACTCATGCAGCGAATAATTATTCTAACGGAATATTCATTCATATTTGGCGAATGTATTTTAAAGTACACAGTCTGTTTACATATTATTTGGCCACTTTAAAAGAAATTTCCGCCAGCAAACTTGTGGAAAGACATAACTTATGGACATTCTTCTTAGCTTTATTGTTGGAATTTAATACTAGCAGTATCGGATATATTTTATTATGCATTATATTGATGCTTCTGAAGGACGAGAAAGAATGAATTGTATCTACAAAAAAACAAAAAAAAACAAACACAAGCCAAAAACTACTTGATGATACTAGAAACCTATTTTATTCTCGTAGAATGGCTTCATATTACAGTTGATGTTATCATAGGGTATTAAAAGTTGCTTTTGTTACAAAATATTCTGTATCTTCACACTAGAGAATTCACACTGGAGATTTTCTATGAGAAATCGGACAGGAATATACGAATCTGACTAAAGAATACAATATATTTTTGTCCAAGTCAATGATTTCAAATATCATACGTTTGTCCGTTTTCATATTATTTCATTTCTAAAAGAGAAACCGTCAACCTAGTATTATGGTTGTAAGTGAGTACAATTATAGTTACAATATTTACAATCTATTGCTTTTTGACGCTTTCATTAGAGATCATATTTTATACATAAGAGTTGGTGACTCTCACTGTTTAAATACCAACGGCTTTGCTGTTTGAAGGCTTTTCATTCGTAATAAGTATTCTACTTGCTGCATAGACGCTGACGACTGATTCATAAAATAGAAATAAGGGTAGAAGTAATCATCACACTCAGTATTGATCTGTGTGTGAGTTACAATAATACAAAGTTGTCGGAAACATAAACCTCCATAGGACAAAACACTCTATCACTGTCCCTAAAATGATCGATTACCATGTTGTAAATGACCCTTTCAAGTCATGTTATGAACTACTCGTTAGTGAATGATGTATATGATGAAGAGCAATGTAAAGTAGAAATTAGTATAGACTTCAAAGTTATTGAAATTTCGATTTTCTTTCAAATATTTTCCGTGTTATGATAGAAAATGACCTGCGTGTGGATAGTTTTTAAAAACATACATGTACTTCAAATCACATGCGTCACGCCTTATGTTAAAAACACGATATTCAACTTAGTTTCAAAAGACGTGTCAAATTGACCTCTTTCGTGTGTGAATCGTTGATGTAAAATTGGAAATTGGATTGGATTGAAGTTGTACTAAAATATTAACAATACCAATGGGGTGTGTGTGTGTGTGTGGGGGGGGGTGTAGTGATGTGTAACGATCGGCGGCACATTTGTGTTTCAAGCATCAATTTTGACCACTATTCTGTTTTTCACTTGACATTATTGTACAGCTCAACTTACCGTACTTTGCCTAACCAGACAGTCCATGCCAAAATTGATACTACACCTTTGAACATCATACTTGAAAGATGTATGCTATGTAGAAACTTAATTTTGCAATTTCATAATTTGCATATTATTAGCATATTTGCAAGAAAAAACATGAAAATCAATAAATACCTATATTTTTCACAATTTCAATATTTTATTAGAAATTAAGCATGTAGGCCGTTTGTTATGACTTGATGAATGAAACTGTTAGACAGATTTTGATATTTTTGCTTATTTTTCCTTTTTTGCCCCAAAATGTGTAAAAATCACAATTTTTTGTTTTTCCTATATTTTCTTTGACTATTTATCAAATTTCTTAATTTATCTATAATACATTCCACAAACCCATGTCAAAAAATCTGTTAAAGCAGATTTCCAATAAATTGTTCCATTTTCCATTTTGGGTTAAATACTCAATTTTCATGCGTGGGATATTTGAAACATAAAATGAAAACATGTCCATTGCACTTTTTCCTCGAGATGTACTAAGGTTACGGATATTATAATCCCTTCTTTTCACTGATCCATCAGATACCTATTGTTATGAATGATCAATGAAAAGGTTCAGAACTGGGCTACTAATGGTCTTGTCAAGTATCTAAAGTTATTTTCATGACTGTGTCAACTCAAAAATCATTCAAGGTCGAATGTAGGCAAAGTATGATAAGTTGAAAACTATACATCTCACGCCAACAAAATTAACAATTTTCTGAAAGCTTATGTCTGAGATATTTAAAAATTCTTAGTTGTTATACATTGTGAAAGAAAACATATATCATAAAAAGAATTCTATTTCTCCATGAAATTGAATAACTTTTGGAATTTTCAACACGGTAATGGCACACTATGAGTGTCAATAAAATCATAAAATGTTTTATGGTTTATTATACTACATTTGTATTATTTTTAGGTAACAATCTTGTAAATGTATACCTAAATGAAGAAAACTACATTTTAGATCAGATTTGCACGTTGTTAACGCAAAAATTAGACACTTATATCACTTGAAATGCAAAAAGATGTTCTGTCTCCAAAAATAGTATTATCCTCCGTTAAAATAAGATAATTCCAAAATTAGCCAAAACTTGATGCAATTGGATAAAGAATAATTCTGTTTACGTAAATGCGCCCTAGAAGCATACAATATAGGGCTTCGACTATTTGGGTGTCATATCATACGACATATGACCATATTGAATAACTAATACATTGTTCTTACTACTCAAATAGCTGAGCAATGATATTTATAATGGTGCCCGAGTTTTCAGAGGAAGCTTATTTAAACTGTGATCTTTGCAAATGAGTGTAAAAACAAAACTGCACAGCAAAGTGCTCACGCCCTTGATTCAACACTGTGCCAGACACAACAGGGTCAAAAGAAATTAATGGTTAGCTAAACCAGCATGATCATGTCAGGCAATACAAGTCTGCAACTTTTGTTGTACAATGCATATCGTAATAATTATCATAATCCTTTGAAAGCTTTCAAACGTTCTTTAAAAATAAACTACATTTTGTAAACATGACCTACACTACACATCTGGCATATTATTTTATAAGTATTAATTCTCTTTTGGCTATTAAAAACACAATTGTAGTCGAAAAGTATTCAAGTATCATACTTCCTGAAAATCGTCTCCATGGAAAGGTACAAACTAAAACTAAACATTGTTTCGTCCATTTTTGAAACGTAAGGTATTTTATTTGGATATTGTGGAATTTGGATTTGTTTTCAACAGGAGCCGATCTTGCAACAAAAAAAAATTAAAAATTAAAGTAAAGATGTGAGCTTTCATGTACTGTATTACCATCTTTCAAGAGATGTGCCATATTGTAGACAGTGATATTCATAATTTGAACTCCTCTTTAAAAAGAAGGAGGAACGTCAATATGAGACAGAGGTTGACATACATTTCATGACCTCAAATAACTTTCTAATTTATTTTAATACTAAATATGATGTTGGTAACATTATAATTATAATGTTGGTAACATTATTTGCGTTTAACTTGGGGCCCACCGTAAAGTAAGTAATAATGATTAATATTAATAATGATGTTTCATATTGACCGACCCTTCACAATTCGTTTTTAATACATGCAATTTGACGATAATTCTCTATGACATTTGTAAGCCAACCATGAGCATGTGAAGAGCTTCATTGTCCTAAGTCATAAACCAGGAATAAACCTCGGTGTCTACCTGGAACTAAATTAAAGCATTGCTGCACTGATAAATATTGAGCAACTCTTACCGACTGTCTCAGTATTTGACCAAACTGCAGAATTTAATAACATGTGAATAGAAAATATATTTCTCAAAGCGCGAGCAAGCAATGTTGAATTACAATTGTAGTCATTGAAGTAGAAGCGACCGTGATCATGATGAATTGTTAGAATAGAAGTGGCGTATTCAGAGTAACATTTGTCCAGCTTGCGTGGTTGTGTTTTCCGCGTAAAAGCGTCTACGACCTTCTTTTTTGTACGGTTGAAATAAACACATCTGATCTATAATTAATGGATCTTCGTCGTTGTATATGTACAAAAGAGGCATTGATATATATCAGCTGTAATATTACTAGAATATCAAATTTATCGATTCTTATCAAAGTTTGAAAATACGTAAGAATTCTATCATATTTTACATTTTTTTGAATAGCAGATTGTTTTCATTTCCTATTGCAGTTGAATTCATGATGGATATAAGAATCTATAAGTTAAATTGAAGATTGCTTTCACAAGAAAATGTTTTCTTGTAATGTCATCACACATTCGTAAAAATGACGATATGAAAGAGCTCGGGGGCTTCTACAGTCAATTATATGATTATGGCAACAGTTTTCATATTACTAATTAAGGACATTTTGATGTCTTTGTGTAGGTTGGGTGCTAACTTCAGAGTGGAACATTCACAGTTCATGAAAGCACTGATGGGTATTTCACCTTTTCAACTGAATCTTTATCACGCCAAAGGGTATGAATGTGTTTACTTAATAAATGATTATACCTGGTTGCTGTTACACATCATCACGTCGTTGATATTAATTTTGCTAAATCAAAGCGTGTAGTCTTTTGTGTATTTTAGCAGGAAATTGTTGTTTTTGCTACGAGCAAAATATTTTGCACTGTTAGTAGCGCAATTCCTGTTATTCTTTGGTTTTAATCCAACAACAACAATATGTGTCTGCGCCAGATATACCCCCTCAGAAATGAGAAACTTTTGCAAAATGAAGCCCAAATTGAAGCCATTTGGTAGATCATTTTGGTACTATTATTGTGTACAATTTCTGTTTTGAAGTAGCCGAAAATGGATTAAATGAAGTCAAATTAAAGTCATTTCGTGGACAAGTTTTCACTATTATTGTATAAATTATTGCTTTAAACATATAGCAGAAGCGAAAAGGATGGTGTCTGAAGGGATGTGCCCCCCTTAGAATTGATCAATTTTGATCACTTTTGCAAAATGAAGACCCAATTGAAGAAAATAAACGGTAGACAGACACGTCAACATCTGCATCATTAATATCGCTGTTCATATGAAATGTCTCACGCTTTCTGAATATACTAAATGCGGTATAAAAATCAGAAACTTCAGTTAAAGCGGGGTTTCCTACTCTTTGACTGACTAAAATATCATGTTAAACTTTACGTTCCTGGGCATGAAATCAACTAATCACTGAATGATAGAGCATAAAAACCTTCAAGTAAATTCACACATGGATGGTGGCAAACATAGTTGTAAAAGTTCAGGTTCATGATACTCCCGTCACATGAAAATTCACATTATCTTTTACATCACTGGAGAGCATCTCATGTCATGGATGATGGCTTGTATATATAATGTGGAATATTTATGATATCAATATGACATCCCAAAGGCCTCTTTTAACTTATAACTCATCGTTGGAGCGTGTTAATACACCCGTCCCAAAATATAACCACCGCATCTGAAACGAATAAATAAGACTTCCCAGACTTGGGAAACGCAGGACGGGAAAAAAGAAATTGGCATTCTGGAGTTTTAAATCGATGTGGGGTAGTCCAAACACGGACAGAAAATGTAGCCCATATTAAATAAATGCGAATGCAAGTTACTGTTTTTAATACTTTGTGAGTTTTTTTGAACAATTGTTAATGGTAAACATACTTAATTTACTTTATACGTTATTCTTGTTAGGAGTAATTAGGACAACGAGCGCTGTCTCATTTGTTTTGGAGAGAAACTCCACCACTCCCTCATATCAATCTCTTGCATTTAAAACATATATCGTTGCTCGAAATATATAAAAAGCTCTACCACTTTATTCCATTTACCTTTATCCTAACCTTAAATGTAATGTTCAATCAAATTGTATCCAAGATACAGCTGTAATCATCTGATGAAAACTCTTACCCTAATCTCAAATCACAACATATCAAAATAACCAGCTTTAACTTTATTAACCATATCATATAACGACTTGAGGCTAGCCGTATTTATGGTATTGGCTTTCGAGGTGGTCACCATCATGATGATCAGTTGTAGATCATCGAACGAATGACTTTTATGAATTTTACCAAGGTTTCTGAATGGTTCATCTTAATTAATTATTCTAGGAAGTGTGTGTATAACGTTCCTTTTTGTATCCTGAAAGCAATATTCTAACATTTCCATTAAACATAAGATTTTCCCCACAAAACATTAGTGTTTACTGGCAAATATGCCCCTTTTCAATCTTTAGCCGGACAAATGAGGTAAAAATAATGCAAATTTATTTTAGTCCAGCATCGTTATGTCATCAATGCGTGTTACTCCGTCGATTGTTACTGAGGCTGTCAGTTTGATGTGTTATGTACATACAGTGTTATGAATATTGCGTAGACGATCGACGTATGAAGTAAACGCCTTGCTCAGTCCAGTCAAATTTCACATTTTGTCACATATACAAAACCTAAGGCCTTGATTTTGCAGGGTATGTTCATTTATTAAAGTACATTACATTCAAACCAGAATTGTGAAAAATGAGGGCGTATTCCTCAGGAAATGTTATAATAATTCTTTAATTTACAAATCGGTCTTTCGAATACTTGCATGCAAAGGCGTAACCAAATGGGGGAAGGAACATTTTCCACCTCATTTAGGACCCCTTTCTCCTGACCACTCAAACGGAGCAATTAATTGCTCGTCCATGGTAAACGTTTCGATTGCACCCCTTTTGACATGGTGCTTGCTGGGTTTAGCTCCCTACACCCTCCGAACGCCTCCTCGATTGCGAGAGACTGGTTTACATAAATTAAATACTTTGCCTATACTGACGAAGGCGCTTTGACTCAATAATACATAGAAGCAAGATTGAATTTAGTCACTGGGCAAAAATACTCGCGAAATTGCTGAATTGACCCAAGTGCAAAACCTTTGGGAGCATGCACAATGAATAGTATTTATTTCAAATGTGATCAGCAACAGTTAGTTTGTTGCAAAGTTGCTTTTATTGGATACAATACCATTGAATTACTTTCTAATTCATCTTATATATACTTGTGTCATGCAATAATACTGAAATCATTCCAATCGCAAATCACAATTTCTTTGAATCATAGTTACGTTTGATCATAAAAGATATCACTATTCAAGCAGGAGACAAATATCTGATTTTGGATACGTAATAATTGTATATCTTGGTTTATAGGCCCACAAAATTTCAACAAGCACACTAAGATGATTTACATACTAATTAAATTATGCTAAGTAATTTGATAAATTTGATAACCTCGGGCACTAAACCTATTACACCCACTTTGATTTCTATTTATTATCGCGTTACCGTATATAGCCCCCATAAGAATAATAGTGTGGGTATCTGTGGGTGTATTTTATTTCGTTCCTTAAAACCTTTTGCAAAATATCGACCTAGTTTTACAGAAGTGTCGTTGGAGCCAGTGGACTGGTTTGAATGGCAATTGAAGAAAGATGAAAAGGTGAGAATTGTATTATTTTCCCCCTCAAATTTTACTCGAAAAATGGCACTCCTCGAAAAACAATCTAAAAAGTTTTTACAGTTGTCTTGCTTACTATACGACACAGTTGAGAAACGTACATGTATATAGTAACAACTCGTTTGTGCTTAAAATGAAATAATATTTATATTGAAATAATATTTGAACCCAGACGTATTTGTTGTACACTGCTTGTAATATATTACAATGAGGTTTCGTGTGAAGGTAAATTGGCTATTGAAATCATCTCGTATTTCGAAAGCAGAGGTATTTTTGAAGTACAGTTATATAGCGTGCTTTGAAACGGAATTTCTGTCAAGGTCGAGATTATATACATATTACGCACTAAAGTAAGTAGTACGTGGTGAAAATGATGGGATGCAGCTATTCTGTCTTTTATGTATACATCATCCCGTGTTAACAGTGTTATTGTCCCCTCCTCCGTGGCAGATTTGCCCCCGGCTGCCCCTCGATTTGAAAGTCTAGTTACGCCACTGCACCCTGTGTATTAAGATGCTCAACTAAACCCCCAAATGACTTGGGGGTAATTGTGGAGCCATCCTATGTGCACATGGAAGCGGAAAAACACATTTATATTTCGAATTATCAATAAATGTAATTCCCTAAGACATATGTAAGCCAACCATAAATGTAAGGTCAAATTAAAGACTTGAGCTTTAATGCTCAAACGCGATGCATTGTTTAAAAATCAGTGCTATTTTGTGAGGTCTTCTACAAACGGAATATGCACTTTTTCTAAAAAAAAATGAAAGAGCTTAAGGGGGTACTACACCCCTGTGGTAAATTTGCGACTATTTTGCATTTTTCTCAAAAATTAATAACACACTGGTAACAAAAGTTATGTATATTATTGGGGCAAGGATTCTAATTACTACACTGAAATTTCAGTGACTCAAGACAGGCGGTTCAGTATATATGATAGAAAACGAGGTACATCATAGCGGTACCTTATTTCTTATTATAAATAACAAATCGCTTGTCTTGGGTCACTGAAATTCGAGTGTAGTAATTAGATTCCTTGCCCCTATAATATACATAACTTTTGTTACCACTGTTTTATTAGTTTTTGAGAAAAAATGAAAAAATAGACACATATTTATCGAGGGGTGTAGTACCCCCTTAAGGGGGTGTTTGGATTCTAGAGGGAGGGTGTCTGTAAGAGGCACAGCCATCAGAAAATGAATAACTGAGATCGCGCGTCAGTAATTTTCCAAGTCTTTAAAAAAATTAGGCATAGGTGGTAATCGAACCAGGCACCTTTCGGTTCTGAAGCAACGGATAGTACCACTAAACCAACTTCCTATCTGCACTAAAACCTGTGATATTAATTCTTGATAATGCTTAACGGAAAAAATCAATGTACGATGTCATTCAAATAGAAGTCCCACAACTAAAGTAGCAATCGATAAATCTGCTCACTCAATTATCAAATAATAAATAAATAAATAAATAAATAAATAAATAAATAAATAAATAAATAAATAAATAAATAAATAAATAAATAAATAAATAAATAAATTATACAAAAAGAAATTATAAATTAGTTTTCTAAGCCCTACGCTGGAAAAATAAAGCAGCATAAGAAAAATGATGGACGCACGGTTTCGAACAAGCGACGCTCAGAACAGCAACGAAGAAGTCACAACGCCTTAGACCGCTCGGCTACAGAACCACACAGCCTACTCGATGTCAAAGAAATATATTAACCTCTAACGTTACGCAATATTGGCACATGCCACAGGCACATGTCTGCGGGTAAAGATCCTGCATAATAGAAATGCGCACAAAGGGTCTATCCCTAAAATCATACTAACCAAAAGGTCATTGACATGTAACCAATTCTTTGTATACCTTGATACAGTCAACATATACAAAGAAGTATATTATTAGGCGTAGACGCAATCATCAATGCGGGAAGTATAAAACCATAGTTGCCACTCTTGAAAAAAATTTTAGTCTACGGCTATTCCGAAAACGGCCTTGAACCCTGAATTTAGAGGTAAATTTTGGGTTGTTACATGGAATTCAAAGTAATTATATCATGAAAAAACCCACCGAGAGGACTACGATACTTATTCAGAGCCAATCTACATTATGTTATTTGCAAAAGCCGACGATCAAAGTAAAATTATAAAAGTAGCAGGACCAGATATCAACGTTAAATCCCGGTAAGTCTAAAATCGCATCGAAAACGCCAAAATGCAGTCACACCATTTATAATATTACTAAATCACCAAAACGAATTGTAACGTAGGTATGCAGAAAAGAGTTGTATTAGCAACAGATTTGTCTTGAAATATCACCAAAATATCACCAAAATATCTTGAAATATCACCAAAATATCAAATTTCGGAATAAACGCCCCAAATTTTAAACAAAAATGAACCTTCCAAAATAAATGCACATTTGCACTTGGTCATTACCTGGCGCTGTGATTTGGTATTCCTCGTCGCTTTCTATCTCTAGTTACCAGTACTTTTAGTTTGCCCTTACCCCAGCCCTTAATAAATGTGAAAATCTAATGCATCCTTCAATTCCGTGTACTTTAATAGATTACATATCTTCTTGAAGCTAGAAAAAGATTAAAGCGCATTGGATATTGACCATTGTTGGAAATAGGGAATATAATACGCAATACAACTGTGGAGTCAACGAACCCCTTGATTAATAATAGCGCCTGTTCAAAAATACTGGCTACTCCAAATGAATGTGGACTGGATAATAATTATGATCATAATGGTAACATCATTTGCTCTTAACCTGGGGCCAACCGCAAAGTAATTCAAACTAATAATGATACTTTTATATTGACCGTCCATGTATAATTCGTTGTTAATACATGTAATTTGACGGTAATTCCCTATGACATATGGATGCCAACCATAAGAAAGTGAATAGTTTCATTGTCCTAAGTAATACAAGTAAGCCCAGGTGTCTCCAAGGAACTAATGTAATTAAAACATTGCCGTAATAATAATTATTGAGAAACTGTTTTTGATTCTCTCAGATCCTTAATAACACGTGAACAGAAAATACTTTAGTATATTATTCAAAGTTCAAGCAGGTAATGCGGAATTTTAATTGTAGTCATTGAAGTAGAAGACGATGATGATGATAAATTGTTGGAATTAAAGAAGTGCATTCGGTTGGATGTTTTTTCCGCGTAAAAGCGTACACGGCCTTCTTTTTTTGTACAATTGAAATATGCACATTTTCTCTATAATTAATGGATCGTCACCGCTGTACCATGTACAATGAACAATATACCTGTACAAAACAGGCATTAAATCAGCTGTAATATTACTAAAGTTTCAAATTAATCGATTCATATCAATGTTCGAAAAAATGTATATAAAAATTCTATCATAATTTATGCCTTTTTGTATATTAGATTGTTTTCATTCCTAGTTGAATTCCTCATAGCAACGAGTCTATAACTTAAATTGAAGAAACTGTTTTCTTCTAATGATGTCATAACAAATTTGTGAATATGACGATATAAAGGAGCTCACGGCTTCTTCAGTCAAGTATATGCTTATAGAATCAGTTTTGATATCGCTAATTAAGGACATTTTGATTTCTTTATGTAGGTTGGGCGCTAACTTCAGAGTGGTACTTTCACAGTTCATAAAAGCACTAGCGGGTATTTCACCTTTTCAACTGAATCTTTATCACGCCAAAGGGTAAGGATGTGTTTAGTTAACCAATAATTATACCTTGTTGCTGCTACATTTCATCACATCGTTGATATTGATTTTGCTTGAGTCAAAGCATATAGTTTTTGTGTATTTTAGCAGGAACTATTGTTATGTGTACCACAACTAAACATTTTCATAATTAATAGCGCAATTGATATCATTCTTTGGATTTAATCCAATAGAAAGAACGTGGAAAATGCGTTCACTTACTGTATTCACTTTATTCACTTATGAAAATGTCCGCACGTGTCTGTGTTAATCAGGATAATTTAGAGTTTGAATGAGTCATTGATCACGGTTTTGGTTTTATAATAATAACAATTAATAAAGATTCAACTAAACGGAAATGATCATAAGAATTCATTTCAAATGCAAAGTTTATTACTCTGAAAATGAGTAAAGAAAAGGAAAACCGGCAATTACAGAATTGGCAAATATCTAAATGTAAGTCTAAACAATTGATGGGTTCAACCCTAGAGAATGTGCATTTTAAGTAATCGAGGAATGCTTACTCTTATATCAGGTAATGCAATGTAGTACCTCTCAAAAATATGTTGCCAACACTTAAATAACACTATGTTAGAACGTTTTGCAGCAAGGTTTTGAATGTTATTATATTATATTTTATTCGATCCAATTTAAAAAAAAAAGGTTTTTGTAAGAAGTTTTGTATATGTTGAGAGTAAGCTCCATTTTCAGATGGCAGTCTTCAACTCTCACTTTTGAGGGTCAACATTCTAGCTATCTCATTTGATTTCTTTAGCCCTCCACAAAGAGTTGGTACTTCATATCACTCTTTTCACTTTCACTTTCAATTCATATATGCTCCGGCCATCATTACTCGAATATAGGCGAAACTATAATCCTATACCACTTGGTTCCCTTTAGTTTATCCTAACCTTAACCTTAATATTCAATATAATCGTATTCAAAATACAGCTGTAATCATCTCATGCCAACTCTTACCCTAATCTCAAATCACAGCATACCAAAATAACCAGCTTTAACTGTATTAACCATATCATATATATAGAGTGGCTCGAGGCTGTGTTTATTAAATCTAGCCGTATCCTGGCATTGGCATTGGAGGTTGTCATCATCAGGATGATCAGGTGTGTAGATCATTGAAAGAAAGCTCACGGACCCAAAGTTCTGCCCAACGTTTGTTGACACATGTAGTTCATGACAATTATGATTTTAGAGAGGATATAAACTGTGGGTACAGATTGCAAACTGGAAAAATGAATTAGGAGATATAGGTGATTATCTGTTGAAAATATTAAAGAAATTTGCTATATAATCACTAATCACTAAAACTATTCCACCCACGTCCATGACTATGTATTTCTTATCACTACGTATACGGTTTGGTATAGTGTGAGTATATGTGGGTGTGTTTGATAACGACCTTAAGGCTGTTCAGAGGGGAGCACGATCTAGCAGTATTTGCACTCAAATATTTAGGCAAATAAAGCTGACTCACACAAGGAATGGTATAGGTTCTATAAAGTAGATTCCATGGCTTAAAAGGGCTGTCATTTTTACCCCAATATGCATGATGTGCGTTTTAATACATTATTGGCTTTAACGCAAGAATCGCAAGACATATGGAAATAAGTTCAATGTATTAAAATTAAGAAGCACATTGCAGTTTTTAAGTTGATTTGCTAAAATTAGACAAAAATATGTCTCCTGTCATTCCACTCGCCTAAAACATTTTTGCAGTCAACATTCGTACTTCGAAAGGAAAAACATTTTATGCATACTGCAGTTACTGTTCATTTTCCTATACACAATACACAGTGCTCTCACCATTGACGCGTGACCTCTACAAACAGTGTATCTTATAGGTATAGGGCATTGCCTAGTTAACGTCACTCTGTAAAAAATAACCGGCCAATATGTTTTGTACTCTCTGAAATTCTAGAAAATATAGTTTTGTAGCATGTCCTAAATTTTTAGCTAATTTAGATGTTTGAAAATATTCGCACTTTGGTGATTTAGTAAGGAAGGGCACGCATGGCCTGCAAAATTCCCTGTGTAAATCGAATGCAACTTTTAGTGACTATCACTCACTTGTGGACCGCTCTCTTCCGAAGGGCATTAAAGCTAAACCACTTGACAATCAATCAAGAATAATATATAATAGTACATGTAGGCTAAAAACTGAGTAGGTGTGGCATCTGCAAATGTTTGTACCTCCCTGATATGTAAGTGACAAATAACAGCAAAAACAACTCCCATATCTGTCCATAACTTTGGTCAGTGGAGAGAGCCTGGGGATTCCAAGTCGGTGATTATTGATTGGCAAGTGCCATATTTGGGCATAAGTACAGTCCACCATTCAATGTGGAGGATGGGCTAGACTTTATCGATTGATTTTGCTTGAGAAATTTCCTGTTAACCAGGTTTAAGTACTGCAAAGGTCGAATCATGTTTGCTGTGCAGAATAACATTTGCCAATTTTGAAATAGGGAACAGAAACAGTGGCGTCATAGGGGCAGGGGGCACGGGGGGATAGGAAAATTGCCGAAAAACGGCTTGTGCCCCCCATCAGACCCGGTTCCCCCCAATCATGGTCGGTGCCCCCCCATGTGATGACCCACGCAACGCCACTGAACAGAAACAAAATGTACATGTTTACGGCATTGTCATTTTGCACACCATCTGTGTCAGGTAGTTTTTGTGTCCCCTGTTCAGTAAATTGGATGTTTACCCATAATTATGCGAAATAGGTAACATAGCTAGGAAGTTTTTTCTGACCAAGGATCAAGGTGAGACTGTTCAAAAAATCAGTTGTTGTTTCCCCCTCAAATTGAAAATATCCAACAAGAACGATGACACGTCTTGAAAAACATTTTACAAGCCTTTTCAATCATTGTCTTGCATATTTCGAAGCAGTCGAGAAACGTATCAACAACTCGTTCGTGCTTAAATGAAAGAGACGGTGTTTATTTAAGCGTTGTATGAAGCTAAATTTGGTTACTGAAATCATAATTTGAAGGTAGACACATTTCTCAAAGTGCACTTATTACAATGAAGTTTTACGTGAAGACAAATTTGGTTATTGAAATCATATTTTGAAAGCAGATGTATTTTGAAGTCTACTTATTAGAATTTAAGGAAGTAACCTCTTGTATTAAAATAAACATTGAAGTAGTTTTAACTAAAACGGTTGAGACACTCGATTTATTTTTGTCTTTTGATATTGTGTGCTTTGAAAGCGAAGGTCTGTCGAGGTCGAGATTTGACAGATATTGAGCACAAAAATAAGTAGTATATGGTGCGAATTATGGCCTGCGCTTATTTTGTCTTTTATAGGAATACAACACCCTATGTAGAGCATACAGGAGGACATAAGCGTATACTTTCTTTCAAACTTGGAATGAAGTGAATTGACGCATGTGTTATGTAATCGCTAATTTCTTCGCAATCAGTCAACCGATTCCAGTAAAATTAGCGTATAAGATGCAGAATAAAATGTGCTACACACTGATTTTTAGATTCTGATGTCTATTTCTCGACTCACGTCCAAATTCATTTGCCCGGTAATTTTTTCTGGGACACCTTGTATAATGAAAGTCAGACAAATAATGATTAATGATAATGAAAAAGTTCCCTTAGTATAGCTGCGAAGCTTCCAAACAGGGAGCCATTGTGCACTTTTTAGTAGAAGAATTGAAAATGCTCCGATCTTGTAGAGAGACATACCAAATTACTCTTCTCATCACAAGGATTGAAACAATGTATAGTTGTGTTATCTATTGTTATGGAGTTATCGTACAAAAACCACATTTTTAGGCACTTTTTTGGTTATTTCAACTTGCACCAAGTTTGAAAAAAGTGGTGGCAAATTGTTCGTGTAGCTGACAGGAACCAGGAAAAGAATAGTTTTGCCTATGTTCACCTGCAGAGATAGAGGGCAAACAAGGTCAAAGACCATTGGGTGCCGGGTGTCCATAGAAACACTGTTGATCTTTGATTTCCATTGCACACAACAAGTAAAGTAAACAGTTTGAAAGGTAAGTTCTATACCATTTCTTGATTCATATGTCAAGACGAGCAATTTGACACTATTTTTGCTAAAAGTAAGTTGAAATTGTTTACCCCGGTACAACCAAAAATGTGATATTTTACCTAAAAATGAGGTTTTTGTAAGATAACTCAGCAACAATCGTAGATAGCGCAAACTATACATTTTTTTTAATCATTGTAATCAGACGAGTAAGTATCAGTCAAAAAAGATCGGGGCATTTTTGATTTTTACCCCTGTATGACCTTTCGTGACCTCTAGCCATCACCAGGAGTCAAATCCAAAATGGCTCTACGTCTTAAAACCAACATTGGACCGTCCATGTGTGGAAATCCTCATGCTTCTACTAAAAAGTGCACAATGCTTCAGCTTAGCAGCTGTAGTACTATTTGTTTTCAGAAATTATGTGACGGGAAACTCAAGATCGATTGTCAGTAGCCTTTACAGGGATTGAATACGAGTGTCACGGCCCTGACAATAGTCTCTAAGCTTATTTACAATCAGAAATTGAACCCAAGGCTATCAAATGATAGACTAGTGAGTTTAACCCAAATTACTGTCGAAATGCACAATAGTTAAAACAGAAAGTACACCGTCTGTTTAGATCTCCTTTAAAATCGATGGCGCAATTACATCATCAGCATGAGATATCATATCGCCTATGTTTTATTTAGGTTATGTTTGTGTGGTTTTCGTCGAGTTAAACTCATACTTTTTTCCGAGTAATGATCGGCACACATAGTTATATGGGCCCTGTACAAAAAATCGCTTAGAATTTTAAAACAAGACGGTCGATTCATGTTTACTTTGATGAAATCAACTATACCTAAGTGGTTTCTAAGTATTATATTAATAGCTCTGGTTTCCTAACCTCATCCATGTCATCTGAGTGAAAGCATCTGCTGTTCATGCATTCTAAATATAGCATTCAGCGCTGGTAAAAGAAGAACATCTATTAATTGTAGTTCCTCTACACCTTAGTATGTTATTATTACTTTGCACCATTTAACAGTTCTTCATCTGCGACAAAAACGTTTTTAATGACTCTTCTATTGCGATAACCTCAGTGGTCGTAATCAAGAGTAGTAATGAATAGTCACAAACTATCCTTAGGCCCATTCTCCGATAAAGCGTCCAAGTTTGGTCTCGCAAATTGCAAAATTCCAACCACGAAGAATTCATGAAAATCATTCAGAGTCGTAAACTTTAATAGTTTCAGAGCACAAAACAACGCATGGGTGATTTTTCAACAATACTGAATTTTTGAGCAATATTACTTGTACGCATTGGTGGTAACGTATCAGTGGTAACGTATCTGTGAAGCCTTTTCACACTTTTGTCTTAATCGTGCAAGTGTAAAAACTTACCGACTTAATACTCATACTTGATCAGTCATCACCCAAAGTACTAAAGTCTGGTATGGTATTTGGCTTCATTTATCACAGCGTTTTTTCCGAGGGGAGTAGAATTTAGGTAACGTATCTGTGACGACATGAACGTAACGTCAGGATTTTTTGCCATTAATAGACCTAATTTTTTTACTTTGAAACCATTGTGTTATGTACCACATATATAATATAACTATGGAGCCTGCTTGATCCATCACATATGAGAACATTCATATAGCTAGTTATTTTGACAGATTGCTATCCATTAGAAATATGGTAACGTATCTGTGAACAATATTGACGACATAGTCTCAAAGACCTGTTGGAAAAATTTAATAACCTGCGTTGTGATGTTTTATACTTTATAATTAGGGCATGATACCAGCTAATGAAAAGTACCTATAATCCATTATTATGCGCGCATGTATAGCGAACAGGGACACATTATACGGAACGCACCTTGGCTGGCGACATGGAGGAAAACAATGGATATGCATAATCAGCTTTATTGTTTTATACTTTCTAGGCATGTTAGAACCTCTAGCCCCACACATTTTAGAAAGCAACTCCTAAGTATTAGTTATATTTAAAAAAGTCATTTCTTTCTGACGAAACAAGTCTCAATACGACTTGAAACTATGGGCGACACAAATTTGGCTTTTTGAACACTTTATCGGAGAATGTGCCCTCAGATAACTCTATTCTTAATGATTACGTGAACCAAATGTAGTTATTACCATGAATACGTCTGATCTGATGTAGATAATGCACTGCAAAAATATTTTACTCAACACCGAGTAAAAAGTTCACAGCTCAACAGTTGAGTAAACTAAAAAATTACTCAACATTGAGCTCATATAGTTCACAACTCAACAAATGAGTAAAAAATTACTCAATTTATTTTTTACTCAACTGTTGAGCTGTGACCTTTTTATTGAGTAATTATTTACTCATTTGTTGAGTTGTGACCTATATGAGCTCAATGTTGAGTAATTTTTTACTCAACTGTTGAGCTGTGATCTTTTTACTCAGTGTTGAGTAAAATATTTTTTGCAGTGTGGTAATGAATTACACGACTATATAATAGATCCGATGACCGTCTCGTCTCGTGATTTTCATTCTTGGTGAATTAATTTCATAGAATATAATTGTAAAACTTGGTTGTTCGTATTCTTGAAATGAAATTTTGTAAGTGTGACCCCCATCATGGAAATGAGGAAAATCGATCTTCAGATCTTCATAATTTTCATAATTTTTGCATCATGAAAATTGATTTCGAATTCACTTCTAATTATATGTAAATACCATAAACATGTGACTTAGAAGAAAGCCAAGTTATATTTTGAAATGAAAACATAAGGTAAATCAGTTCATAGCTCAAAAACAAATGGCTATTCTATTTGAAATTCATACATACCCTATGTAAGACATAACCTTAATCATCCACACAGGGAGTGTGAATTACAAATGTGGTTACCTGAATGGGTGGCCCCATTATAAATCTACATCCCCTATATGGCTATTTAAGGTCATGTCTTCCATAGGGGGTGGATGGATTTCAACTGAAATAGCTCTATTTTGCAGATAGCTTTCTTATTTTTATTGATCGGGTCGCTGAGCTGAATGCTGAATGTTTAAAACATGCTTGATTTCTCAAACATGTCAAAGAAGCGTGCATGGGCAAATTGCAAACGTCTTTATAGTATCACACTGGCCATTACAGATGGATTTAGATAAAAAATAAAAGAAATAAGACAACTTTCAAAAAATTTAACAGTGTTGCTATCAGCACTGTGCCAAATTCTTGATTCAATCTCCAAAGCCCAAAAGACGTAAACAGCGTTTTCTTTTATTTTATCAGTTAGAATTAGTTCAGGCAATAGTTATCTGTACCGTTAAAGCTCCTGCATTCCGAAAATGACTTGAAGAAACATGTGCCCTACTTTTGTAGGCTCAGAATATTTTTGGAATTTAAAGGGCCGAGTCATGCTCACACGTGGAGCCTTGTTATAGAGGGTCTTAAATACTTCATTCCAAACAAATAATTGCCCTCGACTCAAAAGCTACACTAACTAATTTCTTATCTTTCATTATGCACGTAACTAAACATCTACTAAAAAGCAATTACCACCTTTAAATAATAATGGTCATTGTTCCTAAACCGATTGCCGATGCCAAATGTGGAATATGCAGTCGAAGCAGAATTTATTTCTGCGCATTATGAAACCTACTTTGTTACTATGGTCCCAATTTTGATGTCGCAGCGTACATTTTAATGCAAGTAACCCAAGCAGCAAAATGGGCTATTCCAGAAAATAGACGCACACCCCCTATAGAGGAGTTCGGATATCCGGACTTTTTGTCCAGTCATGACTGTTGGAAATCCAGACTTTTAAAGTGCCCAAAGGCAAAAAAATCCGGCAGAAAAATAGTTCAAAATCAGAAATCCTCAATTTGAGAGCTCATTTTCAACATTTCCGTGATATTTCCTTCATTTGATTGGATTTCCAAGCTTTTTCCAGTAACATTGGCAACTGGAATTCCAGTCGTTTTCAGAAAGCAGACTTGGAAATCCAGACTTTTCTTTGAAAATTTACTCCTCTATAGGGGGTGTGCACCTATTTTCTGGAATAGCCCAATCCTATGGCCTTGCATTCAGTATCCATTGATCCATTGAAGGAAATCTTAGCAGCTCTCATTGGGTTATTCTTTTTGTTTCATGCATTTGAAGGGGATCAAGGTCCTAAATGGAATACAATTGCAAGTTGTCCTTTAAGTGGTAAAGTTACTTTTAAAATTTACTGATTGGGAGGTGTTCACAACAGATATAACCCTTGGTATTCCACTTCTTGTGACCTTCTTGGTCACAGAAAACATTGAACTTGTAATGTTTTAACATGGGATTAAGTAAACAATGACTACTGATGTGAATAATGACATTTTGTTTTATTGTCTTCCATGGACACTGAATACAAGGCAATAGGACTTTGCTGTAACTTTCAAATCTTGAGTTACTCTCATTTAAATGTACGCTGCGATATAAAGTATGGAACCATTGCAACAAATGGGGTGTCATAATGCGCAGAAATAAATTCTGCTTCGACTGCATATTCCAAATTTGGCATACAATTAACGGTTTAGGAATAATAGCCATTATTTAAATGGGGCGATTACTTTTTGATAGTTTATTTATAGGCTACATCTCACAAACCTGCTACTTCATAGAATGTTTTAAAACGGTGTCAGAATGAGTCTTTCGTAAACCGTATAGCAGGTGATTTATTGGTAAATACTTATTAAATCTTTAAACGTATGCGAGTGACTCCTAGTTTACTTACAAAACTGAGAACTGAGGGGCATGTACCCTTTTGAGATTCCAAAATTAAAATGGACAAGAACTTTTAATTTCATCGTTACGGCGTGCTCAAACTTGCTCACTCCTTGTATTTTCATCGTATATCGTTAGATACACCTTATTTGAAATTTATTAAACGACATCACAATATTTCTAAATATTTTGTGTTTTCACGTAGGCATTATGGTATAGGTCCTTTATTATTAGGGTGCAAGGTCCAGGACGTGATGTCCAACAAAAAACAAAAACAAAACACCGCATGTTCATATTGAAAAATGAAAAATAAAAGCAATATTTTGTAGTTCATGTTTTTTCAACAGTACGAGCGTTGCTGTCATCATCATGATGAATGCCTTTGGCGACCCTTGGAATAAAAAGAGACAGAACAAATTAAAAAATCACCTCCGCACTTAAGAATGTCATGTTGCATTGGCGTGAGTGCAACATAGAAATTTCGTTTTTTCAGTGGCTCAGAAAAGGTTTCTTTATTGTTTTTTTTTTGAGAAGACAGATCAATTCAGCGTAAAATTTCCTAACCAAGAAAATTTGAAAATATAAATACTAGATTAGAATTATACTCAAAGGCCTTTGCTATTTTAATGATGTCAGGCGACATTCAGCTAGTGGTCTGCAGCACTACAGAAATATATAATGTGTTAAACTACGATGATCTTGACGGTTCATAGCTGTTTATTGTCCTTTTAGATGGCCAGTGCTTAAGCGAATGTTGTCACCCAGAGTGAATTCGCAATCGCAGTAACACAGCCTGGACACTTGAAGTGGGAGAATATTGTTAACGTTGATTGACCTAGTCGAGTCTGCAAAACAAACATTGGTAATGGTCAAGCAAGCATCTTCAAAAAGACAAGCGATAATGACTATTTATGTATTATTAGTATATTTTATGAGGAGTGTGGGAGATTGCGTAAGTTACACAATGATACCGATGTCTATATTGAAATGAATAACTGGTAATGACAAAAACGAATTGGAATAGGTAGACAGTACTGTCAATTTTCATTTCATAGCTCTCCAGTAATGCGAATCTAAAATGACCAGGAAAACAAACAACGCATTTATAAACATTTTCAAAATTGTCAAAACATGTTTGCTTCTCAGTCAATCACGTTTTTGGACATGCTACGTTTGAAAACACAATCACTTTTGATTTTATTCGCCAATATTAGATTTGCATGTACTTGTCTAAACAATGTACTAAAATTGCACAACATGATAGCTCAAAAGTTTCTCTCAATTCAGAAATCAAAGCCACTTTGTGTTTCTTTTGCCCGTGATGTAAGAAATATTTCAGGTATTCAATGTCACGTTACACTTTTTAAAACAGTAACAATAAGTATTGCATACGAACCACAAACCCGCGGGGAAGGGGATTCATTCGCAGTAGAATGTTTTAGCGACAATTTTCGATTTGCTCAAATTCATACAAACCCAGCTTTTACCAACTTTGTAACAAGAGAAAATGTGCTAATAAACGATGCCAATGGAAAACATAAAACCAAAGACAATGGTTGTGTGCAACTCTTCGGTAATTTCCTTCATTACGTTACACCAATTAAAACATTGGTTGGGTGTAACTCTTTGCTAATTTGCTTCACTACTTTTCCCTACATTAAGGTTAGCAACTATTTTAAACTGTTGCGATTTGGTAGTTCTCGGCATCTTGCGAATGGCAGTGAGCTTTGGCAAAAATTGCATTGATCATTTCATAGCGAGTGTGTAGAAGAATTCAAATATCACAGATATTCTTTTGTAGGTCCTGTGGTTCTTGAGTTATGTTGTAAAGACGGCTGAAACAACAACACTTTTGTCAAACGTAAGGCTCATTAATATGTAAATTTTACAAATATTTTGCTCGAAGTCAGTGCATATAATCATTATGTTTAGGGTATTCCTTTTTGCAGACTTTTGCATTAAAACTTAGTGAAAGTGTGTCTAGTGTATTCTAATGTATTTTATTATGTAAGAATGATAGATAAAAGAAAAGAAATAAAAAAACGAAAGAAAACAAGAAAGATACTTAACCCATTTCCAACACATCCCTTAAAAGTTGCTGTTGTGTAATTCCGTGAACAAAGTTTTGATAAATACATGCAGCCAAAATGTCAACAATTATTAAATCAAAAGATTATATACGATCGGGGCAGGAATAAAATCTATTAAAATATCAGTAAACAGCAAGTCGAATTCAAGATGGTTCACGTCGGTATGCAAAACAGGTTAAAGAAAATGGTTAATAAATTCATTGTTGTGATAAATACTTATCTCGGTCTGGTTGAATCGTAAGTTTAATCTACTCCAAATGAAAGCACTGATTTAGAATAAATTTGAAAACATATGCCCTTGGTATTGCTTTTAAATTGTTATTACCCGCGGGTAAAATTGAAACGACCTGATGAGCCTCACATCCCGCATACATTTTGATTAAAAATAAAATATGAAAGGCATGCACAATCAGATCGTATTTTGTCACTTGCGATTTGTAGATATTTATGTCGTTAAAACTTTAATCGACTTGTTTCTATTTTAGTGGATGTGAGTCGCTTCAATATGGGCGCGAGCTCGGAAACAACAACAATGAACGAGCAAGAACAAGTGGACGACAGAACGAAAGATAAAACGAAATAAACGAAAGAAAGAAAGGATGGGGGGAAAAAAGGAAAGAAAGAAAAAGAAAAAAGAAAGACAATCAAGATATCCGTTTATGTTTCTTTTCCAATCACTCATAATTTGAATGATAATATTTGTTTCCTCACAGAATTGTTTTTTGACATTTTCCTTTTCTTTGAATATTTTAAAATATCATATGAAATTACAGACAACTTGATAGAAAGTAGTATACTGTTATTTGAATGTACTTGCTTCAAGATCAGCTCCCCCTGCAAACTGGTGTAACTGGTTAATTGTTATGTAGAATTGCAGATTAATACGTAGTGGTAATAACAATGAAAATTATTAATTACCGGGAGCGCTTTCGAGGAACTTCCTCGTCATCAGCCGATGTTGTTAGCCCCGTTTACAAAGCACGAGGTGATTTATTCATGTAGTGCGGTAGGCCACATTTTCACCCCTGCGCGGATCTTAAAATATTTTACAAAAACTTTTAGTTTAAACATGACCTTATTATCGATTCGTGACCCATTTCCAACAAATCTCTTTAAAGTTGATGTTGTGTAATTCCATGAACAAAGTTTCGATAAAAACATGCAACCAAAATATCAACAATTATTCTTAAGAAAAGCGATAAATTATATTCGATCGGGGCAGGAATAAAAATCTATAGAATGTATCGGTGAACAGCAAATCGCTTATCTCTAGCAATGTAAATATGAATTCAAGATGGTTCACGTCAATATGGCAAAACAGGTTAAAGAAAGTGGTTAACAAATGCATTGTTGTGATAAATACTTATCACAAATCTACTTCAAATGAAAGCACTGATTTAGAAGAAATTTGAAAACATATACCCTTGGTATTGCTTTTAAATCGTTATAACCCGTGGGTAAAATTTAAGCGACCGGATGAGCCTCATATCCCGCATACATTTTGATGTCCGGCTTTATTAAAAATAAAACATGAAAGGCATGCACAATCAGATCATAATTTTGTCACTTGCGATTTGTAGATATTCATGTCATTGAAACTTTAACATTTAACGGATTTGATTCTCTTGAATGCGGGCGCGAGCTCGGAAAAATAGGAATCTGTTCAACGATTCTCACAGATTTCTTGTGCTGGGTGCCAATTATTGTGCTGTGAATTTGGTCCAGGAAGCTTTTCCATATCAGTGCATTTTGCTGTTGGACAACTGCTTGGTAGCTGACATGTATTTAGAGTAGAGTATAGAGGCAATTCTGTGTGTAATTCTGGTTAATATTGATGACCAGGATTTTAAGATATGACCTTGTGAAAAATTATAAGTTTCTTTTTTGGCTTAGTATAATTTCACGAGTTTATAATATTTATATCATGTTATCATATCATCACTTACTCAGTGAATAACCCTTATAGATGAGTAATGTTAAGGATTTTGAAATATTTTATTTAAGGTCCTTATTTAAAATCCCCTTTAGAGCTGACTTTATCTTATTCGATCTATCACAATACGCTAATAGTCTTCTAATATATGAATGTGGCTGTACATGCGCTTATCTCAGCACTGATAGTGGTTTAATGTGGTATTTAAATCAATGATAAGGGGTAAATATATTGTGATAGATGGACGACGAAATTAAAATCAACTATTAAATATCAAATAGGTATATATTGCAGTACGAGCCTGTACGGCCATTTGGTCCCAGCCCCGGGTCCCAGCATACATTGTTGAAATGCAAAAGGAAATCGTAGTTTTAATACAAATTTCTATGCTATTAATATGTCAAAAAAATGCAGGTAGCTACCTGTCTAAGAATGAATATCGTAGGAAGAAAATTCATAGGGCATCTAAGAAGTAATGGTCCAAGGATTCTTATTTTAGTTTTATTCTGACCAAAAGAAAATCCTTTTTTGCAAGTAAATTTATTTGAATTGTTTACCAGATTCGTGCAGTCAATCTTTTTTCAAATCCACTTCATTTTGGAAAGCTTACAACCAGTGGATTTCGTATACCCAAAAGAATTATAAGGTACCAGTTATGTTCATCACTGTATAGACAAAGACAGATATGTCATAATATTGGAATAAGCAGCCAATAGTCATTCATTGAAATCGTTTAAGAAATAAAGACACGACGATCCAATAACCCAAGGAAGATGCCAATTCTATTTTACCTTTGTTTATCAAATCAATTTCTACTAGGCAATCTAAATAATGTACTCACCATTTACATCCCATAGTAACATAGTTATTCCAATATATGCCATTTGAATATGTATCCAATAAAAGACAAAATATCAAAACGATGCCTCATTATGATAGCACATGTTGTTTCAAAATGGATGCCTGAAATTGACCTCAACCTATAACCTGACCTATGATAACCTACGACCTTAGAAGTCTCTTTTCTGAACAATACAAGTCATAATAGAAATTTGAATTTTGACCTCTGTGTGAATGTTGGCCCGCCATATCTCAAAATTCTCAATGCTGGCAGAGGTCCAGTAAACCTATTTTTGAGGTTGGTGGTCTTCAGAAGCAATATACATCAAAACCAAAACTATGGACACTAAAACAAAAGCATACTCACAGGCAGACGGAGTATTTCCTCTGTATATTGATATACATGTATTAAGAATTACGATTAAGCATAATTAATTTGATTTCGTGCGCTAGTTTGTAATGTTTGAATATTCTATGCTCCAGTGTACGATGCGTAAGCCTTTTCCCTTGTTTAAGTTTGTTGCTTTCACCGCTTAAGAATCTGCATGCTGTGGATTTCTGACAATAAGGTTTTATAGTATGCGATGCTGCAAAAACTGTAGCTTTTCACATATATTTTGTACAACTAAATTGGTGCAATCTAGCTCTAATAAAACAATTCCGTTTCGACATAAGAAGCTCAATGCTATTTGAAGACAAATCAAGGGTGAAATTAGAAGATCAATACGTGGATTTCACAAATTCCGAGCACGTTTAATTGATTTATAAAGTAAACTAAAAGTCATGTAACACATTGACACGTCGTCTTTGGAAATCTTGAAATCATAGAGGTATATAACCAAGAGGGCACGCGCGGGTTACACATGCACTCCATAAATATATATTTAATTAGTTCATTAAGGTAATTCTACATGTTGTTAGTATGTACACTTAAAAACTTTACAGACAAAAACAATAACCGAATAAAGCTAGAAGTGCAGTAATTGAAATTCAACGATGTTGTCATAACAAAAGCAGTCTATATTACGACACACTTCGTGGTATATTTTCTCAGGTCTCAGTTAACCCATGAATTACGAAAGTCCTCACAAAAAATCAGCACTCTAACAAAATCTTGTTTACTAGTATTTGATGTGATTTGATTTGAAGTATTTGATTTATGCTACTTATTTTGTTTACAAGAGCAGGTGCTGTCCAGCGTCCTTCTATCCTTCATATTCACTCTTTTCACTCCTTTTAGATTCACGATACAGAGACTACATTAAGATTGAGCGATTAGATAAGTTCTGAAATAGGTAGAAAATAACCAATCGCGAATAACTCGATCCATATATTAAAACATCAGTGCACAACGACGTAAGAGACAGATGGCGATCAAACCGATGGTATCAGAAGAAAACAAAAGCAATACTAAATCAAAATTGGAAATAGCGTATTCTCACTAAAGCGAACATTACAGTTTCAGGGTTAATCATTGAATTGAATTGGTTTTGTCTTAGTTGTCACGCCAATGACCTTGACACAATTTTTCGCTGTTGCGTTCCATTTTTTAGTAAGACAATGTGTTCATATGGGAATGTGTACAATGTACGTGAACATGTAAAATGTATGTGAATAAACTACTTTGAATTTGAATTTGAAAAATGTGTTATTTGAAAACAATAAATTAAAAAAAGAAAAGAAAAAAAGGACTACAACCCCTTATCAAATTAGAAATTACAATTCTGACACAAATATGTTTTAGAAAACCTTTTGCAAGCGTTTTAGTACAATGATATAATAAATGTTTAATGTTATGATCATTTTGTGACAATATTTTGTTTGTGTTCTGGGAGCACGGTGGCCTAGCGGAACGGGCACTGACTCATAATCGAAAGGTTGTGGGTTCGAGCCCCGGCGACGCCATCGTGTTGTGCCCTTGAGTAAGGCACTTTATCTCGATTACTCCTCTCCACCCAAGTGTTTAAATGGGTACCGGCATTCTTAAATGCTGGGAAGGTAACAGACTCGCTGTAGAGGAGGTGTAGCGATCCCCCTATAGCAACATTACCTGGAGGAGTCTGGCCCAATCGCCAATGAAAGAGAGATGGGCACTCCGATCACTGTTTATACAGGATCGACTCCTTTACTTTTTTTTAAATATTTTGTTTGAAGTTGAAAATGACAGACAAACGTTAAGTGCTGCTGCGTAGACACATTGTAGCGAATGAAAAACAAACCAGCAACATGTATATGAACAAGATTGGTAAATATTTGCCAAATATGGCAATGATTATCTCTTTGACTGCAAAGGAATACTAACCAAAACAATATGATTTCCGGAGTGCAGACAAATAGCCCTAATTGCGTAAGACGATACACATTAAATCTCTCTCTTTACCACCATACAAAGTTTAAATGTAACACAATCGTGATATAAAATAAACCACTTTAATCATTTTTTTTCTTGCCAGTGCATATAAATTCTTGGTCAGTGCTTATTTATAAGCCCAATATTTTATTTTAGTACCGTAATTACTTGGCTTCATTTAAAAGCATTTTCTAATACCTGGCAGTCTTCTCTAACGATTTATTTTATTCATTAGAAGAGAAAACTATAATTGTCCATATATTTGTCTGTGCTCTCATAATAGTACTTCATAATGGTTAATAATGATGGATGCTAATGGAAAATTTATACACAGAATTTCTCTCTCTCTCTCTCTCTTTTGCTTGATTTAATTTGAAAGGTGAGTGGTCTAATGGTTTTTTGATACAATGATATTGTTTTCTAGTATCTCACACAGTGAATCAAAACAATGTGATTCCAAAAATGACCAAGGAATCAAAGCGGATGAGACGGGCAACAGGGCGATAGTACCAAGGCTCAAATTTCACGCATTCCTATACACCTCAATGGCAGCCAGCTGAGTCCCATCCCACCTGAAATGTGATATTCGGCGGATATTTTAAACCTCATTCCATCACGCGTGTTACACGTAGACAAAAGAATGATGAATGTTTACAACCAAATTTAATATAAGATAAATTTTTAAGCAGCTTTAATCCACCCAATTGGGCAGTCACAACGCTAGTGTGTTGCTGTAGCTCGTTGGATTTGTTTATAGTTCAAAACATAAAAAGAGTTCGCTAGTCCGAAGCTAAGGTAAGGAACAGGGTAAGGATAAGGTTAAGGGTTTTTGTTAAGGTTTTGGTTAGGGTTAGGGTTAGGTTTAGGGTACTAACGTACCTTAGGACAAGCGTATGTAACCCAATGATGCATCTCATTTATTCATCATACCATCTAAACATCTCAAGCCTTTTCTCCAGCATGTTCGGTTGCCAAAATTCGTAACTGTGATCTTTTAAAATGTGGGGGAACGATGCCGTCAATATCACCTTTATATTAACGTTATGTCGTGTCTTCACTTTCATGACTTTATTGTTTCTCTGGTAAAGGCTTATGCATCCATCATACATTGGAATATATATAGAAACATTCAAACATTACAATCTAGCGCACGAGATAATGCATAGGCAGATATACCAGAGTAAAAACTCCGGGCATACCTGTCTGTGCGGGGACTTGAATCCCAGACCCCTCGCTTGCGGGGCGAGCGCTCTAACCACATAGCTACACAGACTGTCCCTGAAATTAAACAGGACTTTTTAGGGGGTCGTAACCTTCGGTCACCACCACCCGCTTCCACCGACTATGGTCAAAATGACAGTCTGTGCAACGAGCTTGATCTATCAAGCTCGTTGCACAGTCTGTCATTTGGTAAGCGATGCATTAGTGCTGTTGTAGAAATTCATTTATGGGTTGGTAACTTACCCCTCAGCGTGTAACCATAAAATACGTCGTAAGACAAGGGTTCACAATCCTGGTCTTCTCGTTATATTTTAATAGATACAATTTAACACTGTGTATACCTTTAAATTGTAATGGCATTCGAAACGCCTCCAGTTTTCTGAAACTCTTTTAAACAAACCTCTTCCAACTCTTTATTCTAACATTGCATTTGTCAATTGAAACTTCTTTAATGCAAATCGATGAAGAAGGAAAAACCCACTTTGTCCCCAAATGACTAAGATTGAATGTTACAATTTATTACTTTAACATATCGCTTTAGAATTGCATAACAATGCTTGCCGATTTTAATAATCCACGTATCAACTATAAATATAATGAAATAAATGTAGCATGATATCTATTATCAACAATTTGAAGAGATTCCATCATTGCAATTATTATAATGTAGCAGGTTTAATTGATGACGGGTGATCTCTTACCGATGATGAAATTGAATAAGGCTTGTAGATTTTAATTTCCTATTCGTTATTTAGAAACGCTTCCAAAACCCGCACCCGTAATAAAATGTATAATGCAACGTTTCAGACGGGCAATCATATGCATGAGTTAAATGCAAAAGTTACATTGTATCTGGGCAAGCAGCCTTTTAAGGATATGCCTTGATTTCGAATGAAAACGTTGTTGTCATATATATAATATCTCATAACACCAGTAATATCTTAAATAAGCATCCTTGTGGGGATATTCGTGGATGACATGGTCAGTTTTCAATTAGACTATGTCGAGTTCGTTGTTGAAATAATCATTTATCTGGGTCCCCGAATGTCAGCAATTAAGGCTATATTGCGTGTGACCTAATATTATTTATAGCATCAATACAATAATACTATCTCCATACTTACTGCAATTTAGCGTAGAATAGTTTTAAACGTATTAATTATTTTGTGCTTTTTATTGGACGAATTTGATTATACAAACGATTCAAAGTATAAAATTGCTCCACTTTGATATCACCTGTTAGATGATCACTGTTGTGCCAATATGTCAGTATAAAATGTTTGTTTTTGGCTAAAAATGGAAAGTTTTGAATAGAAATGGACATTTTTCATAATTGCTATTGGTTTTTTTTGCTATACAAAAGCTTTAGCTATAATTGATGTTCTTGATATTAAAGGGTACCACAATTTTAGGATATTTGTAGATATCATAGGTTGGTCAGTTACCAGGTTTCGCGACATTTCAGACGATTTTGCTGACAAAACTGCCAAAAACGATCATTGTATGTTGACCTTTTATATGCAAGAGGTCATAGGTCAAAAACCTTTGGTTTCAGAAAGTTGTCATGATTGACTTTTTTGTTTTGTTTTTAATGCACACATTCATATCGATGTATTGGTATACTTTTTAGTAAAAATATTTTTTCTTGAAATCGGGCGTAGATACAACCATATTTATAAATAAAACAATTTTCCTATTTTAATCCATATTTAATTAATCCGAATATAAATTAGCAAGTCTTAACAGCAATTTTCTGTACAATTTTATTTACAAATTTTTAACTCGAATATTGACTTAAATTTAAAAACCACAAGATTGCTTAATTATAATTTCCCGGCATTGTTTTCTAAAGCTGACTAAAGGATACTTTAACACTTGAAAATGTTCTTGCAATTTTATTGGTTCTTACCCGTGTGATATGACATGTTATAATACACTTTAGCGCGTGCGCGTCGACGTGATACTCGTACGCGCTATTTAATTTAATTAACATTTGGCATACTTAATTTGGCGACATAATTGTTTAAAGTAAAACAACGAGGCGAAACAACGAGGTCGAGTTGTTTTACGCCAAATCATGCATTCATTTCCACCTTCTTTATTTAATTTGAAGCAACGCATTACTAGGAATAAAAGTCTTGACGTCTTGAGTTTTTTTTTTTTTTTCACTCAAAAAATAAACAAATACAAAAACAATGACAAGAGACCATTATATGGCAATTATATATTATTTTGAACGTTGCTTTGTTTGTATTGTACATTTACGCTATGATGGTTTTACTCGGGGTTTAACCCACGTTAAGTTATTATTCTATCTTTTGTAGCACTGGCGATTTTCTCAATAAAATATCTTACGGACTAATAAATGGTCAGATTGAGCAAAAACCTTCTCTTTGCAATTAATTTAAACAAACTATGTACATGTAATAGAACACTTCTTTAAACTGAATTAACATTTTTAAACCATTAATCCGCACACAGGTCTTTCGCTTTGTTTGATCAATTACAAAATTACAACAATAAAAATTGCATGGATTAATATAATCCATAGAGAAGTCGTTGCCCACGTTGTAAAATTAAAAAGGCATAATGCCCAACATAGACAATTACTGTGGTGTTTACGCAGTTGAAGGAAAAAACCTCTCGCTTCGAGGCAATGCTTGTTCTTGATCTAATCGACCATAAAATAGTTTTCACCTGCCCAGTACGATTACAAAGACATTCCTAAGAATGTCAACGCTGTAGGCATTATCCTTAAGCACCTGCTTTTGACTTATAACCTACAACGCTATGATTAAACATTAATTCAGGCAATATGTAACTACCATATTATATAATATGAATCGAGTATTACTTATTTTAAATGTACCCAAGTTGTTATTTCTAAGCTAAGAAGTGTGATCACTAATAACAAACACTAGAGCCTGATATCATCAAATTTACCTGGAAATTCCAATCTATTGTATTTGTTTCTTAAAATATTAGTGAGCGTTATATTTTACGGTTTCAAATTTGAAAGAGAAGTCTGTCATTCACAGTCACCAACATAATACATAGAAAACATAAAACTTCAAATTGCTTAAAGATTACGAGCTGTTGAAACTATAGTTCACATGATAGCAAAAGCTGATTGCTCCCGGGTGTTGTTTTTCTTCTATGCTTCTCTCTAACAGAACATTAAAATGTATAAATAATGGGGTTATGTTGGTATTAGATAGACCAGTGTGCGCAAACGCGTACAATTTTGCGTCTTTACGTACTCTATTTCGTCCACAAACAAACGAATGAAAATGCCCTTCAAAACGATCCATTATTGGATATTGTAAACAATGTTATCATTGTAAACTTAATATTTAGAAGCAGTGGTGGCGGAAGCATTAAAAATTGGTGGCGAGCATATTTTCCTGGGATATTTGCCCGCAAAGCGCGCAAAAATTGGTCATTTTCAGAATTTTAGCCCAGAATGAAGGTCAATGTTGGTATTAGATAGACCAGTGTGCGCAAACGCGTACAATTTTGCATCTTTACCCTATTTCGTCCAAAAACCTGTGTTTTAGGGCTAAAAAGGAAGACACACAGGCAATTATTTCTTTATTTTTTCTTCTTTTAGGAGGTCTTCCCTTGAAAAAAATTAGTGTCCCCGTGCCCCTGCTTCCGCTACCTTTGTTTGAATGCACTTTTTTTTTTGTTAAACCGTTCCTCTCCAGCAGGTATGTAAGCATGTGGAAGACGTTTTGTGACTGTAATGTTAAGGCAAGTCCTATTGTATCTATACTTCGAAGTACACGTAGGTATGTGAACATAATAATGACGTAATCAGACTTACAATATCGATGTGACGGTCGTAAGGGAGGGCAAATACGTGTCCAACAAGCAAAAATTCTAGATCGTCTCCACAGACACTCATGTAAACAATCAGCTAATTTTGAGGGACGGGCATGAGGGGAAGACTGGGAGGTACTGATTACACAACTTGCTGCTTGTTCCCTTTTGCTTACACCGTTGGATCATTGCTAAAAGAGATTTGGTCATACTGTGTAGCAGCCAGCGCTATTTTAATAGTTAAAACTATTTGTACTGATTGAGCCAGTCATACATCCCAGTCATTGAGCCTGTCGTATAACATTGTGTAAAGTAATTTAATTTATTATTAGGGTGTAAAAGATAATGCTACACTCTTTATTTCTATTGTTCCATCACAAAATAGTGCGATTTAAAGAGAAAATAATTTGCCCAAATATATTTACTTCAAGGTAGAACATGTAGGCATATAGATGGCGCTTTGCACATTATTGCAGAATAATACGCCCTCACAGTGCGCGAGTTTGAATAATGGTCTGTAGAGGTTATAAAATTCTAAATAATCAGCCGCATAATGAATGCCATTAAAATATGAATTGAAATGTAAGATTTACAACAGGTTTGAAATTCATGGCAAACGTAACATCTAGCAATCTGTAAATGCTACGACCTTAACCATGATAAGATTAATGGTTAGACATGAATCTTAATAAAAGACACATATCAATCTGTCGTTTTCTTTCTTAGGGAAAATCTAATTACACCTTGAGGGAAATTAAGGAAAATATTTGATATTTACAAAGTCCCTTCAGATAAGATTAGCCTTTCACAAGAGTAGGGACAATTTACAGGTACATGTATTTGATTATATTGAATTTATGTAGAGTATCTTAACTGGTCATTTGTATCCACATTCATTCCTATATCTACTTCTAGGACCCTTGTATATCTAGGTGTTTTTTTCACAAATATTAACCAGGACACCACACCAAACAAACGCAATGAAGGGGGGGGGGGGCAGGGGTGACGTGTCCCCCTCCATCTTTCGCCAAAATGACCCATTTTGTGTTCTTTCCAGCCACTTTTTGACAATTCAGGCCGATTGTTCCCTGCCCCCATACACAATTCAAGCCGAATTGGCGCTAACAAATAACGATACATACATACAAGAGGAAACAAAATTGATGAAACATTCATTGATTAAAAAACATGTTCAAGATAAGGTTAGCCTTCCAGAGATCCAGATATTGATTGCATTGAATTTAAGGTGATCTATGTTAACCAATCTTGTAGAATTCTAATCTTTCTACTAATCTTAGCTTTAAACCAATGATGGTGCCAAACAAACACCCCAGCAAACACAAAACGTTTTCGACATCATTCGCAAAAGGTTATAAAAGGTTGTCAGAAAACGTTTAAATGTCGGGTTATATAAAGGGTACATTAATGGTATAAAACGTTTTCATAACATTAAAAACATTTGTTGGTAATTTACTGCACAGCAAACACAAATGTTTTACAGAAAACATTTAAATGTCGGGTTATATAAAGGGTAAAAAACGTTTTAATAACATTCCAAAAACATTTTTGAAAATTTGGTACAAATCATTCTAAACAGGATGTTATTTTGGGATTGAAAAAAATATTTTACAAAAATTGTTTGCCCAAAATATTTACAATAACGTTTTTAAAATGTTTTCACGACCTTTATATAACCCGACATTTAAATGTTATTAAAACGATTTGTAAAACACATTTTAAGAACATTTCTGTGTTTGCTGGGTGCAAATATTTTAACATAATATTATTTAAGTGTAGACAAAATATTTGGCCAAACATGTTAGCAAAAATAGTTTACAATGACATTTCGAAAACATTATAAAAATATTGTTGTAGTGTGCTTTCATACAAAACGTTTTAAACGATTTCATGACCTTTATGTAACCCGACATTTTAATGTTATTAAAACGTTTTTACCTAAACCAAAACCCAAAATATAACTTATTTAAAACGTTTTAAAAACGTTTTTGTGTTTGCTGGGACGTTGAAGATACAATAGAAAACTAAGATTGATAAACCCGTAGCGACTACTTTTTCGCACTCGATCTAAAACAAAGATTACGAAACAAATGTCACGATTTGTTCAAAAAATACAAATGGATAAGCAATTGAAGAACATTAAAGATGGTGCTGCACCCCTTTACATATTTCTCAAAAAATAATAACACACTATTAACAAAAAGTTATGTATATTATAGGGGCAAGGAATCCAGTTACTACACTGGAATTTCATTGACTCAAGACAAGCGGTACGTTATTTATGATAAGAAAAGAGGTACCTCTTATGTTATTTCTTAACATATATAATGAACCACTTGTCTTGAATCACTGAAATTTCATTGAAGTAATTGGATTCCTTGCCCCTATATACACATAACTTTTGTTACCAATGTGTAGAATTAGTCACAAAATTTAGCAGGGGTGTAGTACCACCTTAACATCGTCCATCCAAAAAGCAGACAAACTGTACACAGTAGAAAAAGCAGACAAACTGTACACAGTAGAACCCGAAAAGAACAACAAAAAAAGTAATGTTAACTGATTTAAAAGCTGAAACTTTCAAGTATAAAGTCTCACCTAAAAGTAGTAAGATGATTTACACATTCGTATCGCACAAGAACTCACATAAAGACGTTACACCGGACGTTACACATAACCCGGAAATATAAGGGCCAGCCTTTTTCATCTATAGACGAATCCAATGAGCCAAGTGATGGTCAAAATTCAGTCAGCCATTACTGAGTCCCGTCTGCACCGAACTGGTGTTGTTAATGCCCAATTGGATGGATTAAAGCCGCTTAAAAATCGATGTTGAATTGTATTTTGTTATAAACTTTCGTCATTCTTTTGTCTACGTGTAACACGGGTGTTGGAATGCCGTTTAATATCCCCGCCAAGGCCACATCATTTCACATTTAAGGTGGGATAGACCTAAGGGTGGGCAGCTATGGCTGCCATTGAGGTGTAGGAATGCGTTATTTATAGCATAATGGCATAATAGCATATTGCATTATTAAAGAATCAAGGAATATCTTTCCAAAATGGGGACGAGGTATTCAAACTACAAACGGATGGGAAGACAAATCTGGATGCTCTTAGTCAGGGAAATCAGGCTCTGGCTACGTAATAGCAGTTTAAACGATAGAAATGCGCTACGCTACAATATAATGGAAAATAAATCTAATTGAAGCTTCGAATTTTAATGCTTGAAAAAGTTACTAGCAGGATTCTTTTGACCTCGTAAACATCCGATAAACCTCCGTTTACTGAACACTTAATAGTGAAGGATCAAGGAGCACTCACTTAGCGCGCACCTTTAGTGCTGTACAAGGCCATAACGGACATCCATATTAACTGTAATTACTGCGTGAGAGTAATTGATACAGATAAGCATACGAATGCGATCGATTGTAGGGTCCCATAGGCACGCTTGATAACCACTTAACAGAAATGACGTTGAGTCTTGAAAACGTTTACTTAAACAACTCATGGTGTTTTAATAATGTCGATATTGTATCTAGCGTCTAAATTGTGATTGCTTTGATCTTTATTGGTAAAATATAATACTTGTGAAGGTTTGTGATTTTCTATTATCTTTTGCTAAATTAAAGGCAAATTTTAATACAAGCACTAATGGTTTCTTCTATGAAGAAAATCGTAGCTGCTAATTACGAATTTGTATGTGTATGTTTGTTTGTAGAGGGGCTTGTTTATTTGTTTATGCGCTTGTTCACGCTTTTATTGTTTATACAATTATTGTAATGTAAATAATCGAGGGAATTTGTGAACTGCAAGTGATGATTTATACCATCTTTTTTAAGAACAAAAAAGTTTAAAAGCACTCATAAAACCTACCTGTGACTGATGCATCAATATTTGGAAAAAGGCACATTAACATGACCATCAACACCGCAATCAGCTTAAAAATCTCCGCAGCTGACATAGCGTTCGTTCCAACCGAACCACACCTCTCTCTCTATCGTAGCGAGATCGCGTAAGTCCCTTTGTTGGAAATCCTCTTTGTTTATAAACCACAGTAAACACGTCTCCTTCCAAAATAAAAAAACAAGTTGTTATTAGACAAGACGAAAGTAATCGGAAATCTCCCGCCAAAATCTCCCGCCGATAAATCGTTTCCCGCCACCACCAAAAACAAAATCACACTTCTCACTGCCGATTACAACAATGCACCTCCCCAAACCAATCAAGATAATTAGCTCTGCTACATTCAACGGAGATGAGTTTTATATGACAGGTTCTGCTTGGTTAAACACTTCTCGCCAAATTTCTTGGTTGAAAATTACGTAAAGTGATTAGTTCGATATCATTCCTCTATGCAAGCAGCTCCTAGGTACTGGTCTATTTTCTTGACGATGATAATCACTCAGTGCTGGGACATGTGAAGCTTCACCCTAATACCATTCATAATGCACACACCTTCCTCCCACGGATAAGTAAAAAGATCAAAAATAATATCTGTCTTACTCTGACGTGCGCCTAACTGGCTGGCTGACTGACTAGCTGCCTGCTGGTATAGATGCTAGTATTCACTATGAAATACTTAACCTGTTGCTGTGTGAAATAAAACATGCATAACGACGGAGCGATATAGCGTGGTAAGCCCTCTTTAGTCTGCAAATCTGTGGTTTGTAGTAATCTTACACAAAGATCTATATTATATTTTATGTCGTTATTATTTTTGTCTTCAAAACCGGAACAATATACGACATAATCGGTGTAATCGATCCATTATTAAAGTGTTAATAAAGTCAAGATTTATTTTACGACTTCTTTTGAGTAAACAGGTTTATATATAGGAAATGATGAAGATTCGGTCTTTTGGGCATCCTGTACTTGGTAAACGCACATTGCAATCTATTGTCTAATAGCTCCTTTAAAGCCTTATAATATGAAATTAGTTAATTTTTTTTTCAAAACTGATTTTTTGGCATATTTGTAATGTTTACACCTTTGATAATTTACACCTACATGGATTCAGCCAAATTTGTTGTGTTTATAGGTCAACAGAGCAATTTTGACATAAAGTCATAATTATGACTTTATGACCACCATAGAACTCCATATTAAACAGCCAAAATAGCCAGTGGGGTTTGTGTCACTTTAACTTGTTATTTATACTTAAAATGGACAGAAACCCTTCCCAGGTTCGAGAATTATTATGTTTTGATAAATCAAAGTGTGCAAAAATATTTGATCCAAAACATATCTTACCCCCAATATTTATTGGTCTTGCTCTGTGTTTTAAAATATTTCTATATATGTCCCGACTAATTTTTTTTAAATCTCATAGCTCGACCAGTAATATGGGCTCAATCGATCCAATTTGATCAAAATGACACATACCACCTTTTTGCACTCACAAGAAATATATAAATCAAAAGTCTGGAGTGTATTCACGTGGTTGGAATAGCTAAAATTGAAAGCGCAAAATAACCTTGACTTTTCTACACACAAGGCGTACGTGTTTACTTAAGAAATAAATCAATGATTTGGTTCATAACATCTAACGATACAGACACCAGATATGTTGAAAAAACAATGATGAGAGACAACCTATTAGCCTATATACTTTCCACTGTTGTTTGATCGTAAAGCAATTGTGCACGCTTCTTGTCTATTACTTTCCCCACTTCTGCAATCAACCATCAGACGTTTTTAATGCTTGAATTATAATTTATTCCGTTTGTGCAATGACGCGTTTTTGAAAATTCCGAAATATCATTAATATTCAAGAATATAATTACAATACAATTGGGAGTCTTTAATGCCTTTTATATGTGTTGTTTCAGAAGGCAATGCACTTAAAGAGTTACCTGAGAAGTCGAAACTCTTAACGTTTAGATCTGATTTTGCTGAGCGACCTTTCATCCATTTAAAGCCATTATAACATTTCCATAAGAAATAGAATTGTGTTTTGTGGTATAAAATGTTAATTTTCACTCTCCGATATGTCCTCTTTAATTAATTTGGGCCCAAATAGATGAGGCAATACAAAACAATTAATCCCGGCGCATATGTCACCAATGCGAGCTATTGATTCGAACGTGAGCCGTGTCAACTCTTTTGATATGTCACGGCTACCCGCACGCCATGCACGTACTGTGTTATGCACATCGTGTACGCGTTCGACTAATATTTCCATCGTAATCACAAAACGACGGTTCCTGCGGTTTATTCAAAATCTCGAATTTCGACAAACATTACAGCTACTTAAAGTCTTCATGTTAGTTTACTAAAGTGTATAAAAATCGTGTAAAAACAGAATTTTGAGGGCGTCCT
This sequence comes from Amphiura filiformis, assembly GCF_039555335.1. Lineage (NCBI taxonomy): Eukaryota > Metazoa > Echinodermata > Ophiuroidea > Amphilepidida > Amphiuridae > Amphiura > Amphiura filiformis. Next base: position 83,315,329 of record NC_092628.1, read on the forward strand.
CATCAGCAAAGACCATGCTGACTGTATCCCTGTATGATTATCTACTGACCAGGTGCTATTAAAACAACTCAGTAAAGTGGATGCTTTTACTGTACCCAATCAAGTCTACATATCAAGGTCATGGCAGGGCATTTACAAAGAATGGTCAAAGGTCAACGTTTCCAAAGAAGTATAGTATAGATGTTGACGCAAGCTAGCTTTCGTGCGGGAAACACAAAAACATACTCGCCAGTCGTGGCCTTTTTATGAGTCTATGGCTGGCCCAAAATCAGTTCAAGACCCGGTTTCCAGACGCAAATTTGTATGTTGTTACAAGTAATTTTATCATCAAGTGGCCCACATAGAGGAATACGACATCTATCGTGAGCCAATCTGCATTCTGTTGCCTGCAAAAGCCGACGATCAGGTAAGAATTCTAAAAGCAGCGTGACTATATATTCGCGTTAATTTCATGATGAGCTTAAAACGCATTGAAAGCGCCAAACTGCAGTCACAAAATATAAAATATTAGTAAATCACCAAAGCAAATGGTAACGTAGGTATGTGGAAAAGAACTGCAATAACTATAACAAACCATGTGCCCAAAGTGTTGTCTTTGGCATGTCGCTTTTTTGAAATATCACCAAAAATATCAAATTTTGGAAAAACGCCACAAAATTTAAAACAAACACGAACCTTCCAAAATAAATAGATATTCGCACTCGGCGGCCCAGTGACTACCTGCCGCTGTGATTTGGGGGTAACTCGTTGCTTCTCCTCTCCAGATACCTGTACTTCAAGTTCGCCCATACCCCACGCCTTAAGTACATTGATGCTTCTGATTTTGTGTAGACATGTGTTATTGATATAAGGTTGTAAAACGTAGATTGAAATGACACTTTCATGTGACAACAAGCTGGACACTTTTTTGCATCTATGTTTAAATTTAGACACCTCAACAGAAAAAAATCCTTGAAGGTAAGCGTTTCAGTTGAAAGTCTTTGTACTGTCATTCATTGCCTAATCGTTAAATACTAATGTAGGCAAACATTACTAACTGTGGTTTTCGCTATTCAAATATTAAAGCCATATTATAACATTTGCTGAGGAGGACGCCCTCAATATTTCCAAGAATATGTCCAAGAATTCTGGTTTTTTTTACAAGATTGCAATATACTTTATTAAACTAATATGCCCTGTAAGAATTTAGGTGCTATAATTCGCGATTTGGAATAAAACGCAGGAACCGTCGTTTTATTTGTACGATGGAAATATTAGTCAAACGCGTACACGATGCTCACATCACAGTACGTACACGGCGTGCGGCATGGTACACACAACCGAAGGAGTGACATGCATTGGCGACATCTGCGCTGGTAGTAAATTTAAGTTTCCTTTGCTTTTCCTCACTTGTCCGGTTCAAAATTTAAAGGGTCATATCTGACAGTAAAAGCTAATAGTTTATGGAAAAGGAATACCAATCTATTTTTATGGAAATGTTATAACATGGCTTTAATGTCGCGTACAAGGGAGATTCATTTACTTAATTTATGATTATCTAATACTTGAGGAGAATCAAACATTTGATGCATCTGGCTGCTGCCACTTCATTCACTTAGAGGCTACTTAATAAAACAAAAACATAAAAAAATAAATCTTTCAGTGGTATGGTTAATTTGTTCTCTATTTTAAGTTAATGCAAAATAAGACATGGCGGTTGAGAAGTTAATTTTCAAGCTTTGTTTCAATCATGTACATGTAAAACAGCTTTCTAATCATTATAGTTCCACCAGGTTTGTTCAATATATAAACATTTTGGATTTTTGTTTGACAAAACCAAGTGACTTTTTACTCACTACAATATTTCGTCCTACATATCGAAGGACTTCATCAGGTATGACTGATGTGGATATCTGGTAAAGTGGATCAGATGACCATGTCAGTCATATCTGATAAAGTTCCCCGATGTGTAGGACGAAATATTGTAGTGAGTACAAATTACTTGGTTTTGTCAAATAAAAATCTAAAATGCTTAGCCTTCTAATAAGTTTTATAATGTAATTGCCATCAATTAAAAACACTCACCAGTTGAAGGTCAGTGGTACTGGCCGTAACGTTGGTTGCTCCAAGGTATGTTATCCGGTTGACTAGATTTAATCTCTAACTTACCAAAGCTGTTTTTAGAAGTTATGTAATAGGCTGTAATATGCTATAATTATTAGAAGGTGATTATTCTAGAATGGTAACAAATTATATATAAAGCCTGGTTAATAAAATGATTGAGAGAACGGTGTTGAGTACAACAGGGAACTCTGTGAAATTTATTTTAGCCAGTGTGGTACGAAAGTTACCATATTGAAGTCTTCAAACTTCGGTTCGCGGTTCTTGTGTGTTGGAGAGAGTAAAATACGCCAAAGGCGGTAGTGAAAGCCAATAGTGCTTGATTGTCTTGCCAACTCAAAGAAGTGACAGACGGAAATATCTCCATCAATGAACTGTGGTATTTTGCTTGACTAACATAGTGTGTTATCTGACTGTCAAGTGTAGCAGATAGCTTGCTCAAAAAATCTAAGAGGCGCTTACGGTCAACCGGTCAACATAGAAGACCATTTGGAAAGCACTAGCATAGCAGCTAGGATAGTGAAAACATAGTCTTTAGTACTTGGACTGCGACTGTGGTAGCCCAGGGGTTTCACTTGGGCAGACAGGATCTTGGACATTGCCGGATCTTGAAGAACTGATACCATCAAAGGAATCTCATCAGAAAGTATGACAATCACGATCTCCAGGCTTAGCTAAGTTAGCATTGTAAAAGAAAGTATGTGTAGTACTCTTAAGTTTAATTCTTGTACGATTTTGTATCGTGATGTGATTGATAGCCATACTGCACTAATTGATAATTAATCAGAAGTTGTTCTTTATATCTAACAGTGTGTTTGCGTGTTTGGTGTTGACTGAACTCGGTATTGATTTTGGCCTGGGTCAATTTAGTGACCATAACAGTAGAACCTCGACTTGATTTAAAGAGAAAATAAATTGATTTACTTTATAATGAATAGCAATAAACATTTTAAAAGCAAGCAAAGTAGATTTAAACTGTCATTCAACACAAACATATATTGAGATAGTTACCTCAATATTTCGATGTGTACAACACACATCCTCATCAGGAGGGCTCCAATGATGAACGGATGGAGTTAAATGTCCTGCTTTCGACCTTTGATCATGTTGATGTCCTTTCTATTGATCGGATTAGGGCATTATATAATGAAGGGAGCTCAAGTCCTTGATCACGGTTGAGCGCTGGAGTGTGTTTTCTGATTTGACATCAAAGGTCGAGAGCAGGACATTCAACTCCATCAGTTCATCATTGGAGTCCTCCTGATGAGGATGTGCTTGATTATCTACCAACACGTATGAGCATACACAGTGATTTTAAAAGCATGTTTTTTAATCCAGTTGCCTAAATTCTAAGAAAATTAAGTACTAAGTACTTTTAAAATCCAAAATTAATAACTGTAATCTTGACCAAAAGTGAAATTCCACATAGTTAATGGTCACTCTGTATTAAGAAAAAGGATCTCTGTACAATGATCTCCAAAGCTGTGCCAATATTGATCTGTGACCTATATCTGTATCCTAGCTCAATTTGTTTTCAAACTTCATATTTATTTCTTTAGTACGTCAATGTACGTCTACCACTCCTTTTCCTTAGTACTTGACATCAGCAAGGTCAGAGGTATTAGGTGTATTTCTGAATCTTATTTAACTGAAAATTTTTAACGTTTCACTCGCTTACATAATATTTTGTCATGTATCATTGGCAAACAATAGTAGTGAATTTTATATTGTTTGCAAGGAGGGCTGTCACTTAGAATAAAAATAACCCGTCTGTTAGTGGAGAATCGGACCGTAATGCATTGCGATATTCATCTAGAATCATAATATATTTCATATACTGATGGTATTGATTTTTTAGCCTACTGTTTCATACATTGGTTGCAATGGTACAATGGTATTAATAGTTTGACTATTCCATTGCATTCGGCGTCGCCTCATGAAGCAAACAAGTTGTAATTTGACTTCGTGCTCTATGTTTTACCATTGCAAGATCAGGCATGTAATATTTATATAATATTCGATGACATATGTTAATTTAATGTCATGGATGTTGTAACTGGGTATCATCGTCACACAACTGTGTGTTTCTTATTTTATTAAAGGTTTAATTTGATTATACCTTTCTCTTTATGCAAACTAAAGCGCACAAAATAATGAAAATGTTAATACTTCTGCTTTTCTTTCACCGTCAATTTATCAAGGTTTATTTTCATCAAAAATTCATTTGTATTCAAACCTTTTGTTGTTATCAGTTGAAACCCTAGGCTCTAATATACATAATATATATTATAAATCTATTAAAACACCATTTTCGGACTACATAATATACATAATGAAATGACAAATAACAGGAGTTATTATGTTTTCAGCTGCTTGTTGAATTGTGTGACTACTAAAGGTGCACGGGTTTGAATAGAAAGGAGTTCCATAGGATAGCTGCAGAGACAATGAAAGAACTTCAAATGACTGCCAATTAGATAAGAGACGCGATATACTGGTATTACAAATGTGTTCGACTGAAAAACAGTTTCTCATCGACATGATAGAAGACTCTTCATTTGCCTTATGTGATGTCGGGAACAGATTAGATGTACAATTTGTTGGTTCTTTTTTCATATTCTACTATTACGTTGATGTACAACAGAACAGCGACAAGTGTGACAAGGTCCCAGAAGTATTCCCACTTCGGTACGGCCATTAGCTGTAGCTAACAAAGTCAGTATGAAGACAAATATTAGGCTACATAAGCGGTCAACAAAATGAACACATTATCGGACGAGAACAGGCTGGGTTATACGCTGCGTTAAGGTGACGCTAACCAGAAACTCTCTGCTTCAGGAAAGATCAAGCTTATGGAGATGGGTAGCTTAACATTGATCAAGACTGTAGTCGGAGACGTGCACGTTGTTACAATGTTGATGTACTATAGTCTAATGCCGCCCTTGGCAGTAGCGTGGCCAACGATGGGAAAGGTGAAGCAGAGTGCCCCCCCCCCTTACAAAAAATGAAAGAGAATAGTCCTCCACTGACAAAAAATGAAAGAAAAAATTGAAAAGGCAAAGCAAATAAAAAGGAGCAAGGAGCCAATTTCCCACAAAATTCACCTCCATTATTGGCCAAAATAATGTCAAATACCAAATTTGTGCACTACACGCGCACGTCGTTCCTAAAAAATAACTTTTGGAAGCGCAAAGACTTTACATTAATATATCCCACCAATAATACCCGGTCAAAATGGTGTAACAGGCAAATTTAGGTCTTTGCCTAGGAAATTTTTATTTTGCCCGACCTAATGAAGAAAGCTGGCTACGCCCCTGGCCCTTAATATAGAATAAAGTTGATCTGATGGGCATTTTGGTTTCAGACATGTTTTGCATAAACCGATGCAGCAGTAGAAGAGGTATTGAAGAAAACTTGTCTGCTACATTTTCTTACAAAAAAGAATGTCATATTCAATCAATTTTCTTGTAAGGAAGATAACCAAGAAACATCATGTCTTGATGCAAAATGACAATAACGGCCAGCGACACTTTAAGTTAACTTGACAAACAATATTTGCAGCTAGTCTCCATCTTTAAACAACTTGAATACTCGGAACGAAGAATGATTGACCTATGATTGAGTCAACTTACCGCGTACTTAATGCAACCTACATTTACATTGCTTTCGTCAATATGACGAACAACTAACGTTCGCATCTTAATAGGGCAAAATTTGAAAGGCATAGACTTTGCTTCTTATATGATCACAAGCCACACTAAATGGTACATACTGTTAATACAAATAATGACAACATTTTCTATCATTGCGGAAACAATAACAGTGCAAGACATTAGCCAAGACTACTACACACATATCTCGGTTAATAACGACCTTGAATACATCCAGGTAGGTAACTCTGCCTTGCTTTTCAGTGCATTAGTGAGAACAATAAATAGTTAACTTTGGGGGGTGGTGGTGGGCAGTAGAAATTGCTAGGTGTCACGGTGGAAGCATTGACGGCCATAGTATTTTATTACCCTATTTGTCAGCTATTAATAATAAGACTGATTTGTTAGAAGAAGTCCGTAACTTAGTACCAAAATAATGGTCACATGGAAACAATATTCAAACAAACAAATAAATGAAACTATAAATGAAACAATGAATATTTTCATATCAAGAGTGATAAACGGCACAAATGATAATGAACTAAATCTTCAAGTACAGTCATAACACCTTAAACAGATATCACAATGATTTCGTTTGTTAAAAGATCGATATGTAATTAACATCAATTACAGAACACGAATAATATACACGTATTTCAATATTTTCAACCAGCAAGTTAGTCCCGTAAACAAATGAAGTCACTGGTTGGCAAGTGCTGTATACATAATATAATATAGGTTCTTTACAGTTGAAAACCCATGCATAGTTTTATAAACATCTCAAAAAAAGTAACTAACCCCCCCTTAAAATAATGGCCATTATTCAAAAACGGGCGATTGTATTACAAAACTGTAAAATTTGTTGGAAGCAGAATTTATTTCTGCGCATTTGTAACAATTGTCTAAATATTAACGTCACAACGTACATTTAAATCAATGAAACCCAAGATTTGAAAGTTGCTGTAATAATGGACGGAAATCTGTGTAATGATATCTGAGTGTTTTTGTATTGTTGTAAGTGCATCTTTTTCTGGGCTATCGTATCAAATGAGGAGTCAAAATGCGCAGAAAGAAATTCTGCTTCCAACGCATTTTACAGAATTGTAATACAATAGCCCGTTTTTGAATAATGACCATTATTTAAGGGGGGTTAGTTACTTTTTTTTGAGGTGTTTGTTTAGATACAACTAAAATGCACCCAAATACGAAAGACCTATAATAGTACCCCTGACTTGTTCTATATATATTGTGGAGCCATGTATATTCATGAATGCTAGGGTTGTTATTAATGTGTACCGTAATTTGGCTTGGCATGTTAATTGAATAAAACACACCCATGTCAACTTATAGTATTAAGTGCTTGTTAAGATAATTACATATTAAGACGCAATGTAGCTATATCGCACAAAAAAAATCACTTGTTTACACACAAGAAATTGTGTTATTTTAAACATTATGTAATTCAATCAAATTAGAGGTTTTATAATACATAAGGTCGTTAAAGGCAAATGCATTATAAACAAATTCGAACAAGAAATTCGTCAACTTATTAGCAAAATTCTTAATTAATCAACGAATCTTTTTAAATTCCATCATCGATTTCAATATTAATTCGTCATGGACGTGGATACAGTGGGTTGGGGCATAATCGGGATTCCAAAACAGTACAAAACTTAGTACTGTTCGGTTCTTTAACTTTATGGGTACAAAAGCTCATTCTCATTTGAGCTATCGCGATATTTGGAATTCAGATTATTTTGGTAGGCCGACTACAGGCAGATTTACCAATCAATGGTTTTGACCTTATAACCCCCATTTCAATTTTACGTAATATACGTATTAAAATTTATTTCATAATTAATATTGTTGTTAATGCAGGTATTTATATATTTAAATAAATCAAATGAACCGTTACAATTTATTAAGTGAACAATGACAACCGTAAAATTCAACGGGACGTAAAGGTTATTGGTTGATTACGCACAATTACACTCACTAAATTATCTTTCACATAGTATTATGTCCTAGACCTATGATTCATATCTCTGAGAGAAATAGACAAATTAAGCTTGAAAATACAAAGAGCGTATAATTATATGAAATTTTGGCTAAACTCCAAAACCAAACCATCAATTTCCAACATCAAAATGTTATCAAAATTACTTTTGCTCCTTCCTACAAATTAGTAAATCTGTCTTGAAAAACACACTCAAATTTATTTTGCTGGAATGTGTCCCATATTCATCATTCTTTTTAGTCTTCACCCCTTTCCTCTTCACCGGAACAAGATGCTTGTGCTGGATTACCGCACACTTTTAAATGAAATAACTGCTACATATTTCACAAATTTATGAGCGTCTACCACATTCACTCAGTTTCACGGACACACATTAAAAAGAACTATTAAGTTCTTCTTTAAAAACCCACACACATCCACACAGCCCCATAATCTAGAATGACAAAAAAGTGTAGGAATTATTTAGTTTGGTCTACCACATTCACCCCGTCACATGGACACACATAATAGAATCATAATCCCACACAAATCCACACAGCCCCATAATCTAGAATGACAGAAAAGTGTAGGAATTATCTAGTTTGGTCTACCACATTCACCCCGTCACGTGGACACACATAATAGAATCATAATCTCACACAAATCCACACAGCCCCATAATCTAGAATGACAGAAAAGTGTAGGAATTATTTAGTTTGGTCTACCACATTCACCCCGTCACATGAACACACATAATAGAATCATAATCTCACACAAATCTACATAGCCCCATAAGCCAGAATGAAAGGCGTAGGAATTAACTTGTTTGAAAATGTTCTCAATTTCACCTTTTGCCATAAGCTTGAGATTTCTTGGAAGATTGTTGATTGATAGGTCGTTTCCAAATATAGCTATCACTTGACCGGTAAGGCAATATTGACATGATCACGCCTTGACAGACCACTTCTTCTAGCAAATTACTTTGTAAGGCTTTTACTATTATTTTATTGATTTAATGCAATGGTTCCATGTGAATGTTAATAATTGTCACTATGTATTGTGAGTGTCAGTAGTGTTTTGCATTTTCCTGCCATATACCGGGTGTCCCCAAAAATGGTTACATGTAGATTTTAAGTTAATGTTAAAAATATAAGTGTCCTATCCATGACATAATCTACAGGGTGTCTAATAATCTATACCAGGAAAGTTGAAATTTTGCAGGTGGGAATGGCATTATTATTGGTGGTATTGCTATAAATTCAAATTTTTACTACGAGGGTCATTCAAAAAGTTCTACTTCCATCATCGTATCTCTGTTATCTTTCAAGCCAGGATATTGAAATTGCCCATGATTATACTCGTAACTCTTGCCTACAAAATAAAAGTTATTTGATTAAAATGTGATGTTTGTTTGTTAAAATGTGCTGGTTAATGTGAATACAGATTTGGTACATCGGAAACGGTCTGGGAGGAAATTATAAATTTTTATTAAAAAGGTTGGCAACATCTATGTGGAAATCATTACAGGTTTTTCAATTTTGAAGCCAGTTTTCAAACGTCATCACGGTCAAGGTCAAGTCACATATTGGGGTGGGTTTGTGTATGTGACGTGTGGTTCTATACGTCACATTAGTGGGTATAAGATGCGCTCAATGTATCTCCGGGGTGGGGAAAGTCATAAATGTAACCGTAGAAAAGATGACCACCCGGCCCCTCCTCGTTTCTAAAGTACAAAACTATACGTCACTATGGAAAACACGCAAAACGCAATACCCTAACCTAACGTTAACCTTACGCCACCTCGATCGCCGTGTAATCCCTATGGCGTTACTCTTCGTCGGCTTCATTCCATAATGGCGTATAGGTCCGATATGTCACTATGACATGTAGCGAGGTGTGTACGCCACTATGACATACAATGTTTTTCATTTTTGCCAATATTTCTCAGTTAATTATGAAATGTGTATAAAAGGTGGCGTATAGTCGATACGCCACTATGGAAAACACAATATATCACTTTGTAACTATACGCCACATTTAATTATTTAATTACTAATTAATTAGCTAATCATTAAAAACATATGTGCCAATTTTTAAAAAAAATGACCAAAAATCACGTACGCCACTATGGAATACAGCCGACGAATTATCAATAATATTATCATCATATCCAATGTTTTCAAAAATGCTGATTATATTCAACTGATCCTTTAATTCGTTTGAATTCTGAATTTAACATTATTTTGTTTTCATTTTTCGTGTAAAAAGGCTACCATGTTTAACCATTAACACTTATATATGTCCTACACCCAAATCGGCCTATTTTTTCACATCCATATTGTCATATCAGCTTTTATAATCAATACGGAACGACCTAATTACAATAGAACAGAATTAGAACATCTTCCGGATATAGAGGCGTTATTATTATCACATAATTCAATTGGCATATCGAGGATAGTATTTCAAGGAGATAGCTATGTTGGATAAAGGACTTTGAGGATGGCATGGGTAGTACAGAAATACACAAATGATTGCACAATTAAAAGTATTACGACCGATTTGCCCCCAAGATTATTTATAGGTTAATAAATGCGAATCACTTGTTGGAGTGTAATTGTACAAAATAATGCACGCGTACTGAGATCTTTTTTTATATATATAAAATGCTAGTGTGAACAATAGCCCATGAAGTGTGACACAGGTCAAAAACTTATATATGCACTATAAAAGACAACCACATGGGCCACTCAGTGATTCACAGCAGCTTAGGAACAACAAGAGTGAAGGGGTTCAGTAAAGCATCAGACACGTGCAATAAGATGCATATGCACTCTGCTCTTGAAGGGTGGTGTGCAGTTGTTAGATACGTCTCCGACTACTCCATCTGGTAGGCTATTCCAAACGTGAACTGCAGTGTGGATGAAGGTCCGGCCAGTAGATATGGTTCTAGAAACTGTTATGGTCACTAAAATGACCCAGACCAAAATTATCTGCTTCCGATTTCACGCAACAGCAAACACACAAACACTGTTTGATATATAACAACTTAATTATTATTTATTAATTAGTGCAGTATGGCTGTACATCAACTAACAATAAAATACCATAATAAGAATTAATCTAAAAATTACTACAAAGAATATATTTAGCTATGTTTACTTAACCAAGCCTGGAGATCTTGATTGGCTGACTTTCTGATGATATTCCGTTGATGGTCTCAGTTCTTGATCCAAGATCCGACAATGTCCAAGATCCTGTCTATCTAAGCAGTCCAAAGTCCTGATGACTATCACTTCTCACTATCCTAGCTGCTATGCTAGTGGTTTCCAAATGGTCGTTTATGTTGACCGTAAGCTCCTCTCTCGGAGACCTCTTGAGCAAGCTTTCTGTTCCACTTGACAGTCAGATAACACACTATGTTTATATAGTCCAGCAAAATGTCACAGTTCATTGATGGAGATACTTCAGTCTGCCGCTTCTTTGGGTCGACAAAAACTGACACTATTGGCTCCACTACCGCATTTTTCGTATTTTATTCTCTCCAACACACATACAAGAACCGAGAACCGAAGTTAGAAGACTACACACAATAATGGTAACTTTGTACCAATACTGGCTAACATAAGTTTCACAGAGTTCCCTCTTATAACTCTAGATTGCTGTCCATCATTTCCAATCCTGGCTTTATATATCATTTCTCACCATTCCAGAATAATCTTAACAACTTATGGGATATTACAACATTTTAATCATCCCATATATGGCACATTACATTATTCTTAAAATAGATAATTACATCACCATAAGCCAATCAGACTCATTAGTCAGTATACATCAGTTCTAAAAATAGCACATTAACAGCAAATAGCAACACAAACCAATAACCATCATTTACTGTATTGTGGTGTATCATGATTATTGGCATAGTGCCAGCACTTACTACTGTGATAATTATGACCAATCTATTCGATTCCTTTATGTTCCATAAACTTCTACACATTGCTATATATGTATTTCTTGTTCACTTTAATCATTAGCATTCCAGAATATTCTATGAATCTCCAGAATATTCCAAATTCAAACAAATGGAGATAAATATCAAAACAAGTGAAAATTAATGTTTGATGACAAAATATATAACTTTTAATAAATATTGTGGAATATTTTGGGGCACATAACAAAACTGGTACTGTAAGAACATGACACGGCAAGGACAAGCTGGAGCGGGTAGATCTTCTGACTGCTGGTTTTGGTAGCAGTGCCTTCAGATCTGGTGTGCACAAGCTGGTGTGCATTGTGTAGAGGTCTGTTGCTGCAGCAGCACTTGACGTCTTTGATGATGAAGAGATGTGATGTTCGTTCAGCTCTGTACTTGCTTCCTCTTTGCTCACGCCTATTATTCAAAGACAGTGAGACGTATTCCATCATACTGCGAACTTGAACTTTGTAAACGGTTGCTCTGCCTCTGATATCAAGTTTATTTGCAACTTTCCTCAGAGCGAGCAGCTTCTATCCTGCTCTGGATGACACGTTGGAAATGTGCTTTGTCCAGGGCAGCTTGCTGTCAACTGCGACTGCCAGGATCTCCAGCACCTCCTTCTTCTCAGCCAGTTTGGTGGTACCAAACAGGCAATCTAGCTTGGTCAGATTCCTCTTTCTTGATATTGACATTGCCTTACATTTCGATGGCTCGAAGGTCACCTTCCATCTGTCTGCCCGGATCCTCATTTTCTCTAGGTCTTTGTTCAGGCTTCATGGTTGTCTCTAGATGTAATCTCATAAAACAAGGTGGAATCATCTGCGTAGAGGTAGAGTTAGTTTTCACACTCATCAACGAGGTCATCAATGAAAACAGAGAACAAAAGTTGGCCCAATATTCACGCTTCGATGAAACGATCTGTCAGGTAGTTCCTAATCCAGGTCAGCAGCTTGCCGGATACTCCTTTTGCTATGTATTTCGAGCAGAGGCCATAATTCCAGACCCTGTCAAATGTTCCTTTGATGTCCAGGGCAATCAGACGCATTTCGTTGCTTCTGTCCAGGAAGTTGGACCACTCTTGAGCCAGAATGATGAGGATTTCAGCTGTGCTGTGGTGTGGCCTAAATCCAAACTGTCTCTCTGATATCAGTTGGTTTCCAAGGAGGTATTTCTGAAGTTGTTTCTGTACAACAGGCTCTGTGACCTGGCTGATGATGCAGAGCAGAGAGATTGGGCGGTACATAGATTGATTAGACTTTGAATCTATCTTGTGAATATGGATGACAGATGTAGTCTTTCCTTGGCTTGGAGAAACCTCACTTGTAGAAGCAAAGCTCAAACAGCAGGCTGAGTGGTCATACAAGTTATGCGCTGCATTCCTTCAGGACTCTTGCAGGGATTCATCAGGACCAGTAGCTTTATCTGGTTGCAGATTCCTGAGAAACTTCCTAACATCTTTGACCTTGAAGGCTGTTTTTTCCATTGAGCAGGTTACTGAATACTGAACTTCAGGGGCAGATTTCCTTCTACGCTGGCAAGCTGACATTTAGCGGCAAAGGTCTGGCAAAATTTTTCAGCTTTGTCTTTTGATGTAGTGTAGACTTGACGTCCATCCTTCAGCACTGGTATAATCAACTCTGGTGGACTTACCAGACAGGGTGTTAACAGTGTTCCACAATTTCGTGCTGCTGAGGCTGCCATCTGAGAGTTTCGACCTTCTCTGAATGATTACATTCCTTTCTACCTTTTGTAAACTTATCCTTGTTTTTCGTGGTGTTATTCTTTTTTAGCCTCTTGGTTGCTGCTCGTTTGCAGTGGTCATCAAACAATACCATGTTACCAGTATTCTTATAAACATGATAAACAAGCATTGCTGGTATGAAAATCTCCGTTGCATCACTGACAATAGTGGTAATGTTGCTTCAAGCTTCTTCTGTGTCATCAGATTGGAGTGCAAGAGACCAGTCTGCAGATGCAAGAAAACCTCTTATTCCCCAGTAGTCTGCCATATTGTACTGTCACGCTTTGCGCTATAGGGTTTATCTTTAAAATGAACTGGGCCGTAGTCCGAAGTACCCAGTATTGCATGTACTGTGCAGGTGGCATTTAGATTAGTGATGACCAAATCTTTGACCCGAACAAAATCCACAGCTCAAACCAAATAAGACATTATGATTTTTAAATATTTGTTGCTAAAATAGGCACTTAGCAGTGGGAACGCCCTAAGATATTGTTAGAAAAAGAAGACACTGAGGAATTCCCAGCAAATTTATGTGAAAACTTACATGTCTTTTGGGGAATTCCCATTGTTTTGGATAGTTTTCGTTCAAAAAAAAAAGCCTGTTAACATCACATTACAAAAGCCCCTAGCCCTGTTGTGCACGACCCACAGTGACATCGCCCCGATATCTTCATGGTAGAAATCGCCATGGTAGGTTGAATCCACAGCCACCCATGGCCATTTTATTCGGACCTTATGAGATGCATAATTAGCGAAGTGACCTGACTAAGGCTACTGACAATAACCGGGGTAATTGATTTCTCGCTGTGTGAGTAAGCTTGTATACGACATTGCGGTCAATGGTTATACTGCCTCCACTGAGTAGTGAGTGCAGCTAGCCTGCTGCGCGCTGTAGTCCATACAGGACCAACGCAATATAACATTAGAGTTTTGGTCAGATTTTGAGTTCAAAGCGCACGGCCAATTTTCAAAGCGCACGCTAACGACTATCATATCTGTTCAACGCGTATTTTCAAGTGTATGAGACCACATCTGGTTTCTTGAGAAAAAATCATTTGCGGGAGATTTTCTAACCCAGTATCCGAAGATTTTCGTCTGATATCAAAATCGTGCATAGCAATTCACGTGTATACATCCCGTGTATTCATTTTAGTGTCTCTGCTGCACCAAATAATTATTAGCCAGGCGATGTCGGTGTGCGACCTCACCTCACACAAATAAATCTATCTCTCCAGATGACCCATTTCCGTCACAGCAACGGATCATTAAAGCTGTATCAAAATAATTGGTACCCATCAACTGTTATATGACTGTTTATAGCATTAACAAACAAATTATTCGGATCCTATGTTGGATTTTGATGTGACAGTAATGTCCACTATCACTGGAAAATGATGGGTACCAATCATTGTGAAACAGCATGTAATCATCTCGATTCACGATATGACCAATACTATTACAGCGAGAAAAACAACAACTTGCTTTTGACGAGCACAAATCGGACATTTGATCGGATCATAAATATATTTAGTTGGATAGTCTGTGTTAAGTTAGGTATGACTTACATTCGATCCAAATTTGAATGGATCATAAATATATTTAGTCGCATAGTCGGTGTAAAGTTAGGCATACATGAGTAACATGTTTTGCTTTAATATTGATATCAGAGGTATATAGCAGGCGCCCTGTGGGTACCCTTGAGCATTCCAAGAAATTCATAGTCAAAGTTTACACAGGGATCGAAACTAAAAATTGTTCCCAATTTTGTTAAAACCTTATTACAAGGATTCATAAAAAAATATTTCGTTTGACCTTCCTGCGACCAATCGGTCTTTAGTTATTGGCGAAAGGGTCAAAGGTTGGAATTTGGACTCCATCTGGGTCAGACACAGAAATGTTACCCAATTTTGATGAAAATTGTCTCTGTTTCGTTACCATAGTAACACACCAAAAGGTACTGCCCGTTGAATACCAATGATGTTGACGTATTGTCAACGATATGTCGGTAACGATATGTCGTTCATCGTAAAAATTATTTTTCTGAATTATTATAAGGTGTATTATATGAGAGGTAGCCTTAATTCTCTCGCTTTCAATTAAGTGTTTCTATTTCAAGTTATAGGTGTTTCTAAATGTCCGTAAAATAGCAATTTAATATTATTTAAATAATTAAACACTTTATCCATTAAACTTTGGAAGCCTTAGCACACTCCATGTAGGCTGAAAAAAATAAAATGTTTACAATACTATTTGGGTAATATTCAAAAAACAAGAAAATATGTTTTGAAAATATATTCAATTTCATCCATCGCCATAAGCTTGCGATTTCTCAAAGATTGTTGTTGTTAGGCCACTGATCACGCCTTGACAGACTTAGCACATCACTTTTCAAGATTTCTCCTGTTTTATACACTCATAGAAATTGTTCGTTGGCATTACTCAGTAAGTTGATGTAAATCGTTGCGTCAACTTTCCGAGTAATGCCAACGCGTACAATTTTGAGTAACGCTGACTCGATATCATTATGTTGGTCGCACTCATTTGCACTTACTTTATTGAATTGTTACAACTCAGAAAATGAAACTAGGTTAGCATAATTTTCTAGAGGTGTGCTATAGTATACAAAATTTTGCACTGATTACAAAAATAAATATTTGAATACTGCTAATTGTGCAGAAAATGATCCAATTACGTGAATTAAGTAACAAAGTACCAAATTGGAATAACTCAAAACAATATTAGTACCAGTAACTTAATATGAACGAGTTACATCAACTTACATGTTGAGTTACAATAACTCAACTAATTGGTTCTTTGAATCTTGTTTATTTTTCTAAGTTCCCTGAACTTGAATTCAGAAGTTGGCATTACTTAAAAGTTGACGCAACGACTTACATCAACTTTTTAAGTAATGCCAACAAAGTTGATTAGTTGACGGAACTTTTTGAGCTTTTTCAGCATTTTTTAAGTTCGGATAACTAAAATGAATTTTGTTTTGGTAACTTTTACACTATTTGTGAGTTGTCCCAACTTACTCCTTTTGAATTGCGCCAACAAGGCGAACAAGTCATTTCTATGAGTGTCTTTTCTCAATAGATAGTTTCTATTATTATAATTATTATAAAGAATTCGTTATACTGCAATTAATGCGTTCAGTAATTGCTGCTTTGTACTCATTCTGCAAGTCATGGTAACTAAACAGGTTCATCCGGTTTGGTAATTAAGAAATAACAAGTCATTTAACAATCAACTGTTGTCCCTCTCACCCTCTCTCTCTAAGATTTTTTCTCCCCAAATTGAAAATATGATCGATCACTAATACTATATAGCTTAGTTCTTTTATTGGCTCTCGGATTCTTTTTTATCTAGTGTATGTGTCCTGCTGTATTCATACTGTTAGCTTATTCTTTCTTCATTAAAGGTCGTACCTTTATTCATTTTAATTTTCTCGTAAAAGGCTATCAAGTTTAAAATAGAGCTTTGCCATTTACAGATACATACCCGACAACAAAATCGGCCTATTTTCTCACATCTACACTGCCATATCAGCTTTTATGATCAATAGTTTCAATACATAATGATCTAATTATAATTGATCAGAATTAGAACATCTTCCGGATATAGGGGCGTTATTATTGTCGCATAATTGAATTCATATACCGGGAATAGTATTTCTAGAGAAATAACATTTGAGGATACCGGATGACATGGCTAATGGAGAATACACAAGTGGGTGCCGATTGGATTTTTATGAGATTATTTCTATTATTATGCACTAGATCACATTTCATATTTTGTTCTTCCTTTTTGTAAGAATTGTACACGGAATAAGCCTAGACTTCAAGAAGGGATTAGACAGCTTTTTTAAGTAAGCTGTATAATCCATCATGTCTTGATACTATGTGGCTTAACTCTGATATGTCTGATATATAAGTATCCTCTTTAATTACGCAACCAACTCCAGGTTTCGAATATTATTTCAATCGATTATAAACTTCACCTACAACCCTCGTCAAAATATGCTGGGACACATACTATGTTACACAGTGTCATCGCCCTGATATCTTCATGGCAGAAATCGCCATGGTAGGTTGAATCCACAGCCACGTATGGCCATTTTGTTCCGACCTTTGAGACGCATAATGAACCGAGGGACATCCGACTAAGGCTACTGACAATAGCCCATGCTCAATAAGAACTGTGCTCGACCTCACCTCACGCAAATCTATCTCTCCAGACGACCCATTCCAGTCACATCAATCAATCATAATATAATCATCTCGGTGCACCACAAGACCATACTATTACAGCGAGAAATACAAAATTTGCTTTTGATGAGCATAAATCGGAAATTTGATAGGATCTTAAATATATTTACACAGACATAAGCTTGAAACAAATTACTTACTTACCGATATTATCTGATGCATGTGAAATACCCGTCCAATGCTTATAAGGTACTTCTTTATACTTGTTTTTTTATTTTGCTAATATCATAAAAAAGAGCAGTTAATCAGTATAAAATTATGGGGTCTCGTACTCGCAACAAATTAATAGTTATGCTAAAATGGATCAATGGGATAATCAAATGAGTCAATTGGGCAAAGAAACTTTAATGAAACACCTCCACACAATCTATATCTGCCACCACCACCCCATTTTGCCGAGGTTTGTGAGTTAGGTATTCAGCTCAAAGACCACTGTTTCATCCTGAAGCTATTACTGACACATAAATTGATCATCAAATAATCTTAAATGAAAAGATAATAATCAACTTTGATGAATTTGAATATATTAGTGGATGCGCAGCTTTCTTGATTGGTAATCCGTCAAACCACGCAACAATCCGATTACTCCGTCGTGTTAAATTGAAGTTAAACGGATAGGGGTTCATACAAAATTTACTACTTTTTTACAATCCTATTGCATAGAATAAAACACGTGGTCTTTTGTTTTGCAAAGAAATGAAATCTGATCAATACCATTTTCTCATGAAATGGCAGTTGGATTTGATATGAAAAATAAATTGTGTGTGGTTAATAATTTGTATTGAAATGACGAAGTCAACCAAGTAGCCTGATTGTTGACATTTAAAAGCGTTAATTGTTTGTGAATATCGGCACAAAGACTTGTATTGAAATCGACATTTTCAAATAGCTATCTTTTTTCATTAAACTTAAAGAGGATAAATTGGCGGAAACAATGGAGTAAGAATTGTTACCTTTATTGCTATATTACAACAGTTTAAATATCAATGGGTTGAGGCTTATTCCTCGTCGCAATTATAATCATCAATGGTAAGCAAATGTTCTCAACACAGATCCAAATAGTAAATTAGGTACTCACTAGAAATATTTGATTCCTATCAGGAAACTTGTTCACTCTAGTGTGGTGAGTGGTAGTGTTTCTAGATATTATCGGCAAACTTTGTGACGGATTTTGATGTCGTCACATGGGTTGCTCGCCGATGGATGATCTGATCGTAGATGCGATCAAGTCTGTACGCCCCCTCGTCCTTTTTCATGGTGGTGTTGCCTCTACTCCTAATCCAGATGGCCTATTTGAGCCAACGGGTTGTTTTATTAGCCTCTTGGTCGATGACTTTGGCCTCCTCCCACCCAATCACGTGATTATTAGTTGCAGTGTGCTCTGCTGTGGCTGACTTGTATGTTTCTGTAGTTGATGCTTTCCTCTGAGCTCTGGTGAAAGTTTTCTCACTAGCTTTTTCTGATTCAGTCTTGTGTTCTTTTAGCCTAGTGGACAGTACGCGACCTGTTTCCCCTATACAGGTTTTAGAGCAGCTCTTGCAAGGGATTTCATATACTGCTTCGTCATGTCATCAAAATCCGTCACAAAGTTTGCCGATACCTAGTGAGTACCTAATTTACTATTTGGATCCGTGTTGAGAACATTTGCTTACCAGTGATTTATGAACGATCCTGATGAATCTGTTATAATAGGTATAATAGGTAACCATTTTTTCTGACCTTAATATAACGTTTAGGCATATTTATTTGTCTAAACATTTATTATACTTCTTTTTCTAACGCTATAAATGTGAAATTATACTTATAGTGTTTTTTAGACGATTATACATGGGAAAAAAATTGCTATATTACACTATTTTGGCTCATGCTCGGCTGAATTTTGATGGAAAACGGGCTTTTTAACACCTTTCTTCTTTTCATTTGCCCTCTACATTTTCGTTTTTTCATTTTGTCCGAGGGGCACTATCCTCTTTCATTTTGAGTGTGTGGGGGTGTGTGTGTGGAGGGGTGGGGTGCACTATGCTTCACCTGCCCCACCGCTGGCTACGCTATTGTTGAAATAATGTAAATTAATGTGAATCTGATGACATGCCTGTAATTCAAGAGATTTACGTAGGAGATAGGTCAAACTATACCTTTTTCTGAATTATAAACATGACAAAGCGCGCTTAGGCTTGTGGGTTTATGCATATGCGTAGCAAACTATAAATCACGGTGCTCTTTGTCATTGGTAAATCAATACATTAATTACAACTAAGATGTTCAAGCAGGAGAAAAGATTTGAAAACGATGAAACGTTGCAAAGCCGTACGAAATAGCATTTGGTTTCGTTAATCTGTATGACTTGATGCTGTATTTATATTAAAGACATGATTGGTGGTAAAGTTGAAGTCCTGGAATTTCGGCGAATACTCCCATACAGAATATATAAATAAATTCAATTGCTTTGTTCTTCAAATGTCACAAAGAGACTCGATTCTTTTTACATGTAGTCTTTTTAGAGTTAAAGAATGCTGCTTGAATATCACCCGAGTTTATTTCGGCACACTCCAATCCATGTAGTAACAATGCCTGAATGATGTTGTTGTGGTTTATTTATCAAATTGTTTGCCTTAAAAAGGCATTCACCATGATCGCCGAACGAACGTGTATAAAGACTCAATTTGATTGCGTGTTTATTTTAGGCCAGTAAATTGCATTCTAAGAACTGTTGGGCCTGTTGACATTTTCACACAATATGTTAAAAGGATGATTGTTACGCGACATACAATTACCTTTACAGAAGCACATGTACGTATCCTGAGAGATGCTAATTATCAATCGGAGACGCGACATGTGAAATTGAAGCCATGCGATTCATTTATTTTACAAGATTCAGTAGCGGAGAAGTCATATTAAGGGTAGAGGTATTGCTGTTCGAAGCAGCCAAAACAAATCGATTTCATTATCTAAATCAATATAATATTGAAAAATAATACTTTTTGCAAAAAATAATGTTTTGCAAAAGTTTATTATACAAAACATATACTTTGAAAGGTTGATTTTATTAATGTTGATAAGTTATGTACGTTTGACAAAAGTGTTTCAGCCCTTTTTACAACATAACTCAAGAACCACAGGACCTACAAAAGTATATCTGTAAGATTTGAATTCTCGCTATGAAATTATCAATGCAATTTTTGCCAAAGCTCACTCCCATTCGCAAGATGATGTGAATTACCCAATCGCCACAGTTTAAAATAGTTGCTAACCTTAAGGGCTGGGGTATGAACGTTTGGACAGTATTTATTTTGGGACATCAGAGCACATCAGACATATCGAATTACATTCTGAATACGAAGAATGTCATTCTGATATCAAATAATTTTGATTTTTGAAATTCGCAATTTAATACACATTTTATGGCAAATCATTAAAAATTGATATTTTTGATATTTAACAGTACTTGAAGTAAACTTTATAAATCTGATGATTTATACTTAAAGTGTATGTAGGTGGGATGAAAAGCCGACGATCAATTGAAAATTTTGACCTCTCGTATTGAAGATATGGATTTTTTTCCCAAAACACCAAAAAAAATTAGGTCTTTTTGGGAAAAAAATCCATATCTTCAATATGAAAGGTCAAAATTTTCAATTGACCGTCGGCTTTTCCTCCCTGCTACATACACTTTAAGAATATATCATTAGATTTATATAATTTACTTCGAGTACTGTTATATATAAAAAATTTGAAAAATATCAAATTTTTATATTTTTTCAAAAAAATTGGATTATATTGTGATTTTAAAAAAATGAAAATTATTTGATATCAGAAAGACATGCTTCGTATTCAGAATGCAATTCGATAGGTCCGAGGTGCTCTCATGTCCCACAAAAAATACTGTCGAAACGCAATAAACGCTCATTTTAGATCCCTTAACATGGGCGGATGCGAAAGTTACTTCTTATGTTCAGAGAAGTCAAGTTTTCTTGATATATCAAATGCTTTTACCTGCCGATAGATTGCAGACGGTTTTGTGGGTTACGTAACTTTTATGTCTCTCGTCTTGGCGAGATAGTTAATAGTACAACCAGCAACATCCTGATTGCATTTGAGTGGTACGAAAAAAAAAGTTTTTGGTTTTATTTCAAGTTAAGATTTCAATTCATTTACATTAACACTATTTTGTTTTGTTTCTTTCTTTTTTGAGGTTATTGTATTAATATTACATCGTATGACACAATTCGCCTGAAAATTCGCCATCATTGACGTAATCCGTTTTTCATTACATACCTGTGGGATTTGCACCAGGAACCCGAACGCTTAAAAGCCATGGTTACACATAACCCAACTAAAATCTAACCGGAATCAGCCAAATTTATTGAGCTTGTATCAGAGAGATTTGAATTAATTAATGTCTTAATAAGGTATTAATTCCCCCATTTAACAATCCAGTTAAAGTTTTAACCTCGAATTATGGAAACATTTGGGACTCATAACTGCTAAATTGTTGGTCTAAAGTATATAAAAGTATATACATATTTAAATGGACAAGGACTTGACGAATCCATCTGCGAGGTCGTTTTTTGACTCAAGTTTAATTCGGGGAACATAACAAAAACATTACTAATTATTTAAGATAGGTTTTTTTTTTTTCAATTTGACCAACTTATAGATTTTTTTTATAAAAACGGTTTTAAAATAATGCTAAATTTTGCAAAACAATCACTGAAAATCTGATTCTCGTCCAAATTCCAAACATTACCTAGATATTTATATCTAAACGACTTGAAAACGACTTTTCTTGTCTTTATGACTCCGCGTATTTCTTCCCTGATTAAAATGTTTTATGGATGAGACAAAATGAGATTATGGATGTGTAATTATCACCTTATCAAAATATGCAAGATCAAAAAATTTTATACAGAGGCCTATATTCAAAACTGCTCAAATTTAATTGTTTGAAAATAAACCCTATTCCAAAATGTGCCTCTGATCATAATGATTAGGACCGATTTGTAGTTTATGCCTAAATATAGCCACTTCGGGACACTATTCAAACTAACACACAAACAAACAAACACCAAAGCAAAACGCATAAAACTAAGGATGGAATCTTTTCATGCTAAAGTAATATTAAAGCGCACAACTGCTACATGTACTCTCCATTAGACCGCGGCTCTGGAAACGGTATGTCGATGACATTTTGGAGATTGTCAACGAAAATCAGGTTGATAATTTAACCTCTCATCTGAATCAGACCGACCCCACGGACAATATCAAGGTCACCTATATGAGAAAGACCATGAGAGGTCAATACCGTTTCTTGATACACTCATCGTCCGAAAACCCAACGGTTCTGACAAGCTGCTGGTTTATAGGAAAGCAACGCATGCAGACCAGTACCGCAATTTCGCTTCGCATCATCCGATACATCATATTAAAGTTAGGGGTGGTCCGCACGCTGTTGGATAGGATGAACTGTGTTATTACAGAAAAGAAGGATGTAGAACAGGAAGAGGACAAAATCAAACGCGCCCTCAAACAGAGTAGACGTTTAATCAAGTAAAACGCAAAATGGACAATAAACAGGTGAAGAAACCGAATAAGAACAAGGATTCCACAGAAAGAAAGAAAGAACTTGTCATCATTCCTTATGTTGAGAAATTGTGTGAAACGACCACTAGAAAGCATAACATTTCCACCGCGATACGCCCTCATATTACCCTGAGGAAACTGGTAGTTCACCCCAAGGACGAAAAAGATCCCCTCTGTACGACCGATTGTGTGTATGAAATACCTTGCGCCAATTGTGATACTACTTATGTGGGTGAAACAGGTCGTCGTTTTGAAACTAGATTGGGTGAACATAAGAAGGAATCGGACAAAGTAGCAAAATGGAAAGGAATCTTTACTAGACAAACCAAGAAACAGTCGGAAAGTGAATAATCCAAATCAGCAATCGCAGACCACGCAGTTCAACATAATCATGTTATCGATTGGGACGGCGCAAAAAGTTCTTGACAAGGAATGTGATCTGGGGGCTTGCCGCATCAAAGAATCTATGTGGATAAAAAAAGAGAGCTCCAAACACCATGAACAGAGATGAGGGGCCCATTTTCTCAGTCACGTATACGATCCACTTCTGGGCGCTAGTTTTTTGGTGACCAATCAACCAGAAGAAAGGATCAAGTACCATAACTCCGATGGTGGCTTTCGACCAAGATGGCCGAAACTGTCAGGTCAGTAAAATATATTTGGTTTTGGCAAGAAGAACATTCTGTCAATTACATGTACTCTCTGACAATTAAAGCAATGAAATCTCCAAGCACAGTCATATCACCAATCAGAATTCGTTACGATGCACACAAGGTCTGAGTAGTTTGTAATGCAACTTGTACAGTTAATGAATAAAATATTTGTTAATTAAAACTTTGATGTGCGATAAGCATCAATTACAGAGCATATAAACGTGTTTTAACGTTTTTCAACCAACAAGTCAACCCAGTTATTTGTGGGTACGTTGTACAGGTGTAATACATAAGTTGTAAAACCGCACAGTTTTATATCTAGATAAATACGAAAGACCTATAGTAACCCTGACTTGTTCTATATACATTATTGAGCCAATTTATATTCATGAATGTTAAGGGTTGTTATTAATGTATACCGTAATTTGGTTTGGCATGTTAATTGAATAAAACACAACCATGCCAGCTTATGGCATCTATTTTAACTACATTGCAGTTTTATATATTCATGTAGATACCGAGGCTTTGGAGATGCATTACATTGTATGACACATGTAAGAGTTTTACGTGAAATGCTTGTTATGAGATCTGTAAACACTTATAATATCACATTAGCATTCATTATCAGACACACATTATATTTAGTAAACATGGTAAATATCTGTTGTCTCAAGTTTATGTCCACAAAAACACAAAACACAATACAAAACTCTGTGTCTACCGGGAATATACAGGGAAACGACTAGGACTAATTGTGGAGTCATTCTTTGCACTCGTTTTAACAATAAAGTAAAAGACCGTCCACCTTTATACCAGGAGTACTAAAGGGCTGCCCGGGGGACCTAGCCCAGACCTGTAGAATGGAGGGTTTATGCAATCCTAGGAAATATTTTATTTCTCTTTTTTGTTCGTATGAAAATATTATAAGGTATATTTATTTCAAACTTGGTATTTATATAGAATAGTAAATTCTTTACATATTTAAGCTAAAATGTAGTTACAATAATTGCACGTTCCTGTGATATTCAGCCAAGAAATTTGGCATATATTTTTTGTACAACATAGATTTCCCATAGTTCTTGCTAGTCGAAAGGGTGTACACACATAACGACATAATATGGTTACATTTTGGTATCAATGGATAGAGAAGACACAGAGCAATACATTGGTATCAGAAACAACGCTATAATAATGTTTTAGTATAGACAATTCTGGAGAGGAGGAGGTTGCAACAAACATATTTTGGTACTTTTGTCATAGTCATAAATGATTTAAATGTGTTAACATAGCCTACTAATGGTTCAGCCGAAAGCCGTGTATTTAAGACAAAAATAAGGAATTTACATGAATCTTTAATTTATGTACTGACAGTATAAATTAGCTATATGTATTTGAATAGGGCCTCGACTTCGTCAATAATGCTGCTATTTTCTTCGTTTTTTTGCCAACATTTGTCATTTCAAAATACTAAATGACAATTTAAATGACTTATCCTTCACTTTTAAGCAATTTATAAACCATTTTAATTTTTTACACTTTCGCTGGGATCACTGAATGGGTCTTTGATAAAGTCTAAAAAACACAAATGAAGACCTGAGCGCAAGAAGACCGTAAGTCCACTTGGCCCTTCAACATGTATACACTAAAGTTGCGTATAGTTTCGTATAGATTGGTAATGTTTTATACATGTTCAGGGGCCAAAAAAAAAATCTTTCACAACCTTTCATGATGTTTTCACCCTGGAACATGTATTAAACATTATAAAACCCTAAGAAACTACACGTAACTTTAGTGTATACATGTTGAGGGGCCAAGTGGACTCACGGTCTTCTTGCGCTCAGGTCTTCAAATGTAATTAAATCAAATGATAGGTTTAATAGTACACACGGTCGTTTGTAGCGACTGCACAATAATTAAATTCAAACGAGAAACTCATCAACTTGTTAGCATGATTCCTAATTAATCAACCGCCAAGTTATTTATAACTTGATTGCCGAAGCTTTTTAAATTCATCATCCAATTCAATATCAATTCTCCACGTCATCATTTGGACGTTATGTACGTGGATAACGTGTGGTTTGGCGGTTTGTCTGGTATAACCAGGATTTCAAATCTTCATGTCTATCCTTGCACAGTTCATACTTGCGCCCGGAACTTGCGCACTAAAACAAAAAGACCTCTGAATGCATAAGGTCAACGTTGAGTTATCCCTGTTGACTAGAGATAATTTAACTACGCATTAGTAACGAGATCATTTTGGCGTATGACCCCACACACCTTTAGCAATCAATGCTTTTCACCTTAACCTCCATTTCAATTTCCATAGTCTACGTATTAAAATCTATCTTTTAAATGTTGCTTTCAATGCATGTAATCTTTAAATAAAATTAATTGGTCCTTATTAAGGTGATACATGCAAGACATGGGCGACTTTGAGAAATACTAATCACATTTGTTCAAAATATTCCTCTGGTAAAATAATTTAGAAAAATGGATTCAATACATGTTATCGGACATCGGTTGCCATGGAAACATCGGTCATCTTTGGATTTAAAGGTAAAAGTTTGCGCTCAGTCTTTTTTACACTTCCCGTGGTCCAAATTCCATTAAATTATATGTATTGTGTTAGAGTAGCTTCAAACTCAAATGGAGAGTAGAAAGCAAAATTATACTTCTATGCTACTCACATTTGGTACACTCACCGGAGCGCTTTCACCGGGTGCGTCTTCAGCGGATGTTATTGTTCTGAAGAGTGTTGTTGCTAGTGATGTAGTACTAGGACAGCTCCGGTGACGTCACAGGTGTTGATGACGTCAAACAGGAAGATGTTGTGCCACCCCCTTGGTTGGGGGGGGGGGGGTCAGGAGGTTGTCTCCGACAGGGTCTATGTCTAAGATAGCAACAAGAAGGACATTTTTGTCACCTTACCCCCAATACGTGGAAGGACTTTCGGAACGGCTGCGCAGGGCTTTCAACTCTGCAGGTGTTAGCACAGCTTTCAAACCTCAGAATACCCTACGCAGATCTCCTGTCTCCCCAAAGGACAAAACTGAACAAGAAAAGCAATCTGGTGTTATTTGTACAACATCATTTGCAAAGACTGTGACTCCCTGTACGGGGGTGTGTCTGGATGCAAGCTCGAAAAGAGGCTAACAGAACATAAATTCAAAGCGGCAGTTCCAAGTCAGCGATCAAGGAACACATCGATAGGAGCAAAGGGCACCCGATTGAATGGGAAAACGTAAAAGTGTTAGAAAGAACTTCACTCGTTAGGGTCTTGGAAGCAATCCATATTAGAATTAAAAGACCCAGACTGAACCGTGACAAAGGGTTAGACATAGACCCTGTCTGGGACAACAGACTTCTGGCAGCTTACTTTTCAAAATTCCTTCGTTTTTCTATTTTCTTAATGGAAGGCTGTTATTATTATTTTATTGATTTACTGCAATGAGAAATGTATTCAGTAATTTTAAAGTAAGCACTCATAAGTTGATTGCGGAGTGGCGCTCCTTATTTTAGCCTTTAGTTTCTCATGATGGATAGGGCAATTATACAGAGTGAAACAAACAGCGTAAATGTGGATGGAAACAGTTTGGAAGTCGGTGCAGCGCTCGGAAGGGGGGTTACAGCGAAATTCTCTGAAACATATTCAGGATAAGAATCGTTTTCTTAATATTGGTACATGGAATGTTAGAACACTGTCCCAATGTGGGACTGCAGAACAGATCAAAATAGATTGACGTGAGCACCTGAAGATAGATGTATTGGAATAGCTGAAACGCATTGGACTAGCAATGGAAATGTGAAGATTACTGATGGATGGAATCTTTACTATTCTGGAGGAGTCAAACACCTTATAGACCAAGTCTACATGCCTGCTACATGTAATATATGAAAGGAAAATGAGATTCTGGAAATTTATGCTGAAATCCAGAGATTTGTTGATATGATTCCAAAGAAGGAGAGACTAGTGCTCGTAATTATGGGGGACTTTAACGCTATAAGGTCCATTGCGTTCCATATTTGCAAAGTTTTGGCACTTAGTCTACGGTTTCGAAGTGCTGCCACCCTGGTGTACCGGTCTTCTGCAACCGTTGTTTTTCTTGGGCGGTCACTTCTGTGGATCTGTCTTTTACATCTCCGGTCTGACGAAACTTGGCTTTTAGCTTGGAGATCATACTGCGGGAAACTCCAAAAGTTGCCGCAACTTGATTCTGAGGTATGCTAGCCTCAAGCTGACCAATAGCTCGAGCCTTATCCAGATTATATAGCGAATTTGTTCGGAATGCAATGTGTCTGATGTGCTCTCAAGTCCCGCAAAAATACTGTGCAAGCGTTGCTATTCAATCCCTTAAGATCCCTTTCTCCGGGATCTCCAGTTTCCTCCTGCATACAAAATCAGTGATTAGTTCTTTGGCTAACATAAACTTCACCAATAGACTTTGTGTAACCCGGCAATAACTCCGTTGAGGGCATTTTCAAAATGGCCACCAAACATGTAATGAATGCGAAGTGAGTCTCTTTTTAACTATTTATTGATGGTATAGGTACAAGAAGGCACTATGACTCAAAGACTATAATGGGGATGTATTATGTAGAGGGCGTTTTTCATAATGACTGCTAAATCCCATTAAATTACGTGTTAAGGCTTAAAACAGGTACAAAATAATGCAAAATGATTCTGTTTTCAACTATTTATTGATGGCATAGGTACACGAAGACACAATAACGGTAATAAATGGTATGATTAGTTGGCATATGTTAAGGGCACTTTTCAAAATGGCCGCCAAATCTCATGGAATAACGCGTTAATACAAACTGATTGTTTAGTAGGTGAAAATATTTGTGACATTAGAAGTGGGTAGAGAGCTCTATTTAAAGTAGACTTTAAACTTTCCAGGTTTGCGGCAAAATCACATCGAAATGAAGTGTTTCTAATAACTCGGATTTATTTGTGAGTATAAAACTTTATCAGCACTTCCAAGTCCCGGTATCAAGTATTGGATAAGTCACAGGAAAGTTGGACAAAACAGAAGGATCGTGACCATTACCGTCGCTCGGGCGATAGAAGTTGCCCGATTGCAATAGACTACATCCTGAAATCAGCAAAGGGTGCAAACAGAATTGACCTGATATTTAATTTCTACATTGAGAGATCAATCAAAGGTTCTGAGAGAATGCGACACCATACCAGTCGTCCAAAAGAACTATGCACGATCAACCCAGAAACACCATTACCAATAGAAATGGAAAGGATCTAAACTTATATCAAGAACAAGCAGAAGCGCAGAAGATCACAAGCTCAATGTTGATTTTTGAGAAGCCGATGCTCGCATTGTTCCCCATGCATTACATGCAGTCAAAAATGAAACATACAGGATCATAGTGCTGTCCTCAGATGCAGATGTATTTGTACTTATGATGCATTACTGGAATGAGCTTCATTCTGAAGGACTAAGCGAGCTACAGGTAAAAACTGGTGTAGGCGATTGAACTCGCTACATTCCCATACACAATTGGGCATCTAGTGTTGGAGCAATCCTCTGTAAAATCTGTATTGTGTTGCATGCAACATTATGAAATGGTCTCACTGTTGTATCCTAACCCTTAACTGAATCCAACTCTATAAGTACTGAATCCAACTCTATATGGGTTTGCAGAGGTTGAGGAGTTGCTAATGCCAGATACGGCCTTCAGACCAGTTCCTACGGAGCTTGCACTGCAATGTAACTGTACAAATTATAATGCAGAAAAAAAGTTATGCAAATGGAAGAGTGTTCAAGATTCAGCTTCAGCTTGTAAGAATCCGTCAGGATGTTGATAAAAAACGCAAAATTGTTTCCCATAGGACATCCGAAAATGCAAGATCTAGATCAACTTTTTTACCCATATAGTTTACGTTATTCGGTAGGTTTTCTGTGGGCATCACTAGTTTATTTTGCAGAAATTTGGCAACCATTTCGTACCTTTCCTCATTGTCTTTATTGAGTCATACTGCCTTGCTGTACCTCTAATTTTAACCAACATTTCAAAGTAGAATCAGTTTGTACTCATTATTACCTATGCTATTAATATATGGTTGATAACAGAATCAGTTCATTGTACCGGTTTTTAAGCCTCAACACATGATTTAATGGGATTTGACAGCCATTTAAAAAAACCGCCCTCTACATATACATCCCCAATGTAATCTTTATTGAGTCGAAGTGCTTTCTTGTATAGAGTTGAAACGAGAATCAGTTTGCATTAATTGATGTGGCCATGAACTCTTTCGCAGAAACTTTTTTCTCATATGTAAATAAAAGTATTCCCAAAGTCACAAAAAAGCGCAAGTTTAAACTTTGGTTCAAAAGAGATCTGAAGCGCATGAGTACCAAAAAACATAAAGCGTACCACAGAGCTAAGCGCACTGGGAACCAAACCGACTGGGATGCGTACTGTACTTTAAATAACCAATTTTCTTATGCCAAAAAGCCAGGCTTATAGTTCCCACTGGGAAGCCAAATTTGCAAAGAATGATAATTCGAAGAGCTTTTGGTCTTTTGTTCGATCCCAACGTGCTGAACCAGATTCTCGTTCTTTTGTTATTGATGGTGCCTAGTCATCAAATTCCTCTGTTATAGCTAATGGCTAAAAAATGGCTAATGCCAGTGGTACTCTTCCTTCTTGTTGGAAGACAGCAAATGTTGTATATAAAAAATGTAATCGGTGTGATCTTAAAAACTATCGCCCGATTGCTCTCACATCCATTGTTGTTAAAATGTTGGAGAGCATTGTTTCCGACCATATTCGCAATGTATTTAAGAAGTGATACATTTTATTATTATAGTGTGTCTCGTCTCAAGTTAAGAATAATTAGTGCGTTCAAGCGGTTGCGTCGCCAGCGTACGGACATATCGCCCTTCTCCACGTTTGTATACGCCTCGCTGGATTAGGTTTAAGCGCGCGATTGAATCTGCCACTGCAAAAATCCAACATGGTGTTACTCTAAACTTGACACTAGACATACTATAGATATTTTAATATCTATACATGACACAAAAAATATCCAATGTGTCATGTATACTGCACATCAAATAAGTTTCTACTCCATTTATATTAGTTTCAAAGAAATAGCTAGTTTTGGGTACAAAACTAGTAAAATTCTAAAGATTCTCCAGACAATTTGACATGTGATTTGTCCATTTGAAACATCTGTACGACGCGATAATTTCATGGGGCTGGCCTCTATACTGCTCTGCGCAATTAACCTTACACTTGTCCGGTGTCCACCTGACACAAATTTTTCCAGACGACCCATTACCATCCCATCCTTCACAAATGAATCATAATCATCCTGTTTCACCGATTATTGGCCAATAATATTACATGAATTGACGAGCACAACTCGGAATTTTGATTGGATCATAAACATATTTTACAGATATATAAGCGTAAAACAAACTACTTATTAAAGTGAAATTCCATTCCCCAAAATGAAATTTGAATAAACCCCCAATATTATCCGATTCAAGCGTGACATATGCCCGTCCAATTTTTGTAAGGTGTTTCTTTATATTTATCTTTTTCATTATTTTTTATTTCGCTAATATCACAAAAAGAACAATCCATCAGTATAAAGCGATTGGGCTGTCCTACTTACAACAATAACTGAAATGTCGGTTATATAAATATGAATTAATATAAAATTAGTACTAGTTGTGCTAAAATGGATCAATAAGATAATTAAATGAGTCAATTGGGCAAGGACGGTTTAATGAAACACCTCCACTCCATCTATATCTGCCACCACCGTCCCAATTTTTGTGAGGTTTGTGGATAGGGTATTCAGCTCAAACACCAGTGTTACATCCTGAAGCTATTACTGACACATAAATTGATCATCATATCATTTTAAATGAAAAGATAAATCAACTCTGATGAATTTGAATATGTTAGTGGCTGTGCAGCCTTCTTAATTGGCAATCCGTCAAACCTCGCAACAATCCGATTACCCCATCGTATTAGATTGACGTTTAGATAGGGTTTCATACAAAATTTACTACCATTTTCGACAATCCTATTGCATAGACTTTGAATAAAAAATGCGGTCTTTTGTTTTTTAAAAGACTGGAAGCTGATTATCTATACAATTTTCTCATGCAATGCAAAGACGGTTGGATTTGATATCAAAAATAAATTGTGTGTGGTTAATAATTTGTCATGCAAATCATCTGGTTATTGTTGACATTTAAAACCGTTAATCGTTTGTTAATATTGCTACAGAGACTTATACTCGAGGTTTTCAAATGCAAACCTAATAGGTATATTTTTTCATTATACTCTAAGAGGATCAAATTGACGGAAACAATGAAGTAAGAAATAATACCTTTATTGCGATATTTTAAAAGTTTGAATGTTAATAATTGAATGTTATAATATTAGCAAGTTAATAAAAGGAGAACTCATGGGCAATTATTTTGTCTGACCTTGAAATTAATACATTTAGGTATATTTGTTTGTCAAAACAAACAAAATGGATCCTACCAATAGAGCATTGACAAGCATCTTTCTGAAATGAAGTCCAGGCAGAAGAAACTCTACATTGCTGACGAATATGGCAAGCCAAATGGCCCATTACGTATTGCGACAACGCGTTGCTTTCGAAAGCAACGCGTTGCTAAGCTCAACCAATAGATATAGAGCTTTTAGCAACACGTTGCTTTCGCCTTCTGAAAGCAACGCGTTGCTTTCGCAAACAACATTGTCATTCTCTATGTCTTATGGCGACAACCAATCCCAGCGACTCTTGTGAAAGCAACGCGTTGCTAAAAGCTCTATTTCTATTGGCTGGCTTAGCAACGCGTTGCTTTGGCAAAGCAACGCGTTGTCGCAATACGTAATGGGGCTTTTGGCTTGCCATAGACGAATTTGTATTGTGATCTTTTACAACGACACTATGCGTGCACGACTAATGGGTTTGTGTGTCAGTACTCAGTGGGGGCATATGTGGGTGGATTGTAGGTACTTAGAGGTTATGCAATACATGACCATAGACTAATAAAACACAGACGAGTCACGATCCACCAAGTGACAAAATCCAGCATTATCTATCATCTGTTAGGGCCAGTTTAGGCACAACTTATAAATGTAGGCCTACCGACGGAAATATTTTTTGACTAAGGAAGTTGTGAATTGTTGACCCGTTTTTTTTTTTTGTTTTTTTGCTAAGTGTGCTCTAGAAAAAAATGGAAGGGAATACAGGGCAAAACTTTCCAGCAATTTGCAACGCGTCTTTCCGTTTGAGAGAGATTGCGATTTCCAAACGTAGGCCTACGTATCGAACGCCCGTACAACTTTGGCACCATATTTTACCATTGTACACGTGGCTAAGCTTTTATACCATAAACTTATTCTGTCGCCAAAAGATGCTGAAATCACTTTACTTCATGAAATGTTTCCAATCCCATCCCCCACGTGAAAAAGAAATCTACGCCACTGGACACAGTTCTGCTCTCCAGAAGGAATTCCCCATGATAAAACAATAAAACAGGTGCCCGGGAACAGGTGGCAGGTATGAATTGTTGAGGGATCGATCTAGAGACCTGTCTCTCTATCATCTTAGAAGTGTCCTCTAACATTTAGAAGTGTCCGCTACCTTTTCAGACAGTACTATGGTTGCTAGGTTTTGTTGGTACTCTTGCATTTCAGTTTTTCCTGAACTCAGTTTGTTGCTTATCATGTGTTTATTTTGCCTGCAATATGCATGTTTTTGAACTCAGTGTCTTGCTTATCATTGTGTATATTTTTGCCTGCAATATGCATGTTTTTGAACTCAGTTTCTTGCTTATCATTGTGTATATTTTTGCCTGCAATATGCATGTTTTTATTATGTTTCAGTTCTGGTTTTTTTCTCTCTGCTCCACAGCCTGTCTGCTTTGTTATTCGCTCTTCGCATTCCCGTGTCGTTGTTTCTTTTTTGCATTCATGTCTTGGAACAGTGAGAAATGTTTCTGCCATTGAGGATATTGATGTCTGGTTTTTGCGGTTCCTTGTGTTTTTTTGCTCTGTAATCTTCATCAAGGCGTGTCGCTCTAGAGTCTCTCTCATCTTTGTTTTTAAATTAAGTCTCTATTTGTAAACTATTTTATGTTTTTATATCTGTTTTAAATTGTTTCATAATGTGTATTTTTATATTGCTTGTATTTCCTTGCTAATTCAGTTTGTAATATTTTTATTGTATTCTGGCGCTTAGAGGCCGCATTTGCGTGTATTAGTGCGCCTTTTAGAAATCTCGTTTTATTATTATTATAATAATAATAATAATAATAATAATAATAATAATAATAATAATTTATTCTTATATAGCGCATTACATCAAAGACCACAAGGCGCTTTACAATTAAAACATGTGTACGTAAAAAACAAAATTGAATTATAAATATACATCATTAAGCAATAAGAAACAAATGAAATAGGCACACGATGAACATTGCACAAAAGGGATTGCACGGAAAAAATGCATGCAAAATGAGCAAAGAAACAACTAAGTGAAATGTTCAAAGTGACGGCATAAGCAATAAAGCAAAATACGTTTAACCAAACAACAATTTTGTATAAACAACGGCAATATACTGCAAACAGATTAATATCAGAGATGAAATTAGAATCATAAAAACACATATTTTTAAAAACGCCAAGCTGTACACTACATTGATAACACGTGAGTAGAAAAAAAAATGAAAATGAAGTATACAGCGAAGCAATTAAACACATGATCAATTCAATGCAATATCAAAAATGGCAAAACACAAAATCAAGTTGAATATGAAAAATTCCAAACAAATGGATACTTTTAACGCAAACAATACCAAAAGTGGCGAAGCAAACATATTTACACCAGGTATAATACTCAAATGAACAGAGCAATCACGAGAACAACCAAGAAAATAACTTGAGTTATACGAGGTGTATAGGCAAAATATTATGCGAAACATATTGCACACTTTTTTTAAACATAATTAATAACCAAAATTGCACAATTATTAATAATACAATAATATCAAAATATCAACAAACAATACCAAAGTGGCGAAGCAAACATAATTATCTACACCAGGTATAATGCTCAAATGAAAAGAGCAAGACACATCACGAGAGCAACCAAGAAAAAATAACTTATACGAGGTGTAGAGAAAATATTATGCGAAACATATTGCACATTTTTTTTTTTTAAACATAATTGATAACAAAAATTTCATAATAATTAATAATGCAATAATATCAAAATATCAACAAACAATAGCAAAGTGGCGAAGCAAACATATCTACACCCGGTATAATGCTCAAATGAAAAGAGCAAGACACGTCACGAGAGCAACCAAGAAAAAACTTGAGTTATACGAGGTGTAGACAAAATATTATGCGAACACATAATGCACACCTTTTTAAACATAATTAATAACAAAACTTGCATAATAATTCATAATACAATAATATCAAAATACGACGCAATAGTTCAGACAATGAGTATACAAAATCCAAATGATGAAAAAATTCGCGGGTAACACGAAGCACAGAAAATGATGGCAATGCTAACTTGATGCAGAACAAATGACGTTATTAACTAGAGGAGAGGTTACTAGCACTTCACTCTAGTTAAATCAGAATAATATTGCGAAAATTAAACAGAAGCAGATGGAATGATATACTGTATGCAAAATGAAGCGATAAGTGACACAAGGGGAGAGATTACTAGCACGTCACCCAAGTGTTGTGATGATGGTTAATCCACGCAAAACTGAGGAAACATGGTAGATTATTATTATTATTATTATTATTATTATTATTATTATTATTATTATTATTATTATTAACATGGCTGCCATGTTAAAGGCCCTTTCAGTGATTTCACAGGAACATTAAAAAAAATGGAAATTTGTCAGAGTTGCTTAGAAATAAAGAATAAGTCTACAGAATGTCATTAAACCACTTTTCCCCTGAATACATCGACAAATTAGTCAAAAAACAGAAGTTTTAGAAAGGTTTTCTAAGTTCAACTCAGATCGACTCGAGAAAATCAGACAGAAAATCGAGATTTTCGTACAGTGCGCCACCAATCGACTGGAAAAACTTCCTAGTCCAGTGTTTCTAACACGGGGAAGTAGAGTCTAAATTGATTTAAAACAGACGTTTAATTTTTGTAGTAGAAAACAAAATAAGCAATTAAAGGTCAGTTAGGTCACCGAGGCAAACTAACGGTCAATTCAAATATGAAAAACAGTTAAAATTGTGTATTTTGTTTAAAATAGTAGCTACTGATGTAATAAGTAGTAGAAACAATACGCAACGCGTGTTGGTAGTTGGTACGTGGAGAGTGAGCTTCTTTCGATCTCGAGTCGGACTTTTTGTACTGTCAGTATCAAAAGTCCAGAATCATGCAAATGCTTTATTTTGTCTAAAATACACGGCTTTCGACCGAACCACTAGCAGGCTATGTTAGCACATCTATGCCAATTACAAAGGTACCAAAATCTGAATTTTGATGATTTTTACGATCGTCCGGATGAGCAAATCACTGAATGGGCCTTTTTAACTGTTACTCCAGGTGAGTGAAGAACTTGCTAACGTGAGGCTAAGAAGTGTTTACTTTACCTTGATGAACGACGTTGACTTCAGGACCGCGTCACGGTCAAGGACCGTGTACGAGACAAATAATCTTCAAGTGGGTTATAGTATAATAGATGATGCCTTTGCACACAGATCCTGCTTTGCAGAACCTCACCATCGATTTAGACAACTCTTTCGTGTTTGTGGCTATTCTATAAATTGTTTACATATGGATCATACACGGTTATTTCTATCTTATAGAATTGCAGATCTGCACGTAGTGGTAATAAAATGAGAATAATTTAAATTAAATACATACAGATATTTATTCGGGAAGCAAAATAAACAAGTAGTATTGAAGTTTAATTTAAATTATTCTTACTTCTAACTTCATTGATTCTAAATAATATAATAGAGTCCGTCTCTTATTTGACTGAATAATGAAACATATCAAGTTCATTAGTCTTGATAGACAGAACGTTTAGGGGGTGAAATGTCAACAATGTTGAGTTGTTGACCGTTTTATTTTAATAGAAAACGAAAATCACCTTGCAGGTGCATTTTTGCTTGGACTTTTTAAAAATGATCATTTCAACATATTCAATAACATTTACTCAAACAAGGGCATACGCGGCATTTCACACCCTCGCAAACTCCCCACTTCTGTTTCAATCGCCTATAGCAAATTGGTTGCAATATTTATGCCTTATCAAACGACGAAGAAAATAAAAATGTACCGGTCACTCGGTCAGAATATACCATGTATTCGCGTTACTCTATATACGATCTTATTACTGGAATTTGAGTCTTTATATAGACCATTTGTTTTCTGATCTTTTGACTTTAAAAATCTGCTGAAGGCAGAATCAGAAATAAATATCTGTGTTAAGTGGTGATCTGACATACATACATACGGCATATGCATACTGTAAAACATAAATAAATTGCAACCGAGCGAGATGATCAAACAGGAAGATGCCTCGTTTATTGAAAAGCCTCGATTATAAAGCAGTTATTTTTGTCAATATCTATGCCCTGGTGCTGTTAGACATCTGTATGATCTGAGGGAAAGTTTCAGTCCTGGAATTTGTAGATAAGTAAAGAAAATGTAGCAAAAATAGAATGTAGTGTTTCAATGAGTTGTAAAAAAGAATGGTGCTTGAATATCACAGTTTATTTTCGTTATGAGGGGAAAATTCCCCAGTCAGAACTCTTGCCCCCCCCCCCGTTATGTTATGGTAATGTAGGTAACGGGAGTACCCATCCTGCACAAGAACAAATATACACAATAGGGAACGATTGCTCGCTACAAGAGAAAACTGAATATAATCAAAAAGTAAGAATGAACTGTTTACCAACCCATAGTGTTGCAATTAAACAAGACAACAAATAAACACAAATCTTGACCGGCACACAACCCAACTTGAAAAAAGCAAGGGAATGTGCCGGCATGGGATTCGAACCCACGACATTCCAATCTCTAGACGGACGCTATTCATTAGGCTACAAGCTCCCACTGATAAACAAACGGTTGAAACTGGGTGTAAGCAGTCGAGGTATACAATACATATAAAAAAAACATTACGCAAATACACAGGTGCAGGAGATCATTGCTGATGCTTAATCGTTTCCCCAGCATAATACAAGTAAAATAGGTAATGGGGATACGCATCTTGCACAAGAACAAATAAACACAATCGAGGAACGATCGATTTCTCGCTACAAGAGGAAACTGAATGTAATTAATAAAAGAACAGTTTACCAACCCAAAGTGTTACAATTAAACAAGACAATCAATAAACACAAATCCAGACCGGCACACAACTGAACTTAGGATGCATATCCGCATTATCTACTTACCACAATGTACGATCTTTTAAAATGAGTTTCGTCAATTTTTTTCAAACCCGATTTTTTTTGCATAATTGTAATGGTTTACAATTTGAATTTACACCCAATTCGATTCGGCCAAATTCTTTGTGTTTTGAGGACAACGGAGCAAGTTTGATTAAATCCCCCATAGAACACCACAGTTAAGCGGCTAAGATAGTACCTTATTAGTTTGGCTGAAGTGGTTGGTCACCCACCTTTGCACAGTATTTTTTGTGGGGCCGGAGCACATCAGACACACCAAATTGCATTATAAATACGAGGAATGCCCTTCTGGTATCAAATAATTTAGATTTTTTTTATTCGCGATATAATATAAATTTGATGGCAAATTATTAAAAATTTATATATTTCGTATTGAAGATATACATCCCCCAAAAAACTCACCAATTTTGGTGGAACAAAATGAACTTCAATACGAAAGGACAAAATTTTCTTATGGTGGACAGCTTTTCAACCCAGCTACATGCACTCTAAGTACATATCATTAGATTTATAAAGTTTACACTGTTAAATGTCAAAAATATAATTCCTTAATAATTTGTCATAAATTTTTGTTTCAAAAAATCTAAATTATTTGATATCAGAAGGATCTACTTCATATTCAGAATGCAATTTGGGGTGTCTGTGTTCTCAGGTCCCACAAAAATACCGTGCAAATGTCGCTATCCGAGCCCTTAAGATGACCAGAAAATTTTTCTGACAGTTGTTACTAATAATATTTCATAATATTTAGCAAAACATAACCAAATTCAAATTTGACCGAAATGGTATAATAGTGTATTGAAGCTTTATCAGCAATATTTATGACTTTTTAAAATGAGTTTGGCCAATTTTTTCAAAGCTGACTTTTTGGCATATTTGCAATGTTTACACATGTCCAAATTTACACCTAACTTGATTTGGCCAAATTCATTCTGTTTTAGGACAACGCAGAAGTTTGGAATCAAGTCATAATTATGACTTAAAATCCATCCGAGATCAGGGATTTTAATGGGACCTCTAAGACCGAGATTTCTAACAGACGTGGGATTCGATCAATCACGTCAATTAAACTGGTCAAACATCGGATTACATTAAAAAAAACGTTTGAAACGGTTTTTAACCACTAATTATGATCAATCTGACATTTCTTAGAATATCTGTTTACAAAAATACTTGCTTTTAAATGACTTTGAATATACTGTCCTGGCTATCAGTTTCTGAACGTTTCTTCAATTTCAGCTGTTATATTACATGTATATATAGACACAACATTTTTAACTAAGTGAAACCAAGTATTGGCGGTTGGGAGCATACGCTCACTTGCATTTATTTATATATTCTACTGGCAGACGGACTTTCCAAGTGGGGTCGCCTTAAAAAAAATCAAAATACATAGGGGAAAACGTGGATATTCACAGCAATCAAATACAATCAAAACCTAGTAAACAAGTTTATAACTCTTTAGCTTTGGTTTTAATACACATTTTATAAAAGCAAAAACTTGCCATTTTAATAGCACTTGCATAAAAGTACATCATACAAAGTACAATATTTGAAGTTACGATGTTGTTAAGTCATCAGTAAGCAGTATAGAAAATGACAAGTCAAACATAGGGTGGATAAAAATAAGATTTGTACCCCAAATTGCTTTTCTATATTGGAATTTCATCCACAAGATTTACCTTGTCACTTCTTTCACAGAAATTCAAAATATTTGCAATCGGTGGTTTTACTATAAATACCCCTAACAAGACAGTTTTGTGCATTAAGGTACCACAACCCACGGGATCCTCCATTTATGTTGCCCATCAATGTGCTCTTCAGATCTAGGAAGGACATTGAAGAGGTGTGATTTTAAGAGGATTTGAGTGTAACAGGCATGATATGGGTGTTTTCAAACGGCTACTTTCCTTCACATGATTCCAAATATTACTTCATGTATTGCAAAATTTCTTGTTTCAAATAATTATGCCAAAATTCTTAGACAAAATGTGTTTAAATAACTCTTCTTCATGAAACTTTTCTTTAACATACTTTTCTGTAAGATATGCAAACTTGCAAAAAGAAGAGACATTATTCCAGACTATCATATACATAAGAATAATGTCAAATATTTTGCAGATTTTGACTAAATTGGGTACAAATCACTTGAGAAACAATCTCTTGAGAAACAAGAAGAAAGGTGACCAAACCACACCTATTGAGCAGCTTGTCAAGGAAATATGTTGAGACATGTGCAAAAAAACTTAAGACTAGTAGTCTAAACAAGGTGAAAATCGGATGCGTGTAGAAACATATTTCTACCGTATTTGGAAAGAAAATAACCCGATTGTGATTTTCTAACTCAACAATCCATCTGGAAATGATTTAGAGACACATGGTTTGCAGATTACAAAGTGAGTCAAGAAAAGTGTGGACAATAATAGTGAGTTACTTTAGAGTTTTAGCAACTTTGTATATTTTGTACCATGTTTCACAAAATAGAAGAGTTCAAAAATCAAAAGAACTGATGATTTATTCACCTGCATTAAACTGAATCATACTTTGACCAACAAAACTTAACACTCCTATAAAATTTGAAGCATAACTCCTTCAGTAGTCAATGACTCCTATTAATAAGTATTATGTACACATTTTCTACACATATACCACCCTCAATATTGTAGGTACAGTACTATTCATTCCGTTGAGCTGTTAAGACCCATGCAGACTTTGTAGTGGATGCAGAATATTTGGTGTAACATGTCTTCGTTGTTTAATCTATTCCCATTATATTTCCAGTAATGTTTAAGTTCTAACAAATGTTTGATGACGTAAAAATGATAATATATTTCCACTAGACATTCCATATAACATATTATGGATTTTATATCATCAAACATTCGCTGGAACTTTAAACATTACTAGGAAGAGAATGGGAAAAGATTAAATAACGAAGACATATTACATTGAATATTCTACATTGAATGCTCACGAGTCTGTAGCAAACCTTAGTCCTATTTAATAGGAAGTTTTTACTTTCATTTTTGCAAAGACAAACACACCACCGCCATCATACTTTTTCCCATTCTTTCAAGAATGACTTAAAAAATACCATTGTTAGATTAGATGCAAACAAATTAAGCTTCTTTCTTGTTCAGCCATGTACTTCTTATAATTTTAGTATACAAATATTGGATGTTTATGAGTACAATGGTAAGAATATTTTCATTCAGTGAACATGGACTGCTTCATTCAAGGAGCTTTTGCTGAGTTGAATGGAAAAGTTCATATTTCACTAAATGAAATAGTCTGAATGAATAAAAACATTCAATATTTGCTTTATACATATGAAGAGCTTTGTTTCAAAACCCCTTACATCCACTTCAGAAATTTTGAGAAAACATTAATAAATCATTTAAAAAAATCATTGATATAAGGGGGTCTGCA
The DNA here is from genome assembly GCF_039555335.1 of Amphiura filiformis. NCBI lineage: Eukaryota > Metazoa > Echinodermata > Ophiuroidea > Amphilepidida > Amphiuridae > Amphiura > Amphiura filiformis. Next base: position 83,357,191 of record NC_092628.1, read on the forward strand.
ACAAAAGCAGTTTTTGGCGGGATGCCTGTGTAGGATGAACATCCCGCCAAAAACTGCTTTTGTTGCAAACCCCTATATATCCATTGTTTTTTGATGATTTATTAATGTTTTCAAAATTCTGAAGTGGATGTAAGGGGTTTTGAAACAAAGCTCTTCATATATAAATCTTTTTCTTCCACTTAACTTTGTAAATCACCAGGAAAACAAAATAAATTAAACATTGCTAAACTATATTTATTTTAGAAGCAACACCAGCATCTATAATTGGCGATTCGAGAATTTGACAGTGTTGACATGTTATCTGTGCGGGAGTGCAATGGAAAATAGACTATTGCACTCACATGGAGTGCAATAGTCTTTTGCCAAAAATAGCATAACTAATTAATAGTAATTGGCCAATCCAATGACAAGAATCTTTGCATAACGTATGTTGATTTTATATTAAAAACAATCCAAAAATGAGAAATATTTGTGAAATAACATATTCAAATAAACAAGGGAATATAGAACATGTGTAAGGTCTGGAGACAAGTACACCCGACAAGTGTAAGGTCTGGAGTTGAATTTCAGTTTTGATTTTGTTCAAAACGTTTTAGTAACATTTAAATGCTGGGTTATGAAAATGTTTCAAAACATTTGCATGGAAAAAGAAAACAACTCAAAAGTGTTAATTGTCATAATTATGTTTGCAAATGTGTAAAACAAATATTTTGTCCACACTTAAATAACATAGCGTGTTTGCTGGTTTAACAGATGTAAGACCTACTGATATGGTAATGGTATTTAACAAACATGCACATCTATCTGTGGTCTATATTACTCATTCTACAACTGCGGTGTGCCATTTTATTACATATAAGAGGCTACAGATGTTCACGATTCTTTAGTATATTCAATAGGTACAAAATTGAAATGGAAGACTTGAAAACATGATTTCATATCATTGATAATTACACAATTGGTTTGCTTGATTCACATGGTTAGGCATAAAAAACACAATTTTTTATTAATTTTGTTATAATATATGGCATAATCTTATGTAATCCAAAAGAGCATAAAAAGAAACATGGAAAATGATGTTGAAATAGTCACAGATCTTCACAATATGAACACCTATCATATGAACCAGTCAGCACAATCAATAAGGTAGCAGTTCATGAAACACGACATTTTACAGGCCATACAAATAATCTTGCTTTTTGGGAAGTAATAAGCCAATTTGATAAAATATCGAACATTTTCTGCAAGTCAAAACATTAAGCTTTCAAAGAGTTTGATTAAAAAACCAAAGTGACCATAATGACAGTGAATAGCATATGCAGCGACAAACAAGTTATGAAACTAATGAACGGTACAAATTCAGAAGTTGCAACCCTATCGGTTTGTACACATCATACATGTCACAAGTGTTCACTTTCTGTCAACATTTACCGTAGCAAGTCCCATTGTCAGAGGCACTCCCTATTATTTAACATGTTGAATAAAGTTATTAACATGTGCACAACCAATAGGGCTGCAACATTTGCATCTGTCCAGACACCTTGCGGTTTTAACTTCATAACTTATTTTTTTCTGCTTTATTCGCCATTAATGATATCTCAAATTAAAGAAAACATCCTTGCTGTCATTATGGTCACCTTCGGTCATTATGGTCACCTTGATTTTCAAAAAAACCCTCTTATTTATGATCTGCTATCTTATTTAATGTGCTGATCTGATTATAGTTGTCACATTATCACTCAAATATTATAGTAACAAGGTTAAGTTTTTCATGCACAGTAGATGTGGATGGGGTGAATTTCAGGCTCCACAGGTGCCAAAATCTTGAAAAATGCTCTGATTTTAACAGGACTGGTCTCAAAGTTATTTGTTGGGTAAGAACAAACCATAAGGTATAGTTTGCATTGTCTGGGATGCTTTGTTGCTGGAGCAAGAAAGAAATTTATGCATCCAGTTCATTCAGTGTATACATGAAACTTAACCTTGTTAAGAAGTTACCAAATTGTATCACCTTACATAATACTAATAATCAAATCAATGTAAATAACAGATGGTTGACATCCTGAATTCAGAGCAATGTGAAATTTCAATGTCCACTTTTGATGAAGATGATTGTCATACTGTGCAAGTTTAGGAAATAACTGTTTGCACAAAAATGCCAATTTGCATTAACCAGTTACAGACTTCTTCCTTTCATGTCTATTGCCAGTTCATGGCTCTCCTTGCATATGGCGGAACCGTGCAATGGGCGGATAGTGTAAAATCTCTTATCAGGTAGTTCTCATTGACAGTTTTATACTAATCTGGGGTCGACCAGTTGAAACCGTCAATCAGCAGAACTGGTTGTCGTTGATGAAAGAAGCATCTTGAAATAAACCATTACAATGGGTCACACATGGTGTTGAACCCGACATCAAATAATACTTCGCAACCCTTTCACATATATTTTGTACTCCATTGTTTACTCAACTATTCCACGAAGTGATCAATAAGCACAAAAATTCATGCATTTTCATGCAATAGTAAAGTAATTTAATGATGTATATATTCAAAAGTAAACATAAATAGAAAGCAAAATTAAACTTATACTCTACTCAAATTTGGTTCACTCACTGGCTACCAAAATTTGAGTAGCGTAGAAGTTTGTCCATTAGCCTATCATAACATGTTTTTTTCAGTCGACTTTGTTGCTTGCACAAGCTTCCTGTCTCTGGGACAAAGAATTACCAAGATCTGATACTTGTCTCTCCTGACACAAAAACAAAGACTTGACTTGGGACTTATTCATTTCAGGAGTCCAGCAGTTACTACATTACTAAACATTATAAACATGTAAAAACCCAGACAAATGTGGGACAGTGTGGTTTGGCAGTGGACTATTCTCTGAATGTCGCTTTAAATCGAACAGATTCAAGATTAGTGCATATCTCTTTAAAACAATTCCTTCTGCATGCTAGCAAAGATGACCAACCTGTTAGGAATTCAAAAGTTGACTCTCAAATATTCCTGCCTACTATTTAATCTATGTATGCATGTAGATCATAAAAAATATGGCACAATCTGTGGCAAAACTATATATACATTATATAGTAAAATAGTGAGACATAACTTCCTGCCAATCACAGCTGTTGCATCATCACAACATCAACAAGCTTTGAAAAAGTCAGTGGTTCACTGAAGAAACTGTCAGCAAGAAAATAGTAATTCCCACATAGGAGGTTTTGAAACTGATACCCTGTTTTACAGAGGCTTTGATTTCACAAAATTTGCTTCTCTTCATTGCCTCAGGATACCTGGCCCTTAAGTTTTGGTGTTTTGTCTGTAGTGCCTTACTGCACAGAGTTATTGGTTAATGGTCCAAAACATAATAATACCGTATTCAACTTAATTAGCGCCCCTCCTCTAATTGATCCCCTGTGATTAGGTTATGAATTCATCATTCAGATGAAAAAAAAACCCTTGGCACTTGAACTATTTTTGTTTGAGCAGATTCAGCATTGCTATTAAATACCTACATATACTTCTAAACAAAATCTTACAACAATCATATTCCATTTCAAATACTCATAGAAAACTTGAGGTAAATAGTAAAAACAAAACAAAAAAATTCCACATGCACAGCCCGTCTTTAAATATCTACACCAGGCAACGAAAAAACCAACCCTGTGCTACAGACAGACAAACCTTTCAAATAAGGTTGTCAGTCTTTTGTTTTCCAAATGATCCCCAAAAGCCAGTGGAAGTTATTTCCCTCACTTCCATCTCATTTTTCAGTTAAAATCAATAATTTTTTAATCCCTCAAACAAGACATCGGGGTCGGTTGGGCCCATATAGAACAAGATTTTTTTGTGTCTCCTCATCCATATTTGAAAAGTGAATACAGAAATAAAATAACTCAACCATCAAAATAAAGTCAATGTTTTGACTTCCAAAAGTCTTATACCAAGGCAAGTTAAACCAGTCCTACCTACTCAAGGCTGCAGCCACCTACATTGGTAAGAGACAAAAGCTTCCTTCTCAGACATAAAAATAATAATGTTCAAGTTTCAGGCATTTGGTTTACTCGTACATTACTTGAGGTGCTGATCCTGGTTGCGATGGTTTTATGTTGGTAGACTAGGAGAATGCGTCCCTGAATATTATCAAATGGTTTAAATGGCTAAAATGTATCTTGGGCCAATTGGTCAATGAAAATTCTATAAAGTGTGCCGAAGCCTATGGGTTGGCATTGTGCACTGTACATCCCCAAATTTATTTATTTTTGGTTCCTGTAATATTTTTTACTTTTGTGTTGGGGCAACCTGTGACACTACCGCTAAACCAACCTGTACGATTAAAGCAATGTGAAACCAGCAACATGTAAAGCTGAATTTATATTAAAGTGATAGTCCGCTGAAATCAAATCAAGATATTATACAAATATTGACTGCTATGAGGGGCATGGTTAAAATTATAGGCCCAAGGTGATCTCATAACCATGACTTTTTGAGATCACCGCGGGCCTATAATTTTAACTATGCCCCGAATAAAAAGCAGTCAATATTTGTTTTATATACCAAATCTTAAGATTCTTGTCATCTGTTTGGTTAAAAGCATCGATTTTGGGAAGAGAAATTAATAGTTTCAATGCGAACAGCACACAGATTACAATCTGCGATTTCTGCGTAATTATAGCGCGTGAAAACATTAACGCGTCGTAATATCATTTTACGCTGGGAAAAACGCGCAGTTTGATCGTGGCGCACGTGACCGGTCCATAGTTCATTTCCATGGACCGGTCCATAGTTCATTTTGCGGGCATAGTTAATTCAATGACTGCACTTTCAACCAATCTGATTACAGGAATCTATATATGAGGTATATAACATGTATTATTGCTTCATGGAGAGAGCCAGTTTGTTGGACAAAACTGAATCATTCTCACTATAGTCCATATATCTACCTGCAGTCAGCGGCACTAGCTTTGAAGTTCAACATGTGCTGCATTGGCTTAGCATTGCTTTCTTGTGTGTACTTACGTGCTACTTTGATCGTGCACATAAAAGTATGTACATGCACCAAGTAATGCAAGGTTAACATAGAACATGTTGCACTTCAAAGATAAGTGCCGCTGACTGGAGGTAAATATATGAACTATAACGACTGATTGTAGTCTAAATTCAACTTCAATGTGTTAATACTTCTCTTCTAGAACATTGAATAGGTTTCTCTTAAGTGGCCTGTTGGACAGACCAACAGATAGACACAGCCCTCTTTAATCTACTTATTTTTAATACACTTGTAAAAACCCAAATATTTCAGACCTGATTAATAGACTTACTGTTATATGCATACCCATGCATACTATACATGTAACCTTGGAATTTACCAAAGGTAAATCAAAAACAAAAATCTTCAAAACACACTGTCAACTATCCTCTTGTTGCTTGATTGCGTAAAAAAACCCTTTCTCTTTCAAAAGGGAACTACCTAGATTCTCAGCACACATAAATTGTAGTCAGCATCTACATCAATTTCTTGTTAAAAAGTCCTGAAGACTCACATTTCAGGGAACTCGCACTCACACACAATGCAGTCTATAATCAGAAAACGTCTCATAATTGTCAGTGTGCACCAACGTGCACCACCTGCAGCTGACGTTATGTACCTCGGGTGTAATTATAATAGGCTACGCCAAACACACTAGTGGCGAACCATGCGGTGCAAGTCCACCATGTGAGGAATGTGAACACTCCTCTAAAAAGTACTGGAGAGAACACATTGCGTAAGTTTGTTAGTGTGAGTTTGAATTGTTCAGCTGCTTCGCTGTCAGGTGCGCTGGTTGGCGGTGTTGCAGGAGACACGTCTGGTTCGACTGCTGCTGACGCTGATGAAGTTGAGTTGCCGTACAGAAAATTAAAAGCTCCAAAGTCATAACCACCTGTGTAAATACAAATGAACATAAAGAGTTTATATAATAGAGTATATACCATTCATGTGAGCCATAGAAGACCATCAGAGCAAACCTGGGGTTATCTACAAGGAAATAAGGCACCGAATGATGCCTCTAAAACAGCCCTTAGAATAATTTGTTGGGGATTAAGACTTGTGTGCGTATTGGACAATTTTTTCACCCCTTTTCCAACTTTGTATCTTGAAATGGCTGAGTGCGACTTATGGCGGGTTTCGTCGGAGCGGGTCACATATTGTTTGACATTGTTTGATCTATTGTGGTTTAGTTGATCTCAGGTATTGAACCCTGGCCTCATGTAATTGGATTTTGTGGCTAGCACCACCCCATTGGTTCAATTGAACTTTTCACAAAAGCTTAGAGAACTAAGTCAAGGCTCGTAAACTAATTGTTCACAAGGAATGGCAATAATAACTACTGGATGAATAATCTAATCTGTTTTGAGGCTATTGCATGAAAATGCCAGAGCTTATTTTGGACCTCCGTTTTTGTCATCAGGAGTGATTACACCTCACTCAAAACAAACCCTTCCCTTCATGTAATAACCTCAAAACAGTCATGTGCATTTATTGTCTAAATAAAAAACTTGTACTGACCTGTAGATTTGAGTAGACATGTAAAGCTGAGTAATACTAGCATAGGAGCCACATATTGCAAGGCTACTACACAAAGGTAATAAAACACTCGTACCACCTGAAAATAGAATCAACATAATGATTTGTAAATAGAGGTTGCCTTTTTTTCCATACATCATAATGATTACTGCATACTGATAAGTAACAAATATTTGTCAACAAATCTTCCTATACACAGTGTTAAATCTTCCTATACCTTTGCACTCCATGGAGTCTACCAATGTTAATCGGTGATGAATCCACACTTTTACAGTAGCGTATATACGAACACAAGTTAACAGAGTCAAGCATACGATACGTGTTACACTTGAAACTAGTGTATGTATACACGCTTACATGTTCTTTGATTCAAGTGCCTAACATTGCCGTTTTATTGCGGATATCAATGGAGAAATCATTATCTTAACTTCTAATGACTAACATGACACTCCTCATTAAATAATCATGTGAATAAGACATCTTTAACTTGTTTTTGTTATTGAAAAGGATTCAATTATATTTCACCATTGTTTACCACCATATAACAACCACACAGACAACGTGGAGTCATGTACATTGTTAAATGGTGATGAACACCGGTGAAACATAATTGAATCCCTAAATAAAATGTCTGCGTTTTTTTGTATTAATCTGTCTAGAATTAACTGATTCTTTTTACAGTACAATGCCGTTTTTGCCTTGCTCCCTATTGCATAAGGCACTTTAAACTTGCCCAACACAACAGCAAACCTGTTATTCACACCAATTCTCGTCATTATGTTATGTTGCCTCAGTTATGTAACATTGTATTGACTATGTGGCTTACGAGTTAGCTATCGTAAGATCTTTGAGCAATCGCTATTCCATCGTGTATTTGATACACATTGATGTGCTCAATTGTAATATTACTTAACTTTGTATAGCCTTGTTATACAAAGTTATACTTGTGTTATTACTTAATTAAGTAAGTTTATATTTTTTTCTACCTGATATATTTGTCTTGTATGTTTACATGTCCGATCCTACTTCTTTTAACTCTGAACTAGTCTCTGATCTTATTTTCCATCCCTTTTCCTTTAATAGCTCACTACACCCGTCTGATGGTTTGTCTGATGATGCTGATGTCACAAATGCTAATGAAGCTCGCTGTACCTACTATGATTCAAGTACTATCTCGAGTCACCAGCCTAGCATAAATGACTGTAATTTATCTCTCTTCCATTTAAATTCCAGTAGCCTTGCTAAACACTCAAATGATGTCATTGACTATCTTTCTGTTTTAAACAACCATTTTGACATCTATGGGTTCTCAGAAACCTGGTTTACTTCGGATGACAATTCTTTGCTTTGTGATTTTGGTGATTTCTCCGTTGAAAATTGTGTTAGAGAAAAATCGTCATGCGCGGCGGAGTGTCATTATTTGTAAAGTCAAGCATCAATTATTCTATCAGACCTGATCTAGCCATCACCGCCGACGATTGTGACTCTCTATTCATTGAAACAACCCATAACTCCCAAAAGATCATCATTGGTGTTGTTTACAAGCCAGAGTATGTCATATTTGCTGATTTTATATCCTCTCTAACAAATCGCTCGCTCTTGTTTCTAGAGAAAAAGACTTGTTTTATTATGGGTGACTTCAATATTGATCTTCTTGTCCACGAGCACAATTCCAAGGTTTCTGAATTTCTTAATTTATTTTACTCACATGATTACATCCCTACCATCACTCGACCCACCCGCATTAAGACCAACAAAAGCGGTCACACCTCTGCAACACTAATCGACAACATATTTACTAACGACATCACTAGTATCATCAACTCTGGTATTGTTGTCACGGATTTATCCGATCACTTCCCTGTATTCATCACTAAACAAACTGATAACAACAAGCCAATCAAAACTACATTAACTCACCAACAGCGTCAATTCCACACGAACAACATCAATGGTTTAAAAAACACGCTTTCTCTAGTTGATTGGCAGGTTGTTGAAAGTTCTACTAACCCAGATGATGCGTATAATATCTTCATTCATAAATTCAATGACCTTCTTAATATTCATTGTCCGCTAAAAAATAAAATAATTTCTAAGCATAATACCCTAAAAACCTTGGGTAACTAAAGCACTTATTAAATCTATTAAAACCAAGGATAAACTTTACAAAACTTACACTTCAAAACCGAACTCGGAAAATAAAAATAAATACACTAATTATAGGAACTATTTAAACCAACTTCTTAGAATTAGTAAAAGAAATTATATTACAACTAAAATTGAAAATAATAAAAATGATACTAAAAAGATGTGGCAAGCGCTCAATAACTTATTAGGCCGTAATAAAAATCTAAACTTCCTGAAGTTTTCGTAGATAAAGATGGCACTAAATTAACCGATAATAAACAAATTGCTGATCAATTTAATTCATTCTTTGCTAACATAGGTATATCACTAGCTAATAAGATTCCCGATCCACCTCCTGAGTTTAAGCATGCGTTCTCTTCAAACAATATCCCTCATAGTCTATTCCTATCTCCTACATGTTCCGATGAGATCATTAAATTAACTTCTAAACTTAAAAACAGTCACAGTAGTGGTGATGACTGCGTCAGTAATAATCTTCTAAAACAAATCATTCCTTCCATCAGCACCATACTTGCACATATCTTTAATTTATCACTCTCCACTGGCATCATACCATCAACACTTAAAAAAGCCAACGTTACCCCTATCTTCAAGTCTGGTGATAAACATGACTTTACCAACTATAGGCCCATCTCCATTCTTCCAACTATTTCCAAACTTCTGGAAAGAATTGTATACATCAGGATCCAAGATTTTATCACCCACAACAACATACTAACCAAACATCAGTTTGGTTTTAGACCAGGAAGGTCCACCAACATGGCAGTAAATGATCTCTACTGCAGGATTACTGACAATCTTGATCAGAAACTGCACACAATTGGAATCTTTTTGGATCTCAGCAAGGCATTCGATACCATAAACCACACTATCCTTCTTGATAAACTTTATCATTATGGTATCCGGGGCCTTGCTAATGATTGGATCCAAAACTATCTCTCTGGAAGAACCCAAAAAGTCATGGTTAATGGTGTTTGCTCTCATTCTTCTGATGTTACCTGCGGTGTTCCCCAGGGATCAATTTTGGGCCCTCTTCTTTTCCTCCTCTACATTAATGACATTCCCTGCACCACATCTATTCCACATTTTATATTGTTTGCTGATGACACCAACATCCTTTTTGCACACCATGACCCAAAATTACTTGAATTAACTATAAATAAGGAACTAAAGATAATATCTAACTGGTTCAAACTAAATAAATTGTCACTAAATATAAAGAAAACTAATTATATTGTATTTAAAAATAAACATAATAATAAACCTGATATTTCATATGATATAAAAATAGATAGCACACCAATTGAAAAAGTAAATACAACTAAATTCCTAGGCCTGCTTATAGATCACAACTTATCATGGAACTCCCACACACAACACATTTCAAAAATAGTTTCCAAATACAACGGTATCATTCGCAAGGTCCGCAATTCATCCCCTCATCTTCACTTTTCACCCTCTATAACTCTCTTGTTCTTCCATACCTGTCTTACGGTGCTCTTGTGTGGGCTGACCCCAACAACACCAACTTACATTCGCTATTTCTTCTTCAAAAGAGAGTTATTAGAACTTGCACCTACTCCCTATGGCTTGCTCATACTGACCCTCTATTTTCCTCCCTTCGCACTCTAAAACTCTATGATATATACAAACTTCAACTTGGCTCTTTTATGTATCAATTTCATAATGGTCTTCTCCTCCAGATCTTCTACATGACAATTTCTTTAACGTAGATGTATCTGCTCATTCTTATAACACGAGACATGCCAATGAGTCATTCATCATCCATACTAACACTATTTTAGCTGGCAATACTTCTAAAACCAAAGGACCCCTTCTCTGGAACACTATTCCACTCAACATCAGACACTCTGTGTCCCATGTTGCTTTCAAAAGCAGGTTGAAAAAATCTATGGTCCTTAAGTATGAATCGGCGTAGCCGCTGCCTATACTCGAAGCCTTCGGTACTTGTATGGATTGCTAATTTTGCCTTATTCTGGTTCCTTTGTGTGCTTTAATTGTCATCCATTGTCTGCCCTCTTACAATAGTACTCACCGAGCTTCTTCACATTAGGCCCTATTACTGTTTCGTCCGGAATCACCAGAAGCCTTCGACACTTGTTCCATCTTGCTCTTGATTTAAGTAGTAGCTATGACCCTCACTATTCTCCTCTATCTCTTTCATTCCTCTCCCTCTTTCCTATTTTCTTCTCTTTCTCTCTCGCTCTCTTCTTCTTCTTCTTCTTCTTATCGGATAATGTGTGTTTTTTTCTGTCAACGAGGTCTCTGCACCCCACGCCCAGCGTTTAGCAGAGTCCTCGTCAATCATCTTTTCCCCTCCCATTTTCATTTTGCTCAACAACCTAATTCTAAAATAAAATCTCTGTCATCATGTATAGCCCCTCTCACTGTAAAGTATGCTGAGATTGACTCATTAACATTGTTATCCATTGTATCAATGGTCATTTATGTATTTTGTAAAATCTAATGTATCATACTTATGATTCTTATCATGCATTACTATGCATTATATTATGCATCCATTGTATCAACATGATCAACAAACATTTAAAATGTACTCTGCCATCACTATAACTAAGAGAATTAGAAATATTATTATTATACTATTTTATCATTATGTTATTACATTATTATATTATAATATTACTATATTATCATTACATTATTATGTTCTATTATGTTATATTATTAAAAACATTAAAAATTTTATATTTATTATCATGTATTGCTATGTTATAGTTGATAGTATGTATTGTATTATTCACTGAGCATGTTTGTAGAGAGCCAGCTTATCCGTTGTAAAGCGCTTATCATCGTAGAAGTACTTCAAAATCAATTGCCATTGCAGTGTGGTATTTCCGTGATAAACTACTATAAGCACGCTTCGTAATATCACTATGCATTTAAAGTGTATTTTGGTCAATCATACATAGTAATGCTATTCTAACTTAATTATATTGATTTAATTGTTACTGCCTAAATGTATTGATATTTATTTATACCAATGACTCTTGTTTACATTTAATTTTATTACTTTGTTGAGCTATTAGTATCACTTGTATATTGATGTTGATGATTGATGAAAATAAAATATGAATGAAAAAAAACCTGTTGGAAGAGTATATGAAGAGTGGTTAGAATATTATTGGCTCTCATTAAAGGTGTCAATTCAATGTCAAGTGGGACCATAATTTTATTGGATATTGATTGAGGAAAGATTTATTAAATTGATATTAAATGAAAAAGCAAACTGTTATCACTTACACTTTTCTGCAGTTCTAAACTGTTAATACGACCAGCCTCTTTCTTGAGTTCATCCACTTTTTCTTTGGCCATGTTTAAGTAGGACTGAAGGTACCTTGTCATAAGAAGCACTCGGATAAAGCACATGACTGGTATAATGGCTATTCTAAACAGATCAAATGTGGTGTCACTAACTCTGCATATGAAAGACAAAATGACAAAAAACAAAGTCATGGCGCATTCTTTTCAAAACAAGGCGGTTCTCGAACCATGAGTCTAGCCTGCTTTCGCGATTAGTTTTGGTAGAAGTAAATGAACCTGCAACAACCCACGGTGACCCCGAAATGACCTTCCAAAATTTGGCTCTAAATGCTGACTGTACACACAAAGTTTCATGCCCATACAATAGTTTTAAGTAATTTGACCTCAGATGACCCCAAAATGACCTTCAAAAAATGTGGCTATAAATTGACTGTACCCACAAGTTTGATGCCCATACGACTGTTTTTAGTCATTTGACCTCAGATGACCCCTGGGTGACCTGAAAATCTAATCAGGTCGAGAACTTCTGGTCGCGCTACTCCCCACCAAGTTAGGTCACTGTACCCCATACGGATCTCCAGATAATTTGTTCAGAGGGTATTTTGCTTGTCACCTTCTGCCTTACCCCCTTCCTACCCCCGTACTGCCCATCCTGCCCTCCCACACTTTCCCCCATTACTGAGCAGCTCAACACACTTGCCCCTATCACTGTTTAAAATTGCCGCTCGATACGTCAAATCATGACGAAATACATAGCCTGAGAGCAACTTAATCCAAATTTCAAGAAAACATTTGACCTTAAATGACCTATGGTGACCTTGAAATGACCTTGAAATTATGTGACACAACTTCATAATGTAAAGACCTTCATACTTCACCTATGGTCCAAGTTTCCTTGCGATAGGATTTGAACTGTTCATCTGAGAGCATTTAATCAAAACTTGAACCAAAACATTAACCAAATTTGTCACATACACACACACACATAGTCTCCTGCCTTCCTTATCAGGCGAGACAAAAATTATTACAGGAAAATTCTTTCATCAACATCTAAAATTTACATTATATTAATGTTGAATTCAGATTCGTAAGAATTTGTAGAGATATTTGGCAATAGACATATATATATATTATAGTAATTACTTTTGAGAGTTCTTTTCACAGGTTGCTTAACTCATATAAAAATCACTTTAATATATTCAGATTCCCTACTCTTAAAACAATCATTTCAAAGTCATCTTCACAACTACCCATTTTATAATTCTATTTACGTTTTGTATATCCTTTTTAGAGAGATCCTTATTTTGAACAACAACTATTTAAAAACATACCACTATAGAAAACCTTGAGCACCCTCTGTTTCAGGGTTAGGGTTTAGGACAAGGTTAAAGCTGAATTTATACTTGATCGCCGAGCGATTGCGATGAAATGATTTTGGCTTGTAGGTGGGTGATCACATCTGTTCATATTGTGTTTTGCACCTCATATCGAAGCCTGTACCAAAATAATCTGATTCCTAAGTTTTGAGTTAAACTGCACTAGTGATTTTGATATCAGAGTTAATCACAAAGAGATGTTTAACAATGGCCCATTGAACATTGAAGGTGATAACCACCATAGAGGATGAGGCTATCACAATTTTTGTTCATAACATGTAAACGAACTATCAATATATGAGCTTTCTGATGCCCAAATCTCTATTTTGATAAGATAAAGTGAGGCTGTCATTTTGGTCACACCCCTATAATTCACAGTCTACACTTGAGGGAGCACGGTGGCCGAGCGGAACGGGCTAGGACTCATAATCTGAAGGTTGCGGGTTCGAGCCCGGCGACGCCATCGTGTTGTGCCCTTGAGTAAGGCACTTTATCTCGATTACTCCTCTCCACCCAGGTGTGAAATGGGGAGCTGTTATGAATATTGTCCATTGAGCGCCGCCCAAAGGTATGAGCATGCCTTGGGCATTGTATGGCAGCTGACATATTCTAATGACGGCGGAATAAATGTAAAGCGCTTTGGTACATGTTCACATGTGAAAGGCGCTGTATAAATACCAACATTTATTTACACACCAGAATAGAGCTTATTATATCAAATATATACACTTACATGGGTTCTGCTCTGCCGGTTAATTTCTTGGCCCATTTTGGGCTGAGTAAGACATCTCTTGCCACTGGTTTTACCCATAACAGGGAGACAAACAGAGGGAACAGGAAGCTAAAATGCAATAACAATCTACAAGAATAAAAAGCAAACAAAGACACAAGTTTGAATGCAAGGAAATAATCAAGTACATTTTGCTATATTTAACTTTAACAGAGCTACACCCAGTTTGAGATGGTTAATTGCCGATCTAAGGGTGATCGGCTAAACACTACCAAAGGCAAGAAGCTGCTCTAAATTTGGCTTTTACATCTGAGAGAAAATGAGAAATGAAACCCACTTTCTTCCAAGGTGGAATATTTGAGGCATCTAATATTCCAAAGTGGAATATTTAAGGCACCTAATTATATAGATAATAACCAGAGAGTATACACTGTACAAATGTAGTTGTAAGTAAAGGTAATGTACAATAATCAAAGGTAAATACTTACTGATAAAATGGTCTATCTGCTGAATATTTCAAGGAGTCCACATGCATTCTACCATATCTCAAGCCAGGGAAAGCCAGAAATGCACCCAAGAAAGAGGCCACCAATGCCAGCAAGAACTTGAAGGCAATCTTAGAAATGGGGCTCTTGGAAGAAAAGCCCTGCTGCTCTAAGAACACTAGTGCATCATGGGTAAAATTTCCATGAGCTGGTTGGGGATATACATGAGACAAAACAGAAAAGGTTTTAGGCTAGAAACTTCATAATTCTATTAAACTGCATCTTATAAGAAGTAATAACTTTGAAAGGGTGTAATTAAAACTTGATCATTTCCAAGTGCATTCGGAAATTACATAATTTTTAATAATGTTTACAGGGACAATGGTAAAACTTTTTCACGATGTGAAATATGGACTGTTCCATTCAGTGAGGCTTTGTCGAGTTGATTGGAACACTTAAAAGATCGACTGTTTGGAGCACATGAAAATGGTTAACTGCTTGTTCAAACCAGTCACTTGTACATCATGAGCATTATAAAAGAGGTTTCTAAAATGCTGATCAGACTATCACATAGCGGGAGCAGATTTTTATAAATGATTGCACTACAGTTTTGAAATGTCCAATTGGCCTTTTCAGTAAATCCCATAATTCCTTGCAGTTAGACACCAGATGTCATAATTTGACGTCACACCGCCGTTTAGTGAACATCGCTACTGTGTACTGCAAATCTCGGGTCTAACGCAAGGTATTATGGGATTTACCGGAAACATCAATGCCCCTTCATGTACACAATACAACACTCACCATCCAGTGTACAAGCGAGTGATTAGAAAAAACACCAAACCTTTTTGTGCTCCCAGCAGTCAATATTTCACTGTCTCCAAATATTTTTTTCCATTCAATGTTGAATGTTGTTTTATACAACTGTTTATTTTATAGCAACAATCAAACCTGGCAAGTCCATTTGAAACACAATATTCTTTCAGTAACAATGATTATGACAATAAGCCAATTATTTGAAACCTACTGAAAAAAGGACACCTCTATATTTGTGGTATTAATTTGTGAAGACTTCCTACCCATTTCATCCTCTTAAATAACTTACCATCATTGAGTCCAAATTCTAAGATACGTTCATCTACAATAAGTACTGCCATAGCTACTACCAGAAAGAAGAAACCAAATAAGATGCAGAGTGAGCGCTCCCCATCCTCCTCACTTGTAAAGTACAAGGCCGTGAGAGAAAAAAGCACTTGACTGGATCACTTGGGTTAAGGAGAATATCTTGTATCAAGGTCCAAATAGCCCTTGGTTCAAAACAGGGTCTTAGCTAGAAATTGTGGGTTGCCCGTCATTTGAATAAAATTGCCTGTCCTAATTTGACCTTTAAAACATTTACCAGAAGTCTATAGCCCATTGGGGGGTTCAAAGAGTTCAAATATGTGCTAATATGGTCTTGTTCTACAAATTGGGTCTACTAAAAAGGTCAATTAGCTTCTCAAAACATACAATTTATAATATGGCATCTGTCAAAGGCATTAATTTTGCCCGCCCAGGAGCAAACTGGCCGTCTAAAAGGACGGCCAGACGGTGGCTAGCTAAGACCCTGGTTCAAAATGACATATCTCATGTACAGGTACATTGTACAAAGACATACATTTAAGCACATAAACAAATCAATAATATTTCAACAGTTAGTTGCCATCATAACATACATTGGATGAGAAATTTGCCAAAATTGTCCTATATAAAACATTTTAAAAATGTTTTCATGACCTTCACATAACCCAACATTTAAATTTCATTAAAATGATTTGACCAAAACCAAAACATTTATAAAATTTGGCAAACATTAAATTATGTTTGATGATGGGTAGTATTTGGACAAGCAGCAATAACCTGAGCCAATACTCTCTGTAGAGGAACATACATGTAACAAGGGAATTAACAAATTTCATAGCTGTTGAAATCTTGTGAAATTTGATGAATTTCTGGTATTAAAGCCTCCATTTCTTTTTACAAATAAACATACATTA
Source organism: Amphiura filiformis (assembly GCF_039555335.1). Lineage (NCBI taxonomy): Eukaryota > Metazoa > Echinodermata > Ophiuroidea > Amphilepidida > Amphiuridae > Amphiura > Amphiura filiformis. The sequence goes on from NC_092628.1 coordinate 83,373,837, forward strand.
TTATACATGCAAAAAAAAAAAAAAGAAGATGATATTGTCAAAGGATACAGTGTAAATCCTGATAACATAGCCACCCATATCAAACTCAAGTTAAGTTCCCCATCCTGATACAGCCAAGCTTCAGTCAGTAAATACACCACAAAGGCTATTACAGAGAAGTCCACCAGCCACCTATACTCTGTGTAGAAGCGTAATACCACCACATTGAATGGTTCAATGACGCGTAGACGTAGGTCTAACTCTATATTCTTTGGTACAGTGAAGGAGTTGTCTATGGAACCATCAGCTGCTCTTCTTACCTCCTGACCATGTCTGGATGTAAATATGAGAAAATGAATAGTTAAAATAGACCTTGCCGAGATAACATACATGTACATGACCACTGACATCCGAGGCAAATTTTTGGACACAGCTATGTCAAAATTATGCACCATAAAAGTAAGTTGACATCAGTATTATATGCTGGTACCCTGCAATCTTGGGCTTCGCTTTGGTATACATAAAAGTCCTGCCAAGACTGCAAGCATATTTATTTTGCTGCTTTAAACAATATTTTTAAAATGAACATTGTACAGTGAACCGCAACACACATCTACCCAAATGTTTGGCTATTTAAACTATGGCCATTGTCTTCTTAACTTAAATACAGGCATGTGATTAGGGAATTCCCAGAATGGAGGAAACTTGCGAAGCCGGGGGTCCAGAGGGCTTCTACACTGTAAAAACCCTATTGATACCCTCTCAGGAGAGCAATTTTACAGGAAAAAAAAGACACATAAACATGGAAATGAAGACAAAATGTTTAATTTGAATGAAAAAATACCACTTTTTTTAGTACAATGTGAGTGAAAATCAAATACTTAACCTCACTTATTACTTATTACGTAGTTGTCTCACGAGTCGTTTACTTGTGCCGAGTACTTTTCTCGATGTTTTGTAGATTTGGTAATAATTCTTCCCTTATATAAGATATCATGTCCCCACACACATGCACAGTGAGCAATAAGCTTTACCGGCGACAGCAATTTTTTTGATACCATTTTCCTCCACCGTACAGCTCAATTCGCGACCATCTTTAACATGTATTACTTTCACTTCGTGATCCAGCCAGCTCCAGCGGAACTTGTTTTTCAGATCTTTATCAACTACGCCGACGTTCGCGTCATTTTTCAGAAGCGTTTTCATCTTGATTTTGGTTCGATACTGATAAACAAATCCTGTCGATCACGCAATATCAGTTGTCAAAATTAAAGATGGCCGACATATAGAATGCAAGCTTATCAGTGATTGGTTTATATCGGCAAGTGACGTCAAAATGGACCAATCATAGAAATCGTTAGTAAAATTACAATAGCGTTTTTCGGTTTTGCCATACGAGCTTTAAAACCATCCTTAGGCGACTTTAAAAATAGTAATTCATGAATAATCGGCAGTTTTTCCATTCATGTTCGCAGGAAAAACACATTGGGAGAATTTTTGCGTGTTTTTTTCAGCAGGTATTTGCCTTACGGCCGAAACAAGAAGTTCGTTAAAAAAGAGAGAGATGCTCTTTGCCAATGTTCAGGAGCTTAGAGGGGCCCTACCCCCAAAAAAAAAAAATGTCTCAACGGTTTACATTGATCTCAGGGGGTCGGATTTTGGTCTCAAATCCGCAGATTTCCGTGAATCCGCAGAAAAATCACATGCCTGTAAATATGACTACAAATACATATATTGGTATTTTGTGCAATTTAATATCACAAATCATACTTAAATCACAACTAGAAGAGTCAGTGATTTCATATTCAACACTATTAGAAAACCTACCTATTTTTTCTATGCCTTCCTTTGCTCTGGTTGATTCCAGCCAGTTTCTTCAACTCCTCATCTTTAGGATACATATAACGCACTAAATTTCTATGGATACAAAGCAAGAAATACAAGAATGGGACATGTTACAACTTACAAACCAAACTGTTTTCATATTATTTTGTTTTCCTCTTTCTCGTTAGTGCTCATTGAGGAAATTGCATGTTTGTGTTCATGCTGTCTCTTCTCAATTCTTTCTTCTTACAAGCCGACGTCAAACGTCGGCTTGTGCTGTCTCTTCTCAATTCTTTCTTCTTCTTTCTTCTTCTTTCTTCTGGCAACCGCAAATAAACTGCATCTAGCTCCGCAAGAGATTGACAGATTCCAACCAAACTTGACCCAAATGACCACTGGGCTAGACCAAACCATCCATTTGACTTTGACCTGGCTTTGACCTTGACCTTATGGCCAAAAATGTTGATTTCACAAAAATGCTACTCCTTCCACAAATTACATGCAATGATCATGTGACTCATGCATATGAATCAACGTTAACCAGTGCTCAAAACTTGTAAACAGATTTGAGGTCATAGGTCATTAAGGGGTCATTTCCGGTAAAAAGTCTGAAAAATGTGTAAAAAATATTCAAAAAATCACTGTCTTTACAAATTACATAGCAGAGAATCGCCATTAGCACACATGCATTGCTACTAGCTAGGGTCTTTAGGATACCTACAGTGTTGGGGTCAAAGGTCATTAAGGGGTTACTTCCGGTCAAAAACCAAAATTATCAAAAATGTTCAAAATTTTTTTGTCTCAAAATGTAAACAGACCAGAATAATATAACCATCATACATGAATCAGTGTTCCCTGATGTATGCATGGTATTTTTATTTTGGGGGTCAAAGGTCATTAAGGGGTCACTTCCTGTTTTTAGCTGAATAACTTTAAGAATTTTTATCTCAAGAACTGAACATGTTAGAATTTTTTAATAAAATTGGAACAATGCATTTTGTCTGTGTACATAAGGTTTTTTTTCATTGAGGTCAAAGGTCATTAAGGGGGTCAAAAGGTCAATCAAAAATTTAAAAAATCAAAATCCATGTATAAGTTCCGATTAAGCTGAAATTGACCAGGAATATTTCTTATGACATCCTAAGCACAATGCAAGAGCAGTTGACCCCATCCGTAACCCAGGGGTCAAGTTATAGGGGTCAAATTGCGGCTTGTATTCAGCGTCTGTTGACTCTAGTTACAAGCCGACGTCAAACGTCGGCTTGTGCTGTCTCTTCTCAATTCTTTCTTTCTTCTTTCTTTCTTCTGGCAACTCGTGACATTTTGCGTGACTTGCCACGTTTCGCCCTAGCTCTCTTATGCTTCGACAGATTTCAACCATACTTGAGTCAAATGACCACTGGACTAGGCCAAACCTTACATTTGACTTTGACCTGACTGTGACCTTTGACCTTGACCTTATGGCCAAAAATGTTGATTTCACAAAAAATGCTACTGGTCGCATGTCACAAATAGGTCACCCAAAAATGGAGGAGCCGTAACATGAAAATGCTTTCTTCCCACTTCAAGTTTGATTTATTCTAAAAGTATGATATCTATTTTAGAAAGTTTGGTGTCATTTTGTAGATAATTATGTTCTTTGTCAAATACAAAAAAACCCAAGTCAATTGGACAACTACTTTGAGATTTATACTTCAGTATGTAAGATGTGTCAATGGAGGAGCCGGGGCGGGTGAGCTGGGGCGGGTGAGCTCCATAGGGTTGTACACAAAATTGTGAAAATATGGCAAACTTTAAACCTTTGTATCTTAAAAACTACAACTAGCATGGACCACAAATTGCACATATATCATCCTGGATTGTAGATCTACCTCATAGTAGATCAACTGTAACAAAAGATGTAACTAATTAATTGCCTAATTAATTGCTAATTAAGACAGTTTTCCCTATATGTTACTGTACAAAGTGTGCACATAATGCTCCGACATTTCTAAATGGCCTATCTCTTGCTTGAGTCACCCTGCTTATTTAAAAGTACACATATTTTTTAGGAAATTTGATGAGGAATTCAATTTTGCTATTAGTTTTAGTGCCAGACATGGAGGAAAAAAGTTTTGATTGATAATGTCATACAAATTGTAAAATTATTTTACAATTTTTGACCACCCTGTATGTTTAACGCAAGGGATACTAAACTCTTTCTTCCTAATTTGTTTGAAGGGCCCATGTAATGTCTTTCTGAATCCATATTTATTTTGAGCTACATAGCTTTCATAAAAAGAAAATATGGGGTTTACCATGACAAGAAAGATGCTAATTTTGTTGATGTTCCACCCTGTATATTTCTTACCCACCTTGTATTATGATGTTATACTTTGTTGATTTGGCATCCTTGTAATATAAGCTTTTCAGAAATATATACTTTTAATGGTCTAAAATGTATTCATTAAAAGTTGTGTTGAAGTGAATCAAAATTGGTGATATTTTTATCATTTAACATTATGTTACACAAAAGATGACCAATTCATGACATGCGACCTACTCCTTCCACAAATTACATGCAATGATCATGTGACTCATGCATATGAATCAACATGTGGCAGTGCTTAAAACTTCCTAAAAAGAATTGAGGTCAAAGGTCATTAAGGGGTCATTTCCGGTCAAAATCTGAAAAATTTGTAAAAAATATTCAAAAAATCACTGTCTTTACAAATTACATAGCAGAGAGTCGCCATTAGCACACATGCATTGCTACTAGCCAGGGTCTTTAGGATGCCTACAGTTTTGGGGTCAAAGGTCATTAAGGGTTTACTTGATCAAAAACCAAAATTATCAAAAATTTTCAAAAAAATTTTATCTCAAAATGTAAACAGACAAGAATAATATAACCAACATACATAAATTAGTGTTCCCTGATGTATGCATGGTATTTTTATTTTGGGGTCAAAGGTCATTAAGGGTCACTTCCTGTTTTTAGCTGAATAACTTCAAGAATTTTTATCTCAAGAACTGAACATGTTAGAATTTTTTATTTAAAATTGGAACAATGCATTTTGTCGGTGTACATAAGGGTTTTTTTCATTGAGGTCAAAGGTCATTAAGGGGGTCAAAAGGTCAATCAAAAATTTTCAAAAATCAAAATCCATGTATAAGTTCCGATTAAGCTGAAATTCACCAGGAATATTTCTTATGACATCCTAAGCACAATGCAAGAGCAGTTGACCCCATCCGTAACCCAGGGGTCAAGTTATAGGGTCAAATTATGGCTTGTATTCAGCGTCTGTTGACTCTAGTTACAAGCCGACGACGGATGTCGGCTTGTTCTGTCTCTTCTCAATTCTTTCTTCTTCTTTCTTCTTCTTCTTTCTTCTGGCAACCAATCAACTGCATCTAGCTTCGCAAAGGATTGACAGATTTCAACCAAAGTTGACCCAAATGACCACTGGGCTAGGCCAAACCTTCCATTTGACTTTGACCTCGCTGTGACCTTTGACCTAGCTATAATGGTCAAAAATGTGATTTCACAAAAATGCTACTCCTTCCACAAATTTCATGCAATGATCATGTGACTCATGCATATGAATCAACATGTGGCAGTGCTTAAAACTTCCTAAAAAGAATTGAGGTCAAAGGTCATTAAGGGGTCATTTCCGGTCTGAAAGCTAAAAATATTCAAAAAATCACTGTCTTTACAAAATATATAGCAGAGAGTCGCCATTAGCACACATGCATTGCTACTAGCCAGGGTCTTTAGGATGCCTACAGGTTTGGGGTCAAAGGTCATTAAGGGGTTACTTCCGGTCAAAAACCAAAAAGTTCAAAAAATTTTTATCTCAAAATTTAAACAGACCAGAGTAATATAACCATCATACATGAATCAGTGTTACCTGATGTATGCATATTATTTTTATTTTGGGGGTCAAAGGTCATTAAGGGGTCACTTCCTGTTTTTAACTAAATAACTTCAAGAATTTTTATCTCGACAACTGAACATAGTAGAATTTTTTAATTAAAACTGGAACAATGCATTTTGTCGGTGTACATAAGGTTTTTTTTTCCATTGAGGTCAAAGGTCATTAAGGGGGTCAAAAGGTCAATCACAAATTTTCAAAAAATCAAAATCCATGTATAAGTTCCGATTAAGCTGAAATTCACCAGGAATATTTCTTATGACATCCTAAGCACAATGCAAGAGCAGTTGACCCCATCCGTGACCCAGGGGTCAAGTTATAGGGGTCAAATCGCGGCTTGTATTCAGCGTCTGTTGACTCTAGTTCTTTCTTTCTTCTGGCAACCGCAATCAACTGCATGTAGCTCCGCAAGGGATTGACAGATTTCAACCAAAGTTGACCCAAATGACCATTGGGCTAGGCCAAACCTTCCATTTGACTTTGATCTCGCTGTGACCTTTGACCTAGCTATAATGGTCAAAAATGTGATTTCACAAAAAATGCTACTCCTTCCACAAATTACATGCAATGATCATCTGACTCATGCATATGAATCAACATGTGGCAGTGCATAAAACTTCCTAAAAAGAATTGAGGTCAAAGGTCATTAAGGGGTCATTTCCGGTCAAAATCTGAAAAATTTGTAAAAAATATTCAAAAAATCACTGTCTTTACAAATTACATAGCGGAGAGTCGCCATTAGCACACATGCATTGCTACTAGCCAGGGTCTTTAGGATGCCTACAGTTTTGGGGTCAAAGGTCATTAAGGGGTTACTTCGGTCAAAAACCAAAATTATCAAAAATGTTCAAAAATTTTTATCTCAAAATGTAAACAGACCAGAATAATATAACCAACATACATAAATTAGTGTTCCCTGATGTATGCATGGTATTTTTATTTTGGGGGTCAAAGGTCATTAAGGGGTCACTTCCTGTTTTTAGCTGAATAACTTCAAGAATTTTTATCTCAAGAACTGAACATGTTAGAATTTTTTATTTAAAACTGGAACAATGCATTTTGTCGGTGTACATAAGGTTTTTTTTTCATTGAGGTCAAAGGTCATTAAGGGGGTCAAAAGGTCAATCAAAAATTTTCAAAAAATCAAAATCCATGTATAAGTTCGATTAAGCTGAAATTCACCAGGAATATTTCTTATGACATCCTAAGCACAATGCAAGAGCAGTTGACCCCATCCGTAACCCAGGGGTCAAGTTATAGGGGTCAAATTGCGGCTTGTATTCAGCGTCTGTTGACTCTAGTCTATCCTGGATCAGCTGATCCAATCCTGATCTGTACTGTACCAAAAATGACACATCTAGACTCCTTCATTTTGCTTATCTCATACAAAATTAACAATTACAACAACAGCATCATTTTCTGATCACAACCAGCATCTTTCTGACTGCTTGTATTTGTGGATAGCTAGAGCCTTATTCATTGGAAATTATGTCTATGTCGCGGCCGACATACATGTACCTTTTGTAACATGTCACATTTAATTAAACATACACCAACTCTGTGTAAGAACAGATTGATAAGTGTTTTTTTTTCAGTTATCAGCCTAAAATAAAAGAATACATACCCTCTTGCAATAAGCCATTCAGCTAGGGAATGGTATGGAGCTACTTTCTGTAAGACACTAGCTGCTATAAAGCTAAGAATAAGCTGAGCCCCAAACAATGCCTACAAAAGAAATGATTTACATACACTGTTAACATTTTCATAAACAAACAAGTCAGTAATTTTTATTTCCCCAATATAAATCAAGTAAATATTATTACACCTCACTGTGACTCTGGGGATGAGGCTGGAAAATATTAAGTATAGGATAATGGCCAAGGATTAGAGCGTGAGTGGGTAAGAATGGCTGAGCAGCGGAGCGCGGCCATTCTTACCCACTCACGCTCTAACCGCGCCATTAACCGACAATACACACCTATGACGTCGCTATATTGTTTTACCGCTCCATTATTTTCACGAATGGAGTGTTATTGAAATAGGTTGCTCTTTACAAATTGATCAATTACTCATTGATGCGGACAATACACTAATATAATGATCGTACTAAATTTTAGGTGCGAGTGCAAAAATAGTCCGACTCAGCTTTATGTAAAATTTCTATAGAAATACCCATCATATCACGATCCAGGTGTTTAGTTCAAATCATCCGTAACCACCTTCTTGAATTATAAAGATTTAAAATGTTTGTTACACAAATTGAATAAACGTAGATTCGTAAAATCATTAAAGTGATTAGACCATCAATAGTTCTTTATGCCCACTTCTAATGTATTAACTATTGAAGTAGTTGCGTTTGCATAATAAGGAAAATTGGCAAAAAGGTCATATAGCATGTATAGGCTCATATGAAATGGTCATTACAGTTGTCAACCTCAAGAAAACTACACCTATCGCTATACCTGAGCAATGATACTCTTCTCTGTGAATCGAGTTTACGATTTTGGAACAACCATGCAATTATGGACACTATTGTTTATCTTGGATAATTTTGTGATGGAATCATTCCGAGGATATATATCGTTGATTCGCAGCAGAAGGACCAAAATCAGAGTACGAAAAGGTACGAAAATTTTAAATGTACTACAACACATTTTACCTAGGCCTATTATTGTCCTTGAACTTTGTCGGCAAAAACAAAACAAACTTACGCCGCCTTGACGCTAAATAAAAGCCACCTCAACTTCCAGTCCCCCTTCCGAAATCAAATGGAGCGTCCCTAACATTGTAATATTTAATTACCGTAAAATGGGGGTAACTTCGGTAAGCGGGGTAACTTTGGTCGTTCAAATATATTTTTTAAATGGTCATATTTCCGTACAGCAATATTGTTTTTAGTCATATTTGGTCTCAATTTGTTAAGAAATATATTTGGAAGAAGTCGCTCATGTCCAATTTCTTTGAAAGTTACGAAAATATTGGCATTTTTGACCAAAAATTAGCATTTTTTTACATTTTTGCGGACAAAATAAAAATCGATATTTGTGAGCAAGGATGCGTGCTTGCTTAATTTTGCATGGGGACAAATGTCACAAAAAACAAAATCTTGCCCATATACAGCGAACATCAATTTTTTTCATTTTCTTTTCTTCATGGAATGTAATACTCTGACCAAAGTTGCCCCAAATGCGGGGTAACTTTGGTCAGGCTATTTTCAACCCCTAGGGCACCCTTTCAAAATTATTCAAAAATCTTTTTCAACTTCAAGGTGTAGAAGGAACCCTAACGTCATAAAAAGAGATAATTAGAAATATATTTGGTTTTGTTTGGAAGCAGTGGTTTAAAAACTCTGAAAAGTGCCCAAAGTTACCCGTTTTACGGTATCGGATAGGCCTACTGATCGATGTAAGTAAATATTCAACGTACTTAGCCAACAATTTAACCTGCCCGTTTTGATCTTGACTTACTTTTCACAGATTGCATTGTAAGGGCTCGGATAGCGACGTTTTTACGTATTTTGTTTGTGGCACCTAAGAGCAAATCAGACACATCCTTCTGATATCAAATAATTTAGATTTTTATTAAATTCGCGATACAATACACATTTTAAGGCAAATTATTAAAAATTGATATTTTTGAAATTTAACAGTCCTCAAAGTAAATTGTATAAATCTAACGATATGCAGTAAATAGTAGGAAGTTGGCTTGAACAGCCGTCAATCATATGAAAATTGTGACCTTCATTATTAAAGATATAGATTTTTCCTCAAAACACTAAAAATGTAGGTCTTTTTGGAAACAAATGTTTAAGTTCTATATGAAAGGTCAAATTTTCAATTGAGTCGGCTTTTCATCCCAGCTACATAGGCCTATAGTTTAATTACATATCATTAGATTTATAAAGTTTACTTGAGGACTGTTAAATTTGGAAAAATTTAAAAAATATGAAATTTTAATAATTTGTATTATATCGCGAATTTCACAAAATCAAAATTATTATTATTATTAGATATAGGGACAATCCTCGTATTCAGCATGCAATTCGATATGTCTGATGTGCTCTCAGGTCCCATGACAATACTGTGCAAATGTTGCTATTCGCTTCCTCAATTTATTGTATTAATGAAAATCATTTTCTTCTTGTTTTTCGTATCATTGTTTTGCATGAATGAAGTGATGATAACAATACCGCACTTTTCACAAATACTTGCTTTTCAAAAGTGCAATTGATATTAACACTACATTCGTAAATGCCAATACTTTTTCCTGAAAAGTATTTGCTTTTCAGAGAAAAGAGAAAGGCATTCTGAATGGCGTGTTATTAGATCATCGCTCCATTAAGTGGAAAATAATGGAGCGGATAAAACAATAGCGCGACGTCATAGGTGTGTATTAAAATTATATAACACATACAAATATTTCTGTTACTTGTTGGATACTACATCACCTGACATGAAATATATACTATTTCCCCAATATTTCATGGCTGGGAGAAAAGTTTCCATAAACTAGATGGACCGCGGTTCTCGGATGTCATGTTTTTCGACGCTGGCGTCGACCGTGATGCCTCCACCAAAGGGAGTGATGTGGAATTCACAAGTTGATACAAAGCTTCAAGCCTAAAAGAGGAGACTGAATTTGACCTTAGATGACACCTGGACGACCCCAAAACAACCTTTCAATGACCGCCAAACCGCCCAAAAATCTGGCTCTAAATGTTGACCAAGTTTCATGCCCATATGATAGTTTTTACTAATTTGACCTCAGATGACCCCTGGTGACCCCAAAATGACCTTCCAAAAAATTGGTTCTAAATGTTGACTGTACCCACCAAGTTTCATGCCCATACAACAGTTTTTACTAATTTGACCCCTGGATGACCTCAGATGACCCCGAAATGACCTTCCAAAAATTTGGCTCCGAATATTGACTGCACCCACCAAATTTCATGCCCATACGACAGTTTTTACTAATTTGACCCCTGATGACCCCTGGGTGACCCTGGATGACCCTGGATGACCCCAAAATGACCTTCAAAAAAATAGGCTCTGAATGTTGACTGTACCCTCCAAGTTTCATGCCCATACGACAGGTTTTACTAATTTGACCTCAGATGACCCCTGGGTGACCCCAGATGACCCCAAAATGAACTTCCAAAAATTTGGCTCTAAATGTTGATTGTACCTACCAAGTTTCATGGCCATATGACTATTTTTGCTGATTTGACCTCAGATGACCCCTACATGACCTCAGGAGACCTTGACCCACTAACCAATATAAACTTGTTCTGTCTGGGGTCAAGATGCACCCACCCACCAAGTTTGAGGAACGTCGACCCCCACTCTCCGAGAAAAGAGGTAAATAATGAAAATGGGCCCTCTGACCTCAAATGACCTTTTACCTCAGTATATGACCTTGAACCTCACCCAAAAAAAAGTAGCCAGAGTTTTTGACCATGACCCACCTATCCTGAAAATCTGAAGTCAATCCGCCCATCCATGCCGAGATATCGCATCCGGACGGAAGCACGGAAGGACGGAAAGACGGAAGGACGGAAGCACGGACATTGCAAAAACAGTATGCCTCGCGGTGGAGGCATAAAAAGTACTATTGACAAGCGATAAAGTCATAGCCGGTCAAATCTTACAATGGCATTGTCACACACCACACGGTGATTCAAACCGGCAAATCTTCAATTCAGTAACTTAGTTGTGAAAAGAGATCACAATTCCATTTTAGCTAGTCAAGGAAATTTAAGCCTTCACAGATTCCATGAGGAAACACTTGTGAATCTTTTTCGTAGAGCTCTAACAACATTTAGGTACGGGCCTTAGGCCATGACATAGTCTAGTCTAGGCTATAAGCTTACTAAAGTAGGCCTAGAAGCTTATAATGACTGGATTCAGAAATATGTTTATGTGCTAATAAATAATAAAACAAATATCAACTGCTCTTTATTAGTGAAATTATGGTGCTAAATATCTACTCCCCTTTACAGGGGACCTACTAAATAGTAGGCCCACAGACCCCAGTCACCTTGGGTGGTTGTGATAAGTAAATTAGTCATTATAATTAGTAGATTGATCAATGAATTGGCATGATTAGTTCATAAATATTTACGATGTGTAATAAACACTCTTTTGCTCTGGTGGGAAAATAAGTGGCCTCAGGGCTGAATTCAACTGAATTCTTATACCCTGGGACTGGGAGTTGATAAAATTCAAGTCTATACTACAAATGATCTTGAAAATCTTTTGTAATGAATGGTAAAATCAATCTAGAATCATACAATTCATTTTAACATTATTTCCAAATAATTTTAACAGATGAAAATTAAGATTCTTAGGACTTGTAAACAGAACCTGTCTGCTCAGCCAAAAAAGTTTTGAACTTACCATTTCTGTTTTGAATGGAAAACTTGCAACAAATACACTCTGAATTTGATGCACAATATTAGTTATGGTGTAGTCAGCCTGAAAGCAATAAAATGAGAAAAGAATCAATTGTCAAGTTATCATATTACTGTTCTATTGTACCGCTCATGATCACCCAAGTTGTTGGATCTTTGACAAGATGTAACTTTGCTACGGAAAGCGCTGTGACAAAATGGTTCTCAGTTTTGGCTTTCTTTACACAAGGGCTTTAATTTGATTATAAAGTGGTGTGGTTTGAAAGAAAAATTTAAATGTGCCTTTGTTTTATGCACTTGTCACTTGTAGGACGCACTATACGACCCCGGGGAAACGTGTGTCAAGTTGTTGACGCAGGGTACAGTCATGGAAGCCACTGGTCAGTCACAACATAAAGACATCTAGGTGCGTCAATGTCAGTCACTTTACCTGGGTGCGTCAAATGTCTGTCATCAGGGGTTTCACTGGCTTTTAAAAGCAACGTTTCAGAACTCAAAAGTACGATAAAGCCGTCCTGATAATAAATAAATAATTATGCTTATCAATCACTAGTCGAAACAAAGTACATCTTCTTAAAAAATCCCCATCCCCTCCAAAGATGCATAAAGAGTACTAGCGGCATACTGCAGACCATGGGTTTAATATTGAAAATTTTGCTATTTTATATGTCACTAATGTCAGCAAAAATCATGTCATGTTTCAAACGGCAATATCTGGCGATCCATACCACCGATCATTGTGGGATAAAAATAAAATGGCACCCTTTATAGTTCATATATCGAAAAATGACCCTTCGGCATGTATCCAAAATGGCCAATTTCATTCATATAAGCATGCTCTTTTCCGAACCTCGTCACAATTCCTCCGATCTTGAAGCAAGAAATGATGACATCATTTCATTTGGTGGCGAGCTGTGACTAGCTGACTGGAATGCGCTGGTTTAAAGAGGGTTTCCATGATCTTTTCTGACTTTCTGTTGGTATGAGCTCCTTTTATTCTTAAATTTGTACACATAATAGAAAAAGCTCCTTTGAGTAGTAGCGTACTTTGAAGAGTAAATGAGCTGCAGAATTTCAATTTTTTTACTGTCAATGCAGGTGAAATTTCATTCATATCCCAACGTATATAAATCCGAAATTTATTTTTATTATTATTTAACGTGCGTCACTAAGACAGTCATTTTCAAGAAATGGTATGTCAATTATTAATTTATTGGTGCATCAGTTTCACACAATGGTAAGTCAAATTTGGTGAGGCAATGTGCATCTTGGCATGTAGATGTATGACGTTCATCAGATAAATGGTGCACAATCCCGGGGGTCGTATAGGGCGTCGTACAAGTGAGTACTTTGTCCTTCAATAGAATGAAACCCACAATAGCAAGATGAGAAGTATAAATCTCAAAGTTGTTGTCCAATTGACTTGGGAGTTTTTGTTTTTGAAAAAGAACATAATTATCTACAAAATGACACCAAACTTTCTACAATAGGAATATACTTTTAGAATAAACCTAACTTGAAGTGTGAAGAAAGCGTTTTCATGTTACGGCTGCTCCATTTTTGGGTGACCTATTCTCTCGGTCGGGGCCACGTCACATCCATTTATGCATTGGAGTGAAAACAACTTATCGCATATCTTACCAAATTCTTGAAACGCAATATCATTTGGAATGTTGGCGAATAAAGATGATTTTAGGCGATATAATACCCTGATTTTCATCAGTACCGGTACCCATCTTCTTTTTTTTGTTGCAAATTTATGAAGTACCGGTATATAAATATGTTCATCATCTCATGTCCTGAACTTATAAAATATCTCTACATACAAAGTGGTTTTAAACCATTTTAGAAAATCATTTTAGCCCTATATATTGTTTTGTTTACTGTATCCTGGTAACTGAGATGTGTTTCATAACAAACCATAATTTATTCTATTGAACATGTGCAAGTAGAATACATGAATAGAATACATTAAATCCTTTGTTATACTATCTATAGAAATATACTCACTGATTATAACACTGAATAAATTAAATAGGCCTAATCTCTTCCACATAGACAATTTAATACTAATGCAAAAAAATGCAAAAAAAAATGCAATGGGTGTAGTACCCCCTTAAGAAGCCGTCTCTCTCCCCGCGTCCAACAAAAATGATCACGAATGAAAAATAACAAATTTCACTGCGCGTGCGCACAGAGGTTTGATCTTAACTTTCGCTGATCCCCCCTAATCTTTTCTATGTCGATTTAACACACGATTCCCGCTGTTGTTTTGGTTCCAAGGTCACGCGTGAAAATAGCCTAAATTCCTAGGCCCGATCTTGAAACAATAAACATGGCGGAACAAGCACAACCCGATGATCGAAATTTCAATTTTTTTCCAATGTTTCAAGAACAGGTCGGTCAAGGAAACCTACATAAATATGTTTTCTATACTTCACTTGACCCAAATATATGATTTTTTATGGTGATGAGCAGTGTTCGAAATAAGCCCTTATCCTCTTGTCCAAAAATCACTGGGGACAACCATATTGAGAATTGTACTTATCCTCTGGATAACTAGTACGAGGAACCCATACCGTACTTAGCTCTGCTAGTACGGTATGGGTTGATCTGTATGCAGAAAGCGAGTGCAACGTAATTTCAATTAGAGCAAAAAATAAACAGTACAAGGCTCCAGAAGCTTAAATATCGGCATGTTTGTCATAATATTAATTACACGGGTTGTTGTACTTCTTACCTAAACGTGCATGGCTGAAATTGTAATTAATACTCCATTATGAATCAAGAAAAAAATAAGTTTTCCTGAGCACACAATTTCAATGCAACTTCAACTTTTAGTGCCGTAAATATGAAATATCACATGCTCAGGTGTCACGTGGTACATGTCAGCGCTACGTCATTGGCTCTGTGGAAAAGCGATGACGTCACTTTGTTTATAGGCTGTTTTGTGACTTTGATTTTAGTCCCGTAAGCTTTAGGTATCCCAGGCAAACCTTAGTTAACACATTTGCTAGTCAGACCGGGCCAAAACACAATGCATATTTACATAGAAATTTGAATTTTTTTCGAAAATAGGTCGGTGAAGGAAACCTACATAAATATGTTTTCTATACTTCACTTGACCCAAATATATGATTTTTATGGTGATAATCAAGTCGCACATGGAATTTTAGAGGATTTTGATAGCAGTTCCATTAAAAAAAGCTGCTATCGCCATGAGACTAAGATCTAGAAACACCCCTAAATGCCGTTTTGGGGAATTTTGCTATCTGAATCTTTTTGATGAAAGTCAATCTTTGACAAGATGTAACTTTGTTACGGAAAGTGCTATGACAAAAATGTTTTCAGTTTTGGCTTTCTTTATTCAAGGGCTTTAATTTGATATGTAAAATGATGCAGTTTGATGGCAAATTTGAATTCACCTAGCATACCTATAAGCTTGCACGTACCAATCTCTTCAAAACAGAAGAGAAGCTGCTAGACTCACCAATCTGTATAAAATCAGAAAGGGTGATCTACATGTAACTGCTGCGGATAAACGGCTGATTCCAACTAAGAGCACTCGCTTACATTCTGCAAGATATAAACATCTCAACTCAAGAAGTGAAGTATATAAGAACTCTTATTTTCCCAAAACAATTGTCGACTGGAATGCCCTGCCCCCCTCGGTCATCGAGGCACCTTCTACACCATCCTTTAAAGAAAGGCTTAAAGAACATTTAATCCAGCGTATCTAAACAGCTGACCCTAACCCCCATTAGCGTGATCCTCCACAGGAGGCGGTGCTGATTATCAATCCAGATCCAGATCCAGAAACGGAAAGTGCTATGACAAAAAGGTTTTCAGTTTTGGCTTTCTTTGCTCAAGGGCTTTAATTTGCTATATATAAAATGATGCAGTTTGATGGCAAATTTAAATTCACCTGGCATACCTATTAAATCTGACCATGAATCATGATATACGATACGAAAAGCGAACGTCTAGACTACGGATACGGTATATGATTATGGATTTTTTTCAGGTACATGTACACGTACACGTCACATGAATTTCTAACACCAAATAGTCCAGGAACTCACCATAAAGAAGTGCGAAGGTCGTTATTGTATGCTAAGCTTTACCCGTGTAAAAGACGTCCCAAGGTGACGAATTCTGAGTTACCAATAAATTTTCCAGCATGTACGCAACTATTTCAGTTTATTTAAAACACCTCCGTTTTAGTATATGGCTACACAATGCACGGATTCTTATCAATAATGTATCACTTACCTACACAACCCTCAAACAATAATAGGAAATCTAATTTAACGACGAACTTCCGATTTTTTCATCCTAATCCAGCAATTTCCTTCGCTGAGGAGATCGCCATTTTGTCCTCATTACTGGGCGTGGGCAATATCGATTCTCGAAATTCGACAATCATAAAATAAAATACTTGTACTGTAAAATAATACAGGGTTCAAAAGAAATACCCCGCATCATCCCTCCCCCCCCCCCCCAAAAAAAAAACCCAAAACAAACAAAACTAACATTTCTTTGCATTACTTGATATACATTTTGTTGATTTGAAGATCGAATTAAAAAAAAAAAACAGTGAATAGAGAAATCGTTTGCAAAAACATTTTTTTGGTCAAAAATAAATATAGGCCTAGGCCTAATCACATTTTCCAAAATGCTTTCAGAAAGAGTTGCACTTTTCTACTTTAGGCCTAATTCTTGGGGTTTTCCTTCATCTTTTTTCTGTCTCTGATCCTTCAGGCACCCATGCAACCCCATTCAGTGCAAACCGTTGAACTTAATTTTGACTGATCACCCCGGGGGTCACTCCCATTGTGGCCTGTACACCATCCGCGATAATCAACTTTTGAAAAGCACCCTAAACAAGGATTTAACCCTTGGCTAAAAAAATACCATAAACAGGTGTTTTCACACCCTGGGATTTTATTCCTTGCATCAAATTTCATACTCTAAATTTCATTTCCGCGTATTAGCAATTACAATTTTGCTACCCTTTTTTCCAATACTTCATGTTTTTGACACCCTAAACGCGTTACGCGCGTATCCTGCTTACCCACGAAAAACTACCCTTTTTACGCATTTTCATTATCGCGGATGGTGTATAGGTCACAATGGGAGTGACCCCCCAGGGCTGGTCACGTAAAATAGCTTAAAATTAAGGTTTTTTTTGAAGTTTTTAATCAGCAGTTCAGTGTTTCAAAATGATAAAATCACAAAATATGGAGGAGAAATAAGTTCTCCGTGCATACATTTGACCAAAAGGGTGAACATTTCCCTGTAGCCTAATGGGTAGGTTGAAGCATCTTGTATTTTGATTTAAAATCATAGATTTCTTGGATGATGTGGCTACAAGCCCCGGGGGGGGGGGCACTTCAACTTTGGAGGTGACGCGTATGGAGGTCTGTTAAGACTCCCTTTTTCAGCACAGCTGTCACCCAAAGACCCCATAATTTTTACGAACACATGCTCTGTCACCCGAAGACCCCTATTTTTCTATTTGATCTGTCACCCAAAGACCCTTACAAGTTCAATTTAAACAGCAACTTTCATTTTCACTGATTTTGTTACTTATTTTGAAAAAACAATGAAATTTGAAGCCATTTAGAACTAGAAATTCGATTTTCGACATGTTCGAGGGTTTTTGGCGCTGTTTCGGCTCTCACCCAAAGATTCCATTTAAAAAAGGTCATGTTCTCACCCAATGACCCCATATTTTTACATTTTGCTCTCACCGAATGCCAAAATCGTGCTCTCACCCAATGACCCCATATTTTTTACATTTTGCTCTCACTGAATGCCCCTTGGTGCGAAAGTGCCAGCCCTACACCTATATCCATTTCATATTGAAGTGCCCCCCCCCCCCGGGCTACAGAGCATGAGTGACAAGAGATATGGCTGGCTGCTGACTTCCATTCCAATCTATAATTCATCCAATATCTCTGTTGGCCCGTTTTTCTTTGTCTTGTAGGCCTTAGACGCCTTTATTCAAGACAGCCGTTGCAAGAGAGTCGTTTTGACGGGCCTTGGCTACTAAAAAAATTGTTGGTCTACAATTTTGTGTGTACGGGTGAAGAAACAAAGAACATGTCGCTCAAATCTTGGATATGCTCCTTCCTTTTTGGCTGCATACGTTAGCACATAACTTTGATCACGTATAGGCCTACATGCATATGAGGTTGAAAAGTGCAACTTGTTTTTCTGAAAGCATCGTTTTTGGAAAATGTGATTATTTTTGGCCAACAAAAATGATTTTGAATCAGAAGAATGTTGGGAGGGTAGCAAAAGATTCACAGGTTTTAAAATTTTTTCAAATCAACCAAATGTGTGTATGTCAAGTTATGCAAAGAAATGTTTTGTAATGGGGGGGGGGGGTATTTTTTTGTCAAGCCTTTTTTTCCAAGCAGGCCCTCACAGTCACTGCATGATTGATAAATTATAATACATGTAGGCCTTAGGCCTATAGGCCTATGCATATTGATAAAAGGGTAAATTTGCATTACATGGATTGACTAAAACGCTGGAACCGGCATTTTATTATTACGATGGAAATATTTAGTCATTATGCACTATGGAAATATTTAGTCATATGCACACTCCCGGGAATGGCATTTCAAACATAGTGACCCAAAAACAGTCCCTTTTGGTTTTAAAAGATCATTCATGGCTATACTATTATTAGGCCTATACATCAAAATATTTTGACATGCCAAAATAATCCCCCCCATTTGAATTTAGGCATATCCTGGCATGTTCTATACATCACATTTTAGGTCGCAATATCGAAACGGTGCAAATACCTATATACCCGTGCCAATAAGTTCCCCCTTGTCCCGCCAAAAAAGCTCCCCCCTATAATTCAACACCCTGGGATAAGTATTGCATCACCCCCTCCCCTGCACCTCATCCCGGTGCGGCGCTGGTATGAATTGTAAGCCGATCACACACAAGGGGGTCTCAGCCCTACACACTCGTACGCGTCACCTCCCAAGTGGGAGTGTCCCCCCGGAATCAGTCTGACTAAACTTCTTCGATTGATGCAACGACCGGCCGTGACCCAAGTTATGTAATCACTTCGATGTCGAATAAAAAAAATACAACACTACATTGTATAACAAGGGACGCACCATTAGATATCAAGGTGGGGGGGCTTGGTAGTTTTTGAAAAAATTGTCACTCCATCTGATCAAAAAATTGCTTCACCTCAGCCCCCCCAAAAAAAAAAATGCTCCACCTCGGACCAGAAAAAAGATTTGGTGGCAAGGGTGCGAAGAGAGGAGAGGAGAGGAGACAGACATTAAGAGTGATAGGCCTATAGGCCCTATAGTTGACCTGTAGGCTATGGTCTATATTTTGCGTGGTAAAAAAAAATAATAGGACTTCAATTAATAACTTGTGATGTTTCTGGCGAGATGTCACAAGACAACATTACATTCCTTGACACAACTATTGCTATATTTACATCGCACGTTATAGGCCTACTCGTGCGATACACTCTTTTGATGTGCATTGTAGGCCTATAATAGGCCTACAGTGTAGGCAAAACTTTTCAGCGTCAAGGCGCGGCACATTGACTCGCCAGGGCAAGGTAAATGATTCTCAAATAGCCCAATTTTTTAAGCTTCCAAAAAAGCGCCCAATACAGGATATTTGGGCGGATTTACCAGGATTTTAACGCAAAACACCCAATTGGGCGGGAAAACACTTGACTTTAAAACTTCACTGGGAAGTTACTGACCGATCAATAAATGGTCACAAAACCCATTGTAATTTCAATTTGGAGCTTCAAAGACTCAAAACCTAAATTGATCAGCTCGTAATCGGCGGGAATTGTTAGGCTTTCAGTACCACTACGCCGAAAAAGTAGATCCGCGTTAAGAGTGATATTGTTCATCTGGAAGATCTACAATGTGCATAAGAAAGTAGATAAGTATAGGACTTGAATTAATAAATTGTGATTTTTCTGGCGAGGTGTCACAAGACAATTCTCTAAATAAAATATATTGATATTAATCCGCGATGTTAAAATTCCCGCCGATTACGAGCTGATCAAAGTAGGCCTATAGGCCTACATCAAATTATTGCCGCGGCCTGAGACTTGCAAAAGTAGCCCAATTTTAGACAAGTAGGCCTATTAGCGGCATGCTTTTTTGAGTAGCGGCAAGTGATCGCCGTACCGTAGCCCAATTGTGCGCCTAAGGCGCAGCGTTGGCATCACTGATTGTATAGGAAGGACCTTGTAGGCCTACACAGAAAATAGTGAAAGGATTTAGCATAACAAAGGAACAATTAGCTCCGAGATCCAGCATGAAAGTCATGGAGTATGAAATTGCCTTATTTACATAACAAGGCCTAACATTTTTGAGAGCGGAATTCTCATGATCATCAAAAGATTATATTCCGCGACGTTTTAAAGCCCTTCGATAGGCCTACGACGTGCTGGTCAATCTCTAGGCCCTTAAATAATTATAATAACTAGAGTAGGCTACCTGCAGCTGTGAGGGCACTGTAGCTGTACGTGAGAGCACCACCAGCATCAGATAGTGATGCTGTTTGACCTCCATGACCCCATATGACCTCTGACCCTAGATGACCTTGGCTTGATCCCCTTCGACCTTTGATGACCTCAGTTTTATTTGTAGGCCTATATCCGTTTGAAATTTAGAAATCATTTTCAGCTATGAATGCTGGGAAGACATTGCAGTCCTCACAGGGAGTGGTGAAATCTTCCTGTTCCTGTCATATTGAGAATTCATTATACCATGTTTATAGCCCTCGTATCAAGGATTCCACCCACCAAGTCTGTGCCTGATCAGACAAAGTTTGAAATTTGACCCCTCCGTAATGACCTTTGACCTCGGTTGACCTCAATGGTATTTTGCGCATATATTCCCCTCGTAGCAAGGATTCCACCCACCAAGTTTGAGCCCGATCGGACAAAGTTTGAAATTTAACCCCTCCATAATGTCCTTTGACCTCGGTTGACCTCAATTTCATTTCGGGCATATATTCTCCTCGCATCAAGGATTCCACCACCCACCAAGATTTGATTTTTTGATTTGATTTGATTTGTTCGGGTTGTGAGAACCCTGGATAACCCAAGAAAGCCTCTATTGAAGCTTATTTCCATTGGGGTCCATTTGAACGCCGGGACGGGTTGGGAAGGGCGCACACCACCAATAGCGCGTCCCATTGAAATACACGTGAAAACACGTCTCTTCTTTGCCCGATTTTAGACCTTTTCGGCAACAAATTGAACATAAATATACCACCAATCGATTGCAAATCGATGAAAATTTAATATATGTTTCAATGTACGGGTAGTCTTCCGATTAGATTTCAAGAAATGGGCGTTTAAACAAGACCATGACCATTTTAGACCCGTTTTGACCCTGAAAACCCGTTCCTGGTCATTTTCTCAATCCGAGGGCCTACTTTTTTTCAAAAATAGGATTATGCAACTTTTGGGGATCCAAGTTCGTGTATAGGTCTCGATCTTTTATTTAAGCTATAACATGCTTCTCTTTTCCTTACAAGTCCACAGAAAGGCCCAAAATACCTCAAAAAGATTTCGTTTTTACCGGAACTCATCCACATTACATCGTCCGCGGAGTGATTTAGAGGTGTGCGCCCTTATAATGCACATATGTAAAGTCGATTCTTTTCGTTATAGATTTGCAAACTTTATTAAATTTTGGGTTAAATTGTCAAATTTTATTGCTCTAGGATAAATACATTTAGAAAAAATTACGTTTGAAGTCATGTGTCCAAAGCAGAAAATAAACAGTTTTTGTGATTTTGACCATTCTAGGAGTCTTGGTCATTTCCTTCAAAATGCTACTCGCATCAGCGTCTTTTGAATGGTATATTTGCATTTTTATTTCTTTAAACGTAATAAAAGTAAGTTTAAACATTTTCTACACATTCATATTTTTATATTAAGTATCATTTTGCCCCCGAAAAAACTAACATTTGAGTCGTTTTAAGGACACATGCTGAAATTTAATCATGATATTAAATTAATGAAAACTCTCAGAACGCCGAATTTGCTTACTTTTTCATCACTTTAATGAACTTTAACAATGTTAATTAAGAAATTGAAATTACATTTTCACTATAAAACACTTTAAAATCATTAAGTGGCTTATAAAGTTTTAATTCAAATCGAAAATCGGAATCTTACACATATCCGTCCTGTTTTTGACGTGATTCCTGTAAAAGGCCTACTTCGGGCCAATTAAGCCTATTATGCCTTATAATGCACATATGTAAAGTCGATTCTTTTCGTTATAGATTTGCAAACTTTATTAAATTTTGGGTTAAATTGTCAAATTTTATTGCTCTAGGATAAATACATTTAGAAAAATTACGTTTGAAGTCATGTGTCCAAAGCAGAAAATAAACAGTTTTTGTGATTTTGACCATTCTAGGAGTCTTGGTCATTTCCTTCAAAAATGCTACTCGCATCAGCGTCTTTTGAATGGTATATTTGCATTTTTATTTCTTTAAACGTAATAAAAGTAAGTTTAAACATTTTCTACACATTCATATTTTTATATTAAGTTTCATTTTGCCCCCCCCCCCCCCCGAAAAAAAATTACATTTGAGTCGTTTTAAGGACACATGCTGAAATTTAATCATGATATTAAATTAATGAAAACTCTCAGAACGCCGAATTTGCTTACTTTTTCATCACTTTAATGAACTTTAACAATGTTAATTAAGAAATTGAAATTACATTTTCACTATAAAACACTTTAAAATCATTAAGTGGCTTATAAAGTTTTAATTCAAATCGAAAATCGGAATCTTACACATATCCGTCCTGTTTTTGACGTGATTCCTGTAAAAGGCCTACTTCGGGCCAATTAAGCCTATTATGCTTTATAAGGGCGCACACCACCAATAGCGCGTCCCATTGAAATACACGTGAAAACACGTCTCTTCTTTGCCCGATTTTAGACCTTTTCGGCAACAAATTGAACATAAATATACCACCAATCGATTGCAAATCGATGAAAATTTAATATATGTTTCAATGTACGGGTAGTCTTCCGATTAGATGTCAAGAAATGGGCGTTTAAACAAGACCATGACCATTTTCGACCCGTTTTTACCCTGAAAACCCGTTCCTGGTCATTTTCTCAATCCGAGGGCCTACTTTTTTTCAAAAATAGGATTATGCAACTTTTGGGGGATCCAAGTTCGTGTATAGGTCTCGATCTTTTATTTAAGCTATAACATGCTTCTCTTTTTCCTTACAAGTCGACAGAAAGGCCCAAAATACCTCAAAAAGATTTCGTTTTTACCGGAACTCATCCACATTACATCGTCCGCGGAGTGATTTAGAGGTGTGCGCCCGGAACAGTCAGGGGTTAACACCCTACTCTTTTCGAAACTGGCTGCGAGATACATGTACAGGTATGGCTCTCTGCACACGGGACCGACGGCTTAACGTCCCCTCCGAAGGACGGAGTACTTTCATGATTCATTTACCCAATTCTAAATGAACCATGGGAGAGCGGAAGTCTGAATTTAATCTACAGATGTTGCTAATTAATTTCAGACTTTTTTTCCAAGTCAATATCCCAGCCAATTGCCACCGCCGGGAATCGAACCCGGGACCTCATGCACTAAAGGCAAGTACTCTAACCATTGCGCCACGCTCTCCCAAGTTTGACCCTGATCGGACAAAGTTTGAACTTTGACCCCTCCGTAATGACCTTTGACCTCGGTTGACCTCGATTTTATTTTGAGCATATATTCCCCTCGTATCAAGGATTCCACCCACCAAGTTTGAGCCCGATCGGACAAAGTTTGAAATTTGACCCCTCCGTAATGACCTTTGACCTCGGTTGACCTCAATTTTATTTCGGGCATATACTCGCCTCGTATCAAGGATTCCACCTACCAAGTTTGGGCCCGATCGGACAAAGTTGAAATTTGACCTTTGACCTTGACCTCCGATGATCTTTCAAACCACACCATATGTATAAAACGTGGAATGCCCGATATCTATCTATATCCGAAATATCGGAGCGATGCGTCTAAGCGCGGCGAAACGCATTGCCGGACAGACAGACACACAGAGCTTATTATTTTATTAGTAGGCCTATAATAGAATTGTGAGTGGACGCGGCGAATCAGCCGTAAACTCGGCAAATTGTATTCTGAGTTAAAGTGTAAAATGTATGTGAAGGTCGTATTCATAGGTGTATCAATTCTTTGCGACAAGTGTCTTATCAAACGCTGTTTAAATCAATCAATAATACTACTGCTGAAGAGGATAATAAGCTTCTACCTATTTCTATAGAATAGTTCTTGTCTTTGTTTGCTTTGGCTAAATCCTGTTCAAGTGGTAGATAACAAAGCATTGTATTTTGTCTAGGTATGTATAATCAACAATGAACAATGAGAGGATATTTCTGAACCTCGTTGACTTGGGGATGATTTGAAGTGACCGCCAATTATGACTGTTGGATATTTATTACCAGAAATGTAGAAAAAGGGACACATGTAGAACCGATAAAAAATACAATTTTGTCGAAGGAACAGAGTTCAACAAAATCATAACTCCGCTTTTGGATATCGTTTGAAGTCAAATGATATACCATTTTAAAGCTTATGGTATATATTTTCTTAACACAAAATTGACCGGGGCCGACTTTACGGCTGATTCGCCGCGTCCAGTCACAGATTATTGTGAGCTGCATTAAAATTAAAATTGAAATTGAAATTGAAATTGAAATTGAAATTGAAATTGAAATTGAAATTGAAATTGAAATTGAAATTGAAATTGAAATTGAAATTGAAATTGAAATTGAAATTGAAATTGAAATTGAAATTGAAATTAAAAACAATCAATTTTCATGATTTTTCATTCTGACATAGGCCTATCGCAAACCTACTCCAACACTTCAAGTTGTTATCGAATATCGATATTCGATACTAACGACTGTTACCGCTCAACTATTTTGATAACGTCCAGGCAGTGTTTGCAGGGATTTGGCCAAATGATTAAAAATAACGAATTATAATATAATTAGGGTCAACTGATGAATCGGCAGTAGGCCCTAGTAGCTTACTTGGTAAAAAAAATCTTGTCGCACACATTGAATTCTATTTTTCACGAATGCTTTAGCTCGCATTATGAATTTCTTTTGTAAAATCAAACAACCATACGCACAAAAATGTCTTAAAGCCATACCGGTATTAGGCCTATACATTTGCTGAGGAGAACGCCCTCAAAAAATTTGAAATTCTGGTTTTTACACGATTGTAATGTAGGCCTACCAATACTTTAGGCCGTATAAAATTAATATTTTGGTTCTCGACCCGTCCAGAGGATTTTCATGAATTGATGAGGGAGGGAGGTGTTTTTTTTCAGTGTAAAATCAGCATTGTCTGTAGGCCTACTGAGTTTTCGGTCTTTTCCAATCGAATTCAAATGTGAGATTCTGATGGATAAACCCCCTAGAATACCACAAAAAGACTTGGAGGTGGTCCTTGTTCTCTAATAAACTTATTTATATGTATAAAAAATTCATAAATCATTCCAAAGTCTAAAATAATCGAAAAATCTAAAAAAATAAAAAAAATCTGACAAATCACAGAAAAAGAGGAGGGAGGGGACGAGAACAAAAACATTAATTTTATACGGCCTTAGTCAATAAAGATACTCTGCAAAAAAATCAAGACTTTAGGTGCTGTAGTTTTGTCAAAATCCGAGATTTTGAATAAAACGCTGGAACCGGCATTTTATTATTACGATGGAAATATTTAGTCATATGCACACTCCCGGGAATGGCATTTCAAACATAGTGACCCAAAAACAGTCCCTTTGGTTTTAAAAGATCATTCATGGCTATACTATTATTAGGCCTATACATCAAAATATTTTGACATGCCAAAAATAATCCCCCCTTACACCATTTGAATTTAGGCATGATATCCTGGCATGTTCTATACATCACATTTTAGGTCGCAATATCGAAACGGTGCAAATACCTATATACCCGTGCCAATAAGTTCCCCCTTGTCCCGCCAAAAAAGCTCCCCCCTATAATTCAACACCCTGGGATAAGTATTGCATCACCCCCTCCCCTGCACCTCATCCCGGTGCGGCGCTGGTATGAATTGTAAGCCGATCACACACAAGGGGGTCTCAGCCCTACACACTCGTACGCGTCACCTCCCAAGTGGGAGTGTCCCCCCGGAATCAGTCTGACTAAACTTCTTCGATTGATGCAACGACCGGCCGTGACCCAAGTTATGTAGCTTCTTTATGTAATCACTTCGATGTCGAATAAAAAAAATACAACACTACATTGTATAACAAGGGACGCACCATTAGATATCAAGGTGGGGGGGGGGGGCTTGGTAGTTTTTGAAAAAAATTGTCACTCCATCTGATCAAAAAAAATTGCTTCACCTCAGACCCCCCCCCCCAAAAAAAAATTGCTCCACCTCGGACCAGAAAAAGATTTGGTGGCAAGGGTGCGAAGAGAGAGAGGAGAGGAGAGAGGAGAGAGAAGAGAGAAGAGAGGAGAAAAGAGAGAGAGAGGAGAGGAGAGGAGAGGAGAGGAGAGGAGAGGACGTAATTGGGAATTGAGTAGGTCCATGTCTAAATAAACCGCACTGTCGGGTCAATCAAAAGTACCGGTAGGCCCTATAATAATATAGGCCTAGCTGTGCTTATTTTAGGCAGCTTCCGCCGAAAAGCATGTAAAAATTACTGCGGGCCCGCCGATATGCATATGGTCATTTTTTTTGGCCAAATGCTCCAATTTGAACGAAATTGGTCTCAAATTGCTTGTTATGTAAAAATAAGTCAAATAAGGAATAGTTGTAACCATGTAGGATGTTTCGTTACCTAGGAAACTTCACAATATAGGTCAATTAATAGGCTGTAATGGGGGATTGACCTTTATGGCCAATTTTGTCAATAACGAAGCATTTTAGACAGGGCAAACAATTCCTTTTTTGACTTGCTTTTGCATGACGAGCAATTTGAGACCATTTGCGTTGAAATCGGAGCATTTTTAATTTTTGGCCCCTGTGTGGCCAAAAAAAACTGACCACCGCTCAAAATTTGACCTTTTTGCTATAACTCAAGAACGGTAAGTCGCAGGTAGGTCAAACTATACTTTTTCTGAATCCTTGCAATGAGAGGAATAATTTGGTGTGCTTGTTAACCAGATTTGAGCAACTTTGAAATTTGACCACTGTGTTGACCCTTAACCTTGAACATGGCCGTAGTGCCGGGAAATATTTTTTGTTAACATCTTGAATTTCTTGAATGTGTTATAGGACCATAAAAGGAAGCTAAAAAAGTTGGTTTGGTAGAGTCCTGGGGGGGGTGCACATTAAAACCTGGTAGATACCCGACTACAGCACTTTAATGTTTTAACCAATAATTTATACAATAACAGTGAAAAAAGTGGCTTCAATAATTGGCCTGTCATTTCGAAAATTTTATTTTTTCGGCTTTTTCAAATTTTACACAATAAGTTCTTTTAATCACTTGTGGCAAGAAAAAATGTCTATAATTATTTTCTTTTTCACAATTAATGGTTAATATGAGATTATTTTTGTCAAAAAAGTTTGTCAAACGACTGCTCTAAATTGCAGCATGAAAACAACCCAAAGCTCAACCATGACAGTACAAAATATATATCGTGATTTGCTAACTGGTCTAAAACGTATTAATTAAGGATGGCAAAATAAACACGCTTACGTATTATTCTATAGTCTTGCTGCAAATTACTTTCTCGAATGACAAATCTTATATTTCATGACAAAGTATTAATTAGTCAAATTAGAACATGATATTAACTAATTATTCTATTGTTAGTATACTCAATAAGAAATAATAATAAACAACTCCGGGGGCGGGGGAGCACTCCAACTTTTGAGTTGACGCGTATGTAGGGCTGTTAAGACCCCCTTTTTCAGCATCGCTGTCACCCAAAGACCCCATATTTTTTTACGAACACATGTTCTGTCACCCAAAGACCCCTTATTTTTTCATTTGATCTGTCACCCGAAGACCCTTCCCAGCAAACACAAAAACGTTTTAAATAAGTTATATTTTGGCTTTTGGTTTAGGTAAAAACGTTTTAATAACATTAAAATGTCGGGTTATATAAAGGTCATGATAACGTTTTAAAACGTTTTGTATGAAAAACACACCACAACAATATTTTTAAATGTTTTCAAAAATGTTATTGTAAACTATTTTTGCAAACATTTTTGCCAAATATTGTGTCAATACTTAGATAACATTATGTTAAAATATTTGAACCCAGCAAACACAGAAATGTTCTCAAAATGTTTTTTTTCAAAACCTTTTAATAACATTTAAATGTCGGGTTATATAAAGGTCATGAAAACGTTTTTAAAACGTTATTGAAAATATTTTGGGCAAACGTTTTTCGCAAAATATTTTTCAACCCCAAAATAACATTCTGTTTAGAATGTTTTGTATCAAGTTTTCAAGAATGTTTTTGGAATGTTATTAAAACGTTTTTATACCCTTTATATAACCCGACATTTAAACGTTTTCTGTAAAACATTTTTGTTTGCTGAGCAGTAGATTATCAAAAATGTTTTTTAAGGTTATGCAAACGTTTTATACTCTTAATATACCCTTTATATAACCCGACATTTTAACGTTTTCTGACAACCCTTTATAACCTTTTGCGAATGATGTCGAAAACGTTATGTGTTTGCTGGGTTACTTGTTCAAATTTAACAGCAACTTTCATTTCTCACTGATTTTGTTACTTATTTTGATAAAACAAAAAAAATTGAAGCCATTTAGAACTAGAAGTTCGATTTTCGAGGTTTCTGTTGCGCTGTTTCGGCTCTTATCCAAAGATTCCATTAAAAAAAAAAGGTCATGTTCTCACCCAATGACCCCATATTTTTTACATTTTGCTCTCACCGATGCCAAAAAGCATGCTCTCACCCAATGACCCCACATTTTTTACATTTTGCTCTCACCGAATGCCCCTTAGTATGAAAGTGCCAGCCCTTCACCTATATCCATTTCAAATTGAAGTGCCCCCCCCCCGGGAAACAACTATAGCACTCAAAACCATATGAATTTGTCATTGTCATGAGTTTATTTTCATCATATTGCTCATTATGGTAATCAACCCATCTTACTATTCTGACAGCTGATGCATGAACATAACCATGATGATAACCCTTACACTTTAAATGGATCTACATTAGGAAACGAATTTGGAGAAAACCTTCCGTTAATAAAATACTATGCTGAGCCACCAGCCTGGGTGGCTCACGCTCCAGTAATTTCAGATGATTGAGCTCAGTAATACATCAATGAATGTCTTCCAATTCATGAAAACAAATAGATAATCAGCTTATCGGATTAAAAGCTTAAAGGGAAGGTGTTGCTGCTCAGCGAGTGTTTGTAATTATCAGAAGGTTTTCTCCAAATTCATTCTCTAATGAAAAAATCACTTTCATGTATTAAGGGTTCCAATTTTGCCCTCTTATGCGGGTACATGAGGTCCTGGGTTCGATACCCTTACACTTGCAATGAGACGAACAAAATCCCTTACATGTGAGACTATATCCTGACACATTCTGCATCACGGGTATTGGCCTTCTAGAAACGTGGGACTGGTTCAATTCGGGTCTGAATAGTTTTATAGAAACATGGACTGGTTCAGTTCGGGTCTGAGAGGGAATATGATTTTATAGAAACGTTGTGGGTTCAGTTCGGGTCTGAGAGGGAAAATAGTTTTATAGAAACATGGACTGGTTCAGGTCGGGTCTGAGAGGGAATATAGGGCCTAACTTTTACTGGAAAATGGCAAGTTATGCACCAGGTTGAAATAATCACAATATCACTACAACAATACACCTTGCATCATTTGGATATATCTTGTTTGGCATGACCTCTTCATTATTTGTCCCAGCACGCGATATAATGCGCACAAAATATCTTTACTTCCCCTATGAAATTTCGTATTTTCTTCAGAGTTCGGATTATGCATGCAGAAGAATTCTTTTTTGCTAACCTGGCTACTACTAGTGGCTATTTGTCCAAAAAACGAAACATCTTTTATATGAAACGATCACGGGAAATGAGTCTAATGTCGAAAATATTAAATTTCAAGGTTTTTTTTTATTATCAGCAATAGCCACTCAGATATGAATGCAAACATCATGAAAATTAAACTTCTGGTTACCACGTTATAGGCAATTTATCAGTTGCTCAAAACAAAGGAATGTGAGTATCTTTTTTGCCAATAACTCAAAATTAATATTAGCTACACTAGACTGAAGATGATCAAAAGTATCTTGTGCGTGAGAGGTTAAGTTTGAATAGGTTCTGAAAATGCAATATTCAAGACATTTACCACGTTGTTATAGACGAATCTCATTTCACGCATTCCTACACCTCACTGGGAGCCATAACTGGGTCCCCGTCGGCTACAATGCACCCAAAATGTGAAATGATTCAGCGGGAATTTTAAATTACATTCCATCACCCGTTTTACACCTGCGGCGAAAACACACGTAGACAAAAGAATGATGAAAGTTTACAACACAATAGAATTCCCTTCGGCAAAACACACAGCTTCTACATGGTCTATTGCCTTTTACGTGCGGTACAATGTACAAAGAAAATAAACTCATACACCATATCAAACGGTACTTCAAATGGATGTCTAGTACTTGCGAACAAAGGGACTATGTATGAATAGATGCGATGGGATTACCTGCGGAATTATCTCTATTATATAACCATCCTCGTCCTTGCATCTAGGCGTTAGGCGGCTTTTATTCGCACAATTTGGCGGACAAAACAGTTGGTGCAGCGGGGGACCCGGTAATGGCCGACCAAATCCTGACCATGACTTGGCTCGTGAGATTCGTCTATTATGTACATGTACCGTCTCAAATAAATTACACGTGTTACCTTTATATAGGGTCCACAACTTATAAGTTCCCCCTAAATACTTTTTCAAATAAATCGAAAAATATTCGACAAAATGCAAACGTGTAAACAGGTATGGGTAGCCGTATTTGTTTTACACATGTGGACCAAATTATAGCGTCACACGTCATTGCGTTCAGTCACAATGGTTTATTATGTAAAAAAAGAGACTTAAAGACCTGACTGCTATGGACTCAGGTGCAACTTTTCAAACGGCCTCTTTTCTTACACGATTAACCATTGTGACTGAACGCAACGATGTGTGACGGTATAAATTGGTCCAAATGTGTAAAACAAATAGGGGTATACACACTATTTTACATTTATACATTCCGTAAAATATTTTTCGACTTATTCTAAAATGTATTAGGGGGGAATTTATAAGTTGTGGACCGTATACTTAGAATTAGAAAACTTAGAAAAAAAGATTCTTAACAATCATATTTTATTACTACTCTGTAAAATATCGTCATTGTTTGATGTTAACGAAACATGAAGAGGAAGATGCATACGATAATAATAGCAAGTGATGCTGCCATGGACGATGCACCAGCGGTGGTCGCTGGTGGTTCAGTAGGAGTTGGCCAATCGGGTGGAGCTGAAAAACAGGATGAAAAATATACAAGTCAGACGAAACTTTAATAAACACAAAATTATGGCTTGAATGACAATTATTATATACAGGTAAAGATAATGCAACCCAACTTTTTACGACGTTTTTAAGAATTGTTGACAATTGTCCCACAAATTTCCCTCTAGCTATGATATGCTGATAAAAGATAATTAATTGAAATGACCATTTTATACATATTTCGCGATTGTTGTTGAAAATTGTCTCACAAATTTCCCTGCCTAATAACGATGGTAACATTTTCACTGAAATTCGAAATGTGATAATAGGGTGTTATATCATAAATTCTCAACAATCGGTGTTATATTAACGGTAATCTATATAAATAAAAGGAAGTCGCTAAATCTTGTGCGCGAATAGACTCGGAGATGATTTCACTTTCAGCTCTGATTTATTGGTACATTGATCGGGTACATATTGCCATTAAACCATCTGAGATTCATTTTTGCAAAAATTGGTGGTAACTAAGAGAATAACATAAAAAACTGTCGTGTTGCTATGCAAAATCGATCGCAGTGGCATTGTGGGTAATAAGGACAGTGTGAACCGCGTAATAATATTTCCATTAAAAACCATACGCAGAGCAACATTGCCCCGTTTTCTGCCAACTGCGAGGTGGCCAAGAAATGATTCAGGCTATCTAGATGCACAACAGCGCATAATTTAATAATGATCTTACGAGCTTTTCGTCCCTACGCAGATCTACGCGCCCCATTTACCGCCACTGCATCAAGGTTGGCAGCCAAGAAATTAAGGCTACGACGCGTGAATCAGGTCTTTGCGTCATCACTAAGGTAACGTAGGAAACAGTGGTCTGGTAGTCTAGAGTGGTGATAGTGCCTGCGTGGAGACCCGGGGTGCAGACAGTCAGTGTACAATTTCATTATTTATTCTAGGCCTATGAATCGTCCGGAGATTGAGGAATATATACGGGAAATGCATTGCACTTTATTTGGTTGAAAACGGTCAACAAATATGGTTAAAACCGGATTTTCTTTTCCCGGGCCTTTTTATTGTCAAAACTCAGTGGTAGCGCGTACCGTAACTAACTGGCAGCGCGTTGGTGTTAGTGCGTTGGCGTACAAGGGATGTGACTCGCACGCACGGGTCGCATATGCATAGGCCAACTTTCCGTGCCAGAGAAAAAAAAAAAAAAAAGAAAGTAGGACAAAACTGAAAGGTAGGCCTACTATGGATGGGTTATGGGTACAGGGTTGTGGATTAGAGTAAATAAATAAATAAATCTATAAAAGGAAGACGCATATGCATAGGCCAACTTTCCGTACCAGAAAAGAAAAGAAAGTAGGACAAAAAAGGGGTAATGGGTTTGGTTAAGAGATTACCAAAATGATAAAAATCGTAAGGATACGGGAGGCAGGAAGGAACCTAAAAAATGAAAGAATAAATAAATAAATAAATAATTCCTGAAAAAAGGAAGCTAAAATAATGAGAACAGAATTAAATACAAACGGGAAATCACAAGCTATAACTTATAAGCAGGAAATATGAAAAATGGGAACAAAATAATAGAAAAAAACACCTAAAGCTAAAAGGACAAATCTAAGTAAGGGTAGATTTATAAAATAATGCATATGAACGGGTTTCAATAAATAAATAACATGGGAACGGAAAATCACAAGCTAAGCAGCATATATCTATTGGAACAAAATAGATTTATGTAGAAGAAACTGAAAAGAAAGAAAGAACAAAATGAATAAAAAAGAAAAGAAAGGGAAGACAAAAAAAGATACGGGTATTATACAGGTTACTAAATGAAACGGGAGCAAAATAAAGAAGGAAAGAAAAAAACTAATCAGGAAACGTAAGAAAAAAAAGCTAAAATTAAAAACTAATCAGAAAATATAAGAAAAATGAAGCCAAAATAATGAAAACAGAATTAAATATATTAACATAAATAACGGGAAATCACAAGCTAAGCAGCATAAAAAAGAAGCTAAAAGGGAAACGTAATAAAGGACAGATTTAGAAAATAATGGGAATGCGGTTAGGCCTAAATAAATAAATAACATGGAAACGGAAAATCCCAAGCTAAATAGCAATTTTTAATGGGAACAAACTAGACCCATGTAGAAGAAACTGAAAAGAAAGAAAGAAAGAAGCTAAATGGAAATGCAAGAAGGAACAGGTTTAGAAAAATAAAATTTACCTTTTCAATGATTCTACCTTTTCAGTAATTCCTCCTGTTTTAGTGATCGCTCCCATTTACTCATCTAGCGGGGACCCGCGCGAAGCGCAAAATATCCCATAGTTGTTTTAAAAATCATTTAACATGCATTTTGTATACCTGTCTATAATATTATCTTGTTATGGCACAAAATGGGTCCTCTTTCAAATTCTCAGCGACACCCAAACCAAATTCGAGTACCCATCCGAACTCCGAACTCAAACCTGGTGGATTTTAAAACTAATGCTTAGCCGGCCCTCCTGTCAGGTTAAAAACATATAGCTACCATATCTAAGTGCCACTACTGATGCCAATACAGAATTAACAAAGCAGACATGTCAAACAGCTAAACAGTGATGGGTAGATTTCTAAATCTTGTCATTGCTCGTAGCAGAGAAGATATGGCATCTTCTCTGCTCGTAGTATTAAGTACTTAACTTAGTCTTAAAAGGGCATTTCGTGATCCACAGCCTCATCCCCCATTTTTCTCAAAAAAGTTGAGATTTTTATACCACTGGAAAATTCTAGTTACATACTGTTTATGTGCAAAATGTCTTGCAGATTAATTCGTTTAACAAAAATATCACCATATTTTAATTCAGTGGCCTCTATGGGGCAGTGGAATACACATAAGGCCGTGTAAAATTAATATTTTGGTTCTCGTCCCCTCCCTCCTCAATTTCTGGGATTTGTCAGATTTTTTATTTTTTTAGATTTTCAATTTTTTAGACTTTGGAATGATTTATGAAATCTTCATACATATAAATAAGTTTATTAGAGAACAAGCATCACTTCCAAGTCTTTTTGTGGTACTCTAGGGGTTTATCCTCAGAATCTCACATTTGAAAAAAAAAAGGGCCTCATCGTTTCCTCGAGCACTGTTGGAGAAGACCGAAAACTACTCACAATGCTAATTTTACATTGAAAAAAAAAAAAAACAAAAAACACCTCCCTCCCTCATCAATTCATGAAAATCCTCTCTGGACGAGAACCAAAACATTAATTTTATACGGCCTAATCATGCATTACTCGCGAAAACAAAATCGGAATTAACTGAAAATTGGAAAAGGAGGATGCTATGATCACGAAATACTCCTTTAAGAAACAAACAACGATTTTCAGAGCCGCTATGTTTCCACAAAGAAAGGATAATAATATACGACTCTTTTCAGAACCGCGTACGGTATACGTTTCCAGCAGGAATGTTTTAAACAACAAAATTAAGCACAGGTCTGGGCTTTTTCAGCGCCATCCAGGCCCGTAGCCAGGATTTTTTTTGAGGGGGGTGCTGATTTTGAAAAAGTGGACTTATAGCGCTAACCGGTGGGGTTTGATTGAGTTATGCCAAAAGAAAATTAACAAAACAAACATACCAAACAGGTAAAGAGTGCTGCGTAAAGATGTCTAAAATCATGCAAATGTTAAACATTGAGAAATAACAATAACACTGACCCGATTATATCGATAAATACATTAACACATACATATTAGCGAGGCACCGATTACAACCATCTACCAGGGTTAACAGTATAAACCCCAATTTACCAGGGTAATATAGATAGTGTAAAGTAGTAGAACCATATAACCATGAAAAACCTGAACTTGTTAACTTTACCAATTAATTATGACGTCAGTGTTGTGGCTTTTTACTTTGTTTGCAATCTTTGCATTGCATGCTTTTGCTTGAATGGCGTGGGAGCTATGTGAAATAAAAACAATGTGAAAATGGATGATAATGTAATCATTGAAATAATTTCAAGCAATCTTTCGCAATATCACTTAACGAAACAAAACAAACTACTATCAAATAGCATGTTCTATACTTGGAAGAAAATGTAGCCTATAATCTGATACATGTACAATCAAGTAATATACCTGAATACACTTAATCGTCACTTTATATTTATAATAAAATCATGTTTTGATTTCATTTCAACAAGCGACATAGAAATACAAATGTCATTATAATACATCAATATTTTGGTGAGGAAACAATAGAAAACCGAGTCGAAGAAACAAAATCCAATGAAAGTCTGTGGCCCTTGTTTTATGCACGTTTTTACAGAAACCTTTGTCCATTATTTCAGCCAAAGACTGCTAAGTCTTTAAAAAGGAAAAAAAGGAAGAATTTCCGTCAACTAACATTCGTTAGGAGATAAATATGAGTTGAAATAGATTGAATAAGGAATACCTTTTGAACGACAATTCTACGTCGAGTATAATATGTTCTTAAAGGACATTGGACCTCGACCAATCTGTCGTTTCAAGTTATGAGTTTCAGGATTGGTTTGGGTTTTGGTCACGTGGTTTCCAATTATCCTGCCTAAGCTCTTGATTGACGTCATTACCGACACCTTGTCTGTACCCTTTGTTAGAAACCTGTGTCTGTGGGATGTGTGGGAGGGTTATGGAGAGAGAGAAAGAGAAATAGAGGGGAGAGAGGATCGGAAGAGGGAACGGTAGGAAGGGCGAGTAGAGCTCGAGAGTGGAATGGAATGGAATAGCGTGTTGGGGAGAGGAGATATCGAGTGTAGTAGGGGGAGAAGGTAGGGAGGACGCGAGGGGGAGAAGGTGACACTCGCGACCCGGGAGAGGAGCTTTCCCGGGACAATAAACTAATTCATAATCAAATCATCTCCATCATCATGCATTGCTTATGTCTCATAGAAACAAACAAACCAAATTTTTTATGACGCTGATACTTCCAGCATCATGCCAGTCTTGTTACCGTCCACGCATGATTGATATCCGATCCATTATTATATTATCTAGATAATACATAAACACAAATGTGGATATGATCCGATAATAAGCTTAGCACAATCATGACAATAGGCTATTATATACTTATGGTACAAGTGTGTGTCCTTTCTACGCTAAATTTGAATTTATTACTCTATCACTGGGCGAAAAGCGTTTGGTATTTGCCAATGAGCTAGTGGCGCTTACTCCAACCATGGAAGAAAGAGCAAAAAGCGCTCTACATCATTGGGTAAAAACCAATCGTTGTCGCTCAGCGATGTAGTATAAATTCAGTTTTAGATGTTATGATTACAGAAAAGTTCTGTCCCTCTTTTTAATCCCCCGATTTTCGATTTCTGAACAAAAGAGAAACGAAAACTCATAACTTGAAACGAGGGATTGCCTGAAATAGGAAACTGATTGAAAGATAAGTATTATTGATCCTTTCCTAACTGCAAAATAAATCTAAGGTATAGTGTGGAGTATTAGCCCGAAACACCAGCTTCTCTTGCATATCCGTACTTGCATTGTATTAGAAATACAATAGCATACATCGATTCGGTCATTATTCTGGTCATTTTATGATTTTTATTATACGGACCGGTTCAGACTTCGTGCAGGAGATATCAGTGGAAATCGGAGTGAAAATTCAAGTTTGAGTTATTTTTGGCTTCATGAGTTTAACGAGCCCATCATATCAATTGATAACAAAAATACACGTTACTTCAAATCAACGTGGTACGGATTTAGTAAAACCGAAATTCAAAATTACAATAAAGTCAAACTTACTATCAGGCATCCAATCTGAGTCAGGCCAGCCAATTGTTTCACCCATATCTGCATTTTCTTTCTCTAACCAATCCATTAGCGGTTGGAAATATTTCACTAGTGGTTCAGCACTCATCTCTCTTTGTCCGGTTATCTTCTCCATTGCATCAGGCCATGGTACACTTGAACCAAGTGACAACATATCACTGCATGGGGAAGATAGTTATGAAAAGAGTAGGGGAATTACTGTGTCAGTTATTGTTAGTTGATAGAGAAACGCATTAAGCTTACAAGCTGTAAGAAATTAATATTCCGCTGGTTCGAATCCGAACGGTTCTGATTTTCTCTCCCCTTTTATCACAGTGCAAGTTTGCCTGAGTTCCTTTTTTTATTCACAATAAAAGTAAGTAACAAATTAATATGTTTATATTTGTGACAAAACACAGGAATGTTTAGCTTGAATGCTAGTGTCGCCTTCAAACCATCTTGTTTTAAAATAGAATAGATTAAGGGGCCTAATTTAATAAGTTGCTTAATGTATAGAATACGACCAAGGCAAGTATTTTGTAAAGTATTTTTAAATACTTAAAAGTATATGCTTAATGTAGGATGTAACCTAAATGAATGATGCATATAATGTAAACCAATCTGCCTGGATGATTGATAATATCATGATATTCAATAAAAAAGCGGACGTGATATAATGCGCTACATCATGCCTTACAATAGTTACATGACTGCCTCTCATCTCTGTTCTCCAACTTAGATTTCTCACAGAACTGCATATGGTATCGATTTGGACGGGGAACTCAAGCAAATCTTACCCAAGAAGTTTGCCGGCCTCGTGTGACTTATAGATATCACATTTTAGTAACGGACCGGTGTGTCCGGAAGCATTGCACATAGCTTCATGAAACTGGAACTGAAGAATGTGACTGATAAAGTACCTGCATTACATAAAATATTAAAACAAAAACACAGTAATATACACCAGTCAGGCTCATGATAAAAGGTTTTTTACAGTCCTGCTTCAAATTGAATAACTTTTACTAATACGCAGATCCACAAACTCGTTAATCCAAAAAAGTTGATATTTTTTATACCATGCATCAGAATTCAGACACATAGGACTACGTTTTTATGCATAACCTTTCTTACAGATTTTGTCGTTTGACAAAGACATTGTCCGATTTGTATTTTCTGTCTGTTGAAATATATAAATTATAACACATGTGGCAGTGTAATACATGTTATTTATGTGTAACTCGAAAATTCAATGTCCAAATCAACTGACATGTTGGTAATAGGCATTTTGCGTGGATGTCTATTGAAACATACACTAAGAAATAGGGTGCTAGAACAACACAATACACATTACAGCTATACAGTAACGTATATCCGTATGTTAAAAATCGTTCATACTATACTAAATCAATTCAAAATAAATGGGAACAGTTCAGGCCAGTTGGTGACCTTATTTTTCTGATCCTACCTTTCTGACCCCACCTGACCCTGGTCACTAAATGGCCTCATCGATAATTCCAGGAAGTTCAATTAATATTACCTAATATAGGGAGTATCAGATGGAATATGATACTTGGCAGCAGGATCGAAATCCGACTCGCTTCTTGCCGTTGGTGGAACCAGACCTTGAAAATCCAATCTGAAAAGTGATTGTCAAAAAAGACTATGATAAAATGTGTTACATTGCTTGAAATTATAAACCTGTATGACAATACTCTAAAATATCGTAGCTTATAATCTAACCAATCCATATTTTTGGTAATTTAAAAAAGACCAAGTAATTGAGGCGACAAGATGTATTCAAAGAATTCGAATAATACGTATTATATTTTCAAGTAAAAATAATATTTATTATGAAAACAGTTTGATGATATCAAACATTTCACCTCAATTGCCACCATTCCTGGTTGAATTGCGCATCTTGTGTACTTCCATCAAAGAGACCCCATCTCCACTGATCCATCAATATAGCAAATGGCAAGAAAGCTATTTTATCAAGAGCTATGCTCATAAGGTAGTTGATGTCAGCATCTGCGAGAGGAAATTATGGAAATATCTTATTTATATCTATAGATAAATACAGTTGGTGCGGAAGAAAGTGTTAAAGGGGTGAAAGCCGGGGGGAGGGTGGCGGGGGGGGGGGGCACTTCAATATGAAATGGATATAGGTGTAGGGCTACTAGTAGGTATGTCACAGTGGCTGCACAATAATTCTGCTACACTGTGCATGCAAGCATAACAGTGAATTGAAAAGGGCGCGCTTCAAATTTGGCCAATTTTAGAAAACATCCATGTCGATAAATGAATTTCTTCATATGCTTCATTTATCCAAATTGTTTAAATTTTTAATATATGGTGTGTGAAGCCTTTCCGAGGCTAACATCGGGTCCTTAAATAAAAATATTGTTTTGTTTAAGAGCTACTGCCTGTTTTTATGGATTTTTGAAGATCGCTCATAAATCAGTAAATATAGGCCTATTCAAGTAAAGGAACTACCACCATTTAGCTGAAATACTAATCTTTCTTAGCATGTAAATTAATTTCGTCGACAACGAATGAAACACTTCCCTAATACTAGTTGAAGCAAAACATTAATCAATGATATTTTTAGGGAGTAATTTTCCAAACCACAATAGCTCTAAGCCATTGTGTGTGTCCAAAACCATACTATTTTTTGTATACGCGGTACAGTCAAATAGCTTTTGCTTTTACCGATTATCCTCCCATGTTAATCCAGATGACAAAATGTTAATTTAAAGTCTCATTGCAACTGAATTTTAATGTTTACTTTTCGGACTTGGCTTTGAGTAATGGTGACACATACCATGTTTACAGTAAAAATGAAAATTATATTCCAGACACCGTCAAAATGTCAAACTTTTTATTTTTTTGTATTGTTTTTAAATAATTAACTGCAGTTCATTTATTCAACCTCATAACAGGATCATACTTAAAAATTTATAATGAATGAACAGACGTTCATTAAATATTGAAAAAAACCTAAAATTACTCATGCCTAATTTGCATAATAATATCATAAATACATAATTAGCTGTAATTACCTAATTTGCATAATTAATTACTTTTTGTGTATTTTTGTTATCAATTGAAAGAACTTTGTATACATATGTGTGCAAAAAAAACCGCACCTTTATATCATGTACGGTTTCCTATTGGCATCAATTTTGCATATTAATTAGCTGAACTTAGTCATTTTTTGAGATTTAATTTGTCTGCAGATTGGCCGAAATTGCTAAAATAGTATATTTGGTTAATTTATTATAATTATTCAATGATAGATTTTTAAATTTTGTTTTCGGTAACGAAGTCAGGAAAGATATGCATTTAACATGTGATATTTAAATTAACGCTGCTTTTTCAAGCAAGCGTCCAAATATACCTTCAAAATCTTAAAATGTGCCAATTTTGTCATTACAGCCATTTGTGGCAGGATTTCATTCCATCTACGAGCATCTTTAAATTGACACTACGCCACAATGCATTGACCGATTTCAATTCTGTTTTTTGATTTTTGATGCTTTAATAAAGCTCAATAATGTAGGAACATTAAATAACATGTTTCTGCTGCGATTATTTTTGAGGTGATATGCCTACTACTAGCACTTTCGCACTAAGGGGCATTCGGTGAGAGCAAAATGTAAAAAATATGGGGTCATTGGGTGGGAGCATGATTTTTGGCATTCGGTGAGAGCAAAATGTAAAAAATATGGGGTCATTGGGTGAGAACATGACCTTTTTTTTTAATGGAATCTTTGGGTGAGAGCCGAAACAGCGCTACAAAAACCTCGAAAATCGATTTTCTAGTTCTAAATGCTTCAAATTTCATTGTTTTTTCAAAATAAGTAACAAAATCAGTGAAAATGAAAGTTGCTGTTCAAATTGAACTTGTAAGGGTCTTTGGGTGACAGATCAAATGGAAAAATAGGGGGTCTTCGGGTGACAGAGCATGTGTTCGTAAAAAAATATGGGGTCTTTGGGTGACAGCGATGCTGAGAAAGGGGGTCAGCCCTACATACGCGTCACCTCCAAAGTTGGAGTGCCTCCCGGGGAGGGTGGAAGATGGTGGACGGACATGACTGACTTCGTGGAAGATGATGGGGATGGGTAGATTCTGCGTTGGCTGTAGCAGTGGAGCTTTGATTGAGAAAAAATGTAGATTACTGAGAGATACACACTTAAAAATTACCCTTATGGGGTTAATTTGACCCCGCAGGCAACTGTCAATTATGCACCGACAAAAAAGGGCAAATTTAACCCCTCTGATCTAGTGTAAAATTTGACCCAAATTGCGGTTAAAAATTACTCTATTTAGCATGTTTAGGGTAAAAAAAAAAGATTTGACTCCGAATGTAGTCAGCTGAAAAATCACCTTCTTATACATGTATTAATAACGGTTAGCAAATGACCCCTAACGTGGTTGAAATGACTATTCAGCAGTCCCGATTAGAAAGTGACCCTGTAACGTGGGTCAATTTAATATGATGTCAAACAATAGAAAACCCCGACCGTGGTAGATCTAACCATGAATAGGGTTAAATAGGGTTAAATAAAACTGACCACGATATTTTGACCCCTTTGTTTTAAATGTGTGGTTTGTTGGTTGTAAATAATTTCTCTTTCTCTTGGGTTCCTTTCTACGTCCTTTTACATTAATATGGTGAATATTTTTCCAAATTACATTAAATTGTATTGACAGACTTTTAAGTTGTTCTATATTTGAAAAGAAAATATTTTGAGGGTTTCGGACCACAAGGTCCTATCTGCAATAGCTGCTCCATAGACAAATATATACATCAAACAACAACCAAACGAAACGAAACAAAACAAAGTAACATGTACCAGGATCGTCCACAATTTCATCAAGCAAGCCAATATCGTGAAGATGCTGTGGGGTAGAGACAGATAGTGCAAGGACATCTCCAACGGCTTCATGAAATCCTGGATTGGCACCACCACGGTACACTACGGGTAGATCTTTGTATTGTAGAAAATATTCCACATGACCCATCTCATGGTGTATGGTAATGAAACTCGACTGTGTGATATCTGTACATTGTTTCACTCTGTTAAAACAAAACGATGATATAGAGTTATAAGAAATGAAACTATTGTGATCACCATACCTGGATCATCAGCAATTTCATCAAGAAGTCCGATATCATGGAGATGTTGAGGTGTAGAGACTGAGAGAGCCAGAACATCACCTACGGCTTCATGGAATCCAGGATTGGCGCCGCCTCTGTAGACTACGGGTAGGTTTTTATACTGGAGGTAATACTCGATGTGACCCATTTCGTGATGAACAGTGATAAAATCGTCTTGTGTTATATCTGTACATTGCTTTACTCTATGGAAGCGAAAAATAGTTTGATATTAATAAATGAAAGACAAAGATAGTTCCCGTCTGAAATTCTGACAACTAGACAGAAAATGCTGTACTGCGCAGGTCGGCAACCAATCAATAATTATCTTTAAGATGTCATTGAAGTACCATGCAAGTGACGTCGCACCATTGGTTCTATATACAAAAGCGCAG
Organism: Amphiura filiformis; assembly: GCF_039555335.1. Taxonomy (NCBI): domain Eukaryota; kingdom Metazoa; phylum Echinodermata; class Ophiuroidea; order Amphilepidida; family Amphiuridae; genus Amphiura; species Amphiura filiformis. The sequence goes on from NC_092628.1 coordinate 83,416,858, forward strand.
TTGTTAATGATATGTCATGAGGCCAATGGTGCTCCAATTGTATTGGCCGTGGACGGCGAGAGGTCAATTTGGTGGTGATGTCACAACTCATTAAAGTTTGTCACTCAGTCTGTGCCAAATTGTTGTAATGTCATGACTGCTCGAAATAATCATATTCATGAGCGTAACTCGCGTATTTTTAATATTAATTTTATACTTGCCTGAAATCTTTCTGGTTGTAGAAATCCCATGCTGAAGCATGGCACACAACTTCCCTATCAGTAGGTTTCTCAATCATGGAATGGTCCCAGAATTCCTGAGGCATTTCTTTAAGGCCAAGGGATGCAAAGAATTCATCTGATGTCTGGAACATCTTGAGAGCATCATAACCCTGCAATGCATATTTTATACGCAAGAAAAATAATGATCATAATCATTCCAACATGCTATATAGTGGTTAGAGCGTCACGTCTAGTCTAGTGAAGGCCGTAGGTTCTAGTCCCTCTAGTACAGTATAATTATATAAACAATGTTTTAATGGCGATATATTATTGTCTTTATAAAAATGATAGTGTCTTAGGCCCCAGTTGTCAGCGAAAATCTGCAACTGTGCCGAGGCCTATGGGTTGACACCGCGCATTATTATAGATCCCACAATGAATTATTATTATAATAATTATTATTATTATTATTATTATTATTATTATTATTATAATTATTATTATTATTATTATTATTATTATTATTATTATTATTATTATTATTATTATTATTATTATTATTATTATTATTATTATTATTATTATTACAGATGGCCCACGAACAAATAGTTCCATGTCGTATTTTCAAACATCGCACAGGCCTATTAGTGGTATGTAACCTATATGATCTGACTTGGAGCTCTTGGGTGGATCAGACAAGAAACATCTTTTAATCTGGGTACTGATCCTTCAGTCTGATTGCGTTCTTAAGGTTCTTAAGGTAAATCTCGCCTTAGAATCACTTAAGATACCAATCCAGCTTTGGGACCCACCAGCTTCATCGTACTCATGTTGGTGGCCAATGGTGTGGGAATTATCTTTGTACATTATAGTGTGCTATCAACAGGACATGTAACTTCTGTACATTTCATTCTACAATTGCGATTTGAACAATAGTGATATTTGTTGGTGTATGAAAGGACAACTGTCAACTCGGTGATAGAAAACATTACCTTTTCTCTTAAAGCTGGTGTAATATCGATGTCCGGTTTCTCGGGGAATGGTTCGCATATATCTAGTAAGTTAAGCCAGGATTGAGCCCACATATTGCCTGAATTAAAAACAAACAAACAATAGATATAAAAAATGGTAGCCATTACAATTATGGAGTTGATGATTATGGAACACATTAAAAAGCCCATAAAAAGATGCATGTATTCATGTAGGTAAACAACGTCTTTAAGCATGCACATATCAGTTACACGAGATAATCCAACAGCAGCGTCTGATCTTGTTTGGAGGGCCTCAATCATATGCACAAAAAAAACATCATCTAATATTGTTATGCAAAATGATTCTAGAGGATTTGTGTTTTTTAGACACAGGTGTGTTCTATGCTTTATAGTATTGTGTACAGATTTGATCTCTGAGTAAAATTGACATGACCGACGGTCTAATTGGCCACTGAAATTCCTGAAATCTTTGATAAATAAACCGAACCTGCGTTATCAAGCGCATCTTTCGAGCTCTGGTCGAGCACGAGTATTGATTATGCGATAACGTATTTTTGGTTTCATTGCAAAGTATTTCTGGAATGACCAAAATGGTAAAATCAGTATTCGTCATTTTGATCAAATGCTATAATCTATACAACCTGTAACTTAATTTTATTAGTATCATTACGGATCGTCAAATATACAACACACAAAGTCCTTTTTAAAATTTTGGTACAACATACCCAATAAATGTGCTGGTATAGGTCCTTCAAGATTAATGTATTTGCTTCCATATACGTTGTAAAGTTTTCTGCGCACATATGCATGAAGTTGCTGGTAGAATGGCTTGAGTTGGTTGTAAAGTTTCAAAACTTCAGCTTCTAAATCTTCTACTTCATACCAGGAACGCCAATATGCTCCTTGATCTGGCTGATCTGTTAATGAAATGTAGAATGACAATTTTGTTCTCACTCTAGTCTAAATCTGTATGATGAAGTGAAAGGGGCTAATTTTTCTCTTAGCGTTATTAGTGACCCGATGATACCGATAGTATTGCAGTACCTATATTTCAATAAGCCTTTTTGAAATATGGTGGGCACAAAAGGAAAGGGCGTACTCTGAAGTGAGTAATCCTTTGTCAGCTGGGAAGCATACAAAAAATTACTCATTTCAAAGTACGCCCTCTCTTTTTGTGCCCACCATATTTCAAAAAGGCTTATTTAATTCGTTTAATTGTTTGCACAATGAAATAATTTAAGACAACATTAATTTGTTGGTTAGCGTGCAATAGAGATTATTTCTATACCACTTCCCATCTTAAGGGGCTCGGATAGCGATGTTTTCACGTATTTTTGTGGGACATGAGAGCACATCAGCCATATCGAATTGCATTCTGAATACGAAGAATGTCCTTCTGATATCAAATAATTTAGATTTTTTGAAATTCGCGATATAATACACATTTTATGGCAAATGATTAAAAATTGATATTTTTGAAATTTAACAGTCACTTATAAAAGTGTATGTAGCTGGGATAAAAGGCCGACGAGCTTTTGAAATTTTGTTGGCGTTTTGGGGAGACAATTTCGGCAAAAGTGCCTCTTAAAGCGACCAATTAGGGCAAATTGGGGTGGTTTGGGGGGTATGTTTTTTTGTGAAAAATTGGTATTCTGATGGTTGGCAAAAATAGCAAAAAGTAAGTATAGAGAAAGTCAGCATCCGAAAGTCGGCGTGGCACATCCCCGTACAAAATATTTCGAAGAACCCCACCCCGGAATCTAAAGTAAACTATCAAGCCGAATATTAAATCGTACCGTTAGCCACTGCAGCCAAGTTCTTCAACCTGACATACTCCTTGTAGTCTTCTCTGGCAGGACCACCGACTGCATCACGCCAACCATCCCAAGCCCAATACAACTCAGCATAGTTACGAGATTCCGCTAGTATACGAGTCAAACCTGTTGGAATTGATGGAAAAAAACCAAAATAGTGAAACAATAAAATACGAAATATGAAGTTGGATTTATACTCAGCATGCTCAGTCGTTGCGCTAAGTAGCGACGAGCGAATCAATGTGACAGGACGCTTTTTATTGCATATGAAAGTGATTAATCAAAATCACTTGTTTGTCGGCTAGTGACAGACGGTAACTTCACTTAACACCTGTATCGTGCACTTGGGACCTTAAATACGAAGTTCTATAGAAATATTTTGCTATAAAGCGTATTTTCCAAATATCATAGTAATCAGTTGGAATTGTTTAACCCTAGAACTACGTCTTAAAAATGCGCGTCTTACGCCCAAACGACTTAATCTAATTGCAGATTTATCCTTTGAGCTCATTTTAGTGATAAAGTGTTTACCCCAGCAAGTTACCCGGGATTAGGACCGACCATCAACGATGACCATAGAGGATCATAATGGCATTATGTTGGGAATGTTTGTACTTATTTTGTATCTCTGGATAGAGGAGACCATAGCTACAGCTGTAGCTATACATTTCATTGAAAACTTAAGTAGGTCAGCTTGACTAACGTAAAATTAGTCCAGATGCATGGTGCCCATCTTGACTAACGTAAGGCTAGTCAAGCCTGCTTGACTAACGTGTTTGACCAACTTGACGTTAGTCGAGCCGGCTATAACTTGGTTGACTAACTTGGACGTTAGTCGAGCAGGCTTGACTAAGTTGCCTTACTAACTTAGACGTTAGTCAAGCCTGCTTGACCAGCTTAGGTAAGTTCCACAAAGCATAACCTCCTAAATTTAAATAATTTAAAATGAGGGAGCCTGTTCCCACATCTCTTATACCTGGCTCAAGACTGTAGCAATCATCGTCATCGAGACAGACCTCACCGGTAGAATATCGTGTCTCCATAGAGGCCAGTACATCATTTAACTGAAGTTAAAGAATTATAATTAGATATTTTACAAAAACAACAACAATAATATAATAATAATAATAATAATAATAATAATAATAATAATAATAATAATAATAATAATAATGATAATGATAATGATAATGATAATGATAATAATAATGATGATGGCATATAATATTAATAAACCATACATCTTGCAGGTCTTGTGGATCTTCCAGAGCTGAATCCCCAATGTATAATAAATCCTCAAGTTGTCGAACAGTGTCTTCAGTGAAGCCATCTCTATCGAATTCTGATGCGTTTGCTCTTGCTTCTTGCTGAAAGGCGGCAGAAATCAAACTTTGTTCAATCTGCAGTAAAGATATAAGCATAAAATTTAAATGACATCAAATGAAGGGAAATATTTACTGCTTACACACCGTTGCCACCTGTTAGCCATTATCATTATGCATGCACGCGAATATGCAAATCTGAATACTTTGAATATGGCTAAAGGTAGACATGATTTTTCAATAGTTAAGTTATCATACAAATGTACATGTATCAAATGAATATTTTCTTTTTGTGAAAAAAAATGTCTTCCTTTGTAAGTAATCTACATTATTATTTACGCTTTATAATACCTTTTATAACTAAATAATAAGGATTTTTTACGTTGACAATGATAATAACGTTTTTACATTGACATTGATGCTTGTTTGGTATAGAATAAAATAAATCTAGACTGAACTTGGGCCTCACATTCAAAGAACCACACCCGATCATTTTATACAATGATACTAGCCTATAAATTATGAAGTGTTGAGAATAGGTTACATGACGCGGTTTTTGATGGATCGGGGCACATTTGCAACTTTATTTGATGTTACACACAACCTTTATCATGTTTATGCCACTTCTGTTATACCTGGTTAGGGCATTTAATATTAACGTACGTAATTTACAATGTTCGACAAACTACGGTCTGGCTGAAATATAGTACCATAATTATGCACTGATGGAAGTATGTTGACATTATGGACTTTAGATAAAATATGTGTCTATGACAAAAGCTGATTGTCACAATAATAACACAATCAAAGTCTAACAAATCATCGATATCACCTTTTTACCTTTGTCTAACTGGTAGACAAAATAATACGTTTGCATTTCATCACACCTTTGGTGTCTACATCGGTTACCTGTTAACGTCAACAGCATTGTATTTTTTTTATTAAAAGAATTAACTCCGGGTTTAAGGTTAGCAACTATTTTTAACTGTTGCGATTTGGTAGTTCACAGCATCTTGCGAATGGCAGTGAGCTTTGGCAAAAATTGCATTCATCATTTCATAGCGAGCGTATATATCATTTATATACTTTTGTAGGTCCCGTGGCTCTTGAGTTATGTTGTAAAAAGGGCTGAAACAACAACACTTTTGTAAAACGTACATAACCTTTTAACAACAATAAATCAAACACGTTTTCAAAGTACAGATTTGTAGAATGAACTTTTGCAAAACATCAAAGTGTTATTTTGCAATAATATATTGATTTAAATAATAAAAATCCATTTTTGGCTGCTTGGACCAACAATACGTCGTGTACCATTGAGTATCATTTTCCTTCAAAATTGATAAGGATAGGTTATTGCGTTGAAAAAAAATAAATTAAAAAGAGGGTATATACAGAAAGCCGTTGTTGCTGGTAGCCTAACTGACGTGATTCATTATAGGGGTCGTAGTGGAATAATGTAAAACGCTTTTTTATTGTTCTAAGGCCGCTATTATACAGGCTGCAAGAAAAAAAACCAAAAGCCATCATAGCGTATATGTGACGTGTCATGTCAAAAGGAGACACTTTTGGGCAGGTTATGAATTTTGAGTTTTTTACATATCTTAGATATAGAGATATTTTGCTCCACAACGCCGTTTTCCCCAATGAAATCGGACATTCTTAAGCGAAGATATTGAGTTCGAAAGTTATGGTATTATAAAATTGGAAATTGAGATATCGGCGTTTAAAAATATTATTGACAATGTTGAGAGTAGGAATTAACTTGAAAAATGTCTCAAAAACTACAAGATGCCAGTTATATTCCGGTCTGATACTATCAGACAATATTTTTAGTATTAATAACATCACAAATTCTCAACAAACCCAAATTGTGAAAAAATCACACACCGGCAGATTTTTGGCTATATCTCCATTTATGATCCTGCCCAAAAGTGTCTCCTTTTGACATGACACGTCACATATGGTTTATACACTGAAATATGCAATGTATATGCCAGAAACATTTTATTTGGCTTCTTTTCTTGTCCGGGTCTTGTCGAGCGGGGCAACTTTCGCAATTTTTACGCATATCAAGTTTGTACCGCGTAAAGCTGTGTACTATAATCTGAAATCACACACACACACAAAACCCAAAGATTTTTCTTGTGTTTATATTTCTTGCCACATACTGAACAATAAATAATAATATACTATTTTCTATCATTTCAAATGTCCTTTTGTTTAAAACTAACTACGTATACCCGTTAAAGCACCCAATCACTCATACTATTTTATGGTTCAATATCATTACTGTTGGTATTCATTTAGTTGCAAAACGGCACAAAAGTGGCCCAAGTTGGTTTATGACTAGATTACACAATTTACTGTATCGTTTCTTGTCGACCATCAATTTGATTGCAACAAAGCTTTTGTATTATCAGAACAGCAAACATGTGACATATATTTTTAATATTTTTTCTGCACAAATTACGCTACATTAATTTAATTCAAGTCACTTGAAAAGGATACAGGACTATTAAATGTACCTGTTTATTAAAACGTGCCTGAACAAAAGTGGCAGTGTCTTCAAATACAATTTCACTAATCGGTTCTGTATTATAGTGAACGTGATGTTAAGCATGGACTTGGTATATTTATATCAGTGTAATTATGTTAAACAAATTAGCACTTTCGAGGAGTGGATGCAATCGTTGTTTTTCAGTACCGTATTATACATGATCATTTTGTCAAATGCTTGTAATTGTCCATCGTATGCACTTTGGGTTTACAGGCACATTACGTCTATTCTGTATTTTAGCGTTTACAGGGCATCTATTATATTTAAAATGCTATCATCAATTACCAGTCAATTTGTCGTTATGTTTGCACTTTGTTTTAACCCTAGCCTAAACCTGACTAAAATCTTAACTCAGACCCTAACCCTAGCCTAACCTTATTCTTAAAACTAACCCTAAAACCAATGCTAACATAGTATAATAATGGACCATCAAGATATGCAACACCAAGAAATCTGTACTTATGCTTCTAAAGTTGTTTAAAGCCATTTTATAACATTTTCAAACAAAATAGATTAGCATTTCTTTGCCATAAAATGTTAGCTTTTACTGTCAGATATATCCCCTTTTATTTTTGAGCCGAACAACTACGGCAAAAGCAAAGAAAATTGGAATTGACTACCAGCGCACATGTCGCCAATACGTACCACTCCTTCGGTCATGTTGTGGTACGTACTGTGTGTTATGAACATCGTGTATGCGTTCGACTAATAATATAATTCCATCGTAATAATAAAGCGCCGGTTCCGACGTTTTATTCAAAATCTCGGATTTTGACAAAACTACAGCACCTAGAGTCTTGATTTTTGCAGGGTATATTGGTTTAATAAAGTACAATTTAATCGTGTAAAAAAAGGAATTTTCAAAATTCAGTGAGGGCGTCTTCCTCAGCAAATGTTATAATATGGCTTTAATATTCCATTCTTCAATTTATTCTCTACTCATACTCAACGCCGTTGTTGCTGGTAGACAACTAACTGACGTGATACGGGTTGTGGAATAAATGTAAAGCGCTTTTATCTATTGTCAAAAACATTTCTGTTGGCTTCTTTTCTTGTTCAGGTCTTGTTTGAGCTGGGGTTCTTTCGCCCTTTTTAAGCATATCAAGTTAGTACCGCGTAAAACAAATCATTTATACTATTTCTATATCACTTCTAATGCTCTTTTTTTTAAAACTACGTATTTTTTATACGTTATACCCATTAAAGCACCCAACCACTCGTCCTGGTTCATGGTTCAATTCCGTTACTGTTGGTATTAATTTGTTCGAAAACGGCACACAAGTGACCAAAGTTGTTTTATGACTAGATTACACAATTGACTATGTCGTTTGAACACAACAACGCTTTAGTATTAGCAGAATATATCTCAACTGAAATTAAAATCACACTGTCCCGAGACTCCTCCCCATAATTCTTAGTGGACGAGGAAAGACGTGGAGGACTGGAGGTCAACATTGAACATCATGTAGACAAGGATGTGGTAGTCCTTGCAGCCATAATACTAAACATAAAAGCAATTCCAAAAAACAGACACGCAACATGTTTCGGTATCCTTTGATAATGATAATGCCAAATCAAATGATATCATAATCTCGTAGTAAACTATATCTTACATATTTGATTTATACAATTACTTATGACAGGGGAGGCAAAGCTTTTTGAATGACTCTCAAAGTTTAAAAATTGATGTGGGTATTCAACCAGATGAATGAGGCGCCAATATTTTCCTTTTATTTCACAATCTGATGGCGAAACACTATGACGGCCTGGTATGAAGCACACTGTCACGACTTCAGATAATAAATTTTTGATATAAATTTTATGATAATAGTATGTAGCATTTATATCTAATGCAAGGTAAAGGTGACAATAAAATAACAGCTGAATCTTTTCAGAAAAATTCTAAACGCACAATATATCATTTTGTGCTATATATAAATTAACGATTTGTAGAATATTCATGGCAAGACTTTGAATTCTGACTGTTATATTCTTAGGACCAATTCAATAACGAAGCTGATGCAAACAAATATATTTAATAATAATAATAATAATAATAATAATAATAATAATAATAATAATAATAATAATAATAATAATAATAATAATAATAATCATCTAAGATGCGCCTTGAAGGTTTGCAATACATATCTGCTTACTTTTGCTTCAAGTTACAGAGAAAACACCAAATGTTTGTAATTTGAATTAGCTTTACGATAATATACTTTTTATCTTATTATCTTATTATCTGAACGTTTGGTAGACCAATATAACACCAATATAACACCAATAAAATCTTTGCACATGAAGATAATATTCATTATAGTACTTACCTGTCTCGTATTAGTCTTATCATTTATATCAGTTTCATAAGCCCATTTTGCAAGTTCTCTTTTATAAAATACATCCATAACCCGCTCATTGTATCGCTGCAAAAATATGATAGCTTCTTTTTCGTTGCTATTAGATCCGTGGATACTAGATTTACATATCGCTATCTCGACTGGTATAAATAAACATAAAAGCAATCCCATCAAACAAATATGCAACATGTTTCGGCACCTATGTGGTTCAATCGAGCTGTATCAATTTACCCATCGCTTTATCAGTGTCAATGATTACCACAGCATTTGGTCATGAAACCAGAAATTCCGTTTATTCATCTAAAATTCTCTACATTTTATTGACATACAGTATATAGTATATACATACAGTATATAGGCCTATGAACATACAGATTTACATGCGCCATAATTGCACAATTATTCAATACTTTATTTGTGATGGTATTTTGGCAGCAGCTGTTATACAGGGTGTATCAAAATAATTGGTACCTATCAGTGTCCAGTGATATGGACATGACTGCCACATCAAAATACAACATTAGATCCACAGATTAATGTCATAAACAGTCATAATAACAGTACATTATGGTCATTTCAAGAAGACCATATATATGTTGAATTGGTAAGAAACAGGGTTTTCAATAACCATCAAAACTGATGGACACCAATCATATACAGCCTGTAGTAATCCTATAACGTGGCTTCATATTTTTATCTGATACAAATTAATGACAATTGCATTGTCGCAGATATCTGTGTTTTTTGCTATAGCATCTGGATTCGTGGTATCCAGGCCTAAAGGTTAGTGCGTGGTATACAAAATATTAAAACAATTAATGAAATAACACAGTCAAGTTTGTACGGTAGATAATTATTATAGGACCGAAAGGCAAAATTTAATGTGGGGTGGTGTGTTGTTTATTATTTTGCTTCGTGTGAGGGGTGGGATATCTGATTACCAGCTACTGTCGGGGGTGTGGTGGGGTGGGGTCCGGATGGGGTGTGTGAGACAGGATGGGAGGATAGCACGCGGGAGCCAATGACGTACCATGCACGTACATGTAAAAATCGCTTACCCTATACACTCATAGAAATGACTTGTTCGCCTTGTTGCCGCAATTCAAAAGTAGTAAGTTTGGACAACTCAAAAATAGTGTAAAAGTTGCCAAAACAAAATTCATTTTAGTTATCCGAACTTAAAAAATGCAGAAAAGCTCAAAAATGTCCGTCAACTTATCAACTTTGTTGGTATTACTTAAAAAGTTCATGTAAGTCGTTGCGTCAACTTTTTAAGTAATGCCAACTTCTGAATTCAAGTTCAGGGAACTTAGAAAAATAAACAAGGTTCAAAGAACCAATTAGTTGAGTTATTTGTTGCAACTCAACATGTAAGTTGATGTAACCGGTTCATATTAAGTTACTGGTACTTGTTGTTTTGAGTTATTCCAATTTGGTACTTTGTTACTTAATTCACGTAATTGGATCATTTTCTGCACAATTAGCAGTATTCAAATATTTATTTTTGTAATCACTGAAAATTTTGTATACTATAGCACCCCTCTAGAAAATTATGCTAACCTAGTTTCATTTTCTGAGTTGTAACAACTCAATAAAGTAAGTGCAAATGAGTGCGACCAACATAATGATATCGAGTCAGCGTTACTCAAAATTGTACGCGTTGGCATTACTCGGAATGTCGACGCAACGACTTACATCAACTTACTGTGTAATGCCAACGATCAATTTCTATGAGTGTATTGATGCGCCTAGAAAATGTAATAAAGTGTCTGAGTTCACCAGAAGTGTTCAAAATATATTCACGCTTTAAACACCGTTAATAAATTACACTTTTTACTAATTTTAAACCTTCTATATCTATACCTATTTATATTGTTACATGGTTGAATAGGTGTTTCTACCTGTGCAATGAACCTCTTCAACGCATACAGACTAACGACACGGTCGTTGAAATACTAATGTAGTTAATATTTTGCTGTAGACTGAATTAGTCAGATATTGATATTAATACCACTGTGCAATGGAATTCAGATGTACAATGTACATGTTATGGGCCCAATTCATAGACTATTCATTACGACTTTTTGTAGGCTATTTCTTTGATTGAAATCGAATTTATTAATATCAAGCATTGAGTTTCTGGAATTCTGAAAACATGAAGCACGAAATGTACAAGTATGTTGGCCTATATAGCATAAATCCCTAAAAAGAAATTAAATCAATGGGTAATTTGCGGATTGTGGCAAAAACAGAATAAGACGGTGATACGCACTAATGGTGTCATATTTTATCTTAATACAATAAGTTTCGTCCCAATTGTGACCGATTTAGTGAGTCCGATTTCAGTCCCTTCTTTGCGTCTCAAGATTCTCCTTTAGTTAGTCTATCCGTCTTTAGCATTGTTTGCTTGTTAAGTTGCTATATGTTTAAGTTCTTACCATTTTTTGCTGATTTTCCTCTGTTATATCGGTTTGATAATTCCACGAAGCCAACACATCTTTGTAGTAAACGTCCATGGCCATTGTGTTATAGCTGTCTAAAAACGCTTTTGCATCATCCTCATTGTTATTCCGTATCATAGGCGATCGCACATTTTTAGATCTTGGTACTTCGCGTGGCACACAGAGTACCAATGAAAGGGAAATGACCAAAATCGCGAGTGGAAAAGTAACCTGCGCCATGTTTTGACAGCAGTCCAGATTGAAAGATTCTTAAAAAGTTTGATGTTCCGTTGACAAGGTGTTGTACTTTGCTCCTGTTCCAATTTAGATTATCTCTGGCTGGGCGTATATCAATGTCTTATCTTGTTTATAGCAATGCTTGGTATCATGATCAGAGAGTTCACTTGTTGGTACACTTGTTCATATAATATGTACCAGGCTTAGTGTACTTACACGGAAGTTATATTGACTTTATCTGTGACTGGGTTGATTTCGATTTATACTTCAGTGGCCCGTTTTAAGCATTTGATAACAAATGAGCTCGATTACCGCTCGTGTGCCACAACGTCGCTCATTGGACAAAAAACAAACCAATCTCTTTTTGATATGAAAAGGTTTTGCAGTAACGTTATCTATGACTGGCTTTTCGACCCTGTAGGCTATATAGTTATTCACAAATCCGAAGCCTGCACCTAAAGCCACGTTATACCCAGAAATCAATCTAATCAGACATATTGGTAAATGCCTCCCGCCAGCGTTATATTTTCCGTAGTTAACATGGTTACGGGCTGTGCAATAATTATGAGCCCTGGGGAGGGTAAAAGGGGGGGGCAAGACATTTTTAAGGGGGAAGCGATTTTTGGCACGCATTCACGGGGCGCCTTTCTAATAAAACGCTCTAAAAAGGCTTAGGAAAACGGTACGGAAACGCTTAAATATGCAAATTTTCCTGCTCGCTGCTGGATTCTCTTGTTTTAAAGTTTGGAACATAGACTGATTAGTTATGCATCAATGTAATGTGTATGCAGCATTGGCTACTCTGGCATGCTTAGCACGGCCAAGCTGGACTCACAAGTATTCAATCGGGCCAGTTCATTCTCTCTACTCCCATATTTTGTAGGTAGTCGTTGACTCTCCTGACTCTGTGGGGGCGACCGTTGCAATCTTGGAGGATTGCATGAGGTTCAAGATTGATTGTAAAGATATGGGATTGCAGCTTGCTGCACAGAATAATGGTCAATTTGGCACATTCTGTTTGAGACCCACTACCGTACATTCACAAGACGTGTAATCAGGCGTCAAAAGGTGATTGTTTCAAATGTGGTGTCATTGAAAAGGGGAATAAAGTAGCTATATATCTATTGATATGCAACACAATAATTATGAACATGTCACAAATAATCTGAGATGATATGCTTGAAAATTTTTTTCCAAACTTTTGTAGAGGAGTTTAGATTGACTTGTTCGACTTCTCTGCTCATGAATATTGCACTGCGAAAAATTTCTTTTGTATACTTTGATCAAGGTCATTTAAAAGTGATATTCTGTGTTTACACGATTATGCAACAAATTGAAATGAAAACCGAAACTGTTTTCTACAACTTTTAAGTTTCTGACAAAGGGTACAGACAAAGGTATAGGTAATGGCAGGATAATCAACGATTCCAAAAAAATAAGTCCCCCCTAAGACATTTTGGTATAATCCAAAAAAACGGCTTGATCAATTCTCATGTTTTAAAGCTTGGAACATATAGACTGATTAGTTATGCATCAAGTGTACGGGGTTTTGTTGTTATCTTTTATCATCTTCACTGAGAAATCCCGCCTTTTCTACATAGGCTTTTTATGCATCACTTTTGGTTTCATACCTCTTTCACTTAAAACAAATTAATCAAAAAGGCATGTTTTTATATTTTTTTGTTTTTTATCAAAATAACTAAAGTTAAGATGTTACACATTTCAATTCTAATTGAATTTATTAGGAAGGAACAACTTGCAACTGTAACCTCAATGCTAAATCTTGTGTTCATTGATTAATTTAACCAATAGACAAACAAATTTTTGGTTAAATCCTTTATGCTGGATCCCAGTACACTTAATTTATTGGCCATTCCTTGAATGGTTCAAAAATCATCTATATGGGTGGTCATTATCAAAACTCAACTTGTTATAAGCGGACAAGTGAGGGACAATACCACCTTTAAGGACTTTGCAGCAAATCCTGCAGCATGCGGGAAACCAGTTTGACCAACAGAAGAGAAGAACGACGCTTGGAAGCCATCTCACATGGAGGAAGGCCTATCCATTATTGAAAGACATTAATAAGCTGCAGGATTCATTTTAATTTATTTACTGAACCATAAAACTGTTTTTGAATGTATGACACCTAAATCAGGAAAAGCTTGAATTTAATTAAATTAAATTACAGATGCTCCTTTTTGAAAAGGGAAAAAATTATCAAACACAAATTGAAGCATAAAAAGCCTATGTAGAAAAAAACCTTTTTTGGGCCGAATCCTGCTTGAAGAATGGAATGCCACCCCATGGCTACGTGTGACCAGGCTGGTGAGCAGCATGATGAAGTGTCTGGCTGTTATGGCTGCGTATGGTTTTTTCATCCACTTTTGAGGTTTGTGACTAGTGTTGATTGAGCACAGAATAATGGTCAATTTAGCACATTCTGTTTGAGACCTCGCTACATTCACAGTAGTGCATGAGGAAATTTAAAAACTATTGTTCTTAAATTGACGTATTTTCGTCCATAATTTACTGCTACTTTCGATTTACACGTTCACTTCGACTTCTAGAGACTTTCATGTCAGGGTGGTATTAAATAGCCTACATAATCCTCAGGAGTTTGATGTGTGTGTTTTAGAACTGCATTTCGCAAAATCTGTATTTACAATATCTTTTGGGCTAGTGGTTTTGGAGGTGACCTCACAGACTTTATACAAGGTGGTCTAAAAACAACTTTAACCCAATTTCAAAGGTTAATCTCTCAAAATTGAAGAGAACGTATCAAACTGTTCCTGTATATTCTGAAGGACCGTCTTTTTATGAGTATCTGGTGAAAATATGAATGAAAAAAAAAAGAATTAAAAATGTGCGCCATTTTTATTTTCGAATGGTCAAAAATAAGTTTATCCACAAGTAAGCCTATTGCCTGCTGCGTCACATTACTTACTATATAGTACATTCAAGTGTTTTTGCCCCCTTGCCCACGGACGTATTGATACACAGGCACGTCGGAAATTTTCACATAGAATTCAGAAATGGGAAGTGCGTGAAAATCTATGTGGCTTGTTAGAAGTGCTGCAAAGGATGATTTAAGGAAGCCACATCATGCACTGCAAACGTGTTATCACTAGAGTTTCAACTGCCACTTTACTTTTCAAATCCCATTGAATTCTGTGCAAAAGATGTTGTTTAAGAATTTTGCGTGTGTCATTATTACTTGGTCGATTTCAGAATAAAAGTGATGTATGCTTAAAGGATAATTAACACCTTCTGTAGGTAACATAAAATGTGAAATCGACTAGCATTTTGAATGCGTTTTATTGTAAATATATCAGTCCAAATTCAAACTTAACCATGCCCGTCAATGCAATGTGCGAGCAGTGGTGTCATGTTCACTCACACAGTTGTGCTAACCGCAAGTCAACACAGTTGCGTGGTGTGAAGTGCTTAAATCATCCTCTGGAAGTGCTGCAAACTACCTAAAAATAGCTAAAAAGAAATGCAGCTAAATAACTGCATATAAATTATTGGCTTATGCTATTCGCCAAAACGAAACGAAACGAAATCAGTTCCGTCGAATAGCAATTGGTTCCCCTAAATTACTATTCGACGAAACGAGAATTTTGAGCCTACATGTGAGTTAATTTCAAGTTGAATTCTGGTTAAAACAGCTGCTTGCATCAATGCATCAACAGGGATTGACCAATACCAAAATCACAGATTTTTAATCTACTATTAAGATATAAATTAATTCATTTCGTCGAATAGTAATTGGTATCCCTCAAATTAATATTCGACGAAACAAGATTTTTGAGCCTACTTGTGAATCCATTTCAAATCGAATTCAGGTTCAAAACAGCTGTTGGCATCAACCAACAGGGATTGACCTCTACCACATATTATCCATCTATATTGAGGTGAAAATGAACTCATTTCGTCGAATAGCAATTGGTACCCCCCCCCCCAACTGCTATTCGACGAAACGAGAATTTTGAGCCCACATGTACATACAGCTGCTTACGTACATCAATAGGGATTGACATATACTAAAATCACAGATTGTTAATGTTCATATATATTAGGTGTAAATGAACTCGTTTCGTCGAATAGCAATTGGTACCCCTCAAATTACTATTCGAAGAAACGAGACCTTTGAGCCTACTTGAGAGTAGTACTGTTGGTATTTTCCATGAAACAGGGCTGCACAGAGAACGATTCTCACAACGATTCTCTTAAACTTAGTTTGCGAGAATTACAATTCTCCTAAATTCGCCCATATTCAAAAGGCAGTAAGTTAAGTTGATTCTCTTTATTCTTGCAAGATGAGTTTGTGAGAATCAATTGTGATTCGCGCAAAGTTCAACGAAATTGCTCCACACTGATGACATAATTCCCCATCCCACAGGCTTCATTCGACTTAAAATTGGCGCCAAATTGTTTTTTAAATTCTTTTCAATTATTTTGTCACGAAATTAATTTGTAATTGGCTAAAGTTGTTTTTGGACCACCCCTGTACATTATTTGTTGGAATCGCGCTGGAATAACAATTTTGTTTCTTTTTATAAGATGGAGAAATGAAAGCATTATAGTCTCAGTTTGATTATTTCTATGTAATCAATTTATTTCTAGATTAATCAATATCAGTCCTTAATATGAACCTGATGTTAGTAAACGTCTTGTGGTCATGTTCCACAAATTTCGGACGAAACCTGCCATATGCCAGGTTGGACTAGTGTATTTTAGCATCGACGAGGCGCTATTACAGCATATAATTACTATTCAGGGGAGGCTACTGAATGGTAATATTTATAATAATTAAAATATTGTCGTTCAGTAAACTCAAATATCTGCCCTATACAGACCGCAAAAGAATTAGGGTACCATTATGTCTACCCCGGTATATCCTAAAAAAACAATTATGTCAAGATTGACACAAGCAGCTAGTAGATGCACCCTTTCGCTCTGATTCAATTGGTTATGAATTAAGGAACGATGATCTAAAACGCAAGGAAGTAACTGAATCAAAACTTAATTGTCAGGTTGGTCTAAATTTCAATTGAATGAACACAGCCTGACATAGCGTGACGATTTTTGCGTACACTGCGCGATGTAGGCCTACGCCAGCATGTGCGACTGTGCGTGCTTAATGCGCCAGTGAATTCAACCATGCCAACTCACTGGTTGTTTTAATTATTTTATTCAAAGTCGTGTGTTCGCGTTGTAGTTTGAAATACGCGATAAACAATTGCGATTGGATCGAGTACAGCTGTTGAAAGCTGTGTTCATTCAATTAAAATTTCTAGTATAGTGTATTTTAGCATCGATGAGGGCGCTATTACAGCAAAAAATTACTATTAAGAGGAGGCTGCTGAAGGATAATATTTATAATGATTAAAATATTGTCATTCAGTAAAGTCAGTGCTTTATTTATTCTTTGAATATAAAAAATATACGCTACTGGGAAAATAATATAACTGTCCATTCTGTTTGCATCGAGTACGTACCCTTTTTTACAACTTTATACATGCACAGACAAAATAACTAATTTTACACTGTTCAATGTTTGTACAGGGTGTATCAAAATAAATTATACAGTTTGAAAAATGTCACTAGATTAAAAAAATATAAGGTATTTGGTCAAAATTATATAGTTGACAGCTGAATCAACATCCTGTCTTGTAAAATCACTGGCGTGTGACCATTAATATTACTCAGTGGCTATTTTTGCTAGCCGAGTAAAAATGCAGTTGTGAGACGTCAATTAAAATCAAAGCAACATGAAAATGTTTATCCACTTTCTTAGTGGCCAAAATTCATATAGATGCAGATATGAGCTCCTTAAGATGCCATGCACACCATGTCTTATGAGAGACATCCAGCCTGGGGACGTCAACTTGTGCAATTACGTGTCTCTGGAGTTCATCAAGGTCTGCAGGAGGGCTTGTGAAAACCTTTGATTTCAGTTAGCAAAACAAGATGTAAGATCAGAAGATCGTATGAGCTATTTCACTTGGTGCTTCAAACCAATCACACGATTGCCAAACAATTCAGCAAGGCGTTCTGTCAATTACTGCAAAGAAGGATGTGAAACGGTGATTTTACAGTTGTGAGAGGACAAGATGTTGATTCAGCTATCAACTAAATTATTTTGACCAAAATACCTCATACTTTTTTTAATCTAATGACATTTTTCAACTGTATACTTAATTTTGATAGAGCCTATATAATAAAACTCCGCTTTTTTATGTAATATAGATACCATAATTATCTGCACCAATTGGCTGATAAGCTTTTATATATTTATGTTTTGATGTAACCAAATTTAATTAAACTGATTTGTACCACAATGAACCACAGGGTGTTATCGCCCCTATTGTTTGTTAAACGTATTGTGCATCTATGATATTTTTGTTCTGTTCCAACAATAAAAATCACACGGACTCGTCGGAGTGACGTCGAAGCGCAAGTAACCAAGTAACTACCTGGTAATTAAGGTTGAAATGCACCTCCAACGATTTCCTCGTGGGGGTAGCAGAAGTTACAGAACTCATTCACTCTTAATGTTACCATCAACATTCGGTCGATAAAACATATTGGCCTATTGTTTATCAAATATAATTCTCAGATATTATACGAGTATTAGTTGCTTCATTAAGGTCCGCAACCATGGCGTAAATCCTTTCAGCACTTATTGCATCTGATGACTGGAACGAGCCAAAGGAGATTAAAGATATCGAGACATGAGCTGGGCTTGTCACCAATATCCAACGTAAGCCATTCCTCAATATCAGTCATACCGTGTGTTTCAAGTAGATTAATGATATTTCATACCGTTGACATACCATAAAATAAACATCAATTAAGATTTTAACATATCATTTAAGTCAATCAACATTTTAGAAATCAACATTTTTAAGGACAAGGATATTATTCCGGAACGAAGAACAATGTACATACTTATAAAAGTCTATCCTTACGTTGAAGGCCCCTATTATATTACATTAGTTGTCATCGTAGCCCGTGGATCATTAGAATGATAAAGAAAAGTTCATATAATGTTGATGTTGATAATTTCGACGACGTACTGCGAAAGTCTGTAATTACAAAATGATAAAAAAAATAGAAAGTAAAGGATAAGATAAATTAAGACTGGTGACGATGAAATGTGTTTCTTGCCTACTACGAGTCAATGGATATTTCAATGGTCCAGTTGTTGGTCTGATTTTGTAAAAGTATAAGACTAATAGATTGGAAACGCCCCGCACTGGATTATTTCTTTGCTGTATAATGAGAATATGTGTATGAATATTTTGCTACGGTCACATATCTTGTAAGTAAAATCCCACTTTTGGCAACTACAGCCTCTTTGGCAATTAGAAAATACCGTTGTGACATGATGCTTACATCAACGTCAAGGACACATTCTTAGCTCTCAAATACCGTTTGTTCTGTTCAATTTGCTTTTTTTAATCTCGAGATATGTTTAGTTAACAACGAAAGGGTAAAATCACAATTGTGCCACTTTTACTAGGGAATAGGGCTGCACATGTAAATCAATAATAGCTGATGTTGATGCGTCTAATGCAACCCCCCCCCCCTTCGGGGCTCGTGCATTAGACGCATCAACATCAGCGTTATTTATTTGTGCATTATTTGTCTAATTTCATTAATTTGTCAAATTTCATGAACTTGTCTAAGTTCATTAACCTATAATTGTGCAATATTTGTTTGTCTTTTAACATGTCTTGAGTGACAAAGAGGACAGTATTTACCATGATAAAATCATTGACATACACATGTATTTAATTTTACAGCAGAATATCTATTTATATATTTGTCGTAAGTGGGAAAAGAGAATCATTATACCCGTATCATGATAAAACAGTAAAAATAATTTTGCATTGTTGTGTAATTGATGCATTCTTTTGATTTCACGAAAGAACTCTTGATAAACTTGATGCTATCATTGATTTACATGTACAGCCCTCTTCCCATGGCACAATTGTCATTTTACCCTTTCGTTGTTAAGTAAGCATATCTTGAGATTAAAACAAGCAAATTGAACAGAACAAAC
Source organism: Amphiura filiformis (assembly GCF_039555335.1). Lineage (NCBI taxonomy): Eukaryota > Metazoa > Echinodermata > Ophiuroidea > Amphilepidida > Amphiuridae > Amphiura > Amphiura filiformis. The sequence goes on from NC_092628.1 coordinate 83,436,861, forward strand.
GGCATTTGCGAGCTAAGACTATGCCCTTGACGTTGATGTAAGCACTACGTCACAACGGTATTTTCTAATTGACAAAAAGGGCGCTTTTCACTTGCACAATTTTTTTTGATTGAGGCAGGCTGTAGATGTGTGTGATATACTCGTTTACCATGGTATAAATATTTCACATAAATACCCCTATAGCTTCAGAACTAATACTTCTTTTGCACAATATTTTACCATAGATAGAAGGATGATTGATTTACGCGCATTTTGATACCCCATTCGTCCAATAATTAAAACAACACAAAAAGTATACGAGTGGATATTCATACGTAGTGGTAGATAAAATGATTAAAGAGTTTAACTTCAACACTACACCAGCCGGTCAACAAAGGTTTTGTCACCTTGTCTTACATAGAAGGCCTTTCTGAGAAGTTGTTTATCTTTATGGCGGCCTCCACTGATAGGTCGTCATTTACTAGTATAGATAGATACTCTCGCGTGGCTGTTCTTACTTCGTACTCGTTTATTTCCAATACTTTGCGCTTTACAGCTATCGCGTGACTCTAATTATATTTTCAATTATTTCATCCATTATTTTGTTTGAAATATGCGGGTAAAATATCTTTTAAACTGGTATTATTTTCTTTTTCTATGAAATTGCAACAGTCAGGTGTATCACCATGTGACTCTATCATGCACCTAACCTGTAACATTAACCGACTTCTAATTATAGATTAATGAACGCAAGTGCATTATTTTTTCTTTCTTTCTTTCTTTCTTTCTTTCTTTCTTTCTTTCTTAATGAACGCAAATGCATTATTTTGTCTTTCTTCCTTCCTTTCTTTCTTTCTTTCTTTCTTTCTTTCTTTCTTTCTTTCTTTCTTTCTTTCTTTCTTTCTTTCTTTCTTTCTTTCTTTCTTTCTTTCTTTCTTTCATTCATTCTTTCATTCTTTTTTTTCTTTCTTTCTTTCTTTCTTTCTTTCTCTTTCTTTCTTTCTTTCTTTCTTTCTTTCTTTCTTTCTTTCTTTCTTTCTTTCTTTCTTTCTTTCTTTCTTTCTTTCTTTCTTTCTTTCTTTCTTTCTTTCTTTCTTTCTTTCTTTCTTTCTTCTTCTTTCTTTCTTTCTTTCTTTCTTTCTTTCTTTCTTTCTTTCTTTCTTTCTTTCTTTCTTTCTTCTGACGCGAGTCAGTTAGTGAAATGATGGATGATGCTCCAAAGTCGAAATTGTAGGCATAGGTATAAAAGTAGGTCAATCAATTTACACCAGCTTGCCACGTGGCTCGAAATTCGAAAAACTTTTTAATTAATTTTAGAACTTAAAGCTTTAAGCCTGAAACTACCAGCCAGTCTACATCTGCCTACCACGTGTTTTCAAAATTCATTAACTTTGAAATTACATTTTTGGAATTAGAATATTAAAACTGAACATTCTTTTCATTTGTTAAATATTGTAATGTTTGGATGTTTGTTGGCAAAGAAATAAATGATGACAAGACGCGTGTCGACGCCCATCTTAACAAGTTTGAAATTAATAAGGCCAAGTTCTTTCTCAATTTTTCCTGCTATTTCTATATGCTTTTTTACCATTTCATATAGTTTTATTATCATGTGTACTTGTACCATATTTTTTCCACCAATTTCAAAGCACAAAATACGCTCAGGAGTGCTTTAGTAGCCCCAAAAGACAAGACAGAACCCATTAAGCAATCTGGTATTGTGTATGAGATCACCTGCGCTGATTGTGACGCAAGTTAATCGGCGAATCTGCCAGGAAGTTAGAGAAAAGGATTAGTGAACACAAATCCACGGCCGGCAGTTCCAAATCAGCAGTCAGGGAGCACGTAGTTAGATCAAAAGGACACCAGATTGACTGGGAAAATGTAAAAGTGCTAGAACGGGAACAAAAAGAATATTCCCGCAGAGTTCTGGAAGCTATACACATATGAACTCAGAAACCGATACTGAATCGTGACAAAGGACTCGAAATAGACCCTATCTGGGACAACCTGCTGATGCCCCGGGGGGCGGCGGCGCTACATCGTAACATCCTAAGACGTCAATCATATGACGTCATCAGTGAAGGTTATCCCGATCGTAGACAAGATATCATCACAGCATCACCATCTGCTGAAGACGCTAGTCGAACTAGTGAAAACGTTCCAGGTGAGCGAAAAATAGTGTAGTGTTGAAATTAAACTCTTTAATCAACACAAAAAGTGTTTTGAAAAAAATACCCGAATTAAAAAGTTGCAGCTATATTGTATACCGTATTGATTTGAAGTCAGCAATCGAGAATCAGATGTAAAGTTATAGAAGTAAACTTTAATATCTAATTTATGTATGACACGGGATACCAAACATTTCCTAAGAATGTGTGATGTCAATGATGCAATGTTCATGGTTTTGAGAAATCAACATGTCTTTGAATCAAAGCAAACGCACGCATTTACGCCCAAACGACCTAAGCTAATCATATATAGATACATCCTTTGCGCTCCTTTTATGGATAACATTTTTACCCCAGGACCTTACCCGGGGGTAGGGCCGGCCGTTAAAGATGATCATAGGGGTGGGGGGGGGGGTTGGTTGAGGCCACCATTGGTTCTACAGTGAAATCAATGATTTTCATTTCTTTCTTGTGAAACTATTCCCAGAGCTACTGAATCAATTTTGCCTATACTTTTGTACATACCCAGAATTTACCAAATTTACATGGGTGCCATCACATTATGACGTCATAGCGGGGCATGTGGGGCATGTTTGTACTTATTTTGGTATCATTGGATAGAAGAGACCCATAGCTATAACAACCCTCCCCCTCGTAGTCCTGGGGTACAAAATATGGTTTAGTAGTTCCAGGGTTAACCTAATCTTAAAGGAAATCTGTACCATAAGGGGTGCACCATTAGATTTCCAGGGGGGGCATGGGAGTTTTTGAAAAAAACTTCGCCCACTAGTGAGACGAAAAAAAACAACTTTGCCCACTAGTGAGACAAAAAAACAAATTTTTGCCCCACCCAACTTTGTATAAAAATTTACATTAAAATTGAAAAAAAAAATACTTCGCCGCCGAAAGGCGGCGAAAAAAAAAAATTGGTGCTCTCGGAGGCGAAAAAAAAAATTCCGCCGCCTTCGGCGGTGAAAAAGAAAATTCTGCCTGACCCAAACTCCCATGCCCCCCCTGAGAATCTAATGGTGCGTCCCTAAACTAATCAATGGCTATATAGTTGCAGTAATAATAAAAACGACAAACAGTAAAAGTCCCAAGCTTATATACGTCCAAATTAAGGAGAAATTCTTAATTCCTTACGACAATCAGCGACATGTTTGTAATCCATGGTGGCGGCCATATTGATACGCGATGTATTTTATTACGCTGTAACGGTACCCCGATTTTGAAACCAGCGAAATCCGTGCCACGAGCCACGTCCCTCGTGAACTTTGGTGACACGAAGCGAATACTACCAAAGTTCAGATTCAACATTCGTTCAAAAGAAAACGCGACAATTTTTACCCATAAAACTACAGAAGAACATAATAAAAATTCCCTTTAAAGGGAAAGCCAGCTTCAATGCAGAAGATGCCTTGTAATAAGTTTGGGTGGTGGCATTTTTAGGATCACTCTTTTTTATTATCCATCATGTTTCATGACAGTCCACCAAACCATCAATGATGAGAACATGCACACAGAAACAGCAAACCAAACAACTCCTATAACTTCCTGTCAATTAATTACTCCAAATTGTTCTGTCTTTTTGTCTTTTCTGCCTTTTAGGCTACCCTTAGCTCATTATTAATATAAAGAAATGCAGTTTTTAGTTAATTGGCTAAAAACTGCCATCCTACTTGCCTTATACATGCACATTAATTTTATATTAATTCGCAATTTATACTTAATATAGCACATTATAAAATGTATCAAGACTGATATTGTTCAATTATAATAGGCCTACATGTATATAAATTATACCCATATCAAAAATAGGCCCTGAAATTGCATCGAATTTTTCCCGTTGAAAAGACAAAACTGATGTTTAAGATAAATTATTTCATCAATGACATTTTGAGTCATTTTTATCCATAAAACGATACAGGATATAGGATATTTTTACTTTGACTTTTACGTCCATAAAGGTTTTAATCATGTTATCAATACACTCACATCTCATGCTGTGCTGATCTCCAGGAGGTCTGCTAATGTAAATCTAAGAACGCCTGATAACAAGGATTCTATAACTTTCTTTCGTTGATATGCTGTGGAAACTATTATAGGCCTGGCATGAACTTTTAATGTCATATTTCCTTCAAACCATAACTTTTGAAATTCTCACTCGTTTTCATTCGTTGAAACGGCAAAACATACTTTCTTTTTCTTACAAATCCAATAACAGGTCTATTATATATTTTCACCATAAAAAGTTCCGCAAAGTAATTCAAACCAATGCTAGTACCCCGTAATCTCTTTAGCAAACAAAGACGATCTCCGAATTAGATCATAGCCAGCTAACGCTGGCGAAAAAATGTATTTTAAGTAATATTTATGATCAACAATGTCTTTTGAGAACGAAAAGTAAAAACAGCACTAAAAAGCAAAATTCGCTGTGCGCCAGTTGATTCATAGTTGTGTGCCCTTAAGGTGCACTGAGCCTGGATGGGCTCTCTCTCTCTGTCTCTGCACTCGTGGAAGCTACATGTGCCTGGTTGTGATTATCACATTAGATTAATCCCTAATCCTTTTATTGGCGTGGTGACAGCTTGGATTCGAAACCAGTCATCTCTGAAGTCTCTCAGCTGACCTTCCTGACGAAATTGGTGGTCATCTTGAACCCTAAATGTGTGATCTTTCACAAGACTGTGAGCGACCAGTAAGCTTAAAACAGTAAGCTTAAGTCTGCAAGGCTGCATATTAGCTTTTATTCTGGTTCACATACACGAGTGTAAAAACAATCAGCAATGGCCACAACACATCGTGCGCCGAAGCAATGGCCTCTAACAAAGAACGAAACAATAAACTCATTTGAAAGCTGGAAACATAACCTCCAGTATACACTGTCATTAGACCCAAGCTTTTCTCCCTACTTGGTTGAAGGAGCGGTATGGGGCAAAAAGTCAAAAACTTCCCTCTTCGAGGTCTCACTAACGACGGTGAGGACATACAGGAAGCCCAAAGGAAAACAGCAGTCCAGAAAAATGCTGCATTGGAGCTTATGCTTGGACAAATAGCCAACTATTGTCCAATTATCTCACGAAATACAATACTCAAAAACTGCACCAGCCTGAAAACGATATGGCAAGCCATCCGTCTCCATTTTGGCTTCCAAACAACAGGTGGCCACTTCCTAGAGTTCAACAATATTACCCTTGGCCCTGATGAACGGCCAGAGGACTTGTACCAGCGTCTAGTAGCATTCACCGAAGACAACCTCATGCGTGAAGGAGGCGGCATCAGTCACCATGACCAAGTCATCGATGAAGATGAGGAGATTACGCCTACACTCGAAAACTTTGTAGTGTTAACGTGGTTGCGTCTTATAAACCCTGATCTGCCCCGATTAGTAAAGCAGCGGTACGGTACAGAGCTAAGATCCCGCACCTTGGCTTCTATCAAAGCCGAAATTTCTCAAGCTCTGGATTCGCTCCTGGATGAGCTGAGCGCAAACGATGCTGCTCGCAGCATGCGCACTAGTAGTCAATGTAGACCGATGCCTAAATTGAAAGCTAAGAAATCATTTGGTAAATCCTGCCCTCTGTGTGAGCAAGCTGGTCGGCATGACCATGCGCATTTCTTAAGCGAGTGCTCGTACCTCCCTGAAAAGGACAGAAAATACCTGGCCCGCGCTCGTCAGCTTAACATCCTTGATGATTGTGACAGCGACTCAGATTTAGCATGCGCCTTTGTTGACCAATCTGACCTTAGTGCGCAGCCCAATGTTCAGACAGCGCTGCGAATTCATGTTGATCAGTCTCCTTATGTAGATGCATTCCACAAGCACCATGCGGTCCGCATCACCATTGACAGTGGATCCACTGGTAATCTCATTCGCGAAAACACTGTCCAACGATTAGGATGCCCCATTCATCAGAGTTTGCAGTCTGCCCGTCAAGCTGATGGGTCATCCCCTCTTAAGGTAGTTGGGGAAACAACCCTCACCTTTACTCGTGACAGACACTCCTTTGTCTTTAAAGGTCTAGTTGTTAGAGACCTTGACGAAGAAATCCTTGCAGGTATTCCCTTCATGAAATGCAATGATGTCGCAATTCGCCCTGCTAAGAACCAAATCATCTTGACAGATGGTACAATTATCACTTATGGCGCCAACAAGAGCCCCAAATCCCAGCACACTGTTCGTCGTGCCCATATACTTCGTGGACCTTCTCAAAACACTACCATATGGCCAGGCTCATACGTTGAGGTAAATCTCCCTGCAGACATCATTGAATCAGATGCTACTTTTGCCATTGAGCCCCGTGTTGATACCCCGCTCGGTAGGTTCCTACCGCCCAAACAAGCCTGGCCCAAGCCTGATGTAATCACAAGTATTGCAGGCAGGGTTCGCATTCCCAACAATACTGGTGTGCCACTTGTCATCAGAAAGCATGAACATCTTGGCCAGATACACACTGTTTTTTCACCATCACTAACTTCTAAGCCATCACACACTGCTGCAGCAGCATCAGTCAGTGTCCCAAAGCCCAGTTCACCGGTTAACTACTCAGCTGCTGTTGCCCTTGACCCAGATGGTATACTTGGCACTTGTGAGCAATCCAACTTCCGCAGTCTTCTCGATGAGTACGATGAGGTTTTTGACCCTAGTTTCCCAGGTTACAATGGTGCTGTCGGCCCTTTCAAATCTGTGGTTAATATGGGACCGGTCCAACCCCCCAACGCAAAGGTCGTCTCCCATTGTATGCACAGGATAAACTCCAAGAGTTGCAATCAAAGTTTGATCAGCTTGAAAAAGCAGGCGTCTTTGCTAGACCTGAAGATGTCGGTGTGTGTGTCGAATACCTTAACCCGCCCTTTCTTGTCAAGAAGCCTAATGGAGGCTTTCGTCTGGTTACTGCATTTGCTGATGTCGGTAGATATAGCAAGCCACAACCCTCTCTAATGCCCAATGTGGACTCAACATTGCGTTCAATTGCCAAATGGAAGTATTTGATTGCCACTGACTTGACTAGTGCTTTCTACCAAATCCCTTTATCCCATGAGTCCATGAAATACTGTGGTGTTGCAACTCCCTTTCGTGGGGTGCGTGTGTATACACGGTGTGCCATGGGTATGCCAGGTTCTGAAACAGCCCTTGAGGAACTGATGTGTCGTGTCCTTGGTGACCTCTTAGAGAAAGGTGTCGTAGCAAAACTCGCTGATGACTTGTACTGTGGTGGTAATACTGTGGATGAACTTGTTGAGAATTGGCGTCAAGTTTTGCAAGCTTTGTCTAAGTCTGGGTTACGTCTTTCTGCTTCCAAAACAGTCATTTGCCCCAAAAGACAGTAATTCTGGGTTGGATTTGGTCAAATGGAACCCTTTGTGCTAGCCCCCATAGCATCGCCACACTTTCCAGCTGCTCGCCTCCAAGCAAAGTTGGTGGCATGCGGTCCTTCATCGGTGCATACAAGGTTCTGGCCCGTGTCATTCAGAATTGTGCCAGTCTGGTAGCCCCATTAGATGATGCTATTGCAGGGCACCAATCAACTGAAGAGCTTACATGGTCTGATAGTCTGCATACTGCTTTTCACAAGGCTCAAGCAGCACTGTCTTCCGCTAGGGCAGTCACACTTCCCCATCCCAATGATCAGCTTTGGATCATTACTGATGGATCCGTGAAGAAACATAGCATTGGGTCGACATTGTATATTTCCCGCAATGACAAACTCTTCCTCGCCGGGTTCTTCAGTGCTAAATTGCGTGATCGACAGCCAACATGGTTACCCTGCGAAATTGAGGCGCTGTCTATTTCTGCCTCCACCAAGCACTTCAGTCCCTATGTTATTCAGTCCAAACACAAGACATGTATCCTCACTGACAGCAAACCTTGTGTTCAGGCATATGAAAAGCTCTGCCGGGGTGAGTTTTCAGCCAGTCCTCGCGTGTCCACATTCCTCTCCACTGTCAGTCGTTTCCAAGCATCTGTTCGTCATCTTGCAGGATCAGCTAACACCCCCTCAGACTTTGCTAGTCGTAATGCCCCTGACTGCACTGAGCCCACTTGTCAAATATGCTCCTTTATCAAACGTGAAGAGGAAGCAACTGTCCTTCGTGTTTCCGCACATGACATTCTGTCCGGGAAAGCTAAGCTCCCCTTTGCCAGCAAAGCAGCCTGGCATGCTATTCAGCAGGAATGCCCGGATCTGCGACGAACACATGCTCATCTAGTTCAGGGCACTCGCCCTTCAAAGAAAGCTACTTCTGTCAAAGATGTGAAGCGCTATTTGCAGGTTGCATCTATCGCTAGAGATGGCCTACTTGTTGTTCGTCGTGATCAACCATTGTCCCCAACTCGCGATTGTATTGTTGTTCCCAGACAGGTCTTAAATGGTCTTCTCTCTGCCCTGCACATCCAACTTGACCATCCCTCCAAACATCAGCTCAGTTTGGTGACCCAGCGTTACTTTTATGCTCTTGATATGGACAAGGCTATTGATCAAGTGACATCAACTTGTCACCAGTGTGCTTCTCTGTCCAATGCCCCTAAGACATTGATCGAGCAGTCCTCAAGTGACCCTCCCGATGCAGTTGGCATTTCTTTTGCAGCTGATATCCTGAAGCGTAGCCGCCAGCTAGTCCTTGTGCTGCGCGAAACCTCAACGTCCTACACAGCTTCTTGCATTGTCGAGAATGAACAACATGGCACGTTGCGTGATGCCCTGATTCAATTGTGCATTGAACTTCGTCCACTTGATGGCCCCCCTGCAGTCATTCGTACTGACACAGCACCAGGGTTTGTTCGACTCGCCAATGACAAACTTCTCACACGTTACCATCTATCGGTTGAGATCGGTCGTATTAAAAATAATAACAAGAATCCTGTTGCTGAGAAAGCCATTCGTGAGCTTGAAGATGAGTTGCTCAGACAAGATTCTACAGGTGGTCCGGCTACAGCATTATCACTTGCCATTGCTACTGCAGCCCTTAATACTCGCATCAGATCCCGAGGTCTTTCAGCCCGTGAGATGTGGTTTCAGCGAGACCAGTTTACCAATGAGCAGGTTCCTTTCACTGATTGTCAAATGATTCAGGCCCAGCATGCCTTGCGAAAAGCCAACCACCCACACAGTGCTCATTCAAAGGCCCCATTAGCCTCTGCCTCCCCAGCAGCAGAGTTGGAGGTTGGTGATCTTGTCTACCTCTACTCAGATCGCAAGAAATCTCATGCTAGAGATCGCTACTTAGTCACTACTATCGAAGGCCCATGGTGCAACATCCGCAAATTTGTGGGTTCTCAGCTTCGGAATACTTCTTATCGTATCAAGAAATCTGAGTGCTTTAAGGTCCAGTATTATCCTGACCTGGATTCTCGTCCCTTTCCCAAGTCGTCTCCACCCACCGAGGATTCCGAGTTTGTTGAAGTGGTCCCTGAATGTACTCCTCCAGAGCCTCCTTTCATACCTGGCGAGTTGTCCACACCTGCTACTTGTGACCCCCTGCCCAGGAATGCTAATCACTCGCACCCCAGTTCTGAGTCAGATCCACGCGATCCCTTGCGCGATAGCGGTCATAGCTCCAGCAATACCTCCGGTTTGGTTGCACAGTCTAATCCATGTACCGGTAACAGCAGTGAGGTTAGTGAAAGTATCCCCCAAGCTAGTATGGTTGGCCCTGAGATCATGCCACCATTGCTCACACAAAGGCGTTCCGCGCGCCTCACAAACTTCCTGAGCACCTGAAAGACTATGTGTTAAACTAAATGGACAGGTCACTGTGTACTATGACATTAATCCATCATTGGTGTCCTCCTATATGGTCACTTCATTGAACTTTGAACTGATTTACGTATGTCATTTGGAATTCTAAAAGAAAACTCTGGAACTGACGTTTACTTCTTTGAACTTTGAACCATTTTACATTCATGTTGAATGTCAGTTTGTCATTGCAGACAAAAAGACTCTTGAACTGTTGATGTTATTGACTGTTGGCACATTGCCTATTTTGAGTGTTCTAACCAGCAGTGTCTTCATTCACATAAGCTGTTAGATTGGTTTCTGCAAGTCAGTTGTTAGTAGTAGTTGTTTAGTAGTGTTATCCTCACTTCCTTGTGAGGAAAGTGATCTTTTTTTTCTAAAAAAAACCAAAAAGAGAGAAAGAGGTAGTTACGCCAGTTGATTCATAGTTGTGTGCCCTTAAGGTGCACTGAGCCTGGATGGGCTCTCTCTCTCTGTCTCTGCACTCGTGGAAGCTACATGTGCCTGGTTGTGATTATCACATTAGATTAATCCCTAATCCTTTTATTGGCGGTGGGGGTCGCGAATGCCATAGCAATACACGCTCGCCGTGGGTCTGTGTGAAAGGTTACACTATACCGCTTGTGGCAGAAAGGACTCGCAAGCAGCTATCATGGATTAAAAGGATTAAAAGTGCTTTTTCTTTGTTAGGAATATTCCGAAATTCATATAGACCGTCTGGTATGTTTAATTTAGGGGTATATAACTATATTAGCCATTGATTAGTTTATGGTACAGATTTCCTTTAATAAAGGTGTGGAGGACAACATTAATGAAAGCTTTAAGGGGGTACTACACCCCTGGCCAATTTTGTGCCTATTTTTGCATTTTTCTCAAAAATTATAGCGCATTCGTGACAAGTAAGATATGTATATTATAGGGGCAAGGACTACAACTACTGGAAATGTTATTTTAGCACAGACAAAAGTTGTGGTGTTACAGTCAAAAATGAGGGAAACCAATATTTGATCAATAAATCAATAACTCCTTGCCTTGAGTTGCTGAATTTTCAGTGCAGTAGTTGTAGTCCTTGCCCTTATAATATACATATCTTACTTGTCACCAATGCGCTATAATGTTTGAGAAAAATGCAAAAATAGGCACAAAATTGGCCAGGGGTGTAGTACCCCCTTAACAATATTATAATAAATCATTGTCATCATCAGATTAAGTTATTCACCTGATAATTTAGTATAATGACCCTTGTTATACTTCAATGCCTGCTTATTTGCTATTAACGGCAACTTTTATTTTCTTTCATAAAAAGCAATACTGCGTTGTTAATGTTGAACGTTATTGGAGAAATGGAATATCAAAATGCGCCTAAATACACCATTTCATGACAAAATATGATTCTTATTATGTTTATTCAGAGTCTTTAACGTGTTCGACCTTTATATGCACGTAGTAATAATAAAAAATACGTGAGTTTGAAACCATCTGTACAAATATTTCTTCTAAGGTGCATGATTACAAGTATCACGTTACTTATATAAGTAGGGTGCCTATAAAAGTAAGAAAGTGCAGGATTTTGGCAACAAATCAGCAGGATTACCTCGTGGCATCCAATCAGTATCAGGCCATCCTAATACCTCTCCGTTCTTTTCGTTTTCTTCTATTAAGTATTCCATGAGTGGTTCAAAGTATCGTACCAATGGTCTTGCATCCATGGTACGTTGTCCAGTCACAGATTCTAGAACATCAGGCCATGGCTTGCTGCTGCCTTCTCGTAACATTTGGCTGAAAAACACAATTGGAATTGATGACGCAAGAGCATCTCTTATTTTTAATTATGACATCAACTCTCACGCCGGTTTGTTTACATTCGGCAGTCAGAGCCCACGGGCTGTGACCGCTGAATGTAAACAAACCGCCGTGAGAATTGATGTCGTACGTGAAGAATCTTCGATACTGGCTAGATAATTAACCTCGCCCCGTCACAGGAGAGCGATTTTGAATAGTTAGACGGGTATGCACTCACGGAGTTTGGAAATCACAACTTCTATTGTTGCTCTACTCGGTTCAACGCACACTTATAGCAACGGAGCGACACCTGTTCTAATCTTCTCCTCTTCGTCTTTCATGTTGTTCTTTCTGTTGCAATGCGGAACTTTCTATCTAATAATTTGATAAAATTCGTGTAAGTAGTAGTCCGTGTTTACTATAAAGAGTTTAACATTCTACTCTTGCTTCCGGACAACTAACGTATTGCAAATCGTATGCTATTTTCTTTATCATCTCACAATGTAAACGTAGTGCTCCTTGTTTCGTCATCTTTATTATGATTTTTTGTCACATTTTATGTGGCGTCCCTTCAGATGATCTCAATTATGTCACCAACGTATATTAATGACGTTAATATATTAGTTTGCAAATGCACCAACCCATGTACCAACATCGTAAACCGCGACATTAGGAGTTTTTGGAAGTACATGACTGTAAAGACGAATCCTATTTCATGCATGCCTACACCTCAATGGCAGCCAAAGCTGGGTCCCCGTCGGATACATCCCACCTAAAACATGAAATCCTTGGCGGGGATTTTAAACTGCATTTCATCACCTGTTACACGTATATAATGGAATGATGAAAGTTTACAACACAATACAACATAACATCGATTTTAAGCGGCTCTAATCCACCCAATGGGGCAGTCACAACACCACTTTGGTGCGCCGGGGACCCAGTCATGGCCGAATAAATTCTGACCATCACTTGACTCGTTGGATTCGTCTATAGTTGATCAGAATCTTTTGAGTGGACCATTATCCAAAATGGCAAAAATCTAAAGTTTTGGAATTGTTTACGTTATAGTTCGCTAATCAAACAAAACCTGAATCAACGACGTTAAGCGTATGTAGTATATCTCACAAATAAGAAGTTTTAACAAGATACCTAATGTTTCAACTTATTACTAGTACTATTACTATTACTATGATACATACGCAAGTATTCTGCCGGCTTCTTTAGACCCGTAGATGTCGCATTTATAAAGAGGTCCAGTATGTCCAGACGCATTGCATAGTACATCGTGAAGTTGAAACTCCAATATTTTACTCACAAAATATCTGAAGAAAAGAGTCAGTTAACAATTTTAAATACAGGTATCAATGCTCAGAAAATATCCCAGTTATTTTAGGTACAATTCGTCGACGTTATCAAATAGTGACGTATTCGACATTTTCAACATTTTTGAGAAAATTTGAACAGTAGTTTGTTATACTCTGCTCTATATATTCACCAAAATCCAGGCCTCAAAGTGGCTTAATTAGTAAGATATTAATTGATTCAATTATGTCGAATTTGTAAAACCCCTTAACAAAGTATTTGCCGATCATCTATACTGCGCAAGCCCAGTAAGCCGTACCTGCACTTGGACGAAATTGCCGTTTCACATAGTGACGTATTTGCGACCTTGTCAATGCACGGTAAAATTGCTGTTTTGTCCTTTTTACGTATTTGCCCAACTGTTTCTCATAATGACGTATTTGCACGACGTATTTTATTTAATAGTGAGTTTTTGCTCTGATAGTGATAAGTGAATTACATTGAAAATATGGCATATTTGCATTACTTTTAACCACGTTTTAATCGGCAATAATGTTTTAATTGAGAGTATGCAGCAAATAAAAATCACTTAATTTTCAAATTCTATTTTCTCGAAATGCGTATTTTGCAAACTGGTCAGTATGTAATACGGCCGACGAATTCTTCAGCGTTTCACTTTAAACGTCGAACTGGTTATGCATTGCTTGAAACAATAGTTGTTTTGATATTCTATTGAAAAGTTATAATGAAATGAACTTCCAGATAGAGGATATGAGGATTGTCATATTAAGAATTTGTTAAAATAAAATTCTATTAAACTCACGCTAAGTAAGGAACATCAAAGACTACATGAAGTTTTGACGCTGGGTCAAAATCCTCTGGTGCTCTGGAAATAGGCGGAATTACTCCTTGATATTTCAGCCTGAAATTTTAAAAGAATATATTATTATCCAGGATCAGTTTTTGTATAGGAGATTCGGGACAATAAGCAGTAATCAAATGAGTTAATATTCATATATTCTATTGTACATAGGATGCTTCAGTTTTTACACAAAAAATATTTCATTGAAAAATCTTCCACTTCAAAAAGGATTTCAATCTTCTTAAGCATGTGCAATAAATTAGCATTAAAATTAATCTTATTTTAAAAGCATTTTTGAAATATTTAAGTTTTGACGTACAGTACAATGCTATAATGGTATACTGCACTTATTTAAACCATAATGGATTAAAGAGTTAACACTATTAATACGGAATCACTATTTCACCGTTTTAAAACTATAAAATGTTAAAACTTCAAGGGTTGCAGTTTAAAGCTTGTAACGCGTTTTTGAGATAATGGTTTAAAGAAACTATTGCCGAATTCTTAAAACAGTGCCAAGTTGAAAGCTTTTAAACCTATATCAGAAGGGATGATAATGTTAAGCAACACATCAATATTTTTTTAAAATATTTAAAGATTTTTTAATCGCCGGCACGGGTCTCCAGGATTACGTGAGGCACGATTTTGATTGACCGCTTCAAAGTGCCTTCTAGCGTATATAAGGCTCCTTTTCGCTTACCTCAAATTCCACCACTCCTCATTATACGAGCTTTTAGGTATTCTTCCATCAAATACGGCCCATCGCCATTTGTCTACTAGAAGACCAAATGGTAGAAAAACGATTTTGTCTAGTGCCATATTCATAAGAAAGTTGAGATCCGACTCTAAAAATAAAGATGTTAAATACAAGATTTCAGGTAAGATTAAACTGATTCACACAAGCAATGATTTTTACTCACAAAAATGTTCGAGTCACATCCGTGAAGCTCTTCTTCAGTTGTTATCGGAGACGTTGGTTGACCGGTCACGTGACCCAGGGAGTAGACCCGAATCACGTGACCTGATGAGCGGCCGATAGACGTCTGGCAGATGATGTCTTCCCTGGTCCTTATTCAGGTCTGGTTCTGTGGCTTGGATGTAAATAGCCTCCTTAACGCCTCTTTCAAACCATCTACTTTCAGAGTCTATAATTTTCACATTCTGAGATGTGAATCTATGTCTTTGTTGGCGCATATGGGCACCTAAGGTCACCTTTAAATACAAGTTTAAAGGCGACCTTCAAACACTTTCTGTCAGATTCAATAAATCATTTGCTTTTATTCAATTTATACTGAAAAGAATATATTCTACCAATGAGTGCCTACCTAATGTGATTAGAGTATTATTTTATGATATGCTGTAAAACCACTTACTGTAAAAGCTACTTGATTGGGGATTCCCCATTTTATTTTACATCCAGAAAAGGTATCAACTTTGATTTAACAATCTCTCTTGGAAGAAACATAGTAGTTGGCGCAATGAAATGGTAGTTGGCACAATGTTTTCTGATAGATAGATAGATAGATTGCGCCCAAGGACACACAACAGTCGGCGGTTTTTACAGTTAAATGACATCCCGAATGATATATACAGGGTGTCCCAGAATGACTTATACCAGTGTTTGAACAAAATATCAAAACTATAATATAGCCAACAGTGTATCTAATCTTAATGAGTGCAATACAATGACACACATGTCTCCTACTTATTCTGTGACTTTCGTGGAAATAGCTTGATTCGTTTTGGCGGGATATTGCTATTACTGAAATTGGACGAAAACTTGATGTGTGTAATTTACAGTGCAAATTACAGTAAACGTGGATCCTTTATCACCATCGTCCAGCTGCACTGTGCAATATATTGGAGAAATCCCACATTCCTTTATACAGGAAATATACCAAATTTGGCACAGATGTAGAGCTTACAAAGCTGAATAATTCTTGATATGGGATAATTTCATTATGACATCAGATATTTAGGTTTAAAAACATACTTTTTATGTATTTTTTAGCACAATATTTACCCTAATCTAAAAAATCTGAGAAAGCTAAATATATGTAAAATTTAAAATGTAAAACAATTATGACCCATAGAAATGCCATTCGTATCTAAAAAAATTCCATCTTTCCCGGTATAAATCATTCTGGGACACCCTGTAGAAATTATTGACAGAACTGCTTCCTGAAACTTTGGACAATACAACTAAATATCTCCGCACCCTGTGTTTTATGGTTAGAATTTGGGGCTACAGTTAACAGGCAAGGGTTTAGTGTTACTATTATTAAGATGTGGCAGGGTATTATTAAATATTAAAAGATACTTTTTTCATATTTTTACATTCTTACGTGTACTTCTAGATAACTTCAGTTGGGAGTGCAATATTTGTACTTTTAGGCTGGAACATTATGAAGAAGATAACAGAAACCCTTCTATTCAACTTAATAAGTTATCTGCTCTTATCATAATATTTCTCAGAGGAGTTTTAAATACAGTAAGCCAAAGAATATCCTAAATAAAGACATATCATTCGTTGAAATTGTTTAAGAAATAACGACACGACGATCCAAAAATCCAAGGAAGATGCCAATTTAAAGGTTGCAGTTTGTGCCATTGCATGCCCTTTTGATTTGTACACAGAGCGTTCGCGAACAAGTGAACTAGCGCCGTGCTTCCATTGATTATCACGTCAAAACTAGCGTTATGCTTTCATTGATTAGAACACGAAAGTGCAACTTTTGATTTCGTCTCTTCATTAGGTTTTAGATCACCGTTTCTTTAATTCTCAACCAATTTCAACAAATAAGGACTTGAATCAGAGTTCAAGAGTACAGGTATTGGCTGATTGTTTTAATTTTGACATATTTGTCTTTATTTAGAATATACAGGGGTGAACACAAGTGGTACCTTAATTCTTTGGTTTACTGTACAACAAGCTGCATGGTGTTTATTTATCTCGGTATTGTAAAACAGCAGTTCATATAAATTTCACGATTATTTTTTAAATTTAATTACCCACGATTTATGACGTTTCCGCATGGCTGTATGTGTGAAATTGCAATTACTAATGAACATTTAATGTTCATTTTTAAATGTGTTTGGAAGATCGGTTACGGGAAGTAGGTGATGGTGGTGTGGTAGATTGTTTCCAATGAGTGCCAATTAATGTGCCACTATAATGTGACGGGATTTTGAATAGATGCACGGGCGTATGATACGTACGATTGGAAATGGCAAACTATCTATATGGTTATTCAGTGCAGAATTGTGTTGGAAAATACGACGCATTTTTCAAGCAACGTTTGCGTGGGAGATATTTTAGAATTAACCCGATTATTGACGTTACATTTTTCTGGGCTAATAGACGATTTCTGAGGTGTTTAAAGTCTTGATTCTGAAAATGAAAGTGCAATGTTGGTCACAAGAGTATAATAAGTTTAGTTTTTTGGAACAAAGCAAAGTGGGTGGAATGGTTAAGGCTTGATGACACATAAGTCATGTATGATTTTGTGCCAACCCAATGCAATCAAGTATAAAATGTAACATACCAGGGTCATCGACAACTTCATCTAACAGTCCAACCGATTGAAGATGCTGTGGTGTGTTGACTGAAAGCGCGATAACGTCGCCCACAGCTTCGTGAAATCCGGGATTAGCTCCCTCCCTGAACAGCACAGGTAGATGCTTGTAATGCAGATGATATTGCGTGTGTCCCATTTCATGGTGAATAATATTAAAGTATGCTTGGTTGATCTCTGTGCACATTTTTATTCTGATGAAAAACAAAACAATCTTGTGCTGAGCATTTATACGGTGGAGGATTTTTGTCATTTAGGCATTCTTCTTTTGTTCTGCTCAGCTCTTTCAATGACACACACACTACACAAAAATATTGCAACATTTTTGCAAAAGAAGAATTCCGCGAACAGTAAATGAACAATGCTCCATAATCTTGTCTATTTCACATGGCGTACTGAATGGAAATTATATTCTTTCCATGAAATAAGTACAATGGATGAAAGGTGTCACTTGTGGTGACATCACGGAAATCTGTTTGAATACAGAGACTAAGAAACTTTAGTCCACAAAATGGCTAGAATACTCTAGATGCCTTCAGAATGGACAAATGTATTAATTGGTTTCTGCAAGGTATCAGGAAAATGGTCACTGAAGACATTTGCACGGATAAGTCTTGCAATGGGATACCCGGGAATTTCAATATGGTTACGTGGTAATTTCATAAAAAACATAAGGTAAAGGTAAAGGTAAAGGTAAAGGAGACGATCCTGTAAACAGTGATCGGAGTGCCCATCTCTCTTTCATTGGCGATTGGGCCAGACTCCTCCATGTAATGTTGCTATAGGGGGATCGCTACACCTCCTTCACAGCGAGTCTGTTACCTTCCCAGCATTTAAGAATGCCGGTACCCATTTATACACCTGGGTAGAGAGGAGTGCCTTACTCAAGGGCACAACACGATGGCGTCGCCGGGGCTCGAACATAATGGCATTTAAACCCGTAATTAACATACAAGACAATGTTTCTGGTTCGATCCAAGGCCTTATTGAATAGCTGCCTGATCTTTCTTTCTGCTGAGTCCCTCAGACCTTGAAAAACCGTTGTTTTCTAATGCGTGTAACTTCTTCCACAAGTCATATCCATGAATCATTTTCCCACCACCATTTACCTGATACCACCTGATACCTTGCAAAAAGCACTATTTCTGAAACGGATTTCTGTGTTTCCCATTGTAAGCACTGGAATAGGCGCATGATTTCATCACAAGTGACACTTTCTATCTCATTATTTATGCTTATCTTACTTATTATATGAACATTTCCATCCCGTATGTCATGTAAATGTGACAGAATATTGGATCAATAATTATATTTACCTTACAGTTTGCGGAATTCATTTTTTGTGTAGTGTGTGTATATATAGGGTATTATCATATTAAATTATGCTCTACTGGTATAGCAGTATTTTCATATATTCTATATTTATTCTGGCTCTGTCAAGTACTGCATGAGTAGCAAACAAGTCCAAGGTTGGTAAAAAATAGAAAACAAAAACAACTTTATCTTACTTGCAGATTAACAATTTCTTGACGTAATATTTTGCAAAAATAACATTGTAACTTGTAAATGTCAAGGGTTTTAAAAGATTCTTTTTTCGTTTGTGAAAACAATGCCATGAGATGGTTAGCCCTTAATCTTCTTCGGCCATAACAATTTTCAGAATATTATAAAAGACAATTATATTTCCCTTCCGTGGTATCATTTTGCAGGCCTGATGTCAAACATAGGTTTTACGTTACCTTAGATGTAAATAATGCTTACTCAAACTTTAATTACCCAAAGTCTCTCCGATTGTAAAAATCTTGAGCTTTAGCGTGACATTGGAATATTCGATTATCGTTTGGTTTCTCAATAATTGATATATTCCAGAACTCCTGTGGCATAGGAAGCAGACCAAGAGAAAGGAAGAACTCTTCAGCAGCTTGGAACAATTTTAGTGCGGTGAAATTCTGTATTGGTGAAAAGTAACATAATTTGGAACGATTTCACATAACAAACAAAGTTATTAAAAATACAAACAGTATTTTTAAAGACCATTCTGTTCATAACTCCTCGCCCCTTCTCCTGATCTGAATTGATTCTTTGATCCATCTTGCTTTTTTCTCTCTAAGATTTTTCTCTCCCCAATTGATAATATGATTAGCCCTGGCTACATGGTCACTAATAGTACGTGTTCGTGTTCTAAGTCACGTGTTTGATTCACTGTTGTCAATGACGTAGAAAAACATAGATCGCTGAGCTCGAGCTGGTACGTTGCCGTTTCATTGACAATCACACACTGAATAAGCCATTATGAAATGAAGGGACCTAACAAAATCAGCATCAAATACAACTAAAATGGAAACTGAATTTACTCTAGCATGTATGGATTAATAAAATTAAATAAATTACTTGTTTTAGCATATTCAACTTTACTGTGTACCATTTTATCAAAAATTGCTGAATAATAAAGGCAAGCACGCTCCTAAATCTAGTTCATTCGCCCGTTGCCATGCGGCGCTACAGGAACGGCGACTGAAGGCGAAATTTCGTAAAGTGGTAGAGTTGTTTAGCGTGGCAACACTGATGAAATACCAGATTCAGACGTGTTTGCCTTTATAATTCAGCAATTTTTTGATAAAGACAATGGTATACTGGGAAATTTAATGCGTTTTAATACATGATTTGTTCAACTTTGGGCACTCTATCCTTTCTACCTCATTGACTGTTGTAGACTGCTAGCAAGACTAATATCGCTACCGGAAGTGACATAACGTCCCGCCAGTCATCAGCTGTTGGATCATCACAACAACATCAAGCTTCGAAAAAGTCAGTGGCTCACTGACGAAACTGTCAGCAAGAAAGTAAGTTTCTTATTGCTTTTGACAAATCAAAAACTTTTAGATTGTATTATTACCAAACCTGATAAACCTGTTCCAAGGTTTTATTAGCTATCTGTACCAGAGCTATTATCTGTATCATATATTCTTTATCATATCAAATCTAAAGGAACATGTAGAATTTACCATTTTGTCGTGGCAAAATATCGAAATAATGAGGTGATTCTTAAAAAGTGGCGCTAAAACTTTGAAATAAAGTCATCTGGGTAAAATTGTTACAAATGGTCAATCACTTACAAAGAATAGATCTAATTTGAAATTATACCTTGCGTTTTAGGACTTCCGATGAATCCACAGTTGGCTTGTCTGGATATGGTAAACATATGTCTAGTAGAACTGCCCAATCCTGAGCCCACATATTACCTAGATAAATAATAAAATTTAATTCATTGAATTGGACAAAATATTAATAATTTTTTTGCTTCAAGACAGATTAACTGATTGATTGACTGATTCGTTTGTTCGTTCACTCGGTCATTCATTCATACTTTCATATCAAGATCTCAGGCCCCGGGAATCAGGCCGTGATAAAAGAAATTTCAATTTCATATTTTTGATCCAAGGGCTTGTAGAGCAAAATTATACACTTGATTGGTTGAGAGTGACATTTCTTTTCCTTGTTCTTTTTCTTCAATTCGGTGTCTTCCTTTTCCCAAAACACCAAACAAATTTAGGTCTTTTTGGGAAAAACAATTCTACTGACCATCCAGGATTTGAACTTGACGCCACAGATGTAGATGATCGAACAATTGTTTGAACATGATAAAAGCTGGAAATTGGACAGTCCTTCAATAGTTTTGATCATATTATCCAAGTATTAAGCTTCTTTCTTAATACAACATACGTTGTCTTTAGGGGCCAACATTACTGGTGTGCGATGGGCAGCCCATAACCCGTTGGCAGTGAATGCTTACATGGAACACTGAGAACGCTCTGCTTTAGCGTCTGCTCCTCACCCACCACGTACCACGTGGTATCGTTATGTGGATGGTACCTTCAGCGTAATTAAATCGGCGCATGTGGAAGAGTTCACGAATCACATGAACAGTCGGGACCCCAATATCGATTTTTTTACGCGCGAGGAAGAGGGAGACGGATACGCTAATCTCTCGGAAACAAGACGGATCGGTGAAAATTTACCGCAAACCTACTCACACGGATCAGTATTTGAAATTTGGCTCGCACCATGCGCTGGAACACAAACTGAGTGTCGAGAGGATGCTTTTATACAGAGCGGAGACGGTTGTTACCAATTCTGATGGTAGATCAAAGGAGATAAGACATGTGAAGTAGGTATTACACGAGAACGGCTATCAAGACTGGACATTGTTCAGGGCTCGTCCTAAACAAAAAGAACAAAATAAGAACAGCGACGAAAATAGCAGCAAGAAGGGAATTTTTATCACCTTGCCTTACGTGGAAGGCCTCTCGGAACAATTACGCATGGCTTTTAACTCAGTAGGTGTTATAACACAGCTTTCAAACCTCAGAATACCCTTCTCAGATCTCTAGTCTCCCCAACAAAGGACAAAAACTGATCAAGAAAAGCAATCTTGTGTTGTGTATGAAATCACCTTGCAAAGACTGTAACTCACTATACACTGGTGAATCTGGACGCAAGCTCGAAAATAGGCTATTAGCAGAACATAAATCAAAAGCGACCAGTTCCAAGCAAAGAGCACCAGATTGACTGGGAAAAATAAAAGTGTTAGAGAGGGAGTCTAAGGACTTCCCTAAAAGACTTAAACTAAAAGACCCAGACTGAACCGTGGCAAAGGGTTAGACATCGACCCCCTGGAACCATGGGGGCGCCACAATATCTTTATGTTTGACGTCTGTGATGTCATCGGAGGTGTCTCAACAACATCACTAGCAACAACAAATCTTCAGAGCAATAACATCCGCTGAAGACACCGGTTGACCCGTTGAACGTGCTCCGGTGAAGTATAACTTTGCTTTCTATGTTTGCAAATGAATATTACAACACCATTTTGACAAAAATGTTGTTGTAGTGATTTTTTTTCATACAAAACATTTTTAAAACCTTTATAAATTATAAAAGCAAAATGTTAATGTCATAAAAACGTTTTAAACACATTTGTGCGTTTTTGGGGTATGTAATTCTTGATGTAATGGTCGGCTCATCGTGATGCTCTCCAAGTGCAGAATTACCAGCATTACCTTTGTTATGCTACATACATATAAATCGTTGCCGGCTAATAATCTGTGCTGCATGTAGTACAGAGTCAGAAAATATGAATAGATGTTTTAAAATTACTAACCTGTAATAGGAACAGGTATCGGACCTCTGAGATTCACATAATCACTTCCATATACATTATAAAGCTTTCGACGAACATAGGCGTGTAAGTGTTGATACAATGGTTGCAACTGCTCATAGAGAAGATCTACCTTTTGTTCAAAGTCGCCTTGTTCGTATGCTGATCGTAAAAATGCACCCCAATCAGGCTGGTCTGAATATTTGTGAAAGATACAGTGAAAAATAGGAATTTGATAAAGAGCAAATGCATTAATAAGTAACTAAGGATGTAAGTATTCAAGTAGCTACAAATAAAAGAAATAAAGAAGTACATATCTAGATAAATAAATATACAGAGTGGTCCAAAAAGAACTTAATATAATTTAAAAGCTTAAGCTATTCCCAATATTGTTACATATTTTACATATATATATATATCTATCTAAAAATATGTGGTGAAACAATAAGCTTAATTAACACAATGGCAGTAGTGTTACGTCTCAAGGTGGAGAATCGTTTTGTGTACACGTAATTCAATGGGATGTGTCCGCCATACGGGATGTGTCCGCGTTGGGCATACATTCAATGGTAAACACCGGGTGAATTTACCAATATGCATGCCTAATGTAATACTGTTGGTAATTGGATACATCCCACTGATTATTGTGTGGACAAAGTGATTTTGGACCCTTTGACATAAAACTGCTCCTGCCATTTTGTTACTTTAGCTTCTCTTTCGCTATTTTTTCACCACGTGCTTTTAGAAAGACATACATTTAGAATATGTAACACTTTTGAGAAAAGCTGCTCTAAACTATTTCACATTGGGTAAAATTCTTTTTAGACCACCCTGTATATATAAGTCAAAATATATCAATATAAACATTTAAGTAAATAAATAAATAAATAAATAAATAAATAAATAAATAAATAAATAAATAAATAAATAAATAAATAAATAAATAAATAAATAAATAAATATAAACAAAGTAATGCAAAATTAAATTTGTATGCAACTGGCAGTTTCATCCATGATGGCATCATCAGGCATACTGGTCTTAAAACTACAGTACAAGCACACACATATATAAATACAATCGTTATACACTTGACATAAACTGCTTGAACCTAAGCTACAATAGTCCATCATAAAAAGAGTTAGTTGAAGTTGCGAAAACCATCAATAATCAGTTGGCCAACCAAGAAAAATGTCATGTTATTCCAAAGTCACTGAGTTTGTATTTTCCCTTATATCTGCATTTTGATACCAGTTCTGAGCGTTTATTTAGGGTTGAGTCTTTATCAGCTGTTAAGATATGATATTTTTCTGATAGGCAAAGATTGCAGCGTTTGGTGAATGGGTTATAGGGGGCAGCTTTCTGTATGATTGACCATTTTTCTTGGTTGGCCAAGTGATTATTGATGGTTTTCGCAACTTCAACTAACTCTTTTTATGATGGACTATTGTAGTTCAAGCAGTTTATGTCAAGTGCATAACGATTGTATTTATATATGTGTGTGCTTGTACTGTAGTTTTAAGACCAGTATGCCTGATGATTCCATCATGGATGAAACTGCCAGTTGCATACAAATTTAATTTTTGCATTACTTCTGTTTATACTTACGCTCTCCTTTACGGATCGAGCACTTTGTTTACTGGCAAGTCAGCTTTATCTACTTCGTAAATAAATAAATAAATAAATAAATAAATAAATAAATAAATAAATAAATAAATAAATAAATAAATAAATAAATAAATAAAACACCATTTTGACATTTCGTAAATTCTAGCGGTTGCCAGGGAATGGATCCAAAATGCCTCCACCTCTTGAAATAAAGCTTATAATTCATGTGAGTAAAGTATTTCATTGCTATATAGGATGGTGTAATTAAGAGAATAATAAGTCTGACGTATGTTGATTATACTCGACAATGGAGGTTAAAAAACAACCACTGTTGCGCATCTTACGTCCCTTGTCGATCAAACGCCCACGACCCGTAATTGGTTAGATGCAACGTAACCAGGGGAGTATTATTAAGACTAAAATACCGAAGTTCCTCATAAATAAACATGGATTTGCTCTGACGAAAGGATGAGTATTGCACTCGGACACCTTTTGATATTCGCAACCTTTCTGGACACTCATTCTGAATTCACAGATGTATAATAACAAATCTGCAGAGCATTCGGTGTTAATTTGTAGCGTGGTTTATCCTAGCTGAGCTGGTAATTACTTACTAAACCATGCCAAAATGACCTATAGAAGATATGCCACCCCCACACACGTAACTTGACTTAAAGGTCAAATTAATTGCTGTTTTTTAAATCTTGGACGGTGCAAATGCTGAAATCCCAGAGTAGTCTTGAGAATGAGCCTCTTATTTAGTATTTAGAGCGTTTTGTCATGTTTCAATTGAATCATTTTTACAATTGAATGGGGCTAAATAACGATTTAATCAGTCTAAGCCCCATCTGAAATGCGAGACCAAAATCAATTTTTAATAAAAGTGGTATCACTAAATAAAACAGCTGTATATGGTAACTTTATTAGATTTCGTTTTTAATTAATAATACAAAATCTACATTTTTTGTACAAACTTACAGGATGGTATCGTATTATTCTTCTATTTAATTGTGTCAACTTTGAATTCATCGGTTAAGAACCTTTTGAAACATTAGAAAAAGTTGGAAGACATCTTCCATTCACCCGTATGTGGTGAATTGACTACGTAATAATCACACACCCAAGGGTATAGGCCAACTGCACGTATCCACTCCTTTCGAAAGCCGTATCTTGCTAAACAAATGTATTTAGGTCAAAATACCATAATTAATATTGATTTGAATATGTTAAAAAAAACACCTTAACAAACCGACTCACGTACTGATGTAATTTAAACCAAGCATTTTGACTGTTTTATAGTTTACTGGAGTCAAACCTACGTTATGTGACACAAAACACTGACAAATAAAAGTTTAGCTTTGTGAAGAAACTTTTATATATAGTAATGCCTTATCCTTAACACAGCTAGAGAAACTGCAACTGACGGGTAATGACGGAGATAATAATATGAATAAAACAAACTTTTCGCTGAACAAAGAACGACCTTTGACCTGACATAAGGTAAGGTCAACACTAATTGAATTAGACTAGACTTCCAGTCTTTTGTTAACCTAACTACAGTGAATCAAGACCCGATAATGTCATTGCTACCATTCATACTAAAGTTCATAAAAATTCACTCGATAGTATCGACCATAATGTATATTCGAGCCAAATTTGGACACCATCCGGATATTTTCCTTCATCTACCTTGCAATATTCATAAATTTTGGCTATAATGCCCATACTTGGCAAACAGGCCGATGGTGCTTATTTCACAAATTTACAGCTATCTTCTCTTTAGATGTTTACTGAGGTATGTAGAGCATGGCCTTCAACACGTAAAATTGCGAAGGCTATTTAGCATAATAAAGGTTTAGTTCCCGATACAACGTGGAGGAAGAAAACTGATTATTTGCATAATACACTATTTGTGTGTGATTAAATCCCTTTCTATCGCATTGTGTATAAATGATATGTCATTTCCAATTGTATTGGCTGTGGACGGCGAGATGTAAATTGGGTGATGATGTCACAGCTCATTACAGTTTGTCACTCGGTTTATGGTAACTTGTTGTAATGATAAGTGAATAAACATGGCAGATAAGATATGATTTATTCAAACCAATAACACCAAGTTTTTGCAATGAGCACCGGGCTTCATATTTCTCGTAATTGTATAATATGTCAATTTCATTTGTGTCAAATGGTAGGAATTAATACACACATGGTATTGTTACAAGCTGAAAATTTAAACACAACTTGGGTCTGGTAACTCGCCTTATTTCTAAACAAGTAAATATCCAAATATTATCTGACAAAAATTTAATAAACTGCTTTTGAAGTGTTTTAAAAGCATTTTGGCAAATCTTTTCTACCTCAAAATTTATTTTCAAAAGTGGAATCCCGGGGATGCAGCGGTAATGTGCTGTCAGGTCTGTAACTAATTTAATGGCCGGAGCCTTTTGTCTGAAACAATGTGACCACTTTTATGAATAGCCTGTCGGCAAATCAGTTCAGCACAAAGGATGTGTTAAGTAATTTATTGTTTTTCCGTGTTTATTACAACCTCCTTGAGGTATATGCATTGTACGAAGTATTACCGCTATCACCGGTATCTGAAGTAGTGGTTTCAACAAGAATGAAATCAGCAAGGGTGTAAACTTACAAAGTACATAAAATTGTTATGTCTTTCATAGTAAACATCTACCAAAAAGTAATTACCCCCTTTAAATAATGGTCATTAATTCCTATACGGTTAACAGTATGCCAAACTTGGAACATGCAGTCGAAGCACAAGTTATTTCTGCGCATTATGACACCTGATTGTTGCAATGGTCCTAATATTCATGTCGCAGCGTACTGAAAGTTGCAGCAAAATCCTATTTCCTTGTATTTAGTGTCCATGCACGTGCTTTATCTTTTTCGAATTGTAACATTCAGTCATTCTTGCTTTAATTTTTTTATTATGGTCGATTGCTGTGATATTCCCACATAATATTAAAGCTAAATATAGCTTCGCCTGACATCCTATTTAAAACTATTCAAACTATTTAAAGGCCTTTTTCGTCTAGCGATGTTGTTGCAGATGTCACAACATTAAAATACATGGCTTAACATTGAAGTCACATACACATACCATTTGCGAACGCAGCCTTGTTTTTCAATTCCACATACTGGGCATAATTGTCGAGATTGCCCGGTCCCACCGCATCCCTCCAGGCCTTCCATGCCCAAACAACATCGTCATAATTGCGAGAATACGCCAGAATGTTGTAAAGATCTGTCACAAAAAGACAAAATGAAAACATGCAAAATTTTGCTGATAAAAATGTGCGTATAATAACCCCAGTTAGGTTTAATATGATTGAACTATGCAAAATATAATGACTGAAATAGTTTAATAATTATAGCGTAGAGCCTTACGTTATTAAACTCACACAACCTCTGACCTAAACAAAATACTATTTCCGGTATTACAGGGTGACTGAATCAACAAATACCTTAAAGCATTTTAGTTCAAAATAAAGTTGAATTTTACAGTTGTTGAAACTTTCTATACGTGATTATTCAATAGTCAACTGCAAAACCTTTTTTATTTGATTTATTTGACTCTACTTTAAACTTTGAACTAAATTAAAACGATGTATCGAGATCTTCCACTCACATACCTGGCTCCAAATTTAGACATTCACCATCCGGTTTACACACATCTGCAGTAGTAAATGTGTATTGCATCGTCCCCAAGATTTCAGTAAACTGTCAATAATAGTAATTATCAAGAGCACACAACTTAATTTCTTAACGTGGAAATTATCAAATGAATTTTGAAAATACAAACAAGAAATCAGTGGGAATATACTGAGTACGTACAAAAACGGTATTAAGAGTAGTATTGCGTACCAATCAAAGAAAATCAAAAATAGTTGGCAGACTTCAAAAAATGGAATTTCTTCTTACTTTATATCAGGATGCAACTTTGGTCAAAGTCTACAAAAAGCAAAATTATCTCATCACTGCACCTTCGTTACCATAGCAACGGCCAAAACATCAAAATGACCGGTTTTAGACTATTTCGGCACTTTTACAAGGCTAAAAAAATAACAAGTTTCAGGATTCACCATATAAAGGAAAAATAGAAGTAAACCTTGAGAGTTCCACGACATAATTGGCAACATCTAAGCTTTTTAAAAATACAGTTGTTTTAACAAACAGTCTGTCCTACTTGGGATATTCCATTGTTTCAAATAGGGGTGTTTTTCGTAATTTTTGACTTTCTGAAATATAGCAATATTCAATGAGCTGTAACCCCCAAAGTGGTGCTTTTTATATGTTATATTTTTCAGTGTGGCTGGACTAGATAGTACTGTACCCAAATAAATAAAAAAAGTTCTGGTAATTTTAATATAGACAAACAGTGTTGCCATAAAGATAGGTATTTTTCCATAAAATAAGAGTTAGACCAGGTTAAAAATGTTACCACACATGAAAGGAAACATTCTCACATAGTTTTTCTGGACCAGTTTTTCATGAGCAACAAGAATTTATGAGGTAAAAATAAAAACCATGTATCCTGAGAACTTCCTGTGAGGGTGCTTTATTCAAAATGGCTGCCAAAATCCAATGAAAAGCTACTATACGTTTAAAAAGGTCGCATAAAAGATAAAAGTGACTAGATTTCGGATTTGTATTGATGAAAGTAATGTATAACTATGTCAAGGTATTAATAGAATGGTACCAACAGGTCACAGTTGGGAACGCTTTTCAAAATGGCCGCCAAAATCCAATGAAAAGCATATATATGGTTAAAATAGTCACTTATGAGGTATGATTGCAGTGGCGTAACGTCATAGGGGCACGGGGTTACATGGCCCCTAATCGATCTGAATTTTAAGAATCCCAAAAACGGACTGCCACCCATATTGGTTGGTGCCTCCCATATGATAACTGGTGCTACGCCACTGTATATGCTTGACCAGATTTTGGTTAAGCATTGATAGCAGTAATGTAAATATACGTCAAGATATTAATAGGAAGGTGCCAGGAGGTCACAGCTGAGGGCACTTTTCAAAATGTCGGACCAACATAGTACACCGTTAAACTTAAAATAGTTACTTAAAAAGAGGTATAATTGACCAGATCTTGAATTAATATTGATCCCAGTACAGTAAAATTAAGTCAATGTAATAATAGGAAGATACCGGGGGTCACAGTTGAGGTTGCCTTTCAAAATGGCCACCAAAAAGAGCTGCATGATATCAGCCACAAAGCCACAGATAAAAGTGTTAAGAAAGAAAGTTGTCTTTGATAAGAGAATGTAATAGTTGTCTTTGATGAATCATTCAATAGTTGTCTTTGATCATTGTCACCTCTAAGCAAGTGTTTCAGAGTGCTATATAGCGAGCTACAAAGTGCTATATAGCGAGTCAAGATGGCTAATATGATTACCAAATCTCCAAAATGACCACCAGAGAATTGTCCCTATGTATTGACTATTGACAAAGGGCAGGATATTTACTTCATACTCTTCTTGGTTTCACTGAATTCTTTTATTGTGTGTTTATCTTCGAGATCACTCACATCGATATCACTACATTAAGAAAATTATTCTTCATTATCTAGCCTATCTGAAATCAAAGCGGCATATAGGTCATATATATCTTCTTTTGTGAAAACGTTGCATTCTCTGAAAAGAAGATAGCTGCACTTTGAGTCTGCTAAAACCTTTTCCTTCTTTGACACCAATATACTGCTTTGTTCTCGATGTTGGTAAAGAAACTGTTGAAATCACAAGACAACTGTGATTACCTGGCGATAACTTTGGATGTCATTATTGTCATACCTCTTGTTTGTCTCTCAACATACTTGATGCTTTATGTCAAGGAAAAATGCAACAATGATCAATTGTCTTGCATATAGGCCTACTGGCAAAAGCGAAATCCTCATACATGACTGGTACATGCAGGTGTAAATGTCCTGACTAAAGTCATCGGGTCAACGGCACATGCAATGCCAGTTGCCTCTGCTGTAACTTCAAGAAGCAAAGTTAAAAAGTGACACGCTGGCCTATTCAAAACAACACGGACTAGACATCTGGTTTGAGAGTGGTAAATGGCTAATTTGTGTGTGCCTTTGATTTAAAAGAAAAGGAACAAAAGAAAACTGAAACAAAAGAGCTGACAAAAATACAAGTTATGAAAAGTACAGAGAAGTAAAAACTGAAATAAATATTGCTTTAAAATAAAGCTTCATCGAAGAAACTGTGTAGTCTCTTTGTTGCGCTTGTTGGAATCTTATTGCACATCGTATAGGCAAATTAATTTGTCACTTTTAAAACTGGACCTTCGTCTATTCAATTGCTTGTAATTTTTCTTCTTGAGGTCACATTGGATTCAATGTGGTGTCATAATGTGCAGGATTAGATAGTGCATCTATTAAAAACCCAATTTACCCCAATATGGTTAAGTTTTGAAATAATTGTGCTTATTTTTCCAAGTGCAACTTGGATCGGGGGGGGGGGCTCTCAACTTTAGAAGTGACGGGTATGTGCCTACCAGTGTCGCGAAGTAGGGGCCTATCGGTAACAAAGCGTTATTTTAAAAAAGGGGGTCATTGGGTACAAACAAAATAAAAAAGTGGGTCATTGGGTATAATATTTTGAAAAAAGGGGTCATCATAATACTATTTACAGAGTGTCCGTCCGTCCGTCCGTCCGTCCGCGCGCTATCGCGTCGCGCATAGCACTTTCGCTGAGTCCGCGCGCTATTGCGTCGAGCGGAGCGCTTGCGCTGAGTCTGCGCGCTATCGCGTGCACGCGGATCGCTTTCGCTGAGTAGCAACGGGTAGCAGTGTGTGCAACTGAAAGCATTAGGCCTAACAGTGTGACTACCAGGTGCATCTCATCGGACCAATAGGCCTATTTCAATACGGAACGAGTGCATAGGCCTATTTCAGTAGAACATGACTATTTCCGTGGTCCTCCAAAATGGTTAACATTAAAATAATCAGTTATGGTAAGGCATTATAACCCGTTATATTAGGCGTTATTGCGTTTACTAATTTCGGGGTATTTTCGGGATCCTCCTTGGAAGACGTAGGCCTAGGCCTATATCATAGTAGTCAAAAAGGTCAGGGCAGGTATATTGGTATTAGACATAGGCCTATTACAAGAACTGCCCGATCCGAGAACCGCGAAATCTAGTTGAGTATAAGATTTCAAAAAATGGGTCATCGGGTAGAAATTTTTGAAAAAAATGGAGCAAAATTTGAAAGTTTTGACATTATTTTGTTGCATTTTGATGACGTTCTTCTAGAAAAAGGGGGCATTGGGTAGCCGCAACCAAAAAAAAGAGGGGTCATCGGGTATGACTTAAAAAAGGGGGTCATCGGGTATGACTTTTAAAAAAGGGGGTCATCGGGTATTAGTCGACTTTAAAAGAGGGTTGACAGGCACATACCGTCGCTTCCAAAGTTGAGTGGCCCCCTGGGGTAAGGATACTTTCTTAGTGCAGTATATTTAGTTATTGCCCTTTGTGAACATAAATTATTCCTGTGGACATTTTAGTGGTCATCTTGACTTGGTGACTCGTTCTTTTGCACCCTCAAAACGATAACTTAGAGGTGACAATGATTGAAGACTACGATTACATCAAAGACAACTATTTCAATGTTTCAAATATTTTTTCAATAACATTATCTGAGGCTTTGTGGCTGATTATACTGTACTTTGATAAATATTAATCCAAATTCAGTTCAATTATGCCTCTTAAGTGACGGTGTACCATATATATAAGCTTTTCATTGGATTTGGCAGCCATTTTGAAAGCGTCCTCAACTGTGACTTCCTGGTAGCTACCTATTGAAATTTTAATTTAGCGTTACATTACTGTCATCAATACTTAAACTGAAAATCTGGTCAATTATACCTCATAATTGACTATGGTAACTGTATAATGCTTTTCTTTGAATTTTGGTGGCCATTTTGAAAAGCGTCCCCAACTGTGACCTCCTGGTACCTTCTTATTAATATACCAACTTATTTATACATTACTTTCATAAATACAAATCCATAATCTAACAAATTCTATCTTTTATCCACCTATTTTAAGAGCATAATTGCTTTTCATTGGATTTTGGCAGCCATTTTGAAAAAAAAGCGCCCTCACAGGAAAGTTTTCAGGATACAGGATTTTTACCTTATACATTCTTGTTCCTCAGTTTCTCCTTTCATGTGTGGGACCTAGCTCATTTTTAACCTGGTCTATTTGGCCGTTTTTCAGCATAGCTGTATGATAGGAAATAACAAGATGAGCAACAGCTTCACTGAGAGACGTTTTTTCTGGCAACACTGTCATTAAAATATTATCAAATCGTGTCTCACTTTACGGTGTATTGATGCCAATTTCTTTTGGTACATTATCAACTCTAATCAGGATTTTCAGTGAAAGTAAATGCTCAAAATCCATATTTTTCCACACTACCTTATAATGTCAACAATCCTAAAAAGTTCAAAGTTTCTGGCAACACTGCTCTCCAGTAAAACAATTACCAGAACTTTTTTTTCTATAGATAGGTAGACCAATACCTTATCTACCTACCCTGCAAAAAATAATTTAAAAAAAGCACCACTTTGGAGGTTACGTCATTTTTTAAAAGATCATTTTTTTCATAATTAAATTAATGAAAAACACCCCTATTTTACAAAATGGTATCTACCATATTGAAATAATTAATTGTTTTGTTTACTTCATTTTTGGAAAGGACAAGGATGGATACTTCATTGTATGGGAGAAGATTATTTTAATTCACGTTCTTCATACAGAAATATGACCTAATATTTAAGCATTTTTCCAGTTGTGAAAAGGGTAAAAATAGTGAAAATTGAGTCAATTCATATTTTGGCCGTTACCATGGTAACCATAGATGAAGAGGTAAAATTTTAACCAAATTTATACATGTTGACTCAATGTCTAACCATGTGCAATGTATAAAGAAAATCGATTTTTTTGAAGTCTGCCACCACATCTTTGATTTTTATACACAAGGTCTCTTAATTTAAAAGGATCTTTAAAATTGTAAAACAACTGAGAGAAAAGCAACAAATAACCCGGGCAAATAACATTATAATTATTTTATTTGGATCATAACCAAAAGATATAGGCTAAACAGTGTTCCGCAAGGATGATTTTCGGGTCAATTTTAGCTTTATTTATGTCTAATGAAATAACTAATACATCTAAAGTATTCGAATTTATACCACAGATGAGACTACCACCAGTTTGGACTCACAAAGTTAGGTAAACCTTATAGAGAATTAATGTAAGTAAGCAGTTAGTTTCAAGCCAATAAATTGTCAGTCAATGTCATCAAAACCAATAACATGATACTAGGTACACCCAAAATGATATCAATGAATAAAGGCTGGCGAATCACACTGGATCTTTAAAAAGGCCCTTTTGCCTTTCAGCATTTTAGTCAATAACGTGTTGTTTTCTCTTTTCGTTGTAATGATTTTCATTTAAAAAAATGTGAACACAATGTGATTTAGCTACTGCCCCAGACAAACCTAATTTAATCGGCATTATTAGCTAACGTGGCTTTCGTGCCAAAGAGGTTGCAATTGCAATGCACTAATGATCGCTCTTTATTAATGTCATTCAGAGCTTCTTTAGGGAATGGTCGAATTATGTTCAAAATGTCATTATTTTGACAAAGTGATGAAGCACATGACTATTATACTTAATACTTGTACTTTAATACATACTAGCTAGCGTAACTGAGTCAGCAAATTAATTTTGCTATGATATATTGTTTTTAATCCAAAGAAAGTTCATTCTTAAATCAAAATCAAAAATCATTCTTAAGAAGCACGTGAGTGACCAACCCCTATAGACTGAACATTTATTCTCTTCAAAGAGTCAATACTTGGATAAGAGTGGATTTCCATTCCAATGCGAATATATTTCCACCCCATTCAGAGCGCATTTTAACCACAAAGGGGTGGATTTCCGCTCCAATTAGAATACATTTCCACCCTATTTAGAGCAAATTATCATTCCAAACATGCCAAAGGATTAGTCAATCATGAATTGTGTATGCATAACTCTTTAAATGTGATTGTACACTTTTACATAATACCGAGTATAGTTTCAAACCTTGTCTTTAATGTATGAGCTAATACTATAGGCAGTACTAAGTTCCTCCTTTTTACATATTTCTACCTGGTATTAATTGATTTACTTCATTCTGTTGTAGGTGTATTTTAAAAATGCAATTTCCAGTTCCTTAGATCCACTTGGAGGAAATAAATCGCGCGTTACAGTGTTTTCATCAAGGTAAATGTTTAACATATGTAATGATCTCATCTTTTTAAACCTAATACTTTGGATCAAAACCCCTTAAAAGTTTGTTTTAGGGAAATTACCTCTTTAAACTTGTCAT
This sequence comes from Amphiura filiformis, assembly GCF_039555335.1. NCBI lineage: Eukaryota > Metazoa > Echinodermata > Ophiuroidea > Amphilepidida > Amphiuridae > Amphiura > Amphiura filiformis. The sequence continues at coordinate 83,471,454 of NC_092628.1, forward strand.
CCGTGAGTGCTGCATCGCCAATATGTAATACTTTATCCAGCTGACGTGAAACATACGGACTGAACCTGCTCCAGTCGAACTGAGATGCATTATTTCTGGCTTCTTTGGTAAAATCTGATTTGATCACTTTTGCTTCTGTCTTAAGAAAACAATAATAAGAAGAGCAATGAATAAGCGTCACATTTTACGAAAACACGAAGTACAACATATCATTGTTATATCATTCTCTACCTATACAGTCATTTTAATGTTTAGTAGAACGTAAGGACACTTGATTTAAAAGCGTACCACATTGAGGCGTTTTTAAATAAGAATATTAAATATTTTGCCACTCAAGTCAAGAGCCACAAGACAGGTACACTTTTTAAAAAAATACTCTCTTTAAAAAATTGATAAAATGCGAAATGCCACTGACAGAGAGCATGATATTTAGCGTTCGAAATGTGTGTATATTTTGTCGGGCTGTAAGCTTTTGCCTTTTTCAGGTTAAATAGGTTTGCCAGTCTAGTGGTACAAAATGACGTTTTAAAATTTCTCACCATCGAACAATGAAAGAATTCTACGAACAAAGTTTATTCAGGGATGAAAACGGCTCATAATTCTCTGGTCATTAGAAAGTCAAAAAAGTTTATAGTTAAATTTGAGGAAAAACAGGGGTCATACAATAGAAAAGGGTTCTATTTGTGAAAAAAAATAAAAATTATTGGTTCTTTCATATCAATTCTAACAAAGCAAAATTGGCACCAGACATGGAGTCATTCGTTACCGAGGTCAAAACAGCGAAAAATGGCATCGCCATGATCACATGCAATACAATGGGCAATTACTTAATTTGCTGTGTTGCATGATGAGTCATTCTAGTTTTATGAATGGCATTCATGCTATAAATGGGGGGGGGGGGGCTAGACGAGTTCAAGTACAAAACTAATAACGCAAGGCTACCTCTAATTTCTCCAGGAGAAAAAAAAATCGCATTGATTTATAGTGCGCTACGCACTAGACGTTGATCCACAGGTGTCAAGCCTTCTTTCTTGAGCCGTCTGCAAGCGTTCGTAGTTTGATTGTCGGAATCGACTTTCTGATACTTGTAACTCTTGATATGAAAACAAAGTTATAACTTATTCATTCGAGAGGTTGCAAAAAAGACGTAGGATCTATAGATAAAAAGTGCCATTTAAGAGTCTCCTTTCTAGTTCTATTGTTATAGATCCCGCGATTAGTAGCGTACGTAATATCAAGTTGTTTTTACAAAGATGGCATTTTTATCTCAATAACCTTTTGGTTTTGTTAAAGAAAATCAATTTTATTCTATTGTCAAGAAATGTTAAAGATGCTAGTGTGACATTTAAAATGATTCTTTTTTTAGAAATATTGTGATGTCATTGCAGTTAAGAGACGTTATTCAGTGTAAGATTCAAAATATTCTATCTGAAGTCGGATCAATTCAAATCTGTAAAATAATTATGACGAATTTAATTTCATTGACGTGCGAGTTTAAATAAGTACACTGAGTCAATTAGAGTCAAGCGGTAGCATGACCAGCAAGTTTTAAAAAAACCCGACTGATAAAGAAGAATAAACAGATGCACCGCGGACTATATTTACACGAAACAAAACGCTATTGTTCTGTGATATTTTTCGCTGGGTACAAAATATATCTAAAACCATGCTAAATCTTATTTACTGTCCAAAGTGTAATATCTTAATAACTCATTAATTCAAAAAGTTACACCAATCTTACAGTCAATCCGATTGTTTGATAATAACAAACATTCTTGTATTATTTCACGTGGTATTTCATAGCCAAAATTAGTGTAAAATCATAGCTAATCATACTGATATCCAGAATCTTTCGTCACTGCTACAGCCATACATGGCTGTCACTGTCGCACTACTTTTTGAGATTCACTTTCAAAATATACCCTAGCATTTTCCTGGATACCCTACATACAAATTCTGGATCCCATTCGCAAAAAAATCAAGTTTTTCACAATTCTTTTATTCTTTCCGGACCACAGGATACATTCATATTAATAAATACTCCACTTTCACACGTCGTTATATCGGGACGTCCCCGTGGCGAAGTGGTTAAGGCCATGGACTTCTAATCCACTTATGAAGTTTTGCCCAAGTTCGAAACTTCCCACCACCTTTTTTTTAAATGTTTTATTAACCAATTTATTGTCATAAATCAAGAATAACACCATTTCGAACATCCATTGCTATTGTGATATTATTTTTTTTTCATCAAACAAACAAGTTTGATTTTTTATTCACATTTAGGCCTAGGCCTAGGGCCTACTTTCACCATCCAGATGCTTTCACCATGCCTGACTATCATGATATCTTCGTCATTTAAAACACATTTATCAGTGGCTCTGTTCACAGCTCAGACTGAAATTATATTTGGAATAAATATTATAAATTGTCACAAATTAAAATCACAAACAGCGAAAGATCGCCAACAACTGCCGCTGAATATTGTTATCCAACTAGATTTCCCCACAGGGCTATAAAGAACCACAAACCGCGAAATTTGGATATACTAGATTGCCCTGCAGGGCTATAAAGAATCACACACCACGAAATATGGATATCCAACAAGCTTAAACTATAAATTAGCTCCCGATAGAGGGCAGGGCTTGATAAGGGAAATTAAAATCACAAACCGCGAAAGATCGCCGACAACCGCCGATTAATAGGGATATCCAACTAGATTGCCCCGCAGGGCTACAAAGAACCACAAACCGCGCAATTTGGATATCCAACCAGATTTCCCACAGGGCTATCGATTATAAAGAACCACAAACCGCGAAATATGGATATCCAACAAATTAAGACCACAAACCGCGAAAGATCAACAACAACTGCCGCTCAATATTGATATCCAACTAGATTGCCCCCAGGGCTATAAAGAACCACAAACCGCGGAATTTCGATATGCAACTAGATTGCCCCACAGGGCTTCAAAGAACCACAAGCCACGAAATATGGATATCCAACAAGCCAGATTATAAAGAGCCACCAACCGCGAAATATGGATATCCAACAAATTAAGACCACAAACCGCGAAAGATCAACAACAACTGCAGCTCAATATTGATATCCAACTAGATTGCCCCGCAGGGCTATAAAGAACCACAAACAGCGAAATTTGGATATGCAACTAGATTGCCCCACATGGCTACAAAGAACCAGAAACCACGAAATATGGATATCCAACAAGCTTAAACTATAAATTAGCTCCCGATAGAGGGCAGGGCTTGATGAAAACCACAAACCACGAAAGATCGCCGACAACTGCCGCTTAATAGGAATATTGAACTAGGTTGCCCTGCAGGGCTACAAAGAACCACAAACATTAAAACACGATTATATTGCCTACTCGGGGCATTTAGACGCTTCCGTAGTATAGACTTAAATATAATGCGCATTTACCAGTTCCGACTTGAAGTAGGCCTAAATCGGACTTACTCTCTGTGTCTCTCTGGCATTGTCAACATTGGGTGTGTGTTGTTCATATTTATATTTTCTTTACATATTTACGTTGCCTTGAATAATTAAAATATATTGATCATTTTGTACGCCTCTTAACATTACAGTCACGTGTGACAAGCAAGTTTTAAAAATAAACGACTGATAAAGTTTTGTTTAATTATTTATTGTCATGAATCCAGAATTGCAACTTCAAACATCTATTTTTCGTTTTATTTGTTTTATGGAGCACATCCTAACCTGATGACTTTCCAAGCTTGGAGCTGCTTGGCTACATTCATAAAAAAGAAAAGAAATCTACCAAAAAAACGTTGACAACGTAAAGAAATCAGCAAGTTTTAAAAAACCCACCTCGGCTCACTTTTTGAAACTTGGTCCCATTTTAAACACCAACAGCAACTCAGTGTTTTTTATTTTATTTCAACAGAACACAGCGTTTCCAACAAGATTACAAGCCTACGTGTTATTTGTTTAATTCAATCATTAATCATGATTATTATAAAACAAAACACAATAGGATATTGGCTTACCGTGCAAGAACAAGATAATAACCTTTCAGGTCGTTCCAGAAAGCTTACAAATTAATATCGCATCTGCACATTAAAGATACATAACACTTCTGGAAATGTTTTAAGTTTATATAAATATGATAAAGTTTAAATCAGTACCTTTTACAAATGGGACCAAGTTTCAAAAAGTGAGCCGAGGTGGGTTTTTTAAACTTGCTGATTTCTTTACGTTGTCAACGTTTTTTGGTAGATTCTCATTACACATATTAAAATGAAAATGCGTAAATGAAAAGCGTAAAGACCCTATTCAACCCCAATTAGGAACAGCGTGCATTCTTCCCACGTGCTTTTGTTTATGTTATTATTCTATAGCCTATATTTAATAAGCGTTCTGACGTTCACAATTGGAAAGCCTTGAATAAAGATCACTATTTAGAGACTTCCTTATATAAAAATTATTCCCAAATCAATTTGATTTTCTGATATAAGGCATAAAGAATGACTTGGCATTTCCAATAATAGTTTATAAATTAGCATAGAAATTACCTTGATTTGACTCTAGTTTTGCTCATACCAATGACATTTCTGTGGAGCTTGATTTGTACAGTTATTTCATCCGTCACTTTGATTATACGGATTTTGCTTCTCGCCTATCATGTCTCTGTATAGGTCGTAAATAGAAATGTTGCGTAGGTTGACTTTCGATCAGAACTTCTGAAAACCTGACAGTAATTCTTGTGCGTTTTAATATATGTTTTAATTTATTGTGACTTTGCGTTAATGTATAGTCATTTGTAAAGCAAAATCATACTTTTTTAGTCCAGTGGACTTACTCATTCCATTTTATTATGTTATTCTGAAGCCGTACATGTTCTGAATGCCATTTAATATGATTACTAATACCCTCGGAAGAACAATAATAATTACTGCACATGGAATGAGTGAATGTTTCAAAATAGGCCGACAGGTCACACATGCAAATATATGCAAATAAGGAATAGAACGTGAAAATAATTAATGTAAGATCAAGGCTGTCGAATTCGGACATCACGTTGAACACGTACGCTAGTATATACAGTATGCACATTGTATTTCATAAATAAAACCGTTTAATGTTATTCTTAACCCCATAATGAAAACATTTGTGTCTCATAACTGCTAAATTATTTGTCTAAAGTATATACAAGTATACTTAATTTTTTTAATTGTTGGTCTAAAGCATATAAAAGTATACATATTTAGAATGGAAAACACTTGACGAAATAAACTTTTCTAGATACCCCTGGCCTAGATATTTATGTCTAGTTTTTGAAAATTAATAAAACTAAATTTTTATTGATGAATTGTTCAGTTATGTTTTCCAAACATATTTGGGTTAAAAATGTTGGGGCTTTGCTATAGTGTGACCTTTAAAATGACTCACGATTTTCAGAAATATTGTGATGTTATTGCAGTTAAGAGAAACTGTTTAGTGTAAACATCAAAACATTATATCTGAAGTAGGAAAAATCATCAATTTAAATCTGCCAAAACATGTAAAATAATTATGACTGACGAATTTGATTTCATTGACGTGGGAGTTTAAATAAGTATATAGAGTCAATTCTCATTAAACATATCAAAATGAAAATACCCTAGCGACTAGCGTTAAGACCCTATTCAACCCCAATTAGGAACAGCGTGCATTCTTCCCACGTGTTTTTGTTTATGTTATTATTCTATAGCCTATAATTTAATAACAGTTCTGACGTTTACAATTTGAAAGCCTGGAATAAAGATCACTATTTAGACACTTCCTTATATGAAACTATTCCCAAATAAATTTGATACTCTGATACAAGGTACAAAGAATGACTTGGCATTTCCAATAATAGTTTATAAATTAGCATAGAAATTACCTTGATTTGACTCTAGTTTTTGCTTATACCAATGACATTTCTGTGGAGCTTGATTTTTACAGTTATTTCATCCGTCACTTTGATTATACGGATTTTGCTTCTCGCCTATCGTATCTCTGGATACTGTATAGGCCGTTAATAGAAATGTTGCGTAGGTTGACTTTCGATCAGAACTTCTGAAATCCTGACAGTTATTCTTGTGCGTTATCATGCATGTTTTAATTTATTGTGACTTTGATTTACAAAGCAAAATCATACTTTTTTTAGTCCAGTGGACTTACTCATTTCATTACATTTTATTATGTTATTCTGAAGCCGTACCTGTTCTGAATAAAATTTACTACGATTACTAATACGCTCGGAAGAACAATAATTGTACATTTTATTGATGAATTGTTTAGTTATGTTTTCCAAACATATTTATGTCAAAAATGTCGGGGCTTTGCTATAGTGTGACCTTTAAAATGACTCAAGATTTTATGACATATTGTGATGTTATTGCAGTTAAGAGAAACAGTTAAGAGAAACTGTTCAATGTAAAAATCAAAACATTATATCTGAAGTCGGAAAAATCATCAATTTAAATCTGCCAAAACATGTAAAATAATTATGACGAATTTGATTTCATTGACGTGCGAGTTTAAATAAGTATATTATAGAGTCAATTTTCATGAAATATATCAAAATGAAAATGCCCTAGTGACTAGCGTAAAGACCCAAATCAACCCCAATTAGGAACAGCGTGCATTCTTCCCACGTGTTTTTGTTTATGTTATTATTCTATAGCCTATAAGCGTTCTGACGTTCACAATTTGAAAGCCTGGAATAAAGATCACTATTGAGAGATTTCCTTATATGAAACTATTCCCAAATCAATTTGATTCTCTGATACAAGGCACAAAGAATGACATGGCATTTCCAACTTTTTATAGGTTATAAATTAGCATAGAAATTACCTTGATTTGACTCTAGTATGTGCTTATACCAATGACATTTCTGTGGAGCTTGATTTTTACAGTTATTTTATCCGTCACTTTGATTATATACGGATTTTGCTTCTCGCCTATCATGTCTCTGGACACTGTGTAGCTGTTAAATGTTGCGTAGGTTGATTTTCGATCAGAACTTCTAAAAACCTGGCAGGAATACTTGTGCGTTATCATGCATGTTTTAATTTATTGTACTTTGCTTTACAAAATGTATAGTCATTTGTAAAGCAAAATCATACTTTTCAGTCCAGTGGACTTACTAATGTTATTCTGAAGCCGTACATGTTCTGAATGATATTTACTATGATTACTAATACCCTCGGAAGAACACATGGAATGAGTGAATGTTTCAAAATAGGCTGACAGGTCACACATGCAAATAGGAATAAAACGTGCTAAATAATTAATGTAAGATCAAGGCTGTCGAATTCGGAAATCACGTTCAACGCGTACGCTAACATACCATATGCACATTGCATTTCATAAATAAAACCTGTTTAATGTTAGTCTTAACCTTTGAATAATGAAAACCTTTGGGCCTCATAACTACTACATTGTTTGTCTAAAGAATATAAAAGTATACATATTTGTTTTAAATTGTTGGTCTAAAGTATACAAAAGTATACATATTTAGAATGGAAAACACTTGACCAAATAAAGTTTTCTAGATATTTATATCTAGTTTTTGAACACTTATAAAACAAACATTGTTTAGTTATGTTGTCCAAACATATTTGGGTCAAAAAAGTTGCGTTTTTTGTTTCTTCGTCACAAATAAATTTGGTAAAAAAAAAAAAATTAAAAAAGCTTTGGAGACAATGCCAAAAAACCAAAAACATTTTAACCCAAGTATATTTGGACAACGTACCAAAACAATTCATCAGTAAATTGATATTAATTGTCAAAAAGTTGATGTAAATAAATATTTAGGAAACATTTAATTCCTGAAGTGTTTGTCATTCTAAATATGTATACGTATATTATATACTTTAAACAATTTAGCCGTTATGAGGCCCAAATGCGCATCGAAAGGTTGGACAATCTATTAAAAGAGAGCATAAAATAATTATGTAATATTTTTTGGGGTTACAGCATTGGTGAGACATAGTAGGTTTGGACATTAAAGATGACATTGTTTTCCGACAAACCAGTACAATTGATATGATAAAAAAGACAAAGACAAAAGACAGCATTGTCATTGTGTTATAGATTTAAAAAAATCTACATTCGTCATTGATGAAAAGGTTAGCAGGTTCGCATTAATCCATCAAATGTCGCGGGTCAAGTTCTGTTTCAACCCCTGCATAGAGCATGTGTCCTACGGAAATAACGAGCCATTTGGTCGAGACTTTTGGTCACGCAACCTGCTACTTATGATCATTGCCAAAAAATACAACAAATACCATACCGACTTTACAAATACAAATGTTTCAAAATTTTTCAAAAACTTTTGTTACTATAAAAGAGCACGTTTTAAAACATTTTGTATAACAACACTGCCAAAACTTTTTTTTTTTCACAAAATGTTGCTGAGGTTAAAACACCACATCAAGTTTTCGAATATGTAAATGTGACAACATTGAACATGATTTGAAAATGATCTTGAATGTGTTCACAGCACGGCTTTAACACGTTCGTATGTTAATAACATTAACATCTGTAAACGTGCTTATCTTAAGCAAAGTAGATTTAAACTGTCATTCAACACAAACATTATATTGAGATATATGTTTGCTTATCTTAATATTTTCTGAACATTCCCTAATAATACTGTACCTTAGCCATTAACGAACGAATTCAAAGTATTTTAATATGAAGTGATACACGTATATAACAGAATAATGGACAGTCAATTGGCCGAGGAGGGGGCTGAAATGGTTGCCTTGGTAATAGATTGTTTTGCCACGGACAACAACACCCCTCGGACACTACTTTATCCCACACTTCCACAGACAGTCATCGAGATGTTAACGAAAGACAAGAGTGACTACGTTGAGAGATAAGTTATTCACTGGAGTAAAGTGGGGCTTAATAGTCACTAGAACATAGCACACACTACATGTACTGCAAAACTTTTTGGTGCACTTTAATTTCACAAACGAATAGGTAAACATGGTAAACAAAGAGACGAACTACGGAAGGGAGAGAAATATAATAAAAGACGAAAGATGATACATAAATAAAAAGAACAATAAATGATTTCCAATGTTCGTAGAACTTTATATAATGTTTTCCTACGTGAAAATTTACTGATTCAAATCGATTCCAAAGACTTCAGCTTAACTACGTAAAACTGTAAATCCCTGAATAGGTCTCGGGAATGTGTTTATTTGTACGTCTTTTATTTGAAAACACGCTACCATATCCTTCATTACGGTGCACTGACCACCTGTGCATTATGCCAAAGTGCAAGGGTTCAAAGAATAATGATAAAAAGACTAAGGAACACTTTAACTTCTTTAAATGGACCAAAGAATTCATTTTGAAACATGTGTCAGAACACATTATCCTTAAACGTAATTGTGGTAAAAGAAACCCTTCAAAATGGCAATAACCTCTTCCTGGAAATTTGCTTCACTTATAAAGATATACTAAAGAGTAATTGTTAAAACGAAGAAATTGATTAAAAACAGATTGTAACAAAAATTTTAAAAAAATGCAAAAATACAATTCGTGGTTTGTCGGATTTAAATCCTCTATGCCCAATCGGCGGAATATTAAGTTTTGATTTTCACAACTGCAAGGTTGTCACAACGGAACGATTTCGATATCTAATTTCATCACTTTTTACTACGTCAATGTGTTTATAAATAGTCAAGTAAATGATTTTAACAATGTATTTTTAACAAATTCAATTCAGGCTTTCTTCCAAAAACTTTCATAATACAGTTAACCTCGTGACATAGACATCAATCAGTACAGTAAATAGCATTACCAATTTGTTGATCACATTTATCTGAAATGATTAAAAAAAACCACCCAAAAGTGTATTAACAAGACGATCTTAGACAATGTTGGATAATCAAATTCACATTATTATTAAATGTATTCAAATCTGGTCAACGACCTTTTGCCGCCAGATCATTAGATCTATATGCACCTATAGGGCGATACTGTAGCATCTAAAATAAAAGTTAGTCCAGTTGATCAGTTTTTAAATAAATAAAATATAGTCGTATTACCGTTAAAAATGAACAAATAAGTCAATAAATTGATAAATATATAAATGAAATAAATAAATAAATAAATAAATAAATAAATAAATAAATAAATAAATAAATAAATAAATAAATAAATAAATAAATAAATAAATAAATAAATAAATAAATAAACACATAAATAGATTTTAAAAACAATCTTATTTAAACATTATTGCCGTTGATTCATTTGTGATCATATTGCGTGATTGAGTCACAGGAATACTTTTAAATACTATTTCCTTTTCGCGCGTTATTTCCCAAAGGTGAACCTCTTGCCAAACTTTTAACTGAATATACTCACCAGCAAGTTCTTATTGTGTTGAGTAATATTGATGTAGAAATTCCATTCAGCCAATGATTCTTGATGGTAAATTATCTCTGCCCTTTTATTGAATTGATTTAAGAACTCAATTGCTTCAGTCTCGTTTTTGTTAAGTTGTTGGTTTGCCAGCTTAGGGTTGGAATCCGACGCTATAGTTCCCTGACATTTCGACACGCAAAAGATGAACGCTATATGTATGCATATCATTAATACCAGCTGTAAGCGATACATTGTTGGTGCTTATTATCTATGTTGACATTTAATTCAAATAGAATGTCTCCGCTCGCAGGATCCAGTTGTAAACTCCGCTATGGCATCCTCGGTTAAGTGAGCTCCCATGTAAGTTCTTTTTATTGAGTCGTAATAACTAACAGTCAGTAACAGTTCACAAAATTTCACTGCAGAACAATTGAAAACCAATTGCTGTTATGTTCCATAGCTCGTGGTTCAGGTAGTGAACAAATAGAATTTGTGCTTATTACCGGTTGATTTGCACTTGAACATGTCTCGAGGTATTCAGGGGCTGACAAGTCGCCAATGCGTGGAAGATACCTTTTCATGTAATTAATCGCGCGTTAACTTTTGCATTGAAAAATTCACGACACTATAGTTTACGCCAGCCTCAAGTTTCAACTATGCCCAGCCGCTGTTCGTGTGTATGTGTGTAGCCTCGTACACAAGTAAATATAGTAAATGCATTGGGATCGAGTATCCAGAAGTCAACCAAAAATTAAACAGTTAAACGATGAGCCAATTGATTCAGAGAATAGTGTGAGTAAGTTATTTAGTAATGAACGTGTGCTACTGAAACCATCTTAAGGAACAAGTACTACCTTTAAAAAGACAATATGCCATGGATAAAGATCATGTTTTATTATTTTTGGTATGTACCTGGAATGCAATAGGAGAACGTGAAGTGGTATCAGAAGTATAGTAATAATAATGGAAGTTACAGTAGGGGCTTATTTAATAAGTACTGAGTGGTAGTAAACGTAGTACCGAAGAGGTAAAAAATTAAGAAAAATCGGTAAAGAGGTAACCTAGTCGTAAGTTGGACCAAGTTAATACTAGCAGTACTAGTAGCAAGTAAAAGTATACATAGTAAATAGATATAATAATAGAAATGGTATAGTCATAGCAGTTGGTATTTTCTACTGGCGCTCGGGTAAATGATGCGTGAAAATTTAGCGTTAATTCTATATTATAGAATAGCAAAAAAAACAAACAATTTAAATTAAGAAATAATTGATTTATACGGTTATGCTTAATTGCATTTCCTGACTCATAAATAGGCTCACGGGTACCGGAGCTCTACGTCCGCGCCTGCATGAAGAAATATGAGAAGTAGTAGCCAAAGCAGAAATCAGAGCAGTAGAAGTAGCAGTACTCTTTTAGAAGAACAGTTGTTCTTCATAGGTTCAATCAAATATTTTTTCACCCAATACCGTTTAACAGAGTATATTGCATTTCATAAGGAAAGTGCACGACCGGCCATCCTATGATACTACCACATGGGTTTGGTCATCAGGCCCCAGGCTCTATCACATTAAGCATGTTAAGGAATGCTTGGATCGAGGGCAACAGTTTGAACTATAACATGGAAAGTATGTGGTGTAAGGAGAACTGCAGGTCATTTAACTATATTACAAACCATAATGACCGAGCAATGAAGGCATTTAACGTGCACTGATCCACCAATCTCGAGCTTTTAGGTTCCCAAAAATTAATTGCTTCAAAATCTGCATAAATATGTTCTCTATGCTAAAGCGTTTGAAATGTAAAACATTCGAAGGTGTTTCAGACCCTTCTAAATTTTGACAAGAAATAATTTACATAATTATTACAAACACAACTCAAAAAGGAAGTCCTTACTCCGATGATCCGTTGTTACAGTAAATCTTAACCTGATCATGTGATAACAATTTGATTGATACGGTCGTATGGAGAATTTGAGGTCTATGTAGGCTCTGATGTAGGCCAAATGCGGCAAATTTGAAATTGAGATAAAGGTTAAAGTATGGAGTATTAAAAAATATATTAGAAAATAGACATCACAAAACTTCAGAACTTTAGAACCAAGGGGGCATTTTTGATAATTGAGTTATCATAATTATTACCTTGTGCAAACACTAAGGCTATCATAATGAAAACACCATATTTGGTTCGAAAGTTCTGTTTGTTGACAAATAATATTGACACAATGAAATTTGGTGCGTTTTCAGTCCGGGGGCACTTCAATATGAAATGGATATGGGCTGATACTTTCACAGTAAGGAGCATTTGATGAGAAATATGGGGTTATTGGTTGAGAACATGACCTTTTTTAAATGGAACCTTTGGGTGAGAGCCGAAACAGTGCCAGAGAAACTTCGAACATTGAATTTTTAGCTCTAAATGGCTTAAAATTTTGTTTTTTCAAAATAAGTAACAAAATCAGTGATAAATGAAAGTTGCTGTTCAAATTGAAAAATAAGGGTCTTGAGTGACAGATCAAATGGAAAAATAGGGGTCTTCGGGTGACAGAGCACGTGTTCGGAAAAAAATATGGGGTCTTTGGGTGACAACGCCGCTGAAATAGGGGGTATTAATAGCCCTACATACGCGTCACCTCCAAAAATAGAAACTAGAAAATAGTAGCCTACCTCTATTATATATATAAATCAGTTGAAAACAGCTGAAATATTAACTCAGCTTTAATACCGTTCAACAGTGTATTACATAAGGAAAGTGCACGACTGGCCATCCCCTACTACTACACGGGTTTGGTCATCAGGCCCCAGGCTATGTCACATTAAGCATGTTAAGGAATGCTTGGATCGAGGGTAACAGTTTGAACTATAACATGGAAAGTATGTGCTTGGATCGAGGGTAAACGAACCACATGTAATTTAACTAATTATATAACAAACCAGGCTAGCTGTGCAATGAAGGCAAAGACATAAAACGTTTAACATGCATGCAATAATCGACGAATCTCGATATTGAACTTCTGTTTATATTTTTGACAAGAAATGTTCTTCAAAATTATTATAATACTGGCGATTAGAAAAGAGGGAAAAATAATTATGCGTTTGGAAGCCAAAATATACCCAATCTTAAGGGCTGGGGTATGAATGTTTGGACAGTATTTATTTTGGGACATTGGAGCACATCAGACATATCGAATTGCATTCTGAATACGAAGAATGTCATTCTGATTTCAAATAATTTTGATTTTTTGAAATTCGCAATTTAATACACATTTTATGGCAAAACATTAAAAATCGATATTTTTGATATTTAACAGTACTTTATGATGATTTATACTTAAAGTGTATGTAGGTGGGATGAAAAGCCGACGATCAATTGAAAATTTTGACCTTTCGTATTGAAAATATGGATTTTTTTCCCAAAACACCAAAAAAAAATTAGGTCTTTTTGGGAAAAAATCCATATCTTCAATATGAAATGTCAAAATTTTTAATTGACCGTCGGCTTTTCCTCCCTGCTACATACACTTTAAGAATATGTCATCAGATTTGTATAATTTACTTCGAGGACTGTTATATCAAAATTTGAAAAATATCAAATTTTATAATTTGTCATAAAATTTGTATTATATTGTGATTTTCAAAAATTAAAATTATTTGATATCAGAAAGACATGCTTCGTATTCAGAATGCAATTGATAGGTCTGAGGTGCTCTCATGGCCCTCAAAAAATACTGTCGAAACGCAATAAACGTTCATTTTAGATCCCTTAAAGCAATAGTGAGCTATTTCAAAGTCATAAATCTTTGGGCACATACTTTGTTATTGTTAAACAGTTCTTTTCCACATACCTACATTACCATTAGCTTTGGTGATTTACTAATAATAATTTACTAATAATAATTTACTAATAATAATTTTGTGACTGTTTGGCGTTTTTAATGCGTTTTAAGCTTACCATGAAATTAACGCTGATATCTGGAGATGCTCCTTTTAAATTTATGTCTGATCGTCGGCTTTTGCAAGCAACAGAATGCACACTGGCTTAGGATAGATGTCGTATTCCTCTATGTGGGTCTCTTTTCAGAGGCAGTCCATGCAAATTGGATAGCATGAGCAGTTTTTTCCAGATTTAATTCAACAACTGCATTGTACCTCTTAATTATATACTTTGATCTTAAGAATAATCGTATTAAGGTTAGCAACTACTTTAAACTGTTGCGATTTAGTAGTTCACAGTATCGTGCGAATGGCAGTGAGCTTTGGCAAAATTGCATTGATCAATTCATAGGGAAGTATTCAAATATTACGGATATACTTTTGTAGGTCCAGTGGTTTTTAAGTTATGTTGCAAAGAGGACCGAAACAACAACACTTTTGTAAAACGTACATATATTGAGTCAGATAAAGAAATTCGAATTTCTGGCTGTTTTGACCAACAATACCTCGTCTACCCTTACTATGGTTAATCCACTAATATATAAAAACGAAAAGTTTTGAGCGTTTTCCCCTCCCGAGAAAGATCATGCATATAGAGCGGAAATGACACCCACCCCTTATATCAAGCCTTTTGATCTCCTGTATAGTACCCATACTATTCCTCTTGTGTGTCAGTTTTATTTGTCTTAATTTTAAATGCAAACAACGCTAGCGTAGGCTCTCCTCCGACCCACCTTAACTATATAGGTGTAACATGATTTCGGTATGTACTCGATTTCGACAGTTTCTGGCACATGTATACCAGAAATTCACGGCGACAGGTGAAACAACGCGCAAAAATAGATCATTATGCTCATTACAAAACACACCTGTGCACGGTGCTGCGATAATTGGACAGATGATTAGATTAAGGTACACACATTTGAACTCTGGGAGAAGGCGTCTAATTTCGGTTTCTAAATTGGTAAAATTTGCTAACAGGAAATCTAGTGTGCATATAGTGGTACGTGATAATACTTAATAGTAACAGACACACTTAGATACATGTCGATCATTCGATCCTCTTATTCCAGTGAGCATTACCAGGGGAGAGGAGAGGGAATAAGGGATCTGAGCTAAACGGAACAGAGGAAAGAGGGGAAGGGTAATAGGTAGAAGAAATAGATGAAGGGGAGTGGGACAACGAAGAAGATGATCAAAATGAATTAATTAAAGTTACTTGACCAAGGGCTGTTAAACTTTATCAACCAACCTATACCATATGACTGGTTGGAGATTGCAAAATATTTTGTTGTATTGTACAACTTATCTTTTAAAGCGGCGTGATCTTTTGTGCGTAATTATAAAAATGTTTGAAGAAATCAAAGAGCCCTTGGAGTAAAACTTGTAGTGTAATGATTGACAGGCACAATTTCTATCAATGACAAAACTTCATTTTGGTAATCGATCTAAAAGCAAACGGTTTAAATTAATTTTGAATTTAACCTTAATCAGTAAATATGGCACCTCTTACCCTTTTTAGGTCAATGCTGTTTTAACTATTATACAGCGAACCATTGTTGAAGCTTTTCCATATGCATGTTCAAAAACTCTAGAGAAAGAATGAGGACACATAATGTTGAAATAACCCTTTGTAGGTTTTCGCTGACCACTATCGCTCCACAAACCATTTAACAACAACACAGGGACTTTGCAGCTTCAAGAGCGCACACCCTAGACATTCCACAAATGACCATCGCAACCAGGACAATATTGGGGTAAATTTGTTTTTGTAATAGATGCACTATCTAATCCTGCACATTATGACACCGCATTGAATCCAATGTGACCTCAAGAAGTAAAGTTACAAGCAATTGAATAGACGAAGGTCCGGTTTTAAAAGTGACATCTACATATGTAAGGGGTGGTCTACCAGGGATTCTTGTTCCATGTTTGGGTGCAGCAAACATGATTCGACATTTTGCAGTACTTAAACATGGTTAACAGGAAATTACTCAAGCAAAATCAATCGATAAAGTCTAGTATATCCTCCACATTGAATGGACTGCACTTATGCCCAAATATGGCACTTCCCAATCAATAATCACCCACTTGAACCCCACCCCCCGACTCGCTGCACTGACCAAAGTTATGGACAGATATGGGAGCTGTTTTTGCTGTTATCTGTCATTTACATATCAGGGAGTTATGAACATTTTTATGAACTCAGTTTTTTTTAGGCTACATGTAATGTATACATTATTCTTGATTGACAGCAAGTACAAAAAATATTCGTCAAGTGGTTTAGCTTTAATGCCCTTTCGGACGAGAGCGGTCTACAAGTGAGTGATAGTCACCAAAAGTTGCATTCGATTTACACAGGGAATTTTGCAGGCCATGCCGTGCCCTACTTACTAAAACACCAAAGTGCGAATATTTCCAAATATCTAAATTAGCTAAAAATTTAGGATATGTTACAAAACTATATTTCCTAGAATTTCAAAGAGTACAACAAATATTAGCCGGTTATTTTTCACACATTGACGTTAACTAGGAAATGCTCTATACCTCTAACATACACCGTTTGTACAGGTCACACCTCAATGGAAAGAGCACTGTGTATTGTGTATAGGAAAATAAACAGTAACTGCAGTGTGGTCCAGTTTATCAGGTTGGCAACAGGTTCGAAACAGTGCCCAGCGAAGCATGTTCTCCTTTCTCTGATCTTCTCTGAGAGTCTTGGAAGGTCTTCATACAGCTCTTTGTTGCTTATGTGCTGCTTCCAATGGATGTTGTACACTGCCCTAAGCATTCTGGTGTAACAGCCGTCCAGCTCTTTAGATTGGGAGTTACGGTCCAGGCTTCACATCCATATGTTATCACGGTTGCACTGAAGACCCGCAGTTTGCATTTCTTTAGTAGAGCAGACTTCCAAATCTTGCTTAGGCTGTTGCATGCTCTCCATGCTGGTGCCTTGTGTGTTTTGACATCATGCTCTGTGCTAGCCATCCATGCTCCGAGATATTTGAAGTCTTTCACCTCATCTAGCTTTGTGCTATTATTTGTGCTGATGTTAACTTGCTGATCTTGGTTAAAGGACATGAACTTTGTCTTGGTGGCATTCATCTTTAAGCCGACTCTTCCGACTGATGTTTCTACCCTTTGTAGCAGTTCCTGAGCCTATTCTATTTCTTCTGACAGGAGGGCGATGTCGTCAGCGAAGTCTAGGTCTGTTACCACTTCTGGCCCAACTCGTCTGCTCTTTCACCTTTCTAGATGGAATCCAAGTGCTTCTTCCTTGCCGTCTATAGCCATTCTCAAGGCATCACACAGAGATATGGGGCGAGGGTATCAGAACACGGGCTACGATGTCAAACAGCTCAGTTTTTCTATCAGGTGAGATCACTCTGGCTCTGGTTTTCTTGTATGTCCTTCCAATAGCGTCTACAATTTGATTTGGTATCCCATAGTCTATGAGGATTTGTAGCATCTTGCATCGATGGATAGTGTCGAAGGCTTTTCTGAAGTCAATGAATGTTATAATGGCTGGTAGCATTTTGGCATTCGCTCCTTCTATTATCCTCCTAAGAGCCAGTATGTGGCTGACAGTAGTTTCTTCCCACTCTGGAGCCATTTTGGTTGTTTCGCAGAAGTCTATCAACTTTATAGGTCTTATCCTGTTGAGTATCATCCTATTGAAGGTTTGGGCTACAATTGAGGATAGGCTGATGCTACGGTAGATACCTCTTTGACTTAGGCACAACATCTTTTTTTGCTCCTATAGCGCTGTCGGTGCCCGAAGGGGTACCGATGGAATTTTTATTGTACCCTGAACATTTGTATAGTGCAGCTTGATGTTGAGATCATCCTCTATTGCCTGGTTATAGGCTCCTGCTAATTCAGAATTTGCCTGGTTATAACTGAGTCTGTTGTCTTCGGTTGGGCTTTGTTAAGTATACGTATAAGATTAGCTTAGGTCGTTTGGGCGTAAACGTGTGCGGGTTTTTTTTTATGACGGATAAAACATCTTAGGGGGTTGTTCATAGGGTTTTAAATGAGCAGTCTTTAGTATATGAATTATAGGACTTTTCTTTGTGAAGTTACCCCAATTTATCAATCACCTAAAACAAAATAACACAAAAAAATAAGATATCCGACTCATTTCCCTTGATCGTGTCACATAGGCTTTTTAGTCCCATGATACATTGCGAATTAAAACACTTGCGAGGAGTCATGAATACGGCATATTGCCTTTGCAGTGTTATTGAGGACATGATAAGTGTTACTGTATTCTGTGTTAAACAAGGGTATGGAACTTTACTTTCTACCTACTAAATTACTCAAAATCCACCAGACTGATAAACCGTGGATCACTCCACGTATAAGGAAACTCATACCAAATCGTCAAGCAGCATTTGAAGCTCATGAAACCTCAAAATGGCGCCAGTTGCGTTAGAGAAATTGAGAAAGCTAAAGTGAATTATAATGCGGACAGAGTGAGAAAGTTGCAAAAGACTGAACCTCGTAAATGGTATCCACAAATCAAGTGTATGCTTGTTTCCAGCAATTCTGATCTTGACATGCACATCCCAGGAGTGGATAGGGCTAACCACAAGGCAATGGCTAATGCCATTAATTCCAAGTTTGTGAGCGTATCCTCCCATGTAATCCCTTGGATCATTCTGAGCTTCCAACCTTTTTGCCCGCTGTGAAACCTGTCCCCGTTCTTTATCCATGGGATGTGTATAGAGAGCTTAAGAGAGTTAAAACTTCAAAACCAAGTGGCCCGGATGGAATTCCTTATGAACTGAGTGGCCCTTTAACAGATGTGTTGAATTGTTCTTTTGAGGAGGGAATTGTGCCACACCAGTGGAAATCTGCCATTGTTGTCCCCATTCCAAAGCAACACCCATCCAACATTGATAAAATGAGGCCTATATAACTTACTGATATTTTTGCTAAGGTTGCTGAAGGGTTTGTGGCAAAATGGATTGTGTATGATATTGAACCATATATAGATATTAATCAATTTGGGAATGTCAGTGATATTATCAACATCTCATTACCTAATCAATCTTGTGCACACACTTTTCCAAGGTTCAGACAAACGCAACAATGTGGGAACGGTAGTCCTCACGGACTTCTCCAAGGCATTTGACCGGGTAAATCACAATATAGCTGTTGAAAAGTTGATTGCTTTGGGGGTCCGGGGGGCTATCGTTCCTTGGGTTTGCAGTTTCCTCAATAATCGTACTCAATGTGTGAGATATAACCAAATCATCTCTGATTATGCCCCCTTGTGTGCTGGTGTCCCGCAAGGTACCAAACTTGGTCCAATCATTTTCCAGGCTGTCATCAACGACGCTGCTCAAGGTTGCAGTTCTCACTACTGGAAATATGTCGACGATCTCACATTCGTTGAGAACCGTGTGTGTAGTGAGAAAGGCAACCTTCAGTCTGATCTTGATGATTTCCTGTACTAGTCTGTAAGTAACCACCTGAAACTCAACCCTGACATATTTCAAGCCATTCAAATCTGTTTCATGAGAAACCCACCTTCTCATCCCATTCTGAAGATAGGCCATTGATTGCTTTCTTTTGTTTCATCTGACAAAGTCCTGGGCATCTTCATATGAAGACCTAAGCGCAAGAAGACCGTAAGTCCTTTTGGCCCCTCAACATGTATACACTCAAGTTGCGTATAGTTTCGTATAGTGTGGTAATGTTTTATACATGTTCAGGGGCCAAAACAAATCTTTCCCTACTTTTCATGATGTCTTCTTGCGCTCAGGTCTTCATATAGCAAGATCTTAAATGGGATGCCCAGGTGGATCACATGTGCAAGTGTGCTAACAAACGCCTCTTCATGCTCCGTTCTCTGAAACGTTTTGGTTTCAACGTTTCGGAGCTGACCACAGTTTACGTCCCATTTTGGAACACTCTGATGCCATTTGGCATTCATCGCTCACTGTTAAACAATCCAGTACACTTGAGCGTGTCCAAAAAAGGGCATGCAGAATCATTTTGGGTGCAAATTATATTTCGTATGATAATGCAGTTAGTGTATGTAAGCTAGGCTCTCTCTCTCTCTGCCAGGAGGGAACAACATTCACTTCGCGCAATCGCTTGCTAAATTAGAGCGTACCAACATGTTGCTCCCTCCTAGTAGAAGTGAAGTCCATGGAAGACAGCTGAGAAATGCAGCACATATCTCCAAATTGCGTTCGCGCACAAGCAGATTTGCCGAAAGCCCCATTTCCTACTACATTAATCTGATCCATGCCAAGTTTTCTTTTCTTTTTTTTGGCTTTATAATTATGTGTAATTGGTTTCTTTCATAAATATTTGTTATGTTTCTTGTATAATGCAATGCGTTTGGCCGCGATGTTGTGCAGGTTAATAAAATCATATCATATCATATCATATCACACCTTTACCACATTAAAAAGACATGTTGGTAATACAAGGATTGAAGCAGCATTCTCCAGATAAGTTCATCTTCAGAATAATTTTGGTCTCGATAGGCTTAATTTGTTAGGGTGGTGTAGAGTTCAAGACCTTTAGCTATATACCTCTTGATAATGTCATATCCAGTCACCGATTTACTGCCTTCAGATGGCATCGGTCGAAAAGCCATAGTTTGAAATGTCCTTCGAAGGCAATTTTAAATTCGAACTATCAAAACCAATTTTAATCCCTAATCTTTGTGTGTAGTTTAAAAGGATTACTGGATTATTGCAAACATATGAAATCCGAAGTTACCAGAGCCGTGGGGAAATCCTAAAATGGGGGCAAACTTGAGTGGGAGTATTTAAGTAGTGTTAGTGTTAGTTGCAGATTAACGTTGGCCAGGAGTGAGTGGACATATAAATCAGTGTTCATCTGATGCCACATATGGAGTTGTAACAGAATCTTACATAGATCGATTACAAGAGGCGACGTTATGCTAATTTGTGTGGTTATTGGTAGTTATTCATTCCCCAGCACCTAACTTGAATATAATTTTAAAATATCTAATCTTGCTTTGGTTATTTACCATTTTAACAGCCGTAAACACTTCTTTAACACAAGTATTTTCTATGTAACACAATCATGACAATAAACGGCTGACGAGTAAGCGCCATCATAAAATCAAAGCATTGTAGCATTTGGAACGGTAGGTGGCTACGTTAGAGTTGCATTTCAATTGTCAAGCAGTACCTGCTGTTCGAGATTCAGAAGGTTTTATTTAGAGTCAGATAGTTTAATCTACAGATATAAAATAGGAACATATTCACTCAAGGCGTGCGTGTCTTTACTTTAATCTAAAGTCTGCACAAAAAGTAACTCAGCTGTTATAAATACGCCTACAGATTCAGAACTAATAATTGTTTTCACAATAGTTCAACATAGCGAGAAGGATGATTTATGTACACGCATTTTGATACCCCATTCGTCAAATGTCGTTCAATATTAACAACACAGTAGTGCTTTTACAGAAAAATACCCGAATTTAAAAGTTGCAGTTTACAGCGATCAATGGTTATAATGCCAGCATTGTAAACACATAAAGCCCACCATTATCTTCGCGCTTACTTCAAATCAATACAAATAACTGCAACTTTTAAATTGGGGTATTTTTCTTTCAAAACACTGCTGTATTGTCAATATTGAACAAAATTGGACAAATGGGGTATCAAAATGCGCGTAAATAAATCATCCTTCTTTTTATGTTGAAATATTGTGAAAACAATTATTAGTTCTGAATCTATAGGCGTATTTATAACAGCTGAGTTACTTTTTGTGCATACTTTATAGAAGTAGATATAATGCACAACCTATATCCACTAGGCAATAAGGCGCTGGTTGAAGTGCGTCGTGCAGCTATAACACAGCAAGTTGAACCGGATAGGATTAGATGGGAATATGTGAAGAAGTTCTGCTTTAGAATGTAGGAAGAAAACCGAAATTTCTGAGGAAAACCTAAAATCAGAAACTCACGAAACTACAGCAAGTATTAGTCCGGTATCTACGGGATCATGTTCACATGCATTTCCAAGTCAAAAGTCTTTAAGGGGTCAGATCACGGCTTAGACCACAGCTATTTTTAGTTTCTGTTTGTAATTCGTTCCGCAAGTTGCAATTTTGTACCACACAACAACAACAATAACAACAACAACAACAAAAAAAAAAAAAAAAAACGAGCCTGAAAAATATTTAAATAAATACCGACAGACCGACCCTGACTTTGGAGGTTGAGGCCAATACAAAATTCTTGTTTTATACCATTATTTTCTTCATCATTTTATGTTAAAATGTTCCATATAATTGAGATACTATTTCTAAGTAATAGGACCATTGCTGCTAAGACTCAGATGGTAATTAAAGATGGTTAAATATTAATAAGTTCGAACTGATCCTTTAGGGTATTTGTGGTTTTTACCATATATATCCATAAATATGCAGATGAAGTTTGAAATATATTTACAGACTTGACATTAAGTATGGAATATTTTTCACGAAGTGCCAAGACAAGTCTGAAAGGGGGTCTGCTTATACTGCACGGGCTAAATATTTATTGGGGTGTGTCGGGAGATGGTGTCAAATAAATATTTGATAGAAAATATAATATCCACGCGGTTACCTTATGGTGTTCATAATATTCTTATTACAAAGACTTGTAGCTGAATATTATTGGTATTAATACATCGTTTACAATGGCAGCGCATCAGCTCTATCATTGCTGATGTCATCCGTGTTTGAGATGCACCAACGCCCTCTGTGACAGAAAGTCACCAGCCAATCTAGCAGGCATATCATAAGATGTTGTTTGGATAGTCACGTGCACCTTGCCTTTGCTTCTTAGTGAATCATTCTGCATTCCAGTCACAATAAATCTTGTGTTTATTGTAAGCTAAGTAAAGGGAAACGTCTCGGATCTGTAAATAGGAGAAGCATCAGAGGTACGCTAGCTAATTGTGGAACAACTACAAATAATTATTATTTCCCTCTCAGCCCTCTAAAGTTGCTTGCAAAACTGACAACAGCTTCGTATGGTCCAACACGAACTGCGTTTACCTCAACATTATTCCACTAATACTCCATTATGTGCTTAATAATAATGTTACAGGTTTCATGAAGCTTGCAAGTTTGGTACTTTTACCTTAAAATTAAAAGTGGGTACTTTATTAAGCAGACAGTAATATTATTGTCGAAAGTACGATTTATTTTGCTATTTATTTTATGTGATTAAAATATAACTACAGAGCAACAGGGCATAAATGCCCAAAACTGCAATTTTGGACAGATTGACACGTAATATAAAATCTAGCTTAAAGAAAAAGATGTCACTTACAACATTTGTTGATCAAACCCTGATCTTTAATAAGGTTACAGAATTTGACAGGTTTTCGTACATTTTCATATAATTAGCCTAATAAAAGGAATGTATGAAAAAAATGAATTTAATTTTTTATCGTCAAAAGGTAATATGTTATATAATCAAACTTACTTATGTGTAGTGTATATTGTTCGTAAATTATATAGCTTTTAATTTTTTGGCATTTATGCTCTGTTGCATTGTAGGGTTAGGGATCAGTATTCCTATTCCATAGAATAAAGAGTAGAAGTTGCAAGTTGTCATAGCAGCAGCAAAACGTTACGTTTCTTCCTTGGAAAAAAATAAGGGGGCATGTATACCGCCTCCCCCATCCCCGCATTCCGCCGCCTATGCCAATAGACCACATAAACGACGCTGTTTGTAATAACTGATATATCACCACAACAATAGTACAACTTATTGTTGCTAATGTCAAACTTGTCACACATGTAGATGAGAGCATGATATAGTTTCCGCTTCATTTACCTAAGTCATCAGCCAAAAGAACACGTACGCTTCACACGGGGGAAGACCGGATTATTCCCACTTGGTCCAATCCCATTTGGTCCAATCCCACTTTGTCCAATCCCATTTGGTCCAATCCCACTTGGTCCATTCCCACTTGGTCCAGTTCCCACTTGGTCCAATCCCATTTGGTCCAATCCCACTTTGGCCAATCCCACTAGGGCCATGTCCCACTTGGTCCATGTCCCACTAGGGCCATGTCCCACTTGGTCCATGTCCCACTAGGGCCATGTCCCACTTAGTCCATGTCCCACTAGGTCCGTGTCCCACTAGGGCCATGTCCCACTAGGTCCATGTCCCACTAGGTCCATGTCCCACTAGGGCCATGTCCCACTAGGTCCATGTCCCACTTAGGCCATGTCCCACTAGGGCCATGTCCCACTTAGGCCATGTCCCACTTAGGCCATGTCCCACTTAGGCCATATCCCATTTGGACCCGTACATAGGCCTAGATGTACATACAAAGATGAAAAGGTTTAGAAGAACAGAAAGGAAAAAATGAGATGATGTAGAAGGAGCAGAATAAGGTGGATGAAAAGGGTGAAGAATAGACAGAGAAAGGAAAAGAGAAGTAATCAGTAGGACAAAGGAAGGAGATGGAGACTGAAGGAGAAGAAGGGATTGTTTGCCAACATAATGCCGGAGACTATGAACAGAAATGACCCATAAATGATGATCTTTGGCTTGTATAATAATTATGTGCATAATCATACGAAAGTGGCATTTTATCATAGGCCTATGTAATTTGCATAGTTCGCATTATATTATATAGACCATTTAAGGTTTGCAAATTGTGTGAACGCACATCGTCACACACCAATTTTGCAAGAAAAATGAGAATATCTTCTATCATGCACGATAAGTTGACGAAAAAAAGATACCCTGTTCTACGTCGGTCGGCCTTTTTTTTCATCTTTTTTTTTTAAATGACCCAAAAATCACCAACATTTGTAAATAATTTGCAATTTGAGAAAATACAAATAAAAACTTTCGTTCCTGAAATTTCCGAAATTTGGGTCGGCATTAATTTGTACAGGTATTTTTTTTTCCCAATTTGTTCAAACTCTGGGTCGGTCGGGCCCGTAGAACAGGGTTTTCTTTTTTTGTTGCCTAAAAACAAAAACAAAATTGCTCCTGTCAGACTCAAATCAAAATGGGTACCATTAGACTCTGAAAACCAAAAATGAAATTTGTCATCTAAGATTCACATGACCACAACCAAATCTTGCAACAAAAGAAAGAAATGCTCTTTACAATAAACTCTATAACATCCACGATATAGTCATCAAACCTCGCCCCCCCCCCCCAAATGCATGATAA
Source organism: Amphiura filiformis (assembly GCF_039555335.1). Classification (NCBI taxonomy): domain Eukaryota; kingdom Metazoa; phylum Echinodermata; class Ophiuroidea; order Amphilepidida; family Amphiuridae; genus Amphiura; species Amphiura filiformis. The sequence goes on from NC_092628.1 coordinate 83,496,957, forward strand.
AGCTCAACATGTACATAACACACTCGTAGATATGTACAACTCCAAATATATCAAGGAAGATGGGGCCTTTCTTGACCCATATAACAAACTACACATGCCTTTTACCAGAAGTCCATAAACCACCTCCAGATAACTTACTCTTCCATGCACATCCTATAATGCCTACTAATTATTAGTCATAATGGACCTACATCCAAAATATCCACATGTTATGACTATTTCTTAAAACTTATAACCTCAATACAATCTATATAATTATGTGAACGATGCTTCTGACATCATAAGGGGCTGTGCAATAATTATTTTCCCCCAGGGGGGTAAAATTTCCGAACAGCCCGCCAAAAATCGCTGGCCCCCCCTCTCGGCCTGCCAAAAATCGCTTGACCACCCCCCCTCTCGGCCCGCCAAAAAATCTTTGCCCCCCCCCTTTACAGATGCCAAATTTTTGAGATCCCAATTTGCAAACTTTAAATGGTCTAGATATATGTTGCGAGCGCATCGAGCAGGAAAATTTGCATATTAAAGCATTTCCGTACTGTTTTCCTAAGCCTTTTTAAAGCGTTTTATTTAAAAGGCGCCCCATGAATGTATATGCCAAAATCGCTTGCCCCCCCTCTAGGATGGCCAAAATTGCTTCCCCCCCTTTCGGCTCGCCAAACATTTCTTGCCCCCCCCCAATTTTACCCTCCCCCAGGGCTCATAATTATTGCACAGCCCCTAAACAAACTAGAGGCTAACAAACCAGTCCCACTCTAATATCTCACTAGAAATAATAGTTGGCACAGCTATATATACTGAAACATTATTAATCTGAAGGTATAGCATGCAAAGCCTTTGAAAACTCCAGGTTAATAACATGTTTTAACAAACCACCAACTGAACAATTTAGAAATCTTTTAAGTCTCGTTCTTGAATACAACACCCTTTTTCAAAAAAAATGGCATGGTCATGCATGGGACCCACTCTCAGTGCAACTTTATCCAATCTTACATTATATTCTCAATTCCTGGATATACTTAGACGACTGTGATCCTATACCAAAGAACAGAAGAACTTAGACAGACATTGACTATCTTTCTGTTCACAAACACTTGTTAGGGGACCTAAAATTATTTTCAGGGCCCCCTTTTGGCCATGAAAAATGTATGTCAACCCCATAGAAAATATAGTGTAAACTCATGTTCTGCGAGAAAATATTTTGGTGATTTTTTAATGAGCCTCTACAGACGGATAAAAATATTTAGGACCCACTTTTTTCATCAGCCCCCCACCCCCGTTACAACTACAGGCCCTACTATGAAAACTAAAACAAGTACTGAAAATGACCAAAAACAAATATTATAACCATAGTGGGACATGGCCCTAGTGGGATATGGACCAAGTGGGACATGGCCCTAGTGGGACATGGCCCAAGTGGGACATGGACCTAGTGGGACATGGCCCTAGTGGGACATGGCCCTAGTGGGACATGGCCCTAGTGGGACATGGCCCAAGTGGGACATGGCCTAAGTGGGACATGGCCCTAGTGGGACATGGACCTAGTGGGACATGGCCTAAGTGGGACATGGCCCTAGTTGGACATGGACCTAGTGGGACATGGCCTAAGTGGGACATGGCCTAAGTGGGACATGGCCCTAGTGGGAATGACCTAAGTGGGACATGGCTAAGTGGGACATGGACTAAGTGGGACATGGCCCAAGTGGGACATGGACTAAGTGAGATTGGACTAACTGGGTCTGGACAAAGTGGGATTTGGACCAAATGGGATTGGACTAAGTGGGATTGGACCAAATGGGATTGGACCAAGTGGGAATAGCCCGGGAAGAACACGTACGAGGCTGAACTTTACCCACATAATTTCTCGTTTTTCAGGAGAAATACGCATAAAAAATTGCAACGAGTGTCAACTTGTAATGTAACAATTAATCTCTTCGAATAGAGATAAACTTGTTTTTGCAATAGACCTGACCTTTAAGATAATTCCTACATGGTTATGGTTTTGTGTCACTGTTGAGGGCATTCAATTTGTTTTATGACCACAGTACGATTGCATGACAACTTGCGATTAGAATTCTCTACTCACGAACCATGTTTGATTATATGAGATTGCAAGAAGGGATGAACGAGTTCATGGGATGAAAACAGGATAAAATCCAAATTTAAAATGCCTTTATAATTGAGGTTCTGTTATCTAGAAAGATAATCTTTCGATAATGGGAAACGTGTCAACTAATTATATTCAGCGCTCCCGATGCACTTTATCATAAAGGAAAATGTCAAAATATACTTTACTTAGCTATAGATTTTATATATATAGCGTAATTACAAAAGATTATTGCGCTTTTACAGAAAGTGTAGTAACTTGTTTTCATCACTTGAGGAGGCAAATCCAAATCATAAAAGATTCAGCGAATTATCTACAATTTATGGGCAATTTCACGTAAGATTATAATATCTTACACCAATACGTTCAGTTTTATGGTAAAGTGCCTCCAACTACACAATTATGATGGGTGATTTGTAAATACCCGCCGGGTTATTAATGTCTAAACAATACATATTTCAATTATTGCTGGTGCATTTCGTAATGTACACGAAATATTAAAGAATAAAATGAGCTATTCACGATTCATTCCTGCGGTAACTATTATGGTTCATTTACGTTCGTATGATAGTGATTGAAATTAAGTTTGACTTCAAAATGCAAATATATTTCAGCTACCTTATGTGTTATTTGCCTTATGGCATGACGTTTTCAAATATTAAAGGTCTACTGTATTATTTACCTCGCAGCTATAGCAGGTTTTTGTTCATAAAATGTAAGCTTGAAGCTATGAAAACAATGGTGAATAAAAATTTTAGGTTGATAAACCATCCAGAGACTGACATTGATATAATCACTAAGGGTGTAACTTTAGAATCTGTTCAATAAATATAAGTTTCCGTTATTGATGTTAATATATTTGGTTCGACTGCTTGCATCCGAATTCTTTCAACTTTACGGTTTAAAATTTGATTGACAAACTGGTTCGTCAAAATACCACCATTTTTACATTTTGTTTTTCAATTAAACGAAGATGTCAATGCGAATATGACTGGAATTAATAAACACATCCTCCGAAGGGTGTTGCGTACAGACGTTTTACCTTTCATATCACAAATAATAAATTCAATTTTCAATAACTTTTTTTAAACTCGATAATATAAGCTACCCTTGGGCATCATGATTGTCCTCGGGTCTTAATAACACTTAAACCATTACCACGCATGTTTCTTAATTACCAAGGAATTCTACCAAGACAGGTGTTCTGTAATTGTAGCACCCAATTGAATTTAACACACTATTCACCTCTATTTAAATTTCGCTTGACGAAAATAAATACATAAAAGGGTATATGCCTATGGTGTTAGCATATAATGACAGGAAATTGTTCATTGCACCCTCTTGAAAACAAAATTATTTGCCTGGCAAAATTTAGTCTGCTAAATTAATTTCAATGAACTAAAGCGAAGGTCAATGAACTAAAGTGAGAACTATTACGTTACAAATGTTAGGAAGTAGCCGTCTTACTTTGGTCAATAATGTGAACTGACAGGTTTGCATTTCAATAGATATGATCTTCAGCTAGTTTTCTTTCTGCGTGTAAATAATACAGGAAGATTATCACTTTTGTTCTGGCACATGGAATCAGATTGCTCTGTGTTCTTTGTATTATATCATGTGCAATGTACTAGACGCGCGTCCACATTCGCCATAAAAGTTTTATCTTACAAGTGCGAGTGATCAGCGTGAACGTACTAGTGCAGTGCGATAATTCAAAAATTGTTTAAACCTAAAGCTATGGTAGTTGATCCTGTTACGTCATCACTTCTAGGGCGAATATGCACTGTCAATGTTATGTATGGGCTATAACTGTTGAAAAATGTGTCTGATTATTGCTATGGTTTTCTACATGTAATATGAAAAGGTTATTGCTTGTGTTTTTGTACTTTGATTAAATATTTTGATTAAAGTTTGTTTGCGCCGCACGTGTTGGTAATGGGTCAAAACATAAATAATTGCGTCCTTGCCACCAAAGGCATGATGCGTTATCGATTGATTGGACACAAACAGTAACTGTGATTCAGATCTCTTACCGTTAAAGATGAATATAGAAGGGGTACTTCAACCCCCATAAAATAATTGGTTTTAACAACAATACTACATTTCGCTGTGTCCTACATTTCGTTTTTATGTTTTTGCATTACTTACTTACTAGACTATCAATTTACATTTCTCTAGCAGCACACCGAGGGAATTGTACCTGAGATCTATGATAAGCCTCACTTTAGAAAGTAACCACATTAAATGACTAAAAGGGATTAGAAAAGGGTGTTTTCTGCTAATATAGTTTTTTCTATTTCACAATGCCTGATAATATTGACTTGGTACCATTAGCTCATAAGAAGTAGGCCAAACGATTACATCTAATTCATACCTCTAAGATAATTCTGTTCTTCCCCTCAGTATCGCTTTCAATCTCTGATTTCCATAACTAGCAATCCTTTCTCTTTCTCTTTCAATTATGCGGTTTTTCCTTTTCTTTATTATTGTAGCCCATAGATTACATCGGTGCTCTGGGAATATCGAAATTCAGCATACAATCTATGTATTTTAAAGTACCTATACGTGAATTCAGCAGGATTTTATATTTGTGCTGCAAATAAAATAATCTGGTTTCACTTCAAGACATCATATTTATCTAATTTGGCTATAATTACAACAGAAAAATTAATATAATTAGAATGATATCAAGGGAATGAACAACGAAGACCAAGTAATAGCAACATTCAACAAATATCGTTGTGTAGTGGTTGCACAGAACAATACTGTCAAACATTTAATATTTAGTTTAATTTGAATCGAGTTGTTTTAATTCTGATCAACCGAGTGGTTTTACAGAATGTTCTTGCGCAACAAATATATACAGAGTATTAAGAGTAACAATACTATGTTATGAAAAGGTTGTCAATCAAGCTCTCCATATAGGGAGGTTGCAAATTTATAGTCTAACAAAATAAAGATTGTCTTAAGCTGTCTTAGTAGGAAACTGAACGTATTGGTGTAAGATATTATAATCTTACGTGAAATTGCCCATAAATTGTAGATAATTCGCTGAATATTTTACTATTTGGAGGAGAATTAAATTAAAAACAATCACACTCTGAGGAGGTTTTTAGAGAATATGCAAATAATTTGAAAGCAATATATGGCTGACCAGAAAGACATTGCAAGCATAGTTCATGATCATGTTTGCGAGACAATTTAAAAACAAGACGAGCAACTCAACTTTGAAGACATTAAAGCTGAGATATATTTGAGATGACCATTATAACCGTGATCTAATTCATGTGGACAAAACGTAATTCATGGTGATTATTTTCTTCATCATTGTATTTTCTTATTCTTGATAATATGTTGAATAAACTGTCATGATTGCACTCACAACAAACACCGACATTCTGTTCTGAATTAAGTGGTATTAATTAAAGATGGTTATATTATACATATGCCAGACATGGCAATTACGTTTGCAATATTGTGAGCTGCAGTAAATTGTCAATAAATCGAGAGAAATATTATCTAAATGTTAATTTAAATCGCAATTACTTTGACATTATAAGCAATCAAAATGTTTGTAAATAATCTTATTATATACAAACACATGTAGCTGAATTGTGCTTTAAGATATCAATTATTAAGTATACCATTAGCTCAATCATTGCAATAGTCATCCGTGTTTGAGATACATCAACGCCCTCTGCGACATCTAGTAGCCATATTAATATAATATTTTGTTTGGATTGTCACGTGCACTTGCTCTTACTTCTTATTAAATCTTCATTCAAAGCGCAATGCGTCTTGTGTTTCTTCTTAGGTAAGTAAGGAAACTAAATATTTGAATCAACATAAAAATATATAAAATAGAAGCAACACTACCACTAGTGCCACACCACAAGTAATTATTTTTGTTGTCGCCCTCTAAAGTTCCTTTAACCCTAACATGACGGTATATTACAAAATACCACTTGATATATGCGCTGTTCGTGCATGCATCCCACGTGGTGTGATGACGCAATCGCCCTAAGTGATATATAGGCACGGTTTCGCTGGCCAGGTTCGAATCCCACCCAGAGCAACCAACTTCTTTCCTTATTTTCTCTCTTTATTCCTTCCTTCTTTCCCAAACCGTCGCCAAAAAGCCCTTAGGCGGTTAGGGTTAAAGACTGATATCAGGTCCAACAAGCACCGTACTAACTTAAATATACTCTATAGTACTGCAGTGTAATTTTGGAGTCAAATTTGGAGTCATAATTAAGCCCAAGGTGGTACAAGCAACAACATTGACATATGTGACCGTTCACGGCGAATGAGCCATAAATTCCTCCCCCTGTCAATTTTGTTTTATAAAAAGAATAAAAAATAAACATCATAAACTTAAAAATGGTATATCATTTGACTTCAAACGATATCCAGAAGCGGGGTTATGGTTTGTTAAACTTCGCTCCTTCAACAAAATTATAGCTTTTTTCGTTTCTACGTGTGTCTCTTTTTCCACATTGCTGGCAATAAATATAAAACAGTCATAATTGGCGGTCATTTCAAATCATCCCCAAGTCAAACGAGGTTTAAGAAGGTTCTCTCATTGTTAATTGTTGGTTATGCATACCTATACAAAATACAATGCCTGGTAACCTACTGCTTGAAAAGGATTTAGCAAAAGCAAACAAAGACCAGAGTTATTAAAAGTTCTATAGCCATCTAAGGTAGAAGCTTATTATCCACTTCAATAATAGGATTATTGATTGGCGTTGTGACTATCAAAATGAGACAGATGTCGCGCCAGCTTAAGTTACCGATGAATACGACCTTCGTACACATTTTATACCGTAACTCAGAATACAATTTAGGGAATTTACGGCTCATTTGTGCTGCCGGGTCACATATACACTCCTTGTAGGTCACTTAAAGAAAATTACGTTAGCCAACGTAAGCCCTTTGTGCAATCCCATAAGTCATAGATCAAAGTTTATACAGCTTCCATGATCTTCCTTTTATACCACTTGGTGTTCATGTCCAAGATCTTGGTGGGGTGTCTTTTGTAAGCTATTATCGTATACCCGCAAGTGACCAGATATGTCAAACAGATGCATACATAAGGGCGGTATATTCAAATGCTATGTCTGGATCATTGAGTATCGATCGCGCAAGTAGGCTTATACATGTATGTGTGCGTTGTCGCTCCCCGGGTTTTGACATAAATTACAATGACGTCGTGATTGACCCAGCGTTTTTATTTTATCATTAGAAAATTAATCGTCGTTTATTACGAGTCCAAAGAGTCATACTATACAGTTCAATTAATCAAAATTAATTTGTATTAAATGTAAAACAAACAAACAAGTAGAGGCCTATGTCTTACTATGACTGTATTCCTACCAAAATCTGCTTTTCAATACACTAGAAACGTGTTGATATGTATATCTTTGAAAATCGCCAGGCATTAAGGGGGTACTACACCCCTGGCCAATTTTATGCCTATTTTGGCATTTTCCCCAAAATTTATAGCACATTGGTGACAAGTAAGATATGTTTATTATAGAGGCAAGGACTACTGTACTGAAAATTCAGCAACTCATTTTTGACGGTAACCCCACAACTGTTGTCTGTGCTGAAATACAATTTACAGTGCAGTAGTTGTAGTCCTTGCTTCTATAATATACATATCTTACTTGTCCTCAATGCGCTATAATTTTTAAGAAAAATGCCAAAATAGGCACACATTTGGGCAGGGGTGTAGTACTCCCTTAAACGCAGGAACCGTGGCACAGATGCTTCGTCGCCTGTCATTCTTTAGCATTCATAGTGCCTTGGTAGTGGTTCGAAAACTGGTGTGAATTGTAGTACTTTTTATTCTTTTTACTAATGCGCTGTGCCCTTTTTCCTTTCAAACACGCCCCTGAATGGAATTGATGGCCAAGTACCCTTACCACGGTTTGGAAATATAATAAACTCTTCATTTTGTGAACAAAAGGTAATGTTCTCAAGATAGTGACTATGTGTTGCTGTTGAAGGCATGCAGTCTGCCTCGTGGCCACAGTAGGATTCTCTACTCACGACCCATGCGAGATTACATGAGACTCGGTGAACGAATTCATGTGGATGGATGGAAGGAAATAAAAAATAAAAATAGATTGCTGTTATCAAGAATGATAATCTTTCGATAATAGAACACATATCAACTCATTACGTTCAGTGCTCATGATGCAATTTGTTTTATCCTTGAAAATATAGAAACATACATTATTAAGCTATGGATTTCTATACCGTAACTACAACAGATCACTGCACTTTTGCAAAAATCTACATTAATTATAGTAATTTGTTCTCATCAATCAAGTATAATATTCTAAATCATATAATATTCAGCAAATGATCTGCAATTTATGGGCAATTTCACTTAAGATTATAATATCTTCGACAAATCTGTTATGTGCAGTTGAATAAATTGCCCCAGCTACGTAATTATGACGGCCGATTGTTAGATATTGCTTATGCATTGCGTAATGCTGTTCACGAATGAAAGAATAAAACTAGCTATTCACGATTCATTCCTGCGGTTACTATTATGGTTCATTTGCGTTCTTATAATGGTAATTGAAATAAAGTTTGACATCAGAATGCAAACAGTTTTCAGCTACCTTTATTATGTGTTGTCTGCCTAATGGCACGACGTTTCAAATATTAAAGGTCTACTGTATTATTCAACCTCACAGCAATAGCAGGTTTTTGTTCATAATATTAAGCTTCGAGCTGTAAAAACAATGGTGAATAAAGCTTCGATTTTCTTCCAGGTTGATATATCATCCAAAAACAGACATTGATATGATCACTAAGAGCGTAACTTTAGAGTTTGTTCAATAAATATAAGTTTCCGCTATTGATATTATTATAATCGACTGCTTGCATCAGAATTCCATGAACTTTACGCTTAAAAACTTGATTGACAAATCGGTTCATCAAAATGACACCATTTTTAACATACTGTTTTCAATGAAATTGAAAAATGTCAAATCGAATATGAAATGACAAAATTAATAACCATGCCTTCAACGGGGGTCGCGTTTAGTATTTCTACCTTTCATATCACAATTAAAACATTCAATTTTCAATAACCGAAATTCAAACTCAATAATTTTAGCTATCCTTGGGCATATTCTTATTATGATTGTCCTCGGTCTTACGAACACTTAAACCATTAGCACGCATGTTTCTTAATTACCAAGGAGTTCTACCGAGACAGGTGTTCTGTAATTGTAACACCCAATTGAATTTAACACACTATTTTTTTATCTCGCGTGAGAAAAAAAGGGGAAAAAAGGTTGATGCCTATGGCGTAAGCCTTTATAATGACAACTACTTGCTCATTGCACTTTCGTGACAACGAAACTGTCTGGTATGAAAGTCTGGTATGTGATAAAGGTTAAATCATGAAATAAGGGGAAAAAGTATATTATATCACGTTAATATCTTGTAAGTCTTTCGTCGTTTTAAACGAAATATTTACCGTATTCTAGTACCAGACAATGGCTAGAATTGAATACTTTGACAGAATGTTACATCAATTACTCAAACAACACTGGCTTGTTCATCACATCACTGGTATTATCACATCAGTGGTAATGTAATATATCGTTATGAATTCGGCAGAGTGACGAATCGAGAATTTTGAGCAAATTGAATTTTAGTATGCTTATGATATGTTTCAGCTAATCTTTCATTTCCACCAAAAAATAAAGGTAAATATTACCCCCCGACGTAGTTATTGAAATTTTGATTTGGACGAATCGCGCCTAAGTGCGATAAATGAATTCGGCAAAGAGACGAATCGTATACTTAGCTGTACAAATCAGGTTGGTCTATAGTATTATATAGCTGGAAACCCCGAATTTTCTATATTAAATGTCATATACTGATATATTTGATACCAACGTATAGCTGTAGGTATCTTCTATCCAGTGATACCAAAATAAGTACAAATATTCCCCACATGATATCGCTATGGCTTAAAATCCTGCAGAAAATCATACGCAAAATATAGGACAATATTATTATTTCTGATTTAAAATCCTCGAGTTTTTGCTAAATATTACAAGGATGACTATTTATAACTTATATAGCCTACCAAGTTAAGTCAAACGCCGTTTACTCAGAACAGCAATTTTTCGGATTCGGCACTCTGCCGTGTTCATAACGAATTATAATGTAATATGATTACAACAGTAATTTATAATGTAACTAGATTACAACAATTATACCAGGTAAATATTCTTTTATCTTGCTAAATATGCTAAAATTAAAGTACCTTCCCGTATCATTATCATCAGGTGCCCTTAATCACCCTTGACTACTAAATAAAGTTGTACATCCAATGGCGTACCCAATGGGGATCCGGAGGAGGCGCCTCTAGCCTGAATCCCCGGCCTCTTATTTGCAAATAGCAAACACGGCGGATTCGCTCGTACACAGCAAAGTGGAAAGTCCGTGCGTAAGTGTTTGAGGACTGGAAGCTTAGCGGTAAAGGATCTATAGGTCCCCAATATAGTCGGTACATTGCGACCCGTCGGTACAATTCGCTACATTTTATCATTGGTAAAAGAATTCTTTGATTAGTGGTATTTAAAACCGAAAACTTCAATTTGGCAAACTTTCCCATCAAATTGGTACCTTTTGCACGAAGTATTTCGCAAAAATCAGCTTTGATCTAAAATGGCTATTGGTATCTATTTTAGAATAACCAGTAAACATGATTGTACAATTATATTTTGATTATCATAGTATCTTTAAAGGTTTAAAGGTGACCACTGTTTCTTCCATATGATTACACATGTTCGTACATGTACATTTGAACATCGCACACTTTAGCATGTTCTTGAAATAACCGGCTCGATAGAAAGTCAATTAAAGAAAAATGCCCAACAATGTGCACATTTACGCGCAATCGCAGAAAAATAATAATAACAAAATCGGCTCCCATGCACCACCACCTTCGGCTACTTAAACCAAAGTTCGAAATCATATTTATCATAGGTAAAATTTGGGAGCCCTTCGTACACTCTGTGTGTCAAAATAAAATTGTGCTGTGATTGTTGACTTTCGAATCGACGTGTGAGCAAATCTTGCACACGTAATAGTACAGGGCGCTATGGATTTGGGATTTTCTTTTGCTACATTAGTGGAACCAATTGTTTTTGGCATCCTTGAACCTGAAATGATAAAAATTTGATTGGTTCCATTTTTTCTATGCTCCCTGTGGTTCACACGAGGGATCGAAGGTCATAGTGAGGTCAAAACTTAAAAATAGTTCTATCGTGTTGTAATGTATCTCAAATTGTTCCACTCATCACAGGGAATGAAAAAATCAATTGTCATATTTTTCTACGGTGCCTAGTTCAGGAGTTAGAAGGTCGGATAGGTCAAATGTGAAACATTTCATCATCCACAGAGGTCAAAATTAAAAAATGGTCCGATTTCAACGAAACTGGTCTCATATTACTTCCCGTATAAATATAGGAAATCTCGAACATCTCGTAATTCACAATTTTGGTGGATTTTTTATTGTCATGTCCCCCTTCAGAGTTTATGCAACCAAAGTCCAATAGAAATATGTACTGCATAACCTTTGACCCATGATTTCATCACATTTAGAGGTTATACACTTCTCAAACAATTCCTATTTCGCTTGCCGAGAGGAGTATTTTGACACAACTTGCGATTGAATCGATGCATTTTGAAACATGGGCCTATGTGCATGAGATAGTTGACATTTGACATAGTTTACGCTATAACCCCTGAACTAAGCATTCTAGTGCAGAATGATAATTAACTTTTTTATTCCTAGCAATGAGAGGAACAATATGAGGTATATTACAACATGATAGAACAAATTTTGATTTTTGGCCCTATTATGACATTCGACCCATCGTGGGAAACACAGGGAGGCATAGAAAAAATGGAAATAGTTCTAGTTTTGTCATTTGAGGTGTCAGGATGCTAAAAACATTGGTTCCACTAATGTAGCAAAACTAGATCCTAACTCAAAAATCACCCGATAGCGCCCTATACTATAAAACTGTTATCGATTGAAAGTGCATGTAGTTAGAATCCCGCGCACAAATTACACTGTGTTTTTTCGACTGAGAGTGTTAAGTTCTTTCCTAAGGAAAAATTCTTTCTCAACGACGCAGATGATTTTCTGGCACAGGCAAATGCCAATTGTAGCAATAACGACATAAGTCGTGTTGATGTGGTTTCATTACATCGAGCTAATGAAGTGAATTTAAGTCCCCTCAAGGTTGAATAAAAAGCGGTAACGATGACGATATATTGCCATTCGATGTGTCCTACTTTCTCAAACTCGGTGCTTTTTTTAAGTAAGACTTCACTCGATATTGATGAATCTGAAAATTGGAACACATAGTAAAATAGATGAACATCGGCTCTGTAGAGTACTGCTTTTGGTAATTGATCACTGCGTGAAATTTGAAACCGATATCAATTTACATTTCTTTAACAGCATACCTGAGGGACCTGTACCTAAGCCGTAGTTAAGAAAGTTACTAAATAAAATGACTAAAGGGGATGACGAAAAGGAGCCATTTTTGATAACAAAGTTTGCTCTAATTCATAATGCGTAATATTGGCATGTCACCATTATAGATCAAGATTTTATACGGTACTGTTTCCGTAACAGTATACCAAACAATTGCCTTGAATTCACACACCTACTCTTTCTTTCAATATCACTTTCATTCTTTCATTCTATAATTTTCTTACCTATAGCTGTATATTGCTTTTCAACATTTTCTTTGTGTCTCTTATCTCAGAGTTAAGAAAGTAACTACATAAAGACAAAAATGGTGAGGTTTTCTAATAATATATTGTGTTCTATTTTATAACGCGTTATAATATTGGCATGACACCATTAGATCAAGTTTTCATAGGGTATTTTTTTATAAGAAGTAGACCAAACAATTACCTTTAATTCATAATACTATTCTTTTTTTTTCAATATCAATTTCATTCTCTAATTTCCATAGCCAGTAATCCTTTCAATATTTTGTGCGCTTCTCTTTTCTGTATTAGCCGGTAGCTTATGGTTTTGATAGCTATGTTATTGAAATATCAAAATTCAACTTGGAAAAACCATTTACATATTTTAAATTACCTATAGGGCTTACGTGAATTTAATATGACTATATATTTCTTCTGCAAAAAAAGTTGCCTATGATCATATATTGTGTAAACATAAAACAACACAGTAATTTATAGTTGAGAATAAAAACTCATTTAAACAAATGTTACGAGTCGTACTTGACTCAAGGCCAAAATCACCTTTTACCCGAACTCACACGAATGCACAACACAAATACACTGTTTGATTAAGCTAATAAAATCTAAGTCTTTAATTGAAAGCAAGTTATGATTGGTACACTATATGACAACAAATGCACATACACAATAATCAAATATAATCACTCTTCAACTATTTAGTACTTAGCCAGCATTCTTCTTCTTGGTGAACATAAAGAGTTCTTGCAATGTTCTGGACGGCTGATGTATACTGATTATCTTGCCCTGCGAAAATCAGCGAAGTCCTTTGTACGCTTGCACTGATAAATATCCTTGCGTATAAAATCCTCACACAAATCTCCTTGCGCTGCTTTCTCCAAAATTAATTCCTTGCGCTGCTTTCTCCAAAACTGCTTTCACACAATATCTCCAAGATGCAGGACTGCGATGCAGTTGTCCCCACTTATATTGACAGTTGTGTTGGAACAAAAAGCATAGATCATCATATTTAGATACTCTATGCATAAACCAGACTTCAGCAAGTCAACAGAAGATTATATATTCCTTTCTTGGAAGAAGTACGTTCTTTGACGTATTCTAGATCTTCTCCGACAACACTGGCAGGTAGTAGTACATTGACTATTTGAAATAATTCTGGTTTGCAATTTCCTTTCTTTGAAGGAATTGGACTGTAAGCATATTAGCTATCTAGCCCACATCAACACTATAAACTGAACAATTGTGTTTACATTTTCTTATATCTCAAGCACTGGGAAATCCCAAGTATTAATAGCCAAATGTGATCTTGGGAATTCCCAAGCCTTAATTATAACATTAACCTTTCTCATTACATCACTTCCTTAGGGGAATTCCATGACATCATTTTCACTTTACAATCTCAGGGGACTTTCCAATTGTGCAACACACTGAAAAGGGGAAATCCCAGCTATCCATTCAATTTGCTGAGAGGGGAATCCGTAAAATGTCTCATGACATAGATTTTAATTGTAAACAAAGATAATCAAATTAAATTACTCAGGGCACATCACACAAACCATTACAAATATTTACAGTTTGCACAGAACAATACTGTTAATTTCAATCGAGTTGTATACCTATCCCGGGATACCAATATTGATCAACGCAATTATCATTTTAAAGATGTTAATAATATATGCTTGCAAAATTGTTGAAGTCCTGACCTTGAAATACCCCCCCAAAGAGGTTACATGTAGATTTTTGAAAAGAATCTAAGTTAATGTTGATAATCGTTATGTTGATGACAGGAGATACAGTGTGCAGAAATGCCTTTACCAAAAACGTGTTCCTCTCTAATAACCATCTTCCTTTATTTATGTTACCACCAAGAATCAAGAAGCTCCAGAACTGATTTATTTTCAAATGTTCAATATTTAATTGTCAATATGTGACCGTCCACGGCGAATGAGCCGTAAATTCCTCCCCCGGTCAATTTTGTTTTATTTCGTGTTTAAAAAATAAACATCATAAACTTAAAAATGGTATATCATTTGACTTCAAACGATATCCAGAAGCGGGGTTATGGTTTGTTAAACTTTGCTCCTTCAACAAAATTATAGCTTTTTACGTGTGTCTCTTTTTCCACATTGCTGGCAATATATATCAAACAGTCATAATTGGCGGTCATTTCAAATCATCCCCAAGTCAACGAGGTTTAAGAAAGTTCTCTCATTGTTACTTGTTGGTTATGCATACCTGTACAAAATACAATGCCTGGTAACCCACCACTTGAACAGGACTTAGCAAAAGCAAACAAAGACCAGAGCTATTAAAAGTTCTATAGCCGGCCATCTAAGGTAGAAGCTTATTATCCACTTCAACAATAGGATTATTGATTAGTTTTGACTATCAAAATAAGACGGATGTCGGGCCAGCTTAAGTTATCCAGCTTAAGTTATCGATGAATACGACCTTCGTACACATTTTACACCGTAACACAGAATACATTATAGGGAATTTACGGCTCGTTTGTGCTGCCGGGTCACAATTATGTTTTTTGTGCACTAAGTTCAACCATGATAAAAAAAAAGAGAGAAATGAAAAGTAATAACGAAACATTATTAAAGCAAAGATGTTGATGGTTAGTCACCCTTGACACCCCTATCATCTTGCGGTCATAAATTAAGTTGCTTTCAAGAGTTAACAGACACATACAAGAAGGAAAAATAAATAAGATCTTAAAAATCACATTTTAATTTAAAAATTACGTTTTATCATCACAAACCTTTTTAATAGGACACCTTGTACTTCAACCTGGATGCTTTCGTAATCTATTTTGATACTCATGTGAATGATGTGGTTAGGTCACGATGGTTATTTTTTGCTGTGAAATACCAAGAGAAACATGACAACCCCCCCAAAAAAAAACAAACCAACATCTACAATACTACAAGCAAATGCTTCAAGCAGAAAATAATGGGCAAAAAAGTTGAGAAGATAATGCAAGGAAATGAGATGTCGACATAAAAGAAGAAACAGAAGTTTTTAAACACATTATTTAAAACTCTTCTAGTGGGTGGCTGTAAATGTTGTTTGTTAAATTCTAAGTATAAAATTTAACTACAACTGAAATTCGTGTTAATTGATATCAGCTCGTCTATTACAGCTTTTAGAATTGTTAAATGGTATTTTGCCAAATCCTATCCATCTCATTTGTAGTTTGCAAATAGATACATTTTTGGTCCTGAAAATAGCATATACAATAATCATTTATTTTATTAAATGCCTATGCCGTTTGCAGTGGTTGCAAAAGTTGTAATATTAAATTAATAATATAAAATCCAAAAGGTAAAGGTAAAGTAGTCGAAACTGTATTGTACAGGACCGAGTGCCCATCTCACTTTCGTTAGCGATTAGGCTAGACTTCACTGTGAAATGTTGCTGTAGGGGGATCGCCAAACCTCCTCCACAGCGACGAGTCTGTTACCTTCCCAGCATTTAAGAATGCCGGTACCTATTTATACAACTGGATGGAGAAGAGTTGAGATGAAGTGCCTTACTCAAGGGCACCAAATACTTTTGAGAATTGTTAAATGATATTTTGCCGTACACATGTCAAAAGAGATGTTAGTCGTATTCGCCTGATTTGCAGTTGGCAAATGGAAACATTTGATGGTCCTGTAGATATCATATAAGTTCACTATTATTATCAAATGCTCATGGGGTTCCACACTATACTTTGTATCATATTTATGCTATAAAAGGCCGTGTTGTGCTTACAAATAACTACTAAACTCAATTATAACTTTGCTCCTAGCCTTTTATTATCCTGGTAAGAATACATATTGCTTATCACATAGGTATATCATTATTGTACAAATATTTACTCAAGATCTTTATTTCAGGATTGGTGAGATCGTTGGAAATAGAGTGAGATATGCGGATGAAAATTGGCAATACTGTTTTCAAATAAGCTTATAAGTATTGTAAAAGACTTGTAACTTAATAGTTCTATTGGGTAAATAAATCATTTACTATTTTATCCATCGTCTCATGCGTGTGTGATGTGCCCTGAGTAATCTATCTGTTCATTTAACTTTGTTTACAATTTAAAGTTTTTTCATGAGAGATATGAGAGCTGGGAACCTCCTTTCAAGTAATCATGCAAGAGTCAAAGACAAATTTTGGGAATCCGTTTTGAGCAGAAAAATAAATTCAATCATATTTATTTTTGGACCTTGGAAATCACCATATGTCTCAATGTGACCATTGTGTCGCATGATGTGGGAAAGTCCTCGTGGATGTAATAAGATAAAAGTGACAGAAAACAAGTAATTATAGCTACGGAATATCCAGTTTTACTACTTTGGTATAAGTTAGAGTTATCTGAGTTAGAAAGGGGTTAGGCTTTCCAATGTGTTGTAGCCAAAATGTCTCTACCACTGCGCAGAGTCGTATTCGGAGTCGAAGACGTAATCAACTACGTGTAAATCATAGCACGCATCCTTGATTTGCGGCTTTTGTGTAGAAGTTACTGGTTGTCCTAAAGGCTGTGTAGACTTAACTTGGTATAAGTAATAAATAGTCATCCCTGTAATATTTAGCAAAAACTCGAGGATTTTAAAGCAGAAATAACAATATTGGCGTATATTTTGCGTATGTTTTCTAGGATTTCAAGGGGGCGCACTCACATTATTAAGCCATAGCGATACCATGTGGGGAATGAAAACAAAGCGCTGAAAGACCCTTGCTTTTGATAATTTTAGCTCTAAAAGTCTCCGAAATTGCTTATTCCTCGCATTTCTGGTCATTTTCAACCAGAAACCAAGAAATACCTTGATTTTTACTCCGAAAGGCCCCCTTTTCTAGGAGATTTTCAAGCAGAAACCAAAAAAGACCTTTCATTTTGACTGTTCGCAGTTTTTTCCCCGGTACGCCGTGAACTTCCAAAGACCCAGCACCACAAAATACCGGGGGAGTATACCCACCACATATTGATGAATGATGATGTGTCCCCGGAATCAGTATTCCTTCTATAGAATGAAGGGTCAAAAATATATATTAAATACAGTTTTGTTCCTGAAGTTACCTCAGCAGCAGCAGCAACTGTAATCATTTTCTGTAAAAATGTCTGTTAGCTTCAACATAACATAACATCGTAACAAAATTACATAACATATAAACATAACATAAAAGTAATATGACGTAACATAAACATAACATAACATAGCATAACATAATGTCTTAGTACATAAGATGTTCTCATGGATTAGAAACCACATATAACTACATCTGCTCGGATATGCATGACCGCACTGTCTGTTAACTGATTATACAACTAGACTCAAATCAGACCGTGCTCCGCAAGGGAACACGAGCGACAAGAAAGTCCTTTCATAAACAAAATAAGGTTTCTAGGACAAGTAAACATGCTGTAACTGCGGGGTGGTCACATCATAATTCAATTGTTGATGCACGAATCTTCTGTACCATTCGGATTTCTGCTTTAGTTGCTAGTACTCTGTTTGTTTTACCTTCTTCAAGTACCCAAAGCTAGAATAAGAAGTTAAGCGGCTATTATATCATCTGGAACGTGCTACCGTGTAGTTCTTGGTTTACCCTTGAGCTCCAGGTTTGAAACAACAGTGAACACTTGAGGTGTATGCATTGTCTCTCGAGCAATGGAAGGAAAACAAACCAGATTGACCCATATACATGGACCTTCAAAGGCATTTGTCGAGATAAACAAGAGTTCTCTAGCGAAAATACCTTCGTGAATTCAGAATTAAATTACAATGTATCTTTAATTATCTTGGATGTTAAAAAAAAAGTACATGTCTTTCATCGTTTCTTGTTCGGAAGGTTCTTAATAAGTGTTTGAGCAAGGAAGAGCATTCAAATTCGGGTTTAGTTCCACGGAGTTAAAGGTCACCTGCTGACCTGTCCTTTACTACAGCAAATTACAAAACATTGCAAAAAGAATTGCAAATTGGAATTAGTATACGCATTATGTAGATTATATGTAGTGAATTGTTTTTGTGCAGAGCAATATCTTGTGAATGTAGAATAAATTTCCCAGGATAGCGATTTTGTATATAGATGTTGAAGACATGGAATCTGCGTGTAGTCACAGTGAGATTTCATGACAAAGTAAAATGAAAACTCACTCCTCACGACCATTGTCATGCATGAGAGATTACATGAAATTGCAAGAAGGAATGAACGAATTCATGGCAATGAAAACAGATTAAAAACGCAAATTAAAGATGACTTTAAATAAAATTTTTTTTGGTTATTTAGAATGATTATCTTCCGATAATAGAAAACATATTAACTAATCACGTTCAGTGCTCATGGTGCACTTTAGTTTATCCTTGAAAAAGTACAGATACACATAATTTCATAATTATTATTAAAGATCATGTGTTTTAATTGTACATTATTTGCAGTAATTTATTTTAGTCATTCAAGTATACAAATTCAAATCCTAAAAGATTAAGCAAATCATCTACAATTTATGGGCAATTTAACTTCAGATTATACGTTATATCTTTCAAAAATGTCTTACAGTTTACAGTGAAATACCTCCAACTACGCAATTGTGGCGGGGGATTTTCTTAAATACCCACAAGATTATTGATGTATAAACAATAAACTGTTCCATTATTGCTGATACATTGCGTACACGATTCCGTCCTGGGGTTACTTTAATGGTTCATTTGCGTTCTTATAATGGTAATGGAAAATAAGTTTGACATCTAAATGTAAATATGTTACAGCTACCGTATGTGTCATTTGCCTAATGGCATGACGTTTAATATTAAAGGTCTACTATATTGTTTAACCTCGCAGCTACTGCATGTTCTGGTTCATATCATTTAAGCTTGACGATGCTTCGATTTTATTTTAGGTTGATTAACCATCCTAAGAGCGCAAATTTAAAGTTTGTTCAACAAATATAAGTTTCGGCTATCAATATCAATATATTTGCATCGACTGCTTGCGTCCGGATTCCGTCAACTTAAAGCTTAACATAGCGGTTCATCTGAACATTTTTAACATACTGTTTTTCCAATGAATTTAAATTTGAAGGATGTCAATAAATCGAATATCAAATGGCAAGAATTAATAAACACGTCCTCTAAAGGGTGTCGTGCACAGAAGTTTTAAGCTTCCATATCTCAAGCTACAAATGCAATTTTCAATAACTGAAACTTAACTTAATTTTTTTGCATGTAAATAATACAGAAAGTGTTATCAATTTTGTTCTGGTGCATAGAATCTTATGATTCAATAACAGCGCACATGATATGCCAAATCTAAGTTAAGAAAATTGTTACATTAAATGTTTAAAATGTGAGTTTGTTCTATGTCACAATGCATGATAATATTGGAATAGCACCAATAGATCATGTTTTATAAGGTATAGCTCTATTCTTCTTTTTAATATCACTTTTATGAAGTTGTTGATAAAGTTTCTCATGATAATGTCATCACTTCGTTTCATATACAGAGTTCCAGAAATTTTTTCTTAAAAAGCGTTCCATCAGATCAGAGCATTCGAATTCAGGAATAGCACCGTGTTATTAAACCGCGATATTAAAAAATATTATCCTCAATGTACTACGTAGAGAAGTGCAGTTGGTTTTGTTTGCAGTGCAGAGGATATTGATTTTGTGTTGCTGTTGAAGGCATGCAAGTTCTTTCGTGACCACAGAACGATTGCATGACAACCTTCGATTAGAATTCCCTACTTACGACCCATGTGAGATTATGTGAAATTACACGAAATGATGACCGAATTCGTGAGAACAGGCTAAAAATGCAAACTAAAGATTCTTGTAGATTATAGAATTTTCCTATATAGAATGTTCATCTTTTGATAATGAAATACCCAAATAACGTTGTGTGTTCATAGTTTATACAAAATACTTTATTAAACTACGTATTGATAGAGCCTAATTACAAGAGGTCATTACTGCAAAAAGTACATAATTGTTGCAATTTCTGTTATCAAACACTCAGTAATGATCAACAATTCATGGGCAATTTCACTTTATCTTGCACTACAGTTTTAAAATGAAATGTCTCAACCTACAAAATTAAGACGTCGGGTAACATCTAAACAATGAACGTTTTCCTTATTGGAGATTACTTGAAATTAAGTTTGACATCAAAATGCAAACTGATTTCAGCTAACTTATACGTTATTAGCCAAATGGCACGACGTTTTCAAATATTTTTATATTAAAGTTCTACTCTATTCTGCAGCTATATCAGGTTTTTGTTCATAACGTTTAAGCATGAAGCTTTGAAAACAATAGTGATAAAACTTCAATTTTATTTTAGGTTGAAAAACCATCCAGACACAGACATTGATATGATCACTAAGAGCATAAATTTAGAGTTTGCTCAATAAATCAAGTTGATTTATATTAATAAATTTGGTTTGACTGTTTGTATCAGAATTCTTTCACTCTAACGCTTAAAAATTGATTGACAAATCGGTTCATCAAATTGGCATCATTTTGAACATACTGTTTCTATTAATGTGAACGATGTCAATTTGAATATGAAAAAAAACCCAAGAATTAAGCTCCAAAGGGTGTTGGGCGCAGAAGTGTTGCCTTTCATATCACAATTTAACAAAATTCACTTTTCAATACTAGTAACTGATATTTTAACTCGATAAAAGAAGCTATAATACCCTTGGGCATATTCTGATTATGATTGTACTTGTGTCTTAACACTTAAATCATTTCCACGCACGTTACTTAATTACCAAGGAATTTTACCGAGACAGGTGTTCCGTAATTGTAGCACCCATTGAATGTAACACACAATTCACCACTATTTGAATCTCGCGTGAGATAAATGAAAGAAAGGATGAAAGAAAAAAAATGGCTTATCCCTATGGTGTGAGCCTATAGCGACAAGTCCTCGGTCGTTGCACTTTTACGAAAACAAAATTACTTTCCATTAAAACAATCTGGTAAATAGTGAAGGTCACAATCATGAAATTAAGTGAAAGCTGTTATGTTAGGTAACAAACTAAATACTCGATGACGTCCTATGATGCAAGTGTATTTGTTAAGAGACTGATTCATTACCCATAGCTGGTATTATGAGTTTTAGAATAACTTACATGCAACCAATCAGTGGTTCTCATCATGCAGCTTAGGAACAACAAGAATGAAGGGGTACCAGGTACAGTAAAGCATCAGGCACATGAAATAAGATGCTCATGCGCTCTGCTCTAGATGGTGCGCCGTTGTCAGATTACTCCATCTGGTAGGTTAACCAAACGTGACCTGCAGTGTGAATGAAGGTCCTGCCAGTAAATGAAGAGCTTATTTCCAAACCGTGTTAAGTCCACAAGGTTCACTTTGAAGAAAATCAGGAATTTTCTTTATGGCAATGAAAACAAGTTTGATTTCTATAAAATTACATTGAAGTGAAGGTGACATATATAGGAGCATAAAAATATGTAAAGTTAAAATCTAGAGACTTTTTATTTTTTTTTAATGAATTAATTTGTTTTAAAAATAGCATGGACTTAACACGTTTTGACACAAAACACAATTTCTGGCATGGACTTAACACATTTTGACACAAAACATAGTATCTGTAACACAGAACTAACCATATATTTCTCAAACTAGTCTTAAAAGATAACAAATTTATTAAAAACATACAAAATGTTATTCTCTCTACTATAAAACACAATTTTGCCACAAAACACATTGCATCTCGAACCCCATCCTCCCGCCCATTTTTACCCAAATTCAACGTTTAAAATAGTTCAAAATTCAAAACTTAGTTGTATTGCATTTCTCAGAATTGAATTAACGTCATTTTCACTGACAATAAGTGATGTCCTGAAATATCCACTTGTTTTACCACATTATCGAAATTTCCCCCTCCCCCATGCTGCCACCCTAATCTCATATTGACAGTCGTAAGTTTTTAAGTCTTTAAGTCGTAAGTTTTTATATACCTTTAACTTTTAAATAATACCTTGAATTTTGATAATCATACAAAATAATATCAAAACCTAACTCTACCACCATCCTCTAACATTAATTCTACCATCACAACCTCTCCCTCTCCCCATTCCCAACTTGTTCATGTTTTTCTGGAGGTATCTATCAACTATTTAAGAATTCCCATACAAACTAGGCCTACTAATATAAAACAACAACAACAACAACAACAACAACAACAATAATAACAACAACAACAACAACAACAACAACAACTTTTTATTCAGACCAAATTCAGGTATACTAGTCTCAGGACAAAACAAGAATGAAGACACAAAGCAAGGCAGTGTTGTCAATCATGCAGAACTTGGGTGATTTACTATTGGAAGCCCTATGCCATGCTACCTGCCTACAAGCTGCCCACAAGGGCAGTGTTCGTGGACTTACCACAGTTTGCTAACAAACTGGATTGGACTTAACACGTTTTGGAAAAAAATCGATACTTTGTGTGTCAATATTTCGGAACTTGACTAATTTTGTAAAAAAACACAAACATTGCTGGATAGCCCTAGTTACTCAATAATACCCATTTTCATCAAAATCTCAATTTTGAAGGTGGGTGGACTTAACACGGTTTGGAAATAAGCTCTTCAAATATGATTCTAGAAACTGGTACTGCGAGAGCATGACAAGACATGGATAAGTTGGAGCTGGTGGCTCTTCTGACTGTGGCAGTGCCTACAGATCTGGGGGGCTTAAGCTGGTGTGCATTTTTGTGCACTATTGCTACAGCCACTTGACGACGTCTTTGATGGAGAGATGTGATGTTCAATTCAGTACTTGCTTACTCTTCGCTTTAATCCTATTTGACTACTATCATAAAGTGCAATTATCTGCACAGGATATCGTGATTATAGTTTCAATAAGTTTCTGGATTTTCAAACAATAGTTTTACTTATCATAATGTAAGGAAATATTAAGAACATGAAGTTTTGCGGTAGGTAATGAGGCAAATGACACGCATGTCACATCCAAAACAGAAAAACCTACATAAATAATGATGTAGAAAAATGTTTCAAAATCAGCGATATACTGTGGCAGATTTTCGCGAATTTGTCTTTTTTTACCTCTTCAAGTCCGAAGGAAAAACAAGAAGAAAGGAACTGATGCATGAGATCTAATATCCAGGAGACACTTCTTTGATAACAACATAATACTGTTATACCCCATTCACGAAGATAATCCTATACGTGCCTGTATGATACAATCCCAAAGGAGTAACTGTGAGGTCCGTCTGGCCAAATTCTGTAGACTTCAGGGTGAATATAAAAGGTTAATTTAATAATACAAAAACAGACATTACGTTACGTGAATTACTGATCAGGTTTGAGACAATCTGTTTCTCTCTCACTCGCTCTCTCTTCTCTCTCTCTCTCTCTCTCTTCTCTCTCTCACTCACACACTCTCTCTCTCTCTCTCTCTTTCTCTCCCTCACTCTCCCCTCCTCTCCCTCTCTTTCTCTAACTCTCTCTCCCTCTCTCTTAAATTGTCTACGAGCTATACCTTTCCTTACTAATTTAAGTACAAAAAGATCTCAATATCGAAAGTGTAAATATCATGATTATCGAGGACAACTTTGAAAGCCCCTCATCACGTATTAATTCCCCAGGACTAATTCTGTTTGGTGGTTTGATTGTGGTTTGATTGTCGACATTTACGTGAAGCAAAGCTGGCAAGTACATAGGCTAAACGTACGCTCGAGCTCTAATCAATTAAAATTGCACCACGTTAGAATACAGCGTACAAACTTCACATGGTTGTTTGTTTGTTGTTTGTTTTGTTTTGTTTTTTTACTGAGAGTCTGACGCTATATCCTTAAGGAACAAGTCTTTCTGAACGTCGAGTATAGACCATGCCCATTGTACTGTGTAGCAATAACGACATAAGTCAGCTGATGTTGACGTGGTTTCGTTACATTGGGCTAATAAAAGGAACTAAAGTTTCCTTAAGGTTGAACTAGAAAAGGTAATATATACAATGAAAAAGACTGCCTTTCGTTGCGCCCTACATTTCTCAAACACATTGCTTTTTATATAAGACCTCATACTGAAACGATATTGATGAATTTGAATATAGCAATGCAGCTTAAAATAGAAGAACATCGGCCCTGTAGGGTGCAGCTTTCGTTAATTGATCAGCGTGTGGATATTAATTTACATTTATCTAACAGATAACCCGGGGGACCTGTTACTGAGAGCTTAACAAAACATTAGTTAAAAAAGTACTCAGAAAAGAGCTACATAAAATGTCAAAAACAGTGAGAAAAAAGAGCTTTTTCAGATAACAGAGTTTGTTTTATTTCATAATGCGTGATAATATTGGCATGACACCATTATATCAAGTTTATAGGGTATTGTTCGCAAGAAGTAGACCAAACAACTGCTTCTAATGAATACCTCTGTTCCTTTTTTCAATATCATTTTCATTCGCTAAATTTCATAGCAGCAAGTCCTGTCTCTTTCAACATTTTGTGTAAGTCTATTTTCTGTATGAATAGGCCGTAGGTATTCGTTTTGATATTGGTGTTCTGGTAATATCAAAATTGAAAAACCATTTATGTATTTCAAACTACCTATACATGAATTTATTATGACTTTTATATTTCTTATGCAGAAAGAAAAATAAAGATTCACTTTACAACATAATAGTTTTTCTAATTTGACTATATAAATATAATGATACATTGTGTAAACATTGATCCTTGATTTTAGCTCTACCTTTGATAGAGTAGATCAACATAATATTTTTGCATTTTTACAACTACGGGTTTAGAGTTTTGGTATTTTGCAATGGATTCAAGGTAGAAAACAGATAGAGATGAATATTTCCAGTGGGTGCCAGTCACCTCATGCTCTTCTGCATCTTTTGAAAGCCCTTATTCTACCTACTTACTGAATGTGTTGTTGTTGTTTGGAAACCTTATCATAATTGCCTTTTGAACATATTGGAAACAAGTCAAAGGAAAATATCAAACGTGTTGATGTATAGGAATCATAATGCAGTTATGTTGCACAGCAAACATGATTCAACCTTTGCAGTACTTAAACCTTGTTAACAGGAAATTACTCCAGCAAAATCAATCGATAAAGGATAGTCTATCCTCCACATTGAATGGTCGACTGCACTTCACCCATTTGAAATCCCATGACTCGCTGCACTGACCAAAGTTATGGACAGATATGAGAGCTGTTTTTGCTGTTATCTGTCATTTACATATCAGGGAAGTACGAACATTTGCAGATGCCCCACCTACTCAGTTTTTAGCCTACATGTAATGTATACATTATGCTTGATCGACAGCAAGTACAAAAAATATCCGTCAAGTGGTTTAGTTTTAATGCCCTTCGGAAGAGAGAGGTCTACAAGTGAGTGATAGTCACTAAAAGTTGCATTCGATTTACACAGGGAATGTTGCAGGCATGCCGTGCCCTTCCTTACTAAAATACCAAAGTGCGAATATTTCCCAAATATCTAAATATAACGTCACAGGAGTGTCGGTAGCTTTCTGATTGCTGTGTCGTAGGTCCTTGAAAGGTTATGGCGCCGTCCCCCTCCTCTGTTGAGCGAATAAGATTCCTCCCGCCGGACATGTATGGCCTCCTTGACCCCTCTTTCAAACCAATTATGTTCTCTATCGAGCACTGGCACATCCTTAACCTTTCAAGGACCTACGACACAGCAACCCGCTGACTCTCATGTGACGTCATAACGCGTGACGTCAAGTGTGTCACAGGTCAATAGTTCATCATCTGATCAGTCAGCCTGATGATGCATCTTGGATGAGACGCGATACTGTCGCTATCAAAAATGCTGTAGTAAGTCCAGATGAACAGATTCAATATTCATTTTATTATGTTTATCTACCTGGATGACTGAGAATATTCAAAAATTTATAGAAAGTTAACTCTCAAAAATAGGAGATACTGGATAATATGGTAGTCCATCAGCTCATTCATTACGCATGTCATCCGTGTTTGAGATGCATCTACGCCCTCTACGACAGAAAGTCAGCACCAATCTAACAGCCTCTTATGAGATGTTTCTTGCATTGTCACTCAGTCTTGCATTTACCTTTTAAAAGAACCATTCCCCATTCAAATTACCATGAATGTTGTGTTTCTTCTTAGGTAAGTAAAAAGGACTACTCGGATCTATAAATAGAAAAAAGCATTTGAAGTACTTAATTGTGTCCCTAAAACAAACAATAAATATATTTGCTGGGCATTACAATCATGCAAAACGTAGAAATTCAAGAAACACTGATGGCGTCGCTGTGAAGCAAAGTACGCATTATGGCGTCTGGACTGTAGCTGACCAACGATATGGCGTTGATAGCTGGACTATATAAAACTATACCTGCTCGACGATAATGGACCACATAAACGATGCTGTCTGTTAATAATAACTGATAGAAGAAACCCAGACCGCTCCGAAAGGGAACACGAACGACAAGGAAGTCCCTTCATAAACAAAATAGGGTTTCTAGGACAGGAAAACACGCTGTAACTGCGGGGTGGTCACAGTTAATTCAATTGTTGATGCGCGAATCTTCTGTACCGTTCAGATTTCTGCTTTAGTTGCGAGTATTCTGTTTGTATTACCTTCTTCAAGTACCCAAAGCTAGAATAAGAAGCTATATCCGCTATTATATCATCTGGAAAGTGTTACCGTGTGGTACTTGTTTTACCCTTGAGCTGCAGGTTTGAAACAACAGTGAACACTTGAGATGTATGTATTATCTCGCGAGCAATGGAAGGAAAATAAACCCGATTGACCCATATATATGGACCTTCAAAGACATTTATCTCTTATGAGTTTTCTACTGATAATCCCCTCATGAATCAGTCAAATTTGTATTTTAAAATTATCTTTCAAAGGTTCTTCTTTTCAATCAGTTAAACGATAAACACATACGGAAGCTAACTTACAAAAGTAAAACAATTGGCAATTGGCAATTGATGACTTTAATGGAAGACATGCAAGTGTTAACGTTGCCCAGTTAAAGTTTGTTGACACGCCTATATTTTTTGTTTTCTTTGTATTTGAAATGAGCAAAATGAAGGAAGAATGTTTTACGTATGCATGTTTTTGCAGAACACAGCAACATTTTGTGAACGTAGGTTAACTTTCTTAGCATAATGACTTTGTGTCGCTGTTGAGGGCATGCAATATGTTTTGTAGCTCCAGTACGGTTGCATGACAACGTGCGATTACAATTCTCCAGTCACGACCCATGTGAGATTATATAAGATTGCAAGAAGGGATAAACGAATTCATGGGACGAAAACAGCCTTAAAGGCAAATTAAAGATGCCTTTAATTTTGAGGTTTTGTTATTTAGAATGATAATCTTTCGATAATGGGAAACGTATTTAACTAATTATGTTCAGTACACATGCTGCACTTTATTTTATCATAGAAAATGTACTTTAATAAGGTTATACGGAGTAATTACAAAAGATCATTCCATCTTGACAAACATTTAGATTGATGTAGTAATTTATTTTCATCACTCGAGTATATAATTCAAGGAATAAAAGATTCACCAATTAATGATCTACAACGTTTGAACAATTTCACTTTGTATTTTCCACCAATGTGTTGCAGTTTTACAGTAAAATGCCTCCAACTACGTAATTATGACGGGTGATTTTTAGATATCTGTAAGGTTATTAATGTCTAGACAATAAACGGTTCCATTATTGCTAATGCATTACGTAATGCTTTTCATGAGAAATGAAAGTACAAAGTAGCTATCCACGGTTCCTTCCTGGGGTTACTATTATGGTTCATTTACGTTCTTATAATGGTAATTGAAATAAGTTTGACATCAAAAAGACTTCATAATGCAAATATATATTTGTGTTATTTTCCTAATGGCATGACGTTTGCAAATATTAAAGGTCTACTGCATTTTTTCATCTCCAAGCTATAATAGGTTATTGTTCATAACATTTAAGCTTGAAGCTATGAAAACAATGGTGAATAAAGCTTCGATTTTGTTTTAGGTTGATAAACCATGCAGAGACAGATTGATATGATTACTAAGAGCGTAACTTTAGAGTTTGTTCAATAAATATAAATTTCCGTTATTGATATTAATATATTTGGTTCGGCTGCTTGCATCATAATTCCTTCAAATTAACGATGGAAAATTTGATTGACAAAACCGTTCATCAAAATGGCACTATTTCTCACATTCTGGCTTTCAATGAATTTAAATGATGTCAATTCGAATATGAAAGAACAAGAATTAATAAACATATCCTCCAAAGGGTGTCGCGCGCAGAAGTTTTAGCTTTCATATCACAAATAACAAATTCAATTTTCAATAACTGAAATTTAAGCTCGATAATATAAGCTACCCTTGGGCATATTCCTATCATGATTCTCCTCGAGTCTTACTAACACTTAAACCATTACCACGCATGTTTCTTAATTACCAAGGAATTCTACCGAGACAGGTGTTCCGTAATTGTAGCACCCAATTGAATTTAACACACAACTCACCACTATTTTCCCGGGCTATTTTCATCTCACGTGAGAAAGAAAAGCAGACAAAATAGGTGTAAGTCTGCATAATGATAACTACTTGCTAGAAGTGCCTGTTACACTTTTGTGACAACAAAACGTTTCGTCTGGCAAGAAATGGACTTTATACTACTTAAATATCCCAAATGTTGGTGAAAATTGAAAAACAAGTCACAGTTTGATTAGATTTCTAAAATGAAGAACATATTTTAACATTTGACAAAACAGTTTCAAGTTTTAAGTCTTAACATAGATACGCAGTTTTCATCCATTTGAAATTAAACTAAACAAAAATAAAAAATATTAAGTTATATTAGATGTAATAAAACAATGCACAATTATGTTAAAACCTTACAAGCAAAGTTGTGAGCATTTAAACATGCAAATGTCTAGTAAATAGATGCATTTTGTAGGATTGTAGATTAAATAATTAAGCAGTGGACCAAGACACTTGTGATCAAGCCATCAGACCAGATGGCGAAAGCTAAAGAAGTGAGTTTCTTTTTATTGGATTTGCCTAGCAAAATGTTTAATTATTATGCAAATGTCTAATTTTAAAAGTGAAAAAATACCCCATACAAAGAGAAAATATTACAACAAGTGGAACCAAACCAGTTTTTTTTTTTTCAATTTTCATATCTGTACTTTTCACAGCATTTTATTTCTTAGTTCCTCTGTTTCAGTTATCTATGCCCGTGTAACGGGGCAGAGATATTCTGCTTATGCTCTTAATTCTTCTCCTCCTTTTCCTTCTCCTTCTTAAGACTTTTTTATTACACCATATCTTAAAAACTAAAAGCGTCCTGGGGCCCAAACTTAGTACAACGATAGCCATGACCTCTAGATATTTCCTGGGGTAGTCTCGACCCCAGAGATCAAAGGTCACGGGCCCAGTGGCCCAAATGTAAAAATACAAAGCATGCAGTTTCTCATCAAATAAAGTTGCCACGGCGCCCGGAGTTGGTACACTGATAGCCCCAGGGGTACTCTATATTTACAGGTATACATGAGCCCCATATGTCATATATTATGGGCCCTAGAGCCCCAAATGTTAAAATAAGGGGCAACAAGGCTAGGTCTAAAACTACAAGGGCACTAGGGTTCATATGTGGCACACTTATGAGCCCTAACATATAGATGTGCCTGTTTTTCATTTCGGCCCCAGATGTTCATGGCTAGGGGCCCCATAGGCCCAAATGTGAAAACAAAGGGCCGGTCGCTTCTCAGCAAATAAAGTAGCTACAAGGCTCAGATTTGGTACACTAATAGGTCTTCAGAATTACATTGTTATATGTCTCATATGTCACATAATTTGGGCCCAGGGCCTCAAACGCTAAAACATGTGGCCCGACGTTATTCAGTAAATAAAGAAGCTACAACGCCCTGCTTGAGAATACTGATAGCACTTGAGAATTATACCAAAACATATGTACTTGAGCCCCATAAGTCAAATAATATGGGCCGAAGGGCCCCAAATGTTAAAGCAAGGGGGGTTAACCGCTTAAAGGGACACTCCGTTTTGCGTTTAAAGGGGTAATCAGATATTTTCTTTTTGAGACATTTTTTTTGCATGGAACTTGTTTATTGCATTATTTAAGGAGGTGCGCGCTTAAGCGTTTACACAGCAAATGCAATTAAAGGGGTATTCCTTTTTCCTTCGTGGTATTTCGAGATGTGCCCATTTAAGACCGAAAGGTTGGTTAGTAAGTTAGTAAGCAAGTAACATACACTTCTATAGGGTGTGCCTGCACGGCCCACCAAAAAGTTGTAAAGAGTACAGAGAAGATAAAAAATGTAAACTAAAACAAACTCCTTCAATAAATATTTTCTGCTTTTTCACCTCTTTTAGACCCGCTTCTTTATCTTTGTTTGTCTCTTCTGAAAGCAGACCTTTGTCCGTTCAAATTCTTGTAACTTTACTTGCTGAGGTCGCAGCAGATCAAAAGAGGTATCAAAATGTGCAGATATTGCATCTATATATTAAGAGAAGGTGCACACATTTTTGCAAGTGTTCGGTATATATTATAATAACACACATTAAATACGATTAAACGATTTAATGTACGAATAAAAATCATTAAACTCGTTTGCGAATGTTATACCAAAATATGAAAATTCAAATGTGTAAAAACAAATCGTGACCCTAGACTCTCCAATTATTCGGAAAGGGCAATACATTGTATGCCTAAGAATGCAACGTAACGTAAAATAGAGGAACATCAAGCCTGTTGGGTGCACCTTTTGGTAATTGATCAGTGCGAGAAACAATATCGAATTACATTTCTCTAACAGCAAACCTGAGGGACCTGTACCTGACAGTTACTACATATAACGACAAATACGAGGTTGAAAAAAGAGCTGAGTGCTAGCGTTGGCAGTATTTTGTGGTAAGAAGTAGATACATTTGTTCTAATTCATACCTCTGTTCTTATTTGCAATATCACTTTCAGTTTAAAATTGTCTAACCATGCAAACCCTAAATCTTTCAACATTTTGTGTTTCTCTCTTTCTGTATTAATACAACCCGTTAATACCGCCCCTAGCTTTTATTGTTTGGATATCAGTGTTCTGGTAATATCAAAATCCAGATTTGAATAATCATTTATGTATTTTAAATTACGTGAATTTACAATGACGTTTTTCTCTGGCGAAAAAAAACTAGCCATATTATGCTAACAAAAAAATTGCCTTTCAGACCTGACTTTCATTTAAAAGCATCTGCGTTTACCAGTATGCTTGTTATACCTTTTATTTTGACAACAGATTATATTACATGTGTTGAGAATTTGCCACGATGATTAGCCAAAACTTTAAAACCTCGCGGCATCAATGTCAAGGTTATCTTTTAATACGAAAAGAAAAAGGTATTCTAGGTAATATTGTAATAAGTCAAATACATTTCACAATCAATTGCTGCAAGAAGAAAAGGGGGCATAAGTAAAGAAGGTACGAGGATGGTAAAAAACTAAAGAAGCCCTTGACTTATTTGACTTAACTGCACAGGACTTTGTGTCCCTTTGCCCCCTACCGAGTAAGCTTCCACCATTCAGTTGTCTGTTGCTTGTGTCTTTGCTTCATGT
Organism: Amphiura filiformis; assembly: GCF_039555335.1. Lineage (NCBI taxonomy): Eukaryota > Metazoa > Echinodermata > Ophiuroidea > Amphilepidida > Amphiuridae > Amphiura > Amphiura filiformis. The sequence goes on from NC_092628.1 coordinate 83,529,481, forward strand.
GGGGTCATTCCCAAATTCCTCTGAATTTGGTCCTTCCATCTGGTTGGTGGACGACCCGGTGGTCTTTTCTTGCTGAAGTCATTAATGTAGGCTTGGTGGGGAAGCCGATGTTGAGGCATCCTGAAGATATGCCCAGCCCATTTCAAACGTCTCCGGCAGATGACATCGTTGATGGAGCTAGTGATGTTGAGACTCTGTCTGATGGAATTATTGCGGATTTTATCACGTAAGGGAAACTCCAAGCATTGCCCTAAGGCATCGCATTTATAGAACATCCAGTCTGTGTCGATCGGATTCACGTAACGCCCACGATTCTGACCCATAGGTGGCAATAGGGAGGATGAGCGACTGGTAGATCCTTACTTTCAGCGATCTGGTGATGTCATCGTTAGACCAGATGGTATTTTTTCAATCTGCCAACTTTGTGCGACGTTTAATATCCTCTTCTACTAAGTTATTTACTTTGTCAATGGGCATTTGGTTCAGCGTGATATCTCCTGGGTCGTCAGACATGATCTTGCATTTTGTTGTGTTAATTTTCATTCCTCAGCTGCTGCATGCTTTATCCAATTCATTAGTGGAGATTTGCAGGTTCTCAAAGTCCATATCCATGAGTGTGGTGTCATCTGCATATCGGATGTTGTTAATGCACATGTCACCCATCTGCACACCTGAGCCTAGATTTTAGATGTCCTTCATGACAAACTCCAGATATAGATTGAAGAGGCATGGTAAGAGAAGACATCCCTGTCTAACACCAACTAGGACTTCAAACCAATCGGTGATCTTTCCATTTACCACGAATGAGCATTTGGTTTGCTCATACATTTTTGCAATGAGGTTCACCAGTTTGGTGTCTACTCCTACTGATCGCAGACTTTCTAAAGGGCCTCCCTCCATATGGTGTCAAATGCTGCTTTGCTTTGAAGTCTACAAAGTTCCAGTGTATTGGAATGCGTCTTTCTTTAGCCTTTTCAAAGATTTGGCGTACTGTAAATACCGCATCTGAGGTACCTCTGGAACTCCTGAAGCCACACTGTTCCTCTCTCAGATGGTTATCTACAGTCTGTTGTATTCGGTTAAGAACCATCCTACCGAATACTTTTCCCGTGATTGAAAGGAGGGTAATAGCTCTGTAGTTAGCTGGGCCAGTTTGTCAACCTTTTTGTACACAGGGGTTATTAGACATTTACTTTTTCCTTCAGCACAGGCGGTGTTGATGATCTTCAACAACATTTGTTTCAACATGGGCCCTCCTGCTTCCAACGCTTCTGCTGAGATCGTATCCCAACCACACGCTTTGTTGTTTTTAAGCTTCTTGATGGCCTCTTCAACTTGAAAAAGACAAATTTGTTGTAGCGGGGTTGACAGGCTACGTTTTGGGGTTAAGTATATTACAGTCTCTGTGGAATGCTGTATTCAGATATTTACTGAAGTATTCATCCCAGTACTTTATTACTTCCTCTTGGACTGTTTTCAGTGAACCATGTTTGTCTTTGGCGGCAATTGAACTTTGGCTTTATCCCCTGCTAGTTTTGTGACTTTCTTGAAGAGATCGTGGCTTATGTTCTTTGCATGGGCTTCTTCCATTTCTTCTTGTCAAGAAGTTTTCTTTTCCACTGCTTCACTTGATATATGACCCCTTTGTTTAGCTTCCGATAGCAATTCTTGTTTGAAGCTGAGGGGTTGTTTAACATCAAGACTTTGGCTTTTCTTTTCAAGTGGCACATTTTCCTGACTTCTTCAGGCAATCCTTCACTTGGTGAGCCCTCCTAATACCAACTGATTTTTCAGTATCATAAGAAGAAGATACGAAGAAAGTGTTCATGGTGAAAATGAATGATCTAGCGATGATGGCGACGTAAAAGTTGAATGAATTAATGATGAAAGGTAGAAAACAGGGATAATAAAAAGAAGAGTTAAGAGAAGAATACAAAGGTGTAATATGTTATATTAAAAACGTTTCCATTGGTTGTCTTAGTGTATAACAATTATTAATATCACATTATACAAACCAACCAACAATTAAATTTGGGTTAGTTAGTATCAACTCGACTCATGCAACTAAATACACCCCCGGGAATACACCAAACACTTTTCAGAATATTGTTAAATGGTATTTTTCCATACATCACTTTATGTACAAACCCATCAAGAGGTGTCAGGCTTACACATCTCCTTTGTAATTTTGAATTGGATACCTTAACCTTAATGGCCCTGTAGACATCATATACAATTTCACTTTATGAGCAAAATGCTCATGGCAGCCCATATTATATGCTCAAAATAACATTTATTTTGTATCATATTTGTGATACAAAAGGTCGTATTATGCCTATAAAAATAGCTACTAAACCCGATTATAACTTTGCTCCTAGCCTTCTACTATCTTGGTAAGAATATATATTGCTTCTAATCACTTAGCATAGGGATATTATTTTTGTGCAAATATTTACCCAAGATGCTTATTTAAAGATTGGTGAGATCGTTGAGAGTAAAACATGCCCATTGGGCGGGTTACGCGGGGCTTTATTGCAATTATTATTTTATACTGGAAGCCGAGGATAGTTCAACCATTGTCATTTTAAATCGGCCAACTACATCTCCTGTGAGTAATTTTGTACAAGTGCACTCTTAATTGGATGTTTATATTTGCCAATGAATATGTGTTACGTTATGTACTGATGAGTGTTTTGTTATGCATTGGTGATGGTAGTTTAACCCTAGAACTGCGAAGGTAGGGGAGGGGTTGTACCAACACCTCTAAAAATTATATCCTTCATAAAACTTAAGACGCGATTTTCATTTCGCTCCTTTACTCGATAGTTAGGTTGAAATAGTCATTTCCTTTTATATTGAGGAGAAAATTCGGTGAAAACCACATTTTCCTAGAATATGTAACCGAAAATCAATTTTACTTGTACTTTTGTACATAGCCAGAATGTTTGCACTTATTTTGGTATCACTTGATAGAGGAGACTAATAGTAAAAAGAACAAAGTTCATAAATTTGTGCCGAATTGACATTATTTTGCCTATGTACAGTACAAAAGTGAAGATTTTACCGGCAATAAAAATGTGCGCCAACAAGATCTCATCTTGGTTTTTTGATGATTGGCTAGATGTTACGAGCCGTTAATGACTCAAGGCCAAAAAAACCTTTTTCCCAAATTCACAGAATGCACAACAAAACACACTTAAGGCTGGTTCAAAGTGAATATTCGAAGGCGAATATTCGGCTTCGAATACGTTTTGGGCGTCAAAATATATGCGGCTTCGAATATAAAACTATGAACCGGAGAAAGATATATTTCTACAATTCATAGCTTTGCCCGACTGTTAACAAGTATTGCCCGTTGAGAATTTCTTTAACGAAGTTAATAAAATCATAATAGGTAAACTCCATTGAACTATTGTCATGATTTAATGTCTGTATAAATGGGTCTAAATAGGAGCAGTGGCGTAACCAGTGGGGGCCGGGTGCAAGCTGCCCCCCGGACACAAAAAAACCTGGAAGAAGAGTCCCCGGAAGAGTCAAAAATTGGGAAGGGGAAAGAGAGAAAAGAGGGAAGAAAAACAAGGAAGAGAAAGGGAAAGAAGAGAAAAATGGGAAGGAGGAAGAAGAGAAAAAAGGGAAAAAGGGGGAAGAGAAAGGGGAAAGAAGAAAAGAAAAAAGAGGGAAGAAAAGGGGGAAGGGAGAAGAGAAAAGGGGAAGGGACTCAAGGGAGAAGAGTAAAGGGAAAGAAAAGAGAAAAGGGATATAAAGAGGGAAGAAGATCTATACTACTTTCATTGTGAAATTTGTACTCTGAAACACTGATATTTTCTAATATGCCAAAGACCAGGAGCTTCATGGCGCTCAGCCCCCTTGACCCCCGCCTGGGCTTTGCCCCTGGACCCCACCGACTCCACCCGTTTAACGCTTCGTGGCAAGCGAGCGTTCTCTCGAATATAAATACTAAAACTTTTGATCAGAAATTGGGAAATTTTTCAATCTTGCCCCCCCCCCCGGAAGGTCAGGTCTGGTTACGCCCCTGACCTGAATAGGAGTGAAAAAGATTTGGTTTTCGGGGCATTTACGACCTGCCTGTAACAGGCGCGGAGGTTGACCCATACCTTCTTGTAGGTTTCAACTGCAAAGCAAATCAAGAAATGAATGAGTAATAGATAAATAAATAAAATAAATAAATAAATAAATAAATAAATAAAAAATAAAAAAATAAGTCAATAAATAAGTAAATAAATAAATAAATAATTAAATAAATAAAAAAATAAATAAATAAATAAATAAATAAATAAATAAATAAATAAATGAATAAATAAATAAATAAATAAATAAATAAATAAATAAATAAATAAATAAATAAATAAATAAATAAATATCATAAGATATGATTGAAGCGACGACAAATATGACAGCCCTCACAAGTGTTATATATGAGACCACCCACGGTGACCCACCAAATATATATCTGTCGAGTTCAACAAAATTCAACTCCCACAAATATATTTCCGGTGAATACTTTTTTCATTGGCTGATATCCACTTGAGATCGGTATCATCAAAGTAGTATTGCTCTCATTTCATGATTCATTGAGCAATCAATTTTGGCATTTGACCGAAATACGCGTCAAAAGATAAAAAGTCTCGTTCCGAACTTGTGTAGGCCTACATTGCTAGGGCCTAAGTGTGTTTTAATGCCTGATTCACAAATTATAGAAATAAACAAGAATTTATTTTAAAAGAACACGCAATGATAGGGTACCAACGCTCGTGGTTTTGGTTGTTCGGCATAGTTTATGAGCACATTTCCAAAATAGAACCAGACTAATAAAATAACACTGATTTTACAAAATAAATAAATATGATATCACAGTTTAGGCCTACACTGCTGGTCTATCGAAACCCAGCTACTTCAAAAGTGTGAAGTGTTTTGATCCATGCAATCTCAAAATCAATCGATTGAGATGATTAGCGTACTCGTCCCAGTTACATAACAGATGCGGTTAAATGATGGGCGTGGTTACCAACCATATTTGGAGTTATTACGTTGTCATTAACTGGGTTGATTCAGGTCAGAAGAAGATAAGAAGAAGATACGAAGAAAGTGTTCATGGTGAAAATGAATGATCTAGCGATGATGGCGACGTAAAAGTTGAATGAATTAATGATGAAAGGTAGAAAACAGGGATAATAAAAAGAAGAGTTAAGAGAAGAATACAAAGGTGTAATATGTTATATTAAAAACGTTTCCATTGGTTGTCTTAGTGTATAACAATTATTAATATCACATTATACAAACCAACCAACAATTAAATTTGGGTTAGTTAGTATCAACTCGACTCATGCAACTAAATACACCCCCGGGAATACACCAAACACTTTTCAGAATATTGTTAAATGGTATTTTTCCATACATCACTTTATGTACAAACCCATCAAGAGGTGTCAGGCTTACACATCTCCTTTGTAATTTTGAATTGGATACCTTAACCTTAATGGCCCTGTAGACATCATATACAATTTCACTTTATGAGCAAAATGCTCATGGCAGCCCATATTATATGCTCAAAATAACATTTATTTTGTATCATATTTGTGATACAAAAGGTCGTATTATGCCTATAAAAATAGCTACTAAACCCGATTATAACTTTGCTCCTAGCCTTCTACTATCTTGGTAAGAATATATATTGCTTCTAATCACTTAGCATAGGGATATTATTTTTGTGCAAATATTTACCCAAGATGCTTATTTAAAGATTGGTGAGATCGTTGAGAGTAAAACATGCCCATTGGGCGGGTTACGCGGGGCTTTATTGCAATTATTATTTTATACTGGAAGCCGAGGATAGTTCAACCATTGTCATTTTAAATCGGCCAACTACATCTCCTGTGAGTAATTTTGTACAAGTGCACTCTTAATTGGATGTTTATATTTGCCAATGAATATGTGTTACGTTATGTACTGATGAGTGTTTTGTTATGTATTGGTGATGGTAGTTTAACCCTAGAACTGCGAAGGTAGGGGAGGGGTTGTACCAACACCTCTAAAAATTATATCCTTCATAAAACTTAAGACGCGATTTTCATTTCGCTCCTTTACTCGATAGTTAGGTTGAAATAGTCATTTCCTTTTATATTGAGGAGAAAATTCGGTGAAAACCACATTTTCCTAGAATATGTAACCGAAAATCAATTTTACTTGTACTTTTGTACATAGCCAGAATGTTTGCACTTATTTTGGTATCACTTGATAGAGGAGACTAATAGTAAAAAGAACAAAGTTCATAAATTTGTGCCGAATTGACATTATTTTGCCTATGTACAGTACAAAAGTGAAGATTTTACCGGCAATAAAATGTGCGCCAACAAGATCTCATCTTGGTTTTTTGATGATTGGCTAGATGTTACGAGCCGTTAATGACTCAAGGCCAAAAAAACCTTTTTCCCAAATTCACAGAATGCACAACAAAACACACTTAAGGCTGGTTCAAAGTGAATATTCGAAGGCGAATATTCGGCTTCGAATACGTTTTGGGCGTCAAAATATATGCGGCTTCGAATATAAAACTATGAACCGGAGAAAGATATATTTCTACAATTCATAGCTTTGCCCGACTGTTAACAAGTATGCCCTGATGACAAAGGTAATTTCTTTAACGAAGTTAATAAAATCATAATAGGTAAACTCCATTGAACTATTGTCATGATTTAATGTCTGTATAAATAGGTCTAAATAGGAGCAGTGGCGTAACCAGTGGGGGCCGTGGTGCAAGCTGCCCCCCGGACACAAAAAAACCTGGAAGAAGAGTCCCCGGAAGAGTCAAAAATTGGGAAGGGGAAAGAGAGAAAAAGAGAGAAGAAAAAACAAGGAAGAGAAAGGGAAAGAAGAGAAAAATGGGAAGGAGGAAGAAGAGAAAAAGGGAAAAAGGGGAAGAGAAAGGGAAAGAAGAAAAGAAAAAGAGGGAAGAAAAGGGGAAGGGAGAAGAGAAAAGGGAAGGGACTCAAGGGAGAAGAGTAAAGGAAAGAAAGAGAGAAGAAGATCTATAGGCCTACTACTTTCATTGTGAAATTTGTACTCTGAAACACTGATATTTTCTAATATGCCAAAGACCAGGAGCTTCATGGCGCTCAGCCCCTTGACCCCCTGGGCTTTGCCCCTGGACCCCACCGACTCCACCTGTTTAACGCTTCGTGGCAAGCGAGCGTTCTCTCGAATATAAATACTAAAACTTTTGATCAGAAATTGGGAAATTTTTCAATCTTGCCCCCCGGAAGGTCAGGTCTGGTTACGCCCCTGACCTGAATAGGAGTGAAAAAGATTTGGTTTTCGGGGCATTTACGACCTGCCTGTAACAGGCGCGGAGGTTGACCCATACCTTCTTGTAGGTTTCAACTGCAAAGCAAATCAAGAAATGAATGAGTAATAGATAAATAAATAAAATAAATAAATAAATAAATAAATAAATAAATAAAAAATAAATAAATAAGTCAATAAATAAGTCAATAAATAAATAAATAATTAAATAAATAAATAAATAAAATAAATAAATAAATAAATAAATAAATGAATAAATAAATAAATAAATAAATAAATAAATAAATCATAAGATATGATTGAAGCGACGACAAATATGACAGCCCTCACAAGTGTTATATATGAGACCACCCACGGTGACCCACCAAATATATATCTGTCGAGTTCAACAAAATTCAACTCCCACAAATATATTTCCGGTGAATACTTTTTTCATTGGCTGATATCCACTTGAGATCGGTATCATCAAAGTAGTATTGCTCTCATTTCATGATTCATTGAGCAATCAATTTTGGCATTTGACCGAAATACGCGTCAAAAGATAAAAAGTCTCGTTCCGAACTTGTGTAGGCCTACATTGCTAGGGCCTAAGTGTGTTTTAATGCCTGATTCACAAATTATAGAAATAAACAAGAATTTATTTTAAAAGAACACGCAATGATAGGGTACCAACGCTCGTGGTTTTGGTTGTTCGGCATAGTTTATGAAGAGATTCATTGCAAAGCGCTATATATCCATTCCTACATATTACTTATTTTGCCCTCTTAATTATTAATTATAATTATGAATTTGACTGATAACAACGCATTACATCTTTATTCGGCCCAAAATAACAAAAATGGGTGAACTTCCATGGCAAACGCATTTTTATATCAATAACCAATGATTTACCACCCCGGACCTCACACGTGTTTCTGCCAGGGCAGATGCATATGGGGACCTCGAACTGGGGCCAAACATTATTTATGTAAAACCGGGGTGGAGGCATAAATCTGAATTTGGAGTTAGACTTTTTTTCTGCATCAGTCGATTTAAATAGAGCTACGTTAATATGGAAACATTCACTTGTACATTTAGGTTTATTGTAAGCCTAAATATCATATTATTTGCATAAAACATTACTAATCATATAAAAATGGGTACTCTTGTACCGCACTAATAAGGGGGCACACCACTAAATCAATGCGCAGTAGGTCTATTTATTGTGGGACATTGGAGCACATCAGACATGTCGAATGGCAAATGATTAAAAATTGATATTTTTGATATTTAACAGTACTCAAATGAAACTTAATAAATCTGATGATTTATACTTATAGTGTATATAGGTGGGATGAAAAGCCGACAATCAATTGACAATTTTGACCTTTCGTATTGAAGATATGGATTTTTTTCCCCAAAACACCAAAAAATATCTTCAATATGAAAGGGCAACATTTTCAATTGATCGCCGGCTTTTCCTCCCAGCTACATACACTTTAAGAAAATATCATTAGATTTATAATATTTACTTCGAGGACTGTTATATATCAATATGTGAAAAATATCATATTCTAATAATTTGTCATAAAATTTGTATTATATATCGTGAATTTCAAAAAATGAAAATTATTTGATATCAGAAAGACATTCTTCGTATTCATAATGTAATTCGATATGTCTGATGTGCTCTCATGTCCCACAAAAATACTGTCGAAACGCTCAAAACGCTCATTCCAGATCCTTTAATTTTCATTGGGGATTTTTGAAATCATCGTTCGTCGAACGATATTCAGGTGACCTCGAGCCTTTCATATAAATCAATAGTATCTCGCTATCAGTTGCGCGATATTTAATCCGATTCAACTCATATTTTATTCGTTGCCGTATATATTTTGACGTCACAAAAAGTATTCGAAGCCGAATATTCGTCTTCGAATATGCACTATGAACCGACCCTTATTAATTTAGTTAACAATATCTTAGTCTTTTAATCAAAAGAAAAGTAAGGTTCAACATTAATCTAGTGAGTAAACATAAATGCATACAATCAGGCAGCCTTCTTCGTGTTGTTGATTTTAAAGTTCTGGTATATGTCCTGATCCCGGGGGCGCCACTAAAATATAATGATGTAAGCATGCGTGACCAAAAAAAAACGCGTGAAAAGTAGTCCTTCAAGGAGGACCACGCTCCATTTAGTACGATAGTCCACGCCGTCAGGCGTGGGTCCTTCTAGATTAGACATATCCTGACCTGGAAAGTCGAGGGAAATCTCAAACTGATTAACCACGCCTACTGACAGCTACTAATGATATTCAGCCAATCCGATTGACTAAATATCATCAATAGCTGTCAGTAGGTGTGGCTTGCCTACCTGCTACCAGAACACTAGCTTCCAGCTTGGAATTGACACCAGTATTGCGTAACAAAATTGATTATTAACCCTCTTCAGTTGCATGTGTTAATCCTGTTATAATACTCGGTTTTCTTCTTACCCTCAGTTCACTGACCTGTAGGTTGCACACAATCAATTCCTTTTGTCATCACTACATTTAATATTGTCCTGGTTAACCTCGATTCCTTACTATTTTTGTATAAAGGTTGTGCTTGAAATTATTGATTGCAGTGCAGTCCATTCAATCAAATGTTGTCATAAACCTATTTGATCGTAGTGCATTTGTTATGTGTGTGAGACGAACTGTCTCGGTAGATTGCAATCATGCTTTTGTTGAATGGATTTGAGTATACCGCCATATTTACGGTATGATACGTCATATGCGCAACCTCTATTAATTGGGATAGTTGGCCTATTCGTTTAACATGTTTAAGAAAAATATAGAATTGGAGGACACACGCTTCATAAAAACTTTGGGTTTCACTCATTTATTTACTTTAATTCCTTTTCTTGAAAAAAAAAGAAGTTCAGCAAGTTCTTTCTTTCTTTCCTTCTTTCTTTCTTTCCTTCTCTCTTTCTTTCTTTCATTATTTAATACGGGCCTATAATTACATTTATTTCATGTATCATCATTTATGTTTTATTATTAATGTGTGTTCATTAATTATTCATTTATTTATTTTATTTTCGTTGATTGATTTATATATTGCCATTGATCAGGCTTATATAGCTTATATCGAGAAATTATGATTTCTTTCATATTTGCTTGCTTACTTTTTTGTTTAGAGATTTTTAGATCAAACACTAATCATATCAGAACCAGAGTATTAATGATTATTGATGCTTAATCAGTCACTAATGAATGAATATCATGCATATGAATTATAAACGAATGCAATTTGTAATTGAATTATAGAATGAATGATTGGTTGATTGAGAGACTGATTAATTTGAGATTGATGAAGTTATGAGCGGTCAATAACTATTTGGCTGACTGATTGAGATTGCCAGATCTAACACTATGAACCACAATGGCCTCATCCTAATGACATAGTTCAATAACCTCAATTAAATACTCAATAGTGCAAATTTGACCTCAAGTTTCAGAGTATGAGTTTTGTATCCAAATTTTCAAAGGTCATTCAATGACTATACAAATGTATTGGGGTTAAAGAATTGTGCCCTTATTAATTATAGATGAGCATGTTGTGGATCCTAGTGTAAGACCATGAAGAGACAATTGAGAGACTGATTATAAATTGAGTGGTTACTTGACTCGATTACTTGATTGATTGATATTTTAACATCAAGATACGGTACATTAATTGCGAGACTACAATGTAATTTGTTAATAATTGATCGTTAAATGATTATTAATTGATGCTTGATGATGAGTAGTTCAAATTTAATTTCATCAGACTGACTATTAATTTATTGTGATTCTATTATATTATATTATTATATTATATTGATTGATTGGATGACCTCCATATCAAATAATTCATTAATCAATTCATTAAATGATTCTGATTGTTTTATTGATTGTTTGTTGAATACTTATTGGGCGGATGTTGGTTGAATGAAACAACGATTGAGTGATTAATCAAAGAATCCCTTGAACTTGAAGAACAGTTTGCATCCATTTTTCGAAAATCGGAGTGACTTTTACTTTTTCACCCCTAGCATGCAAATTGACCTTGGACCTGTCGAGCCTCAAAACTTGGTAACTATATGTCCTACGTGCAAATATGTTTTACTTTTGTAATCCTTGGACCTAGACAAATAATTTGACATGTTTTTAGTGAATTTGGAGCATGTTTAATTTTTGCCCCCTATATGGCTATGAGCATGTAAGGTGTTTGAGGGTCTTTTTTGAGGGTCACGGAGTTCCAATGGTTGACAAAAGTTTTGAATTCAGCATACCCGAATGAAACAAAACAATGTGGTTGCCAGCTTTTACGCGAACTTGCCGCTTGATGCTTAAATAAGCACATTTCCAAAATAGAACCAGACTAATAAAATAACACTGATTTTACAAAATAAATAAATATGATATCACAGTTTAGGCCTACACTGCTGGTCTATCGAAACCCAGCTACTTCAAAAGTGTGAAGTGTTTTGATCCATGCAATCTCAAAATCAATCGATTGAGATGATTAGCGTACTCGTCCCAGTTACATAACAGATGCGGTTAAATGATGGGCGTGGTTACCAACCATATTTGGAGTTATTACGTTGTCATTAACTGGGTTGATTCAGGTCACTGCTTATGGTAATTCGATTGCGCTGCTGGGGGTAGAGCACCAATCTATAAGGACCAACGCCTGACGGCGTTGATAATAGTGCTACATATTGCGTTGGTCCTGTATGGACTAGTGAAAAGGGGTGTTATTCCCAAGAATAATTATAAGCATTAACTTTTCACATTACATCACTTCCTGGGGTTTCCCAACATGATGTCATGTACACTCTTATCTGAGGGATTTTCCAAAAGTGCAATACAATGAACAAAGGGATTCCCATCAATCCAAAATTAGATCTGATTCAATTTGTTTTTGATCAACTTGAAACATGAGAGAGGATTCACAAAAATTTCATTACATACCAACACTTGCAAAGGGGGTTTCCCATTTCTCATGGAAGTAGTTTTACATGGTAACAAAGTTAGATAATCAAATTACATTACTCAGTGCACATCAAACTGATCGCAAGTAAAAATAATGGGATCATGTGTGCGTACTAATTAGAGGTCAAAATTCATGTGCTCCGTTTGAGCTGATGAAAATGTACTGAAGTCTAGGAAAAGCTTCTTTAACGAAGTTAAACCACGTGAACACACTGAAGGTACCATAGCTGCCTTATGGGAAGAGAGGCTTGCCAATCTAACACAAACAACATCCATGTAAATAAGTGCCAAAGAAGAACTTCCGCCTGATGCCGACTCAAACTGTGCTGAATGAAAATGCCTCAACAGATTAAGAGCTGGTACTGGCAGATGTAAAATGACTCTCAAAAAGCGGGATTATTTATGTGGAACTGAACCACAGACCACGGAGCACATATTGCGATGTCTTCTATTGGTGCAAGAATGCAAAGCTGAGGACCTTGCAGAGAACAATGATTTTGCTATGACTTTTGTCTAGCGTGTATGGACACAATAAAAAGAAGCTTCGGCACATCCCCTTAGCACCTAGGTACTCTTCTTGACACGTAGACTCAATCTCCGGTATACAGCTTAATTGTACCCAAAGTATAATGTTTCATTAACATATTTTGCGTCAAAATAGGAAGTTTAAAATCTGAAGGCAAAAAATATTATGAAGCGGTGACTTTCCATTTTAGGGAGGCGGATGGAAACTCATATTTACTTGTCAGCGCCTGTAAGAGCCCAGTACGTAACAAAATCCCAGTACGTATCAATTTGATACGTATTGGGCTCAACCTCTTCTACCTAGAACAAAAAGTGGCAAAAAATAATTCATCCCGCCCAATACGTAACAAAACTAAAATTTGATTAAAATTACTTTATTCATACTCCCTCCCTCTGTAGTGGTTTTTGTTACGTATTGGGCTCTATACATTTTTTTTTTACGTATTGGGCTCCGGTTGTTTTTCAAGCAAATTATGGATATATTATGTGCATGTGTTTTTATAGAAGTACTTTATATTGACCCAGTAACTCATTTTGAGTCTTTCTAGAACAAAATATTTGACAGTGTTTTATCTCTAGACTTGGAATTTATTTGTTACGTATTGGCCTCTGGTTATTTTAAAAGGACATTATCATGATTAAATGCATGTTTTTGTTATAGAATTACTTTATATTACTCAGTAAATCCTTTTGAGTCATTTTGAGTCTTTCTAGAAAAAAAAAATTGACAGCGTTTTTTCTCTAGACTTAGAATTTTTTTTTTTTACGTATTGGGCTCTGGTTATTTTTAAAGCAAATTATGGGTTTTAGTTGCATGTTTTTGTTATAGAATTACTTTATATTGACTCAGTAAATCCTTTTGAGCCATTTTGATTCTTTCTAGAAAAAAAAATTTGACAGTGTTTTTTCTCTAGACTTAGAATTTTTTTGTTACGTATTGGGCTCTGGTTATTTTTAAAGCAAAGTATGGGTTTTAGGTGCATGTTTTTGTTATAGAATTACTTTATATTGACTCAGTAAATCCTTTTGAGTCATTTTGAGTCTTTCTAGAAAAAATTTTGACAGTGTTTTTTCTCTAGCCTTAGAATTTTTTTGTTACGTATTGGGCTCTGGTTATTTTTAAAGCAAATTATGGGTTTTAGGTGCATGTTTTTGTTATAGAATTACTTTATATTGACTCAGTAAATCCTTTTGAGTCATTTTGAGTCTTTCTAGAAAAAAAATTTTGACAGTGTTTTTTCTCTAGACTTAGAATTTTGGTCTCTGGTTATTGTGGTGATTAGTTGCATTTTTTGTTTGCTATAAACTTATTTTATATTGACCCGGTAACTCATTTTGAGTCATTTTGAATAATTCTAGAACAAAGCTGATTATGGTTATTAGGTGCATGTTTTTGTTATAGAATTACTTTATATTGACTCAGTAACTCATTTTGAGTCATTTTGAGTCTTCTAGAAAAAAAATTGACAGTGTTTTTTCTTTAGACATAGAATTTTTCTTGTTACGTATTGGGCTCTGGTTATTTTTATCATGGTTATTAGTGCGTGTTTTTGTTATAGAATTACTTTATATTGACCCAGTAACTCATTTTGAGTCATTTGTGACTCTTTCTAGAGTCATTTTGAGTATTTTTAGAACAAAATATTTGTCAGTGTTTTTCGGCTGGATTTTTTTTGTTACGTATTGGGCTCTATACATTTTTTTATGTGTTTTGGAGGTTACACTGTCGGTAAAGCTCTTTTATCCGGATTTTTTCGCATATATGGACATGAGCTGACCTCCAGTTTATCGAAGAAAGAAAAAAATCGAATGGGTCTAATTTTTTGTTACGTATTGGGGTCTATACATTCTTTATGGGTTACACTGTCGGTAAAGCTCCTTTATCCGGATTTGTTCGCATATATGGACATGACCTGACCTCCAGTTAATATTTATCGAACAAAGAAAAAAATTCGAGTGGGTCTAATTTTTTGTTACGTATTGGGCTCTATACATTTTTTATGCGTTTTGGAGGTTACACTGTCGTTATCCGGATTTTTTCGCATATATTGACATGACCTGACCTCCATTTAATATTTATCGAAGAAAGAAAAAAATCGAGTGGGTCTAATTTTTGTTACGTATTGGGCCCTTGACATTTTTATGCGTTTTGGAGGTTACACTGTCGGAAAAGCTCTTTTATCCGGATTTTTTCGCATATATGGACATGACTTGTCCTCCGGTTAATATTTATCGAAGAAAGAAAAGCATTCGAGTGGTTCTATTTTGGGCTTTATACATTTTCTATGCGTTTTAGAGGTTACACTGTTGGAAAAGCTCCTTTATCGGGATTTTTTTCGCATATATGGACATGACTTCCAGTTAATATTTATCGAAGAAAGAAAAAAATTCGAATGGTTCTAATTTTTGTTACGTATTGGGCTCTATACATTTTTGTGCGTTTTGGATTAATATTTATCGAAGAAAGAAAAAATTCGAATGGTTCTAATTTTTTGTTACGTATTGGGCTCTATACATTTTTGTGCGTTTTGGAGGTTACATTGTCGGAAAGCTCTTTTATCCGGATTTTGTTCGCATATATGGACATGACTTGACCTCCGGTTAATATTTATCGAAGAAAGAACAAAAGATCGAGTGGGTCTAATTTTTTGTTACGTTATGCGTTTTGGAAGTTACACAGTCGGAAAAGTTCTTTTATGCGGAATTTTTAGCATGTATGAACTTGACCTCACCTCCGATTAATATTTATCGAAGAAAGAAAAAAATTCAAGGGGGTCTAATTGTTTTGTTACGTTATACGTTTTGACTCCGACACTCTCAGAAAAGTTCTTCAATCCGGATTTTTTTGCATAAATGGAGTTGACCTGACTTACGGTTAATACCTATCGAAGAAAGAAAAAGGTGGAGAGGGTCTAATTCTCGCTATTCGCAATAAGGGCGCCGCCAGCGGTTTGCGATGATCGTGATGTATCATGGGATGTAATCGTGATGTATCATGGGAAAAGGTCGACATCCAAGTCCGCGCAATACGAATATTACCATGCTATTACATAGGAACACGTGACAATATTTTTTAGTTTGTCAAAATAAAGGTGTTACACGCGAATCGATACTCAATAATACTTAATAATGTGATTTGAAATGTGCACAATTAATTTTTCTCTATCGATTTGCGTGTAATACCGTTATATTGACAAACTAAAAATATTGTCACATGTTCCTATGTAATAGCATGGTAATATTCGTATTGCGCGGACTTGGATGTCGACCTTTTCCCATGATACATCACGATTACATCGCGATTTTTTCGCATAAATGCACTTGACTTGACCTCCGGTTAATATTTATCGAAGAAAGAAACAAAACCGAGAGGGTCTAATTTTTTGTTACGTTATGCGTTTTGGCTCCGACACTGTCCGAAAAGTTCTTTTATCCGGATTTTTTGGCTTTTTGTCTTGACCTCCAACATTTATCGAAGAAAGATTTTTTAAAAATCGAGTGAGGATTTAAAAAAAAAATTTGTACAGATATAGAAACTAAATGTTTTTTTTTTTTAATTTAATTTTTTTGAGTAGTAAAATTGACAATGTCCCTAATGGATGAACCAGTATTTAATACTTGTTAGGATTTTTAAAAGCTGAAAGTTTAAAAAAAATCGACTGGACCGACCGGCCCATTCTTCCCATTTTGAACATAGAATAGCTTGTTATTTAGAGGGCGAATGCGTACGGGATGAGAATGTGCTGGGATGAAAATGTGCGGGCCGCGTGGAAATATACGTGGTGAAAGTGTGCGGGGTGAAGTGTCCAGTATTATCCCATACTTACAATTTATTATGAATCGGATATTCATATTGGTATCGGTACCTTGCGAAAAAGTTATATTCGATCATCGATTTTTATTACACAAGATAATAATTATCTAGCTCTGTTCAGTATGGGCGAATATCGTGAGTAATTATACAAAAAATATGTCCAATATACGATATTTGTTAATGTCACTGATATAATTTGAAAACAAGCTATTTAAACGTGTGTGCAAATCCTATTGGGTGACGCACGTTATAAAAATGGAGAAATTATGAAAAATTTTTAAATTATTATCCTGGTGGGCCAGAAAATGTGTTATTTTAATGCTTACATTCTTAAGAGGGTTGACCATGTGTTGTATTCTTTCTTTTTTATTTTAAATTGTTTTATTATTATTATTTTCTCTCAAAACTTGCCCTTCTCTAGGGAGAATTTGCTTTAAAATGAGTATATATATGGCCGTTGCCATGGAAACTGCCTTCACTTTGAATGCTCCTAATAGCTTAAAATTTCGTCACTCCCCCACAAACACTTTTGTGGGTCAACCAGGAATCAAATTTAAAAGAAGAGAATCCATTTATCTGGAATCCGTCACCCCCCCCCTCTAGCCTCCTGTTATGCACACGGTGCGCCTAACTTTATAGGCCATATGCCTTTAACCATTATTAGTTTTCTAAATCACACCAGAAAGCATCAAATTAGTTCAAAGTAGTCGAATGTCAATTTTCCGGGGGCTTTCCACTGAAGCTCTGGACCCCGACAGAGGCCTACCTAGCATTGAGCCCCTGGACCCCCTGTCGATGTCTTTGGGCACGCCCATGATATTCTTGCAGCAATTTCATGTTCAAAGAGAAGCAAGAAACGTCATTCCCCTCCATAGTAATTTCTAACTTGTTTTTATACTTTTGTAGGCCAACATCGCGGCATCACATAATCAGCTGTACAGTGACTTGTTAACTCTAAAAGTAAATCTATGATTTTAGTGCTGTAACATTTTGACTGGATAATGTGAGAACCAGTACAAGTGTCAACCGAAAGCATTCGATAAAAACAAATCAAAAACAAAAAAGACCAAGGACTTGTTTTTAGTTTAAAACATCAATTTTTTTTTACCTGATTGGTGGGAGGAATCGAAAGGGGGAACGTAAAAATCGAGAAAAATATAGAAATCCTCCATCCCCCCTTGCTGGCGTAGATATTAAATGACCGCTCCCTAAATACTGCAAAAATCTGAAATGTGTGAAAATCATAGATTTTCTATTATGTTGTCCTGCAATCACACCAAATTTGTCTGAAACCAATTAACATGAGTTTAGTGTAAGTTTGGCACATGTGTAAACATACAACAAATTTGCAAAAAGGTTTTAAAAAATCTGTAAAAAATCGTGCATTAATTGTGGCTTTTAAGGGGTATGCAAAATGAAGGGGCAAATCTTCTCGTTCTATTGGTGGCATCGGTATCAATGTAACTTACATGCTTTTAAAGGTAGAAGCCAAAAGGTGGTACATCACTGGTGTTTTAAATTCACTTCATTTTGGAAAGCTTACTATCAACGGATTTCGTTAAAATTTGGATATGTGTTGCTAACACATTAGGAAAATAATGTTGATATGTAAAATGGAAATAAGCGCTTCCTGATTTCTTTTATGACTTCATGAACTTGGTGCTCCACACCTATCAAAAAACAAAGTGGTTAAAATGCTTCTATTTTCAATTTTGAGCTATATTTTAACTTGCGACATTATTTCACTGAAACTTAATTAAGCCATAGGTAACAGGTTACCACAACCACACTACAGCAATTCTTGTCACCTATACCACCATATTAGGTAGTTTTTCGTAAGCTTCACTTTTGTGATTTTGGTAATTATTTTATATTTATGTGTCCAATCCATCTCAACTAGGCAATCTAAATTGTACTCACCATTTACATCCCAAGGAGTAGTAGGTTATTGCCGATTCTAGCACATTTCTGTCATTTCCCGTGTAAATCGTCCCCAACCATCAAATACACAGTAAAATCACAAAAACCTGTGTAACTGCCGTGTAAATCGACTCAACCACCAAATACACAGTAAAATCACAGAAACCTGTCTATTTCTGTGTAAATCGACTCAACCACCAAATTACACATAAAATCACAGAAATGCTGTGTAACTGCCGTGTACACAGGATTACACAGAAAAACATCCTTGCATTTTTAATTCACCCCAATCCAAATTACACGGAAAAAATTCCCCTGTATTACAACTTATCTAAAAAAAAAATGCAGGGAAAAATTTCCCTGCATTTCAACTTATCAAAAAAAAAATGCAGGGGAAAAAATTCCCCTGCATTTTTGTTAACCTCTTCATCAAAATCAAAAATTTTTTAATTTTTACTTTTAATATATTATTTCACAAAAATTATCCACAAGACCAAATTTGTCTTGATAATTTTTTAACATAGTCATATCTTTTTTTTCAATCGGTGGTTCGTTTGTAACAAACTCAAGAGTCTTTTTCAAAACCTCGAACTCCTCTGTCCTTTCAGGAAAAATCCAAGGTGGTCTTAAACACAATCTCATCCTGTATTTATCCTTATACCACTTAATGTAACACATCAAAAGGTTGATTGCCTGAATTCTTACTTTGTTTCCGTTGTAACCGCTGACAGCAACAAACAGGTTTCCGAGACTAGTACCATTCCACATATAAAAATCTCCTTTGGACGAGTCTTCCAGTTTTGGAATATTTCATCATCAGCGAGCTCAAAATAAATCGAATCTGCCATCTTTTATTCAAATAAAAGATGATCGTAGCATTTTGGATTTTTACTAGTGCTCTTTTGGATTCTCCCGAGAGAAGAATCAGGATGGAAGCTAAACGCATGACAGAAATTTTAAAAGCCTACAACGATGCTAAAGAGACAGAATGAGTACAAAAAATAAAAAAACCTCATGTGATTATTAATCACAAGAGGTTTTTTTGTCATAGTTTACCACACCCAGTTTAAAATGGTTGTAATCAAGTAGGTTACTACAAATGCTGCGTATCCAGTAACTAAAGGATCCCGTCCAGCACAAAATTCCCACGGTTCTCTAGGTGCGCCGTCTTTGTATCTACCTTCAGCTTTTACTAATCCGTTTTTGTACCAACATGTCATATACGTGGGATAATTGTCATCAAACTCCAACTCAGCCTTTATTTTTGTTTTTTCCTCGTCGTATTTGAAATCGGGTCGAATCTTGGTGGAGTCAATTTTTTTTTTGCATAAAAAATCATTCGATTTTTATTTTGAAAAAATGAAAAATCGAAAATCTTTTTTTTTTTTCACTGTTTTGGGGTTCACCCTCTGTTAAGATTTTTTTGCACAGTTAATCAGATTTATACCAACTTTTGATAGTTCCATCAGGCAAACGTTCATATTTCAGTTGGCCGTTTTTGTACCAACTTTTGATATTTCCATCCGGCAAACATTCACTCTTCAGTTGGCCGTTTTCGTACCATCTCCTTGATGCTTTATCAGGAAATGTTTTAGACTCCAGTTGACCGTTCTCGTACCATTCCCTCGTGGTTCCATCCGACAATTTTTTACTTATCAGTTGACCATTTTTGTACCACCTCCTTTCAGTTCCATCCAAACGTTCGTACTGCATTTGTTGAGTTTCCATACTTTTATTTACAATATTTTTTCTTTAAACTAAAATAAAAAATCCCGTGGCACAATTAAGTGCTATGGGATTTTTTTTTTTTTTTTGTCGTAGTTTACCACACCCAGTTTAAAATGGTTGTAATCAAGTAGGTTACTACAAATGCGGCGTATCCAGTAACTAAAGGATCCCGTCCAGCACAAAATTCCCACGGTTCTCTAGGTGCGCCGTCTTTGTATCTACCTTCAGCTTTTACTAATCCGTTTTTGTACCAACATGTCATATACGTGGGATAATTGTCATCAAACTCCAACTCAGCCTTTATTTTTGTTTTTTCCTCGTCATAGTACCATCTCCAAACACCGCATGGTTTTTTTTCATCATCCCACATTTCTTTCCAATACTCTCCGTACGCTTTCAGGTTCTCAACCCAGTTGTCATCCGTTAGATTTGGAAGATCCATTTTATTTAAACGTGGTTATTTGTACAAAACGAACTTAAATTCTATTTTAGGCAGAATGAGTACAGAAAATAAAAAAAAACATGTTGTGATTAATAATCACAAGAGGTTTTTTTGTCATAGTTACCCCATCCAATTAAAAACGGTTGTAGCCAAAAAAGTTGACGCTAATGCAGCGCATCCAACGATCAAGGGATCCCAAGGTTTTGGTTTGCCGTACATTGTACCACTCAAAACTCCGCCGTCTTCGATCTTGCATTTTCTATCTAATAATCCGTTTTTATTAAAACTTGTATAATACTTGGGATTATTACCTTCAAACACCATCTCAGCCTTCATTCTGCGTTTATCTTCGTCATGGTACCATCTCCAAACGCCGTGTGGAATTCCTTTATCATCCCACATTTCGTCCCGATACTTTCCAAATTCTTTTAAATTTTCGATCCAGTTTTTACTCATTAAATTTGGAATTTTCCAAATTTCTGCCCATTCGCCATTGGTTGGCATTTTATTGTCAGGATCCATTTTATTTATACAAAACAAGTTTGATTTCTAATTTTTTATTTTCTACGGATTCAATGTACTTCGGAGACTCTCCAAAGCTTCTTTTTTTCCTCTTTCCAGTCCAGCCTGTTCTGCCTCTGTACGAATTTTATGTTCTCTATCAGCCGTAAGTTCAATTAGATCCGCTCTGGTTCTGTGCTTGATTCCAGCCTTGTGACCTCTGTAGTTTTCCAACTCTCGCCGAATGTGGTGGAAGTCTTCGTTGCTGACCCGTCCGTCTTCGAGGGCTTTGGACACCAGATCATTTACCGTATTCAAACTGGACTCAGCCGTTCGTTTTACGCTTTCGTGCTTTTCCAATTTTTTCATGGTAGCCTTTCCAAGAGCTACGCATGCCGCGCTAACTAGACCACCAGCGATGGCGATTCCACCGAGTGGAATGCTCACGATCGCGCCAATTCCACTGGCCAGCGTCCCCACAGCCCCTGTTCCAGATCCGACCGCGATGAGCCCGGAAACTTGAGCCGTGTTGTAGAACATGTTCCACGCTGCCTTGTATTTTCTCCTCAATTTCTCCCTCTCGTTAACCTCGTTGTCCAAGAAATTCCTAATCTCTTCGATATTTTTAGTCGGAATTCAACTCCTCGATCTTCGCTTTCCTGAGGAAGATCGGGATAAAGTGGCGGTGCGTTAGGTTTCTTCATGCTTATTTATTTATATCACGTTAGTCCAGCAAAACTTCGTGCTCCGTAAAATTCGAGATGTGATTTTCAACGAAATGCTGTATGCTTTCTTGCTTGGTTAATTTTTTTCGTAGAAGCTAAGTATTCCCAGTTGCTCAAAATTCATGTTGATTCCAAGGAGACTTACCAGGGCTTGAGTTCTGTAGACATCTGCTGAAACCCCGTTGATCCAAAAGCGAAGCTTATTTTCAACGTACTCGATCGAGACATGATGCATAATCGTAGTGTCCGTTTGAACGGATGTGGAAAAGGGGTTGCCGTGCGTTATTTAGCACTTTGAACGATATCGAGTCGTCGGTCCAAGTAATATTTAGGTACATGAAGAAATTCTGATTAGACTGAAACGTCAAAGAACAAGCGTTCGCTGGGGCGTTCGGCGGGTTCACTCCCGATTTTACCGAAAAAGAGAGGTTCCAAGGCTGAGCAATAAAATGTGGGTTGTTGAAGAAAATTTCTAAAGGTCTAGTGAGTCGCATGGGGTCAAATCTTTTCCGGGATTCGGCAAATTCGTAAACCCAGCAGTGATGCCAATTTGCATAGGCCTAGCGTTGAAAGTGTTGTTCATTCCGTTTTAATTTCGATCAACTTGTCTCTCTCAAGTCGATGTTTTTTTGGCTCGGATGGAAACATAGTGCGTTCCGTCTTCGTTCATCCATACCATGAATCTCCCCAAAACATGCAAGCTGGTATCGTGCTCGTGTCCAATTTGCTGGTCTACGTACTCTTTCGTCACAGCGTCCTCGTTGTCCGTGGGAGTTCCGAGACCCGTGACTCTATTGCCGCTCATAGCGAGTTCGCCGGTCATCGAGTCGCCATCCTTCGAAACTTTTCTGTCGTTTAACCATGAGGTTAGGCTGGTCACGGAACCCATAGTAGCTGCATCTTGCGGCTCGGTTGGATTCATCAACCCCGTTATTTTTTTTCTTCCCATGTTAATCCTTCCGGTCATTCGCGCTCCAGTTTTTTGACGTACGCGGAAAGATCTACATCTTCGCCAGCTATTGACGTTGATTTTGTTTTGATCGTTGGTCCCCAGATAGACATTCTTTCTTTTATTTTATCGGATTTCAAATTCCAAATCCAGCGGTTGATCGTGATTATCGAGCTTTCTCGAAGAATTTTTCCATTCTACTTTGAAGTTGAAGTCGAGCTCGTGGATGGTTCCGTTTTGCAGTTTTTTGAAACTCGGCTTTTCATAGGTCGAAACGAAGTATTCCCCGAACGCGACGTTTGTGAGATCGATGGACCCAAGAACCTGACCTCCCTGCAGAACGTCGTTGTTGTTTTTGAGATTGTTCGTGGTTGACAGCTGATTCAGGTATACGAGAATTCTTTGAGGTAAAAATTCTATCGCCCGATCTCCCGTGTATTCACCATCTGCTAGCCACCCTTCGTCGTCCAATCCGAACATTTTTCGAACGCGGTCCGGAAACCAAATCTGATACTGCTCGGGGATTGTCATGTTGAGTTTCCCATCGTGTTTGTCGAATTCTAATTCGAAACCGTCGATTTGACTCGTGAATTCATTTACGAGCAGGTCAAAATTATACAGCCCCGGGCTTATTTTTATCGCTTCTTCAGGTCCCTGCCCTCCTTGAGTGTACCTCCATTCGAGTTCTTCTTCGACGTTGAACCAACCTACTCGACCCGAGATCCTTTTGATTCCAATTTTTAAGTTTTTGCCGTTATTGTCTATACTTTGCAACGGGCGATAAGGTTTTCCTTTGCCGGTGCCGGTAATTGTAACAAACATTTTTCTTTTATCTTTCAATAAAATGAGAACCGGAGGAGTATTCGAACCGACGCACGGTTTCAGTCTCGTGAATCAAGAAATTCAAGTTAGCAAAAAAGGAAAATTTTACGTAAGATTTCCCAGTTTGTGGCAAAAGTACAAACTTCCGAGAGTCGTGGAAAAAGAGGTGTACGATGACTGGCTCTCCAACCAGATGCAATTTTGGCAAAACCAGCTGAACTTCGCGGTCTGGTGCGCCACGTCAGGATGCGGGGTGTCCAAAGAACTTCTCAGTCACAAAGATCCGATGATTCGATCCGTGTTCAGATTTCACGCATATTATCAGATCAGAAGAATCCTGTCGGAAATGTCCTGTCCACTACCCTCGGAGGAATCCTTCAATCCTCTGAACAACGGGATCGACACCTACGCTTACGAAAGAATTTGCAACGAATTTGGAGTGTCCACGAGAGCTAACTGGAGACAAAAGTTCGATCTTTCCAACGGAATGGGTAGTTACTTCTTCAACAAACAATTTTACGACTGGAAATTCGTGCCCACCAAAAAATGGTTGAAGCTTACCAACGGAGGAAACTACAGTCAGTCGATGGACTGGAAAGTTCACTTTGACGCGGACAGCTTCGGAGGTGTGGACAATCAGACTGACAAGATTCTATACATTGAACAGCTGTTCGATCACGATCCGGATATAACCGACAGATCCATTCGGAAAGGAGATGCCATGGCTGCTATCGGCAGTTTCGTGGCAGACACTTGGAACGAGGGTTTTACACGTGCGGGAGTTTCGAGAATCAACGACTCCGTCAGGACTTACACGTGGGCAATTCTCGGATCCCAAGCTCAAGCCAGATCCGACATCTTGGGCTTCGGCAAGGCGTTCGACGCTCAGAAACAATTTCTAGCAAACGTCGAGGATGCGATCAACTCGGTCGTGGATCTTCCGGACTCGATCGACAGATACCAGAGAACTCTTCAGTACGCTCAAAGCAAATTGGATTTTGTCGTGGGTCACGGACTTTACTTGCTTCCGAGCAATATGGAAATCCTCGTGGGATCTGTGAACGGATACAACAATTTTATTCAAATCGCCACGGATGACATGCAGATAGGGCTAAACTCAAGCGTAAACACCGACTTTCGACCGAATGTTGAAGACAGTGCTCCTGAGGAAAGTCCGTTGTTTTTAGAGGAGGTTGAAAGTCCACCCTTGACTGAAAGGGTTGAAAGTCCACCCTTGACTGAAGAGCCTCTAATGCATGATGAGAAAAAGCTTTCTCTATTTTTGGCAGCCGCTGCAATTTTCTTATTTTTCTGGCAAACGGTTTAAAAAAATACTTCTTTTTGACAAATTCCATAACTGTAGTGTACAACAAAATTCCAACACCCAAAGCTAATGTCCATATGTGATCAGCTAGAAATCCAGCAACAGACCCCGCAGCTTTGAGACAGAAATTCACAACAGCTCCGATGATCCCTGGAAGTGCGATCAAAGCTTTGTCTCCAAGTTTCAAAAGGAGATTGGCTATTTTCTTGAGCTGATCCTTAATCCAATCGGTCCAAGTTTTAGGCTTTGGTGGGGTTCGGGTCCTGGTGATGGTCCAGGTTCAGGACCTGGGTCTGGTTTAGGAGGACCTGGTTTTGGTTCTGGAGGCTTCGGTGTGATTGCTGAGACTGCGGATTTGGTGGCTAACAGAATACCCTCGACGACGGTTGCTATCGTCATTCCGATGGCTGTGAGCAGCGAAACTATGGTAACACCCTCTCGTCTAAAGAGTTCTCGAATCCGACTTCCCGTGGTAGCATCGCTGTCTATGAAACTTTTGATCGATCTTCGCAAACGCTGAAGCGAATTTCTGACCTTGGCATCTTGATCTGCGATGGCGTTGTCAAACTCTTTGATATCGCTTTCAAGCTCCCTAGCTCTTTCAGCATCTTCTTCGCTGACAGGTAGCAGAGGCTCTCCTTCATCACCTTCGTAAGTTGGGTTAGTAAAACTGACCGAACCGCGTCCTTTAGACTTTAATTCTTTCAGTTCAGTTTCCTTTTCATTCCTTCTTCGGACAAGGTGCTCATAGACATCAGACAGCTTCTTGAGTTGTCCTCGTTCGGTTAAAAAATTTCGGATTTCTTCGTGATCTACAAGAGGATCATTTGGCAATTCATTGGCTAAACCTTCCATGTCTTGGTTTGTTTTTTTAAGACCCTCCAAAACTCTTTTAGTGTTGTTTGGTCTACCAGCGGGTGTAGTGGTTAGGGGTGATACATCTCCCGCGCTAGTTGACGCTTTTTCGGCACTTTCCTGCACTTGCGGCGTTAATCCTCGTTTGAAATCCTTGATTCCGAGACCTATTTTGACAAAATTGGTACCTCCTGGATCTTTGCCTTTGACTTGTTTAGCTATCGATTCTAGGGGGTAAAATTCGCTCGAATTTTGTTTGGTTAACCAAACTTGTTTTTTTCTGTAACTAACTTTGATTCTTCCGGTTTCATCTACCACAAAAACCGCTTCAGTAGCAAAGATCGTTCCTTGTTGCGTGTATCCTAAGCGTTTCACGTAATCCCGAAACTCATCCCTAGCCAGTTCCGCTTTTTGTCGATTCAATGTTTTGACGGTTCTCCTCAGGGAAGGACTGTCTTCACGAAGTTTTAATAGATCGAGTCGATCGTTGAGATCTTCGATGGAATTTCGACTCTTATCGGAAACGAAACTCACATCGGGATTTTCCCAACCGACGCTTCCTCGTCGTCTCTGACCCTCCGTTTGTATTTGCTCATCACCAAAATCAGTCTCAGCCGGTGTACCACCAACTGCTCCCGTGGTATCTCCGATCGTATCTTCGAATTCATTGAAGTCATCCATCTGAATGTCTTCTCGAGGATTAAAATCTGCCATCTTTTGGTTTTATTTTACGTATAAATAAAAGATGGCGACTGAATACGGATACAAATTGGACCCATACCGACAACTTCGCAAAGCGCGAGGAGTTAAAGGTAAAAGACGTAGCATTCGGAATACGCACGTTCCGAGTACCATCGACCAAACCGGAATGCTCACGGTGAGATTTCCTGGTCTTGGAAAAGATGACGTAATATACCCTGGAACGAGTTTTCTTTGGTTCAAGATTGCTCTAAATTCCGCCTCTGGTGGAAATCAAGATCTTAACAGGACTATCGTAAATAATCTCGGAAGAGCGATAGTGTCAAAAATTGAGGTTAAATTGGAAGGACAGAACATCTTCACTCTGGACGATGCTGATATATTCCTATGCTACCAAGATCTCTGGAAGACGAGCGAGGAAAGAGAGAACGCCGCTGATCAGGGCATCCAGTCTGCGGCAGGTCGAAAAATAAGAATCGACGCTGGTGACAAAGGTACAGATGCCAAGGATGTCGCCGAAGGAAAGTCCTTTGGCGACAACATGTTTTGCATCCCTCTGGACTTTGAGATGCTGAATTCTCATAATCCATATTTCCAGTACGAGATGAAGGACAGGCTGAGTTACGAGCTGACGTTCAACAATTACGGAAAAGTCGTGGTGTCCACGGATACAGCAGCCAGCTATTCCATCTCAGATATTACCCTTGAGTTTGATGTAGTCAATGATCCTGAGCTAGCGATGGCTCTTAGGAACAGGGTGAATGGAAAAAGCGTCGTCATGTACGACAGAGTCACCAGACACAGCAAGGAGTCGCTTAACAAGTCAGACACCATCTGGAATATCGCTCTAGCACCGCGAGCAAAGTCCATGAAAGGTATTCTGATTCTCTTCGTAGACCCAGCTGCGGATGGAGGAGGAGCCAATTACGCTCGAGATACCGAAAAGTTCTACAACCCAAAGATCAAAAAAGTTTCAACAACGCTCGACGGTATTCCAAATCAGCTGCACTCCTCTGGGATGCTGCCTCACCATCACTTCAAAGAAATTCAAAAGCACTTTGCGGATGGAAAATTCAGAACTGTTCCACACGTAATCAAGGAAGCGGGATTGGCTGATGTGAGGAGGCGAGATTATCTCACGACCAAGTATGGTCTTTGGTTGGACATGAGAACCACGGATGATGACACGTTGCATGGATCTGGTAGGAAAATTGAAGGAGCTAGTCAGAGTATTCAGATCGAGATCGAAAAAGAAGCCGAGACGGCAGGCGCGTTGAACGCTTACGTGTACTACATACAGGATGCACGGGTGAATATCGAAGCCGGAAGATTGCAGAGCGTGAACTACTAGAATAAAAGATGTTTCCAAAACACGCGCACTCGGCTATAATCTGCGGAGCCACCGGCTGTGGCAAGACTGAATTTGTTCTGGATTTACTCGAGAGGGAATACAAGAATTTCTTTGAATACATCATAATCGTTTGCCCTACCTGGACGCGCAACAAAGCGTACTTAAACAGATCCTGGTTTTTTAAGGACGTTGATGTCATTCCAATGGATCCTAACTGGTGTCCAAAGTCCGACGATTGGCTGAACGATTGTTTGAAATTTGGCTACAAAACTTATGGAATACAAGACGGACACACACTTTTCATTATCGACGACTGCAGCTCTGACAGATCATTAACCAAAAAGAAACAGATGCTTTCTCAGCTAGCATTCTCGGGAAGACACGATAATTGCTCCGTTTGGGTGCTTACACAAAAATATAACTCCATCGTTACCGATCTCAGAGAGCAGACAAAATGGACAGCCCTGTTTTACACAAAAGATCAAGATAGTTTCGGCGAGACTCTAAGGGAGAACGATATAATCCCAACTCTAGAAGAAAAGAAAGAGATCAAAAAAAGCTAGCTAAACAAAAACATTCCAAACTAATTCTAATTACCGAGCAACCGACTGAGTACTGGTGGCAAAAATAATCTTAAGATAAAAAGCAAGATGACTGAAATTGAAGATATAGTTAACGAGGCGATGACCGTGAGCGTTCTGCCCACCCTGAGCGAAACGCCTACCATAGACGGAATGTCTACTTTAGACGGTACGGCTACACGGGAGGAACTTGTAAACACGGACTCTGCTAAAACGGAACAGCTGCGGGAGCGGTTGATCGGCGTAGCAGAGGCAGGAAAAAAGCAAAGAGTATTTGGGAAAGACCATAACCTCCGCTGAGATCGATAGGCTTGATCAAAAGAGTCTGATGAGACTCTACGCCAGATACGAGGCTCACATGGGTGGGATAGTGACCAGGTCAATGAAAAAGCACTTCGTTACCGCTTACGTAAATTTGGTCGGACTCTTCCTTCCAAAAAATTTGGCGATTACCGATCGCGATGCTCTGGAAGAGTCTCTGAACGAAGGACCCTTTATTGATTTAGCTTTAAACAAATGGACCTGTGGGCTGTATCATAGTTTTGGACGTATGCTAGCTCCGTTGGAGGCTATTCTGTTAACTAGCAACGGTGTTAAAAAGTTGACTTTCCACCAGAAGCGAAGTGCACAGTAGACGACTCCCCAAGTATTGATGTGATTGATTAAGATCCTGGAAACTAAAAATTTTTTTTTTTGTTGGATTCCTATGGTACTTGAACAAATTTGGACATATGCTAGACCCACTTGAGGCTGTACATGCATGAAGTTCAACAGGAGCATCCTAAGATTAAAACCCAAACCTATCCGGAGAAAAGAACCATAGAAACACAAACTTATCCGGAGATGAGATCCATAGAGACACAAACTGATTAAAAATTCTTATCATACTAAAATTGTATGATAAGAATTTTTTTGTAGACGATTCTACAGGTATCTATAGATGATTTCTACAGGTATCTATAGATGATTCTACAGGTATCTATAGATGATTTCTACAGGTATCTATAGATGATTCTATAGGTATCTATAGATGATTCTACAGGTATCTATAGATGATTCTACAGGTATCTATAGATGATTCTACAGGTATCTATAGATAATTCTATAGATTTTTTCTAATAATAAAAGATGAGTGATCTAGAAACCAAATCAGTAGACGTTCCAGCAGCGGACACGACGCCTCCGACAAAAGTGACGGCAGGAGTGAATCAAGCAAAAGTCAAAAACCCGAACCGGGTTGCCGCTGGAAAAGCATTAGCCGCAAGAAACAAAGAAAGGACAGCAAAAATGAAAGCCTTTGAAGCAATGCAAGCAACACCATCCAAAGATACACCTGAGACCATGCCTTCAGACGTGTCAAACTGGTTGTCAGGTCCAGTTCTTGTTGGAGGAGCGGTCGTCGTCGTTGGAGGGATAGTGGCATATGTGTATTCTACCTTAAACGGTACGACTGAAAGCCCACCCACCGTGACCACAGTGGTCGATCATCAACCAAAAGTCGATCCTTTCGATGATTTTTAGTTACAATAAAGAAGATGGCAGAAACCAATCCAAACGTAAAAATGATCGTAAACGGCGCGTATCACGCAACAACGATAAGCCTCGGTATATGGGCTAACTCGTTCGTTATGAAAAAGTTCCTAAAAATGAAGCCGGCTAATCTCTCGCAGCTTGATGCGGAGGATATCGGAAAGTTGACTTTGAGCGTCTATTCGGCTACGATGCTCAGAGATTGGCTCGTGAATCAAGGAATTCTTCCGGATCAAATTATGGCTTAGACATTCTGTCTATGGTAGGTAGGTATATTAAAAACCCTCTTAGCACTATCTGTGCTAAGAGGGTTTTTTTGTGAAAATAAAGAGAAAATGGCGTCACTCGCATTCATGGTTGGTGGAGCCATGGTTAACGCTTTGGCATTTTCAGGGAGCAATTATTTGTTCAACTCTCTCAGTAGTTCGGAAGAACGCAAAAGACACGATCTCGCTCTCGAAAAACTTCAGCACGACCGAGATTCTTGGAATTTAGCGCGTCTTTCAAGAATAGATTACATCAACGATCAATTAAAAAACAGGGTCACGCGGAGAGAACCTTTTGGACGTCGATGACGCGATGAGACAGTATTATAATTTAACGGGAATTTTGATGGATTCTTTTCCACCCGAACCACAACTTTATGATGGAGAGTATCTCGACGAAGATCAAACAAAATCGATTCAGAACGGGGAATTAGCTTTGCTCGGACTGGGATTGCTCGGAACCGGTGGGTCGCTATCAAATACTTTGGATAAAAGTATTTGGGTGGAGCTGAGCCTCTAATCTCTGGAAAATCGTCGAGAGTTACGGGATAATTTCTTCGTTTGAGTAGGTAAAAAAGAGTGTAGTGGATGTTAAGATTATTTCTCTTGGGTTTATTTTGTAGATAAATTTTCAGTATATTATCAAGATCGCATAACAAATTAATGCGATCGTGCCAAAAATCGACGGGAGAATTGCCCGTAATTTCGTAGTAAATCTTGTGAACGGCTTTTGGGTCTGATCTCAAGACTTTTAACAAGTCTTTTTTACTCGGAGGGACTCGAACAATAATTTTTTTCGTTCAAATTCGTAACATTTCCCCGATAGATTTCGATGTATTCTTCAAACTGGTAGGTCTTGGTTTCGCAGTACTTTATCGATTGTCGAATTTGGTCGATGTTAACTCGGGGTGAGTTCTCGTTAAGAGACGTGTCATTTTCTAAACCACAATCATAACACACATCGTCTACTATGTATTCTGAGTTGCAATTTTTACATTTTGGCGGAACTCTTTGCTCCACTCGTGCGGGTTCTTTAAACAACCGAGTGAATTCGGTACCGTATAGGTTGCAAATCGGTTTTTGTTCTGTTTTCGGAGGCGAGTTTTCTTTTTACACAATTTGCAAAAACAACGCTTATATTTACTCGTACACTTCATTTTTGTAACAATAAAAAATCTCCTTTAGACATTCAGTCTAAAGGAGATTTTTTTTGTTGGTTATGGTAGACTGTACGACTAGTCTGAGTCTTCATCATATTCCAACTCTTTCACTACAAGGTCAAAACTGTGGTACATGTTCCCGGTTGTTTTGCTTTCTTTTTTTGCCCGTGGGTCTAACAAGAGCTATTGATTCACCGAAGTCCAAGTCCAAGTTCTCTAGCCTTTTTGTTAGGGTAGAACAACTCCAAACTCGAGTGTTATCACTGAGAGTGATAACTCCGGATTTTCCAACCCTGGTTTCCATGATCTCAAAATTGGTAATTTTGTAAATTCCACCTTCTTCTAGTTCAACCCATTTCAAAATTGAGAATCCTTTTTGCTCTTCTAACAAGTGCTCAAATTCCACCTTCAGTATGCTTGATTGTTTTGCCATTTTGTTCGCTTTTTTTATTAATTAGGATTTTCTTAAACTGTTTTTATTTTTAAATCGGGCTAAAAATAAAAGATGGCTGAAACTAAAATGTCTAAGGTTTACTACAGTCCGAGAGGGTATTGGAAGGGTGTTTCTGCGATAGACAAGCTGGCGAAAGAGGCTGGAGTGACGAAAGAAAAAGCTAGAAATTTTTTTTTTTTGTTTACTCAGTGGCAAATTTACCTACCACCTCCGAAGTACATTCCCAGAGCAAAATTTAACGTAAGTGTACCTAATGAAGTTCATCAAGCCGATTAGTTGTTTCTCCCCCACGACAGACCGAGTAAAGGAAAAAAGCTTTACTAGTACGCGTTGACTGTGGTGGATGTCGCGAGCAGATACAAGGAAGCTGAGCCTCTGAGCTCGAAGGAATCTGGGGAGGTGGCTAAGGCATTTGAAAAATTTACTCTCGAGTTTTAAAGTGGCCGAAGCTTCTGCAGGTCGATCCTGGAAGAGAATTCATGGGCAAAGTGAACGAAGTGATGAAAAAGCACAAGGTCGATATCAGAAGAGGGTTGCCTGGTCAACATAGAGCTCAGGCAATTGTTGAAAGATTCAACAGAACTTTGGCTGAAAGACTGTTTGGCCATCAGTACTCGCAGGAAATACTGATGGAAGCTCGTGGTCAGAAAAATGTGAGGTCTACCGAGTGGGTGGGTAGGCTTCCGGATGTGATCAGAGCTTTGAACAGCGAAGAGACTCGGCTGATAGGAATGAAACCGGTTGATGCTATCAAGAAGAAAAAGATTGAAACGATGTCTTCAGCTCCACAGAAGTTGAAAAATGAGATTAAAATTCCAGGTAACGTGAGATTGAGGTATTTGTACGCTCCCGGAGAGTTGGAGGGAGGTGAGAGAAGACGCGCAACCGATCCCATTTGGTCTCTGGAAACTTACACGGTTGATAGTATCGTGAGGACTCCGGGTGATCCAATTTTGTACTATTTTTGGGATTGATGATCGCTTTCTTTTTGGCTAAATCTTTTGGAAGCGGAATGTATGACGAACCACTCATCGGTTTGTATTTAACTGTGTGAATGCTCAAGTCTACGATCGATTTGAATACCCATCCGCTTCCGCTGTTTTGAAATGTCACAATGTTTTCCAAAATTCTTTCAGACCACCTTTTGTATAATTCATCAAGATCAGTTGCCTCCAGATTAACATCCGTAGTGGAGGTAAATGAGGCTTCTTTGGTGATAAGTTCTCCCGTTTGGAGATTCGTCTTTTCCATCATGCAGCGAAGAACTAGCACAACCTTTGTTTGACGATTGTTGGTTAAAAGGTTCACAACAGGTTGTTTAGTTGCTGCTAAAAAGGTTCTTGGTTCATAACGTGATCTTCCACCAATTTTGTATTGAGTAGTAAATCGATTGAGAGCAGATTCAGTTTCTTGAATTTCAAAAGGTTTTTTTTTCTGCTTGTACAGTTGTTTAATTTTTCGTTGAAATTTAGTCCGTCTCAAAGGTGGTTGAGGTGTGTCCAAAAAGGACCAGTCTTGTGGTTGTGGTCTTTGTTGCGCTTGTGGTTGTGTTGATGGCATGTACGGCGTTGGTTGAAGGATAGGCGTATCGATATTTTGTATCGGAGCATCCAGCGGATCTAAGACATAGTTTTCTTGAAGAATTTTTATCAGATCGGTTTTGCGGGTGTGTCTCCAATCTCCTTGCAGGCCAGCATTTTTCGCAATGGCTCGTAGATCCTTTACCGTATATTCACTCTTGATTTTTTTTAAACGCTCCCATTCAGCGTTCGATGAAAAGGATAGTATTCGTATCATCTTCTTTTATTATATACAATTTTTTATTTTCTTAAACTCTTTTTTATTTTTTTCCAAAAAAAAAAATCAATATCAAATTATTATAAGGATTTCTTTTTTTTGTAATATTTTTTGAAGCCTCGCAATACTTCTCTCTATTCTTCCGGTAATAAGCCGAACTATATTTTTTACCCTTATTTGTCGGAATTCCCAACTCTTTACATAGACCGACATTGTAACGATTCTGCAATGTTACGGGTTTGTAAAATTTGTTTGGATTTTTTTGACTGAGTTGAACCCACTGGTTGTTGTAAAATACGAACAGACGGTTATTTTCTACTTTCGATTCAAGAGTTATTTCTTTTTAACGTTGTAATGATTTTGAATGATTCCATTTTTTTTATTATATTTATTTTTTCTAAATATTTTTTCTTAAATGAATAAAATGAAGAGGTTAAAAAAAATGCAGGGGAAAAAGTTCCCCTGCATTTTTTTTTTGTGGATAAGTTGAAATGCAGGGGGAATTTTTCCGTGTAATTTGGATTGGGGTGAATTAAAAATGCAAGGATGTTTTTCTGTGTAATCCTGTGTACACGGCAGTTACACAGCATTTCTGTGATTTTATGTGTAATTTGGTGGTTGAGTCGATTTACACAGAAATAGACAGGTTTCTGTGATTTTACTGTGTATTTGGTGGTTGAGTCGATTTACACGGCAGTTACACAGGTTTTTGTGATTTTACTGTGTATTTGATGGTTGGGGACGATTTACACGGGAAATGACAGAAATGTGCTAGAATCGGCAATAACCTACTACTCAAGGTATTTTAGTATATCCACCTCACACCTTTTCAATATTATATCCAGTAAAAAACAAAATATTAAAATTGATGCCTCATTATAATATCACAGACTATCACAAGTTTTCAAAATGGATGCCTAAATTTGACCTGAACCAAGTGACCTATAACCTGACCTATGATGACATATAGCCTTTTTTTTTTTTTCAGGTACACCTGAGTGAATATATACATCCAGTTTAGACCTTGGAATTAAAGTCGACCTTTGAACCTTAGTAGCTCCAAGTCAGGCTTCTTCTGCAAATGCTTTTGCTTTGTCTTCACTAAAAATATTTTATAGGATAATATTTGATAGGATAATGCCTGGTAATGGAAATGCAGACTATAAATGCTAGCTACTAAATTAACCTCACTCCCTATGACATAGTTCATAATATATATGCAGCAGTGAGATATCTAACTTGAG
This sequence comes from Amphiura filiformis, assembly GCF_039555335.1. Classification (NCBI taxonomy): domain Eukaryota; kingdom Metazoa; phylum Echinodermata; class Ophiuroidea; order Amphilepidida; family Amphiuridae; genus Amphiura; species Amphiura filiformis. The sequence goes on from NC_092628.1 coordinate 83,564,488, forward strand.
GTGGGCATAGAATATTAGCCTCATTTCCCATGAAATTATGAAACTGTTCTGTAGCCCATAGTGGAGGGTTTTTTTACCTGGGGATGATATTAGTTTCAATAGTTATAGGTGTTGACAGATTGATAGTGGTCTGGAAGTTCAAGTTAGTAAATTACATACTGCTCAGGAACTTCTTTAGATCAGATTTTGTTTGCCAGCCAACTAGATCAGTGTGCATGGCCAAATATACAATACCAAATGCCCATGAACTTCTTAAATTTGCATTGAGAGGTACTTGTTCTGACTGATATGGATTTGATATAATCAGCCCAGCATAACAACATTATTTACAACATTGAATTTTAAGGCCAAATGTTTATATCTTCTCCATTATTGCACACAGTATTTTGATGCATTATCTGAATAGGTATAGTTTCATACACGTAGCCCTTAAGGTTTCAACTTTTACTTTTCCTCTCTAGTTGAAAGTAAGTGGCCACTAATGTAATGAAGTTCTTAGCATTAACCAAAACAGGTCCAGTTTTAAACCTTTAACTTGTTGTTTTCATACAATTTTGATTGATTTTGTATTAAATTATACAAGTTTTTGGTTATTTCATGATCCCCTCCAGCTACATCATAATTTTGCACTTCTGTACCAAAAACAAAACCAAAAACAGATAAAATGTGATATTCTTATCATTTTGGACAATGATAATCAGCCTTCTGGAACGTTAAAATTTTACTGTATTTCCTAAAAATCACCCAAGTCTTAAGAAACCTCATCATTATCATTATCTATCACACATCATATCATATCTATACATATCCCAACAGGCTCTACATTAGTAGATATGCAGTCTCTAAATATTGAAGAGCTAATCACCCTAGTGGAACGTTAGATTTACTCTTTTAATCAAAATGCTTAAGGATCTTCACAATCTTATATCTTAATCTTATGTAGGCCTACATATAAAAACAGTATCATTAGCCCTAATTATAAGAAACGCGACCTTATTCAACACCAACGACCTACATTGCATAACTATGTGTTCTAATCATGCCTGAGCACTCTCTTTTAAAGGGTTTTTTATTAAATCTCTTTATAGAAGGTATATAGTATTAAATTGACTATGCATCCATTGTGGAAAAGTTTATTTACTTTATTCAGTGTTATTTAGCATGCATTGCTGAATAAGTTTTCTAAAGATAGTATAACAAAGGATTTAATGTATTCTATTCATGTACTCTACTTAAAGAGAATAAATTATAGTTTGTTATGAAACATGTACTTCATAAATTTACAACAATAAAAAGAAGAGGGATACTGATCAAAATCATGGTATTATATCCCCTTAAGCAGAATCCATATTACCTTCCCTGAGTCCTCGACCATACCCGTCCTGAGGGCCAGGTCGATTCGCACCCAAAACAATTAGGTCCCACGGCAATTCGGCCACAAACCACTTTGAGCACATGCAATTTCTGTTCCAAACAAAATCGGTAATTTACCAATAAACTGTATATGTTTTTTTAATATAAATGTTACGTTCATCATTAAACAGAGAAAATTAAAATATATATCATGAAAGAGGACGCCCCAAAAGGACAAAAACATGAAACTATAGGAAGGAAGGAATATATGCTAGTATGGTGCCCAGTCATTCCTTTTTGATTGCGGTAACGTAACTTTGCGGGCTGCCGCTAGAAGGGCGTGGGGTGGTATGGGTTGAGACACCCCTCCTCCAATTCTTAATGTTGTCGGCAAAAGTGACGGTTGTCGGCAAAACATATAGTATTGTCGGCAGATTACAAAAGCCAATGTGCGGAAGTTGTTGTTATACAATATTGTTATTGTAAAAGTAGTTAATAATGAAAAAAAAATATTGAGGAAAAAATTCGATAATTACCCCACCACCCTCACCCCCCCCCACACACACACACACACACTTTTTAGATTCTTAAGCGCCCTGGCGAAAAAATAAAATTGGGATCTACAATTCACAATTGTATTATACAGACCAAGATATTTCCGTCGGCAAAATTATGCCGTATACCCCCACCACCCCCCCCCCAATCCGATTGGTCTAACGACGCCTCTGCTTACTTTGGGTCAGGGTGCCTGGGGCCGACAGTAGATCGGGTGCACTGACAAAGGGTGTACAATGTTACTAAAGGTTCGCTATTCCGAAAAAACGGTTCTCTATTTCGAAGGTTATCTATTCCGAAAATTGTCAAAACACAAACAGGCTCTCTATTCCGAAAACAAAAGGTTCTATATTCCGAATATGAAAAAGTTCGTTATTCCGAATATGAAAAATGGGTTCTCTATTCCGAAATCGAATAAAGGTTCTTTATTTCGAAACAAGTCACCGTGTTCTCTACTCCGAATATGAAAAAAATGTTCTCTATTCGGAATATGAAAAAAACATTCTTCGTTCCGAAATCTAAATAGGGTTCTTTATTCCGAAATGAGTCACCGTGATCTCTATTCCGAATTATAAAAAGGGTTCATTTTTCCGAATCTGTCGTTGTTGAATCATGTTTGCGCCTCTAGAAAGGTCCTTTGAAGTTGACCAAAGCACCACTAAACTAATGTGTCATGTGTGGAAGAACCGTAATAAATGTCTGTTAAAAAAAATATAATTCGATAGAGGTATCTGGAGTTCCTCTGATTTCTTGTGAAGGTAGAGAATAGTTTGAAGTTTGTAACTGTGGAGTCTGCAATGTTTTGCACGTGAAGAACAATTATAGAAAATTAGCTAATTTGCATACAATTTGCATGGTCACCTCACCGTCATCATGCATGGTCATCAAGTATATTGCTAATCAGACAATCTGAAAATTCAACAAACTTTAACCATTATGTAGGCCTAATAATCACATATAATCACATAATCACTTACTTGGAATGAAGCAAATTTTAAACATTGCTGTTCCTTACCTACATAAATTTGCATACTACATTTTAACAATTTGGGCAATTTTACAATCTTGTAAATTTGCGTTGTTAGGAAAAATATAATTCATATTTCTTTTGTTGAGTATAGCTATAATCAAGGAAAAACATTTCTTCAGAAGAAGGTTGGGGTCCGGGTGTGAGCGTATTCGTGGGGAATCTACTGAAGATAGCTGATGGCGATGTCATTGCTATCTACTAAAGATAGCTGATATTATGTGAAGTCATTTCTATCTACTGAAGATGGCTGATGGCTATATGTGATGTCAGTGCTACCTACTGATATTAGCGGAAGGCTATGTGAAGTCTTTGTTATCTGCTGAAGATAGCTGAAGTTATTCTCACAAAGGGAAACAGGACATTTCGCATCCCTACCATTTCACCCCTTACGTGCTGAACTGCTGGATATAGTGCCCACACACCACGTATCTACTAAAGGGAAACAGGACACTTCGCCTACCTGACATTTCGACCCCTATATGCTGAACTGCTAAATACAGTGCCAACCCACCGAATTAGTTATGGTTAGGGTTTAGGGTTTGGACTTAGGGTAATGGTTTAGGGTTTAGGATATTCGGGTTAAGGTTTTCAGAGCGTAAGGGTAAGGGCGCTGCTTGTGGTTAGGGTTTTGGTTTGGGACTTGGGTTAAGATTTATAGTTATAGGGCTTAGGGTTAAAGGTTAGGGTTAGGGTATTGTCAACTTGATACAGTATTTGCCAATTTAGAAATGGTCATATAAAGTCATTGTTATCTATTGATATTAGCTGACGGCTATGTAAAGTCATATATATTTACTGAGGTTGCTGATGTGAAGTAATTGCTATCTACTGAAGATAGCTGATGGTTATGTAAAGACAGTGCTATCAAATGATAGCAGGTTGTTCTGTGAAGTCATTGCTATCTACTGAAGATTATATTTCATATTTTATTTCATTGTGGCATTTTTCCGAGGGGCGTTGAACCTCCTTGATATACGAGGGTCATTCAAAAGTTCTACCTCCACTCTTATAACTTCTGTCCTGTATAAAATGATAGCTTCTTCAAGCTTAGCATAATTGTACATTTAAATGTTACCTACACTGTATTTTGATACATTTTCCATATTTTTGTAGGCGAACTCATAACCAGAGTAAGATTTTATATTCCGGAAACGATAAAAAGTCGTAAACATTTAAATGAAAATATGTGTGTATTCCTCTTAGGAGATTAGATCGATATACAAGTGTTATGATTAGGTAAAAAAAAGTTGTTGCATTGCCCTCCGCGGCCGGGTCAAAATCGGGAAAATAATTATGGGCCCGGTTTTTTGGGTTTTAAAAAATAAATAAATCAGTAAACTAAGAGTTAATTGTGAAAGACCTTGATATTATTTACTTCAATAAAAATTTTAAACATCGGGTAGAAAATACAGCCGATATTATGCATTTGCCTCTCTTCACTCATGTTACTGTAAAATAGTAGGTATCAAATGGTTGAGTTGGTACAAAAAAATCCGGCCGGCTGTACCAAGATTTTAGGCTTGGGAGGGCAAGACAACAATTTAGTTTTTTGGCCTAATATGCTAGCATATTATAACTGAAACAACATCAAATGTGTAACCAAACATCAATAATACCAGTTATAACAATGTATTTTAGGTTTAAAAACATATCCCAGCATCCAATTATTTTCGGTAAATCCCATAAGCCTTTGCAAGTACACCTGAGATGTCGTTACTTGACGTCACGTCGACATATATAATGCGCAGTAACGATGTTTGCTAAACGATGTTCGCATCGGCCTGACGCGTACTGAAGTCAAATGACGACATATCAGGTGTAATCGCAAAGGCTTATGGGTTCACCGAAAAGATCAATTACACGAAATAGATACTGAAGTAATAATTTAGCAAGATTAAAAAAATATGTGCGTGTCCGATTACCGCTCCGCACCACCCCCTAAATCAGCACCAATGGAGTATGGAGTAGGCCTATTTTAGAACCGGAAACTGGGGCGGGTTAATGGGGTTACAGAACTTTTACAGAACGTACGTAATTATGTATCATTCCATTATCCAAAGACGGAACCGAACCAAGATTGTGGGACAGTCCAGGACAGTCTGTGCACACATCTCACACAACACGCATCTCAAAGTTTGTTCGGTGCATCATGCAGTTATTGTTGCCTACATGTATGCACACAACACAGGGGCACTCACAATAGGCAATTGACCCCTACTGGTAGCGCTGTGTTGTAGATATAGGAGATGAATTAGTTAGCGTCATATATCAAAAGTAATAAAAGCTATGATTTTAGTACTTGCTCTATGTTTCAATTACTTATTCTTTTTAAAATTTCTGAATTTTCAACCCGGTACATGCTTCAATAACGAGGGACCATACATTTGTATGAGAAAGAAATCCTACCATCTATATCCAAACTCCCGTGTTATTCTAATGCACATTTTGCTTTACCGGACCGCCCTGGCTTGGGCGCATTTGGAAGAGGGGTGTCACGAAACCGTAATAGGTACAAACTTAGTACTTTCTGTCAATCAAGTATGGTTTATTCTCTACATGTCAATCTTTAAATCAATAGCATAGTCCTTAAAATAACGGGGGACCACCTTGATGAGTAAACGACAGCAAACCATTGCAAAATACCCCAAACCCCTCGGTCAGTGGAGCTCTGCCCGTACATGTCAATAACGTCATTATCCATTGGATTAGTCGACCGTAGCGGACAATTCGATCGCTCATTGGATTTATATTATCACGTGGTAATAAATTTGCATTGGACAATCGATTACTATAATGGTTTAGTACTGCATATCTCGGTTTAATCTTCACTAAGCGGGTTTATGGTTGGAAATGTCACGGTATTGCTTCAGTTGGCTTCGCCGCTAAAAATATCAGAATAAAACCATTTTTTTTTACATTAACACCTACACATGGAATAACCTATCAAAAATAACACTTTTTTGTCTATAACTAATATTAATGGGATATCAAATGAAGTCGAACCATGAAACCAAAAAATCCTATAAACCCCATTTTTTGACACGCAAACCTCCAATTGCATACCATAACAAAATCGGGAACAAAATCTGTGAACTTTTAGTCCTAATGTATATGGCATATTGGATGGCCTAGGGGAAAGTTAGCCCATATTTGCAAGACTATCCTTGCCGTCAAGGTAAAACAAACATACTCATGTTACCCTCGGGCCATGGGCTGGCCTGGTGTCAGAGCTTACCCAGGGAAAGATGACATTCCAATACCGTATGCGCCTATAAAAGAAATAGTCGGTACTTCATGTTTCTTCAATAAATAAATATTAATTGGAGATCAAATCAAGTAAATCCTTGCGAAAAAATCCGGATAAAAGAACTTTTCCGACAGTGTAACCTCCAAAACGCATAACGTAACAAAAAATTAGACCCCCACCCGATTGTTTTTCTTTCTTCGATAAATATTAACTGGAGGTCAGGTCATGTCCATATATGCGAAAAAATCCGGATAAAAGAGCTTTTCCGACAGTGTAACCTCCAAAACGCATAAAAATGTATAGAGCCCAATACGTAACAAAAATTCGAACCACTTGAATTTTTTTCTTTCTTCAATAAATATTAACTGGAGGTCAGGTCATGTCCATATATGCGAAAAAATCCGGATAAAGGAAGCTTTTCCGACAGCGTAACCTCCAAAACGCAAAACGTAACCAAAAATTAGACCCACTCGAATTTTTTTTCTTTCTTCGATAAATATTAACTGGAGGTCAGGTCATGTCCATATATGCGAAAAAATCTGGATAAAAGAGCTTTTCCGACAGTGTAACCTCCAAAACGCATAAAAATGTATAGAGCCCAATACGTAACAAAAAAAATTAGACCCACTCGATTTTTTTCTTTCTTCGATAAATATTAACCTGAGGTCAAGTCATGTCCATATATGAGAAAAAATCCGGATAAAAGAGTTTTTCCGACAGTGTAACCTCCAAAACGCATAAAAAATGTATAGAGCCCAATACGTGACAAAAAATTAGAACCACTCGAATTTTGTTCTTTCTTCGATAAATATTAACTGGAGGTCAGGTAATGTCCATATATGCGAAAAAAAATCCGGATAAAAGAGCTTTTCCGACAGTGTAAACTCCAAAACGTATAAAAAATGTTAAGAGCCCAATACGTAACAAAAAATTAGACCCACTCGAATTTGTTTCTTTCTTCGATAAATATTAACTGGAGGTCAGGTCATGTCCATATATGCGAAAAAATCCGGATAAAAGAGTTTTTCCGACAGTATAGAGCCCAATACGTAACAAAAAATTAGACCCACTCGAATTTTTTTCTTTCTTCGATAAATATTAAATGGAGGTCAGGTCATGTCCATATATGCGAAAAAATCCGGATAAAAGAGCTTTTCCGACAGTGTAACCTCCAAAACGCATAAAAATGTAAAGAGCCCAATACGTAAGAAAAAATTAGACCCACTCGAATTTTTTCTTTCTTCGATAAATATTAACTGGAGGTCAGGTAATGTCCATATATGCGAAAAAATCCGGATAAAAGAGCTTTTCCGACAGTGTAACCTCCAAAACACATAAAAAATGTAAAGAGCCCAATACGTAACAAAAAATTAGACCCACTCGAATTTTTTTCTTTCTTCGATAAATATTAACCGGAGGTCAAGTCATGTCCATATAATTATGCGAAAAATCCGGATAAAAGAGTTTTTCCGACAGTGTAACCTCCAAAAAGCATAAAAAATGTATAGAGCCCAATACGTAACAAAACATTTGGCCCACTCGAATTTTTTTTTTTCTTCGATAAATATTAACTGGAGGTCAGGTCATGTCCATATATGCGAAAAAATCCGGATAAAAGAGCTTTTTCCGACAAAATAACCTCCAAAACGCATAAAAAATATACAGAGCCCAATACGTAACAAAAAATTAGACCCATTCGAATTTTTTTCTTTCTTTGATAAATATTAACCGGAGGTCAGGTCATGTCCATATATACGAAAAAATCCGGATAAAAGAGCTTTTCCGACAGTGTAACCTCCAAAACGAATAAAAATGTATAGAGCCCAATACGTAACAAAAATTAGAACCACTCGATTTTTTTTTCTTCGATAAATATTAACCGGAGGTCAAGTCATGTCCATATATGAGAAAAAATCCGGATAAAAGAGTTTTTCCGACAGTGTAACCTCCAAAACGCATTAAAATGTATAGAGCTCAATACGTAACAAAAAATTAGACCCACTCAAATTGTTTTCTTTCTTCGATAAATATTAACTGGAGGTCAGGTAATGTCCATATATGCGAAAAAATCCGGATAAAAGAGCTTTTCCGACAGTGTAACCTCTAAAACAAATAAAAAATGTAAAGAGCCCAATACGTAACAAAAAATTAGACCCACTCGAATTGTTTTCTTTTTTCGATAAATATTAACCGGGGGTCACGTCATTTCCATATATGCGAAAAAGTCCGGATAAAAGAGCTTTTCCGACAGTGTAACCTCCAAAACACATAAAAAATGTAAAGAGCCCAATACGTAACAAAAAATTAGACCCACTCGAATTTTTTTCTTTGTTCGATAAATATTAACTGGAGGTCATGTCATGTCCATATATGCGAAAAATCCGGATAAAAGAGCTTTTCCGACAGTGTAACCTCCAAAACACATAAAAAATGTAAAGAGCCCAATACGTAACAAAAAATTAGACCCACTCGAATTTTTTTCTTTCTTCGATAAATATTAACTGGAGGTCAGGTCATGTCCATATATGCGAAAAAATCCGGATAAAAGAGCTTTTCCGACAGTGTAACCTCCAAAACAAATAAAAAATGTAAAGAGCCCAATACGTAACAAAAAATTAGACCCACTCGAATTGTTTTCTTTCTTCGATAAATATTATCTTTGTTCGAGGTCAAGTCATTTCCATATATGCGAAAAAGTCCGGATAAAAGAGCTTTTCCGACAGTGTAACCTCCAAAACACATAAAAAATGTAAATAGCCCAATACGTAACAAAAAATTAGACCCACTCGAATTTTTTTCTTTGTTCGATAAATATTAACTGGAGGTCATGTCATGTCCATATATGCGAAAAATCCGGATAAAAGAGCTTTACCGACCGTGTAACGCATAAAGAATGTATAGAGCCCAATACGTAACAAAAAACTAGACCCACTCGATTTTTTTTCTTTCTTCGATAAATATTAAATGGAGGTCAGGTCATGTCCATATATGCGAGAAAATCCGGATAAAAGAGCTTTTCCGACAGTGTAACCTCCAAAACGCATAAAAAATGTAAAGAGCCCAATACGTAACAAAAAATTAGACCCACTCGGATTTTTTTCTTTCTTCGATAAATATTAACTGGAGGTCAGCTCATGTCCATAATTGCGAAAAAATCCGGATAAAAGAACTTTACCGACAGTGTAACCTCCAAAACGCATAAAACATGCAAAGAGCCCAATACGTAACAAAAAATTAGACGGACGCGAATTTTTTCTTTGTTCGATAAATATTAACTGGAGGTCAGGTCATGTCCATATATGCGAACAAATCCGGATAAAGGAGCTTTACCGACAGTGTAACCCATAAAAAATGTATAGAGCCCAATACGTAACAAAAAAATTAGACCCATTCGATTTTTTTCTTTCTTCGATAAATATTAACTGGAGGTCAGCTCATGTCCATATATGCGAAAAAATCCGGATAAAAGAGCTTTACCGACAGTGTAACCTTCAAAACACATAAAAAATGTATAGAGCCCAATACGTAACAAAAAAAATCCAGCCGAAAAACACTGACAAATATTTTGTTCTAAAAATACTCAAAATGACTCTAGAAAGAGTCACAAATGACTCAAAATTAGTTACTGGGTCAATATAAAGTAATTCTATAACAAAAACACGCACTAATAACCATAATTTGCTTTAAAAATAACCAGAGCCCAATACGTAACGAGAAAAATTCTATGTCTAAAGAAAAAACACTGTCAAATTTTTTTCTAGAAGACTCAAAATGACTCAAAATGAGTTACTGAGTCAATATAAAGTAATTCTATAACAAAAACATGCACCTAATAACCATAATCAGCTTTGTTCTAGAATTATTCAAAATGACTCAAAATGAGTTACCGGGTCAATATAAAGTAAGTTTATAGCAAACAAAAAATGCAACTAATCACCACAATAACCAGAGACCAATACGTAACAAAAAAATTCTAAGTCTAGAGAAAAAAACACTGTAAAAAATGAACGACTCAAAATGACTCAAAATGATTTATTGAGTCAATATAAAGTAATTCTATAACAAAAACATGCACCTAAAACCCATAATTTGCTTTAAAAATAACCAGAGCCCAATACGTAACAAAAAAATTCTAAGTCTAGAGAAAAACACTGTCAAATTTTTTTTTTCTAGAAAGACTCAAAATGACTCAAAAGGATTTACTGAGTCAATATAAAGTAATTCTATAACAAAAACATGCACCTAAAACCCATAATTTGCTTTAAAAATAACCAGAGCCCAATACGTAACAAAAAAATTCTAAGTCTAGAGAAAAAACACTGTCAAAATGTTTTTTCTTGAAAGACTCAAAATGACTCAAAAGGATTTACTGAGTCAATATAAAGTAATTCTATAACAAAAACACGCACCTAAAACCCATAATTTGCTTTAAAAATAACCAGAGCCCAATACGTAACAAAAAATTCTAAGTCTAGAGAAAAACACTGTCAAAATTTTTTTCTAGAAAGAATCAAAATGACTAAAAAGGATTTACTGAGTCAATATAAAGTAATTCTATAACAAAAACATGCACCTAAAACCCATAATTTGCTTTAAAAATAACCAGAGCCCAATACGTAACAAAAAATTCTAAGTCTAGAGAAAAAACACTGTCAATTTTTTTTTTTCTAGAAAGACTCAAAATGACTCAAAACGATTTACTGAGTCAATATAAAGTAATTCTATAACAAAAACATGCATTTAATCATGATAATGTACTTTTAAAATAACCAGAGGCCAATACGTAACAAATAAATTCCAAGTCTAGAGATAAAACACTGTCAAATATTTTGTTCTAGAAAGACTCAAAATGAGTTACTGGGTCAATATAAAGTACTTCTATAAAAACACATGCACATAATATCCATAATTTGCTTGAAAAACAACCGGAGCCCAATACGTAACAAAAATGTATAGAGCCCAATACGTAACAAAAACCACTACAGAGGGAGGGAGTATGAATAAAGTAATTTTAATCAAATTTTAGTTTTGTTACGTATTGGGCGGGATGAATTATTTTTTGCCACTTTTTGTTCTAGGTAGAAGAGGTTGAGCCCAATACGTATCAAATTGATACGTACTGGGATTTTGTTACGTACTGGGCTCTTACAAGTGCCTCTCTGTCTATTCGCGGAGTTTAATCATTTTGTTGCCAAATCAATATACGTCTACTGCATTTTAAATACCTGGACATTGTAATATACCGATTTCACCTCATGCCATTACAAATTAAAATATTTCACATCCAACTTGACTCAATGCTTGTTCCTTCGTGCTTTGAGCAAAAGGATCTCTTGTTACAAATACATAAGCAAGACTTTTACGTGGCGAACAAGTTGATACATTTAAATTAGTCCTTGCCAATTGAGTTTTAAATGTATGCCGACTTAAAATCTCCAGTTATGGATAAAGCAGCTAGCCAGTAGGCTCCACGTAATTAATTGACGCGTTTCTACGTATCCCCATTCCCGACAGGACTTTTTAGCAACTATCTATCGAAGTGATACCAAGATAAACTGGTGCATTTCATTACATTTCAATGTTTTGCTTTCTTTCCAGTGTCGAGAGACGCATGTGGTCACGCCCTATGGCGTGTTTATTTCAGGTACGTTATACTGGCACGTGTCATGAAATCTAAACTACTAAAGAGAGACAGCTTCCCGAATGGGCAAGTTTCGTCTTACTACATTATACAAACAAAATCTTCACCAGAGTCACCACTGTGCCTCTTAATACAGACACGTGGTTACTTATGGTTTATTTGAAAATGCTGTCCAAACCTGTGGATACCCTGGTAGACTGCTAGATCACGCATATTGTTTCAAACGCCCAAAAAGTGGCCAATGGTTTTCGGAATAAACAGCAACTTGATCTTTTTTTTTTTATAGATGTATAAAAACAGAAGACCTGTATGATAGTCAGTGTAACACCGTTAAGATTCACCTAATGGCGCAAGTGGGCCTCAGAGCTTATTTCACGTTCAAATGTACTGTAACATGTAGAGTCCCCACTTCGGAAATTCTCAACAAGAATTAGGGTTCCAGTTGAAATTCCAGTTATATCAAGGGCACCATATGCCGCATAATGCGAATCTTTACGGTATTATGTTTTTGAAATGTTTGAAAAGTCAAATTAGCTATTTTTCGATATAAAGCAGATAATGAAATTAAACTCCTTTAATTCCTGGCATATAACAATAGTACTTCTACAGGGTGTAACAATAAAATTTGTACAATTTTGATAATAGAATGACACAAGTATGCCGCTTATTTTTTGGTTTGATATTTATATGTCTATCAAGATAATTTCTTTAGCCACCAGATAAGCTTTGTTCCAATAAAATCGATGGTATACAGGTGAAGATATGGCCAATTATGTAACCTAGTCTTAAAACCGCTTGGGCCACTTTTGTCTAAAGTGTTACAAAAGTAACTGAATAGAGTTGAACCATGGACCAGCTAGACGATGCTCTTATGATAGGTAGTTTTAAACAATGGGGTATTCGAAGTGGTAGAAATGGTTGCATACTAGAATATCTCCTTGAGTTTTTGAAAGTCACAACTAAGCACTGACATAACAACCTCATTTACTAGTAATTGTGGTTGCAGCTCAACAACTTCAACCCCAATTCACGTTGGAAGAGCGTATTTTTATGGTTGTGACATTCGGTAGCACATGGAGTCAAGCAGAAACCATACGATAGTTTATAGATCATTTTTCAAACTCACGTCTTCCATCAAGACATACAATTACATAGAACTATGAGAAGTATGTAGAATTTGTTAACAGAAATGCTGGCAATAGTGGTCGCCCAGAACAGCTGGAAGCGCAGCTGAACTTAATTTCATAATGTTATTGTTTTGTACGCAAAAACTGTTCCCAGTTTTACCAATCATATCTCAGGGATATGAGAAAATACTTTATAAGATTATTTGAAAGACATTTCATGACTTCCTTTATTTTAAAGAAATATCATATCACTATTAAGTTCATGTTAATTATTTGAAGAAACACCACTTACAACTCTTTTGTGTCCGTTCTTTGATGTTTAATGCACGATAAGCATATCTACGCGGTTCAAACTTGATATGCGCAAACATGGCAAAAGTGGCCCAACACGTTTTCTAGACAATTTGATTAATCGGACATAACTTTTGAACCCAAGCTAGTAAAGAAACCAACTAAACGTCTTCTTTTAGCCAAGAGATTACTAATTGTATTGAATATATTATTTGTGCCATAACTCTTTTACTTTTTTCCTGAGAAGTCAAAATGCAATTGTATAAATTTTATTGTTACACCCTGTAGTTGCATCATACCAACGGGATCTATACATCTTATGACATAGTGTTTTCATAATCATGCGAAGTTGGTGAATGTGGTAGTACTCAATTTGGGTGTCAGTGTCAATGGTCAATAATACAATGTATATGCAAAAACACCAACCCCCTTAAATGCTGGTCCAATCCATTTCCCTGTAAGAACTGACAGCTCCATTATTTTTTAGAAAACCATGTGAAAAGATGAGTCACCTCATGTTGAAGTATTTTCAGTATGCTTCGACTATATTTATAAATACGTTTTTATAAATAAACACGTGACCACCTCTGCGCTGCAGTAAGTCTCAAAGTGACCTTCTAAATACCGGGACAAATACTGAATGCAATGGCGGAACAACATGAGACTACTGTAGAGCAAAATTATCTATTTTGTTCACTCTGCGATTCCGTTGTTGACATTATTTTCGTCGTCAAATAAATGTTGTTTTTGATAACATTACAAATTCGGAATCCCCCATGTGTGATATTTTTGCTATTCAATTAATAGTTAAATTTGATGGCATTTATCTACAGTAAATATCCTTTTCTGTGTAGTAGTCAGTGCATGAGGATTTGGTCACGCTTGCTGGTCTTGGTATGTCTTGGCCATTGGGTCACGGTCATATTTATGAAAACGTATAGTCGAAGCATATATATTGTGAAGAAATACAACCCGAAAAGTGATCTTATAAAGAAAATCACAATATTTACACGTGCAATACGTGTGTACATGTGACTATTGTCATGAGTGTGTTATTCTCACAGGGGGGGCGCCTTTTTGAACAGCCTTTGTTGTGCCTTTCACTAATAATGAAAGGTGAAAGGCAAGTCTGGCGATACCTTAACTTCACCTCATGGCAATCTCAGCACATTATTGATAAGCTTTTGACTTTCATAAGTTTATTGCATGAAGTGTGTTGAATTATATTATTATTCATAACAATAGCTCTTGACCTGACTAACTGAATCTGTTTATGAACACAAGAAGAATACGAAGTAGAATGGTACTTGTAACTTACTTTATTACTCTACATTTCATGACGTTATATGGGTGATGATGGACAAATAAATTTCACCAGTGATCTTACCGTTGACTGGCGATTGAGGTGAAAGTAATATGAAGGTGCCTCGTGGCACTTCTTTGAACCATATTATTTATTCACCAAAGTGTTAAATATAACGCAAAATTGAATGTTTAAATTTAGTTTAAATGTTAATGAACTCTAGCATAGCGCTGGTTTGCGTCTCTGCGTTAACGGCAGACTATTGCATATAAACATCCTTGTTTCCATTGAAGTAAAGTATTCCAGTTCAGAAAACTGTCAAGGTTTTTCAGTATATTTTCTGATCGACGATATGTCTACTAAAATATCAAAGTGTGTCGTGCACCCTTTTCATTTCATAATTTGATATGTGTATTTCCTACAAGAGATTATCACTGACGAATCATATCAAAAGTGTCAATATTCTTGATAATGCATATTCACTCGCAATCTGGTTGTAAAAGAGCATGTGATAGTGACATACGATTTCAGCCAGCTTAATAAAGCTCGTGTATTGAACTTAACACATCGTCTTATAATAGTACACCTTAGGGGACAAGAACATGAAGAAGAACATTGAAGAAGAATATCGATTATTGTGGGTACTTTTCATGTATTAGATCCATATGTATCAATAAATAAAAAAAAATCTGAAATGTGTGCAATGTCTTAGAGTTAATGAAATGGTCAGATAATCCTAGGAATATACGTCAATAACCTTTGTTTGTACGGTTAGATCGCCATCAGTGCGTTAAGAAAGATAGGTTCTTTAATTTTCGATGTAAATGTTAATAAATCTGAAATATATGCCTATTTTCATCGACTAGCACTCTTATAAGATAAGCCAAAATCATTAATTAAATACCTGAAAATCGTATATTGCACCATAACTTTCAAGACGGATCTATACTGCTGAATACCACCCTTGGATTATTACCGATATGAACGACAACTGCACCTCAAGTGTTTTTGCATAATCTGCTTGCTTCCCTGCCTACTCATATCAGAGTATTTGGCCCTTACGTTACTAATTCTCAAAATAAATTGTCTTCAACATGCTTTCCTTTAATTAACGCATGGCACGAATGTATAATAACAATAATATAACACCTGCAGGCTTTGTGTTATTTATAAGGAATCATATTTCCATGTTTATGCCCAATATGACGTCAGACCCAATTTCTAAAGAACTGGGTGTTTTCAATCCTGAGGCTGAGAAATATTTCAACAAACGCGAGCAAAATGGGATTTCTTTGGATTTCATGTTTAATTTTTCTGCACTGGAGATAAGTGTTACTGTTGGAAAAAGAGCCACATTCTGAAGCAATAAGGAGCAGTGTATATAATCCACGTCCGTGTGTTACCATTTGTTCAATAAATCTTGGTGGACAAGATTACGTTAAAGCTATGGTTTGACTTGACAAAGCATCCTTATCAGCTCACGAACGCATTGTTGTGAAATGAAGATTGTCAACTGTGAACTAGTAGGACATTTGCTGAATTTTTAAACATATCGGTTTTTACTCATTTTTTCTGATCTACGTTGCTTATGTCATGTATTAAGCATTTTAAATTGATTAAGGTTATGAAAATATGACTATAATGTAAGATATTTTTACATACAAAAGACAGGTTTTTGAAAGAGCGGAGGGGAGGGGCATGGATTCCCCGACTGCTCTTAGACCGAATAAAATTGTTCCCAAGAATGGTTGCAATTAATTATTGACAAAAGTGCGGGGCGTATAAATTTCCCCCGATCAGGTACATGACCCCCTGACTGGGTCACTTTCCTCCGAATTAATGACAAAAGTGGGGGAGGGGATACGCCTTTTGTGCTAGTCAATATCGGCTAAATTATTTACTGTTCTATTGTATTTTTAAAACACTAGGGCAATCTTTAATGTAATTTTTAATTAGCACTCTAGCAACGATAAACGTTTAATCATGGAATATTATAGCTTGCAGTGATATCAAGGGAAATCAGAGGACATATTTCTGGCATGTTGTAAACTATTAATCTTGGTTAATATTCATTTGCTGCTTGATTTTTAATCGTATTCCAAATGTGTTTTTGTCCAATTGTCATTTCTCAATACATCACTCGCACATATTTAGATGCATATCTTTAGTCGCTTAGTGTTCAGGTTTTGTTCCACTTTTTAAGATGGAGGACAACACTCCTTATCAAGACAGCATTATTTATACATAATAATAATAATAATAATAATAATAATAATAATAATAATAATAATAATAATAATAATAATAATAATAACAATAAATTCTAATGCGCCATCAATCTAATTGAACTATTCCGAGGCGCAGACATGAAAAACAAATTAGTACACCACAAATAAAACATGTTTCTGTGATACACCGGTGAGTGAGCCCTCTATTGGTGCATGGATATAGTATTCGTTAGAATTTGCAACTCGCTAGAGGTACCTTAACACATTGATCAATTTACAAGTTACTCCGCAAACTTCAATGAGTTCTTATGTGATTCTACGGTCAAATTATAGACTTTTACAATCTGTTCCAGTTCCAGTGACACCTCATGCATATTTTCCTGGGTAGGATTAGGATTATGTTCACTCTAGAGGCATGGAAACGGACACTACAGCCCTGGATTTTCAAACTAATGTGCTAAAACAATGCATCCAAAGGTCCAGGGAACTTAATGAGGTGTTAGTGGAGGAGCTAGAATATATATTTTGTATTTTGAAATGTTCATTGTGTTATCCAACGAATATCATCACCGTAATGAAAAGCAAAGTTCGAGTCAGATATAAGAAATGTATATGTGATGCAATCACGAAAAATCAGTCGGAACTCGGAAATATTGATTTTGAGATATAGCCAAGCAAAGAAGGAACTTTTTTTGTTTCCTCTTGTTTTCTAAACTTGTTAATTGCTCATATCTTTGGAACTGGTTGTCCAATTTCAATGGGGTACCCTGCAATATGCAGCTTAGTAGCACACCGTACCCTCTTCCAGCAGTGCTATAATTTCCCATATTAAAATTTTACAATGCAATATGACCTGTGCATCGGGTCTTTCTAAGAGAACTTTCAATAAGAGATCATTTTAATTACAGTAGTAAGTGACAACAGATATGTAGCATACTTGACCGATGACAGAATAGTGAGACAGATTAACATTGTAAACGTGGGTGGGTTCAAAACCAGTACCTTTATTTTGGATTTGCATGCAAACAACTAGCTACTCAGACCTTCACCTGACATACAGAACTGGACCAGGTTATTCTGCTAAAGAAACAACATTTCAATTATAGTAATAAGTGATAACAGACATATGACATACTTTACGGATAAGAGATTGTTGAGACAGATTGACATTGTAAACAGAGGTGGGTTCAAAACCAAATAATTTATTTAGGATTTGCATATGAAGACCTTCACCTTCTTACAGAACTGAAGCAGGGTATTCTTGTTAAGCGACCACTTGCACCTTTTAATGAAAGTAGAAGAAAATTCGCGGCTCACGCCGCTCATACTCTGACTACTACTAAGATAATCAATAACATAATCTTTGATTTGACTGATCTTTGAAACGTCCAATGTGAAGGACCTAGCTGGTTAAGATACTCGTTAATAGTTTGGTTTTCAAAGACAACTACTCTAACCTTCACCTTACTTGAAATTTTGAAACAGAGTGTTCTCCCTAAGAGACCAGCTTTTAAAGATAGAAAGCAAAGAAAAAAAAGGAAGGAAAGACAAAAAAGGAAATAAATAAAGAAAGAAAGTAAGGTAAAAAAGTAAGGAAGCACAGAAAACAGAAAAACCAGAACGCAAGAATAGAAGGAACGACTGAAAGAAATGCAGAGGAAGAAGGAAAGAAAGAATGGAACTTAAAAAAGGATAGGCAAGAATATTACTAGTATATTAAAGCAGTCAAGGTTGTCACACAACCCCAATCAGTCAAACGCAGCCTATAAATCTAAGCACATACAATGACCATGTACCTTGCTCCCTCAGACCATAGCCTCAGACCCAATCAATTAATGACCCAATTATCTGCTGTGTCCCCACATGTAGGTCAACTCTTGTGAAAGGTAAAGGAATTGCAGTTGGTGACAGGTTTATTGATAAACACATTGGAGTTGATGACAAGTTTAAAACCCAGACACATGGCCATAAAAGCACACCTCCTGCTTATAAGAGCATTTCAGTGGGTGCTACTAGTTTGTAAGAATATTCGCGGCTCACGCCGCTCATACTCTTACTACTACTTGTAAATGCTTGTTACCATCCTATAAGAAACTGAGATTTAACCGAGTTCCGACTGATTTTGCTTGATCGCATCACATATGTGAATACGGCACACGGTTGTTTGAGTGATCATGTATTACATTTTCAACAAAACTTTCTAATAATGTTCAATTCTAGACCTGGACAATACCAACAGGTATCACACTACATATATTATTAGCTATTTTGAACATATATTTTCGTTTCTTTATCAACTTATTCATCTTTTTCTGCGTTTTAGTGGTAATATTTTATTCTATAAACTGTATATTTGTGTTCAAATTGAGGGCGCTATTTACATTGTATTTTAAATTTAACTTAGCCTAATAATATAAGTTAGTCCTTACGTTTCATGATAAAAGGGTTTTGAAAAATTCCTTACTATTTGTCACTCTCTTTCTGGTGTTTTAATGCCACTATACCAGTGTCTACGCCTTCCACCCAAGGCACCAAAAGCCGAGAATAAATGCCAGCAGAGACATGAACCAACCTTCCTTTTTCCGATGCTTTGAAGTATCCGAATTAAAAGAATGGAAACATTTGATGCCATAGGGACACGTGATATTTGCATCTTTGGTATTCCATATTATTCCGCTACACAAGGCTGTATTTTAATTTAAGCATAAAATATGAAGCCAACATTGAAAGTCAAAATATTTAAAGATATAACCAGACCACTTCAACAAGTAAATTTAAGAACATGTAAACTGAAGCATCAGATGTAACATCTACGAAGCTCGTCGTTGATAACAACATAATACAATACCACATTCAGCAAGTGCCTGAAGGACATATTCCAAAGGAATAACTATGAGGTCCAAGCCTGTAGACCTGGGGGTAAGGTTGAAAGCTTAATTTAATAATGAAATATTTGAGTACCTTATTTTCAAATAAAAAGTTATAAAATAAAGTGAAAAAATCCAATTCGTAAAAGTCACCTAAATCTCTTTTAGGTAGTGGTAGATTAGTTTTCTAAATAGGACAAATTTCAATTTTTTCTCTAATGTCCGAAATCTTGTTTATGTAATGCAAAATTTGATAACCCTTTGTATACCAAATATTTGTGTGAATATTGGTTTGATTGTCGATCGACGTTCGAATTGAGGCTTATCATATAGACTAAACGTACACTCGAGCTCCAATCAATTAAAAGTGCATGCAGTGAGAATGACAACACGAATTACGCAGCGTGTTTCTTGCAACTGATAGTGTTACGTTGTATCCTGCGGAAAAAATCGTCTTCAACGACGCAGATGATTTTGGAGAACAGACAACTGTCGATTGTAGAAATAAAGGCACAAGGCAGGTTGATGTGGTTTCATTACATCGAGCTAATGAAGTGAACTGAAGTCCCCTCATGATTGAAACAAACAAAGAACGGTAACATAAAGATGACGAACGACTACCTTTTATTGTGTTCTACTTTTCTCAAACACATTGCTTTTTTATGTAAGACTTTATACTAAGGCGATATAGATGAATTTAAATATTAAAACGCATAGAGAATAGAGGAACATAGGCCCTGTAGTGTGCAATTTTTGGTAATCGAGCAGTGTGTGAAACTTAAAACCAATAACAATTTACGTTTTTAACAGCACACCTGAGGTACCTGTACCTAAGCCGTTGTTAAAAAAGTTATTGCACAAAATTACAAAAAGGGGTGAGAAGAGGAGTCTTATTTGCTAACACGGGTTGTTCTATTTCACCGTATTTTTTTAAAATAAATTATCAGCATTAGATAAACATTTTATAGGTTTTTTTTTATAGGGTTTTAATTCGTTTAATCACCGTTTTTTTCTTTTGATATCACTTTAATTCTATTTTATAATCTCCTTACCAAAACATTTTTATTCTAACATGTTTATTTTTTTTTTTATCCATTTACAGCTTGAAGATTTTGTTTTGTTTCCAAACAGATGTAAACATTACGTTCAGCCTGGTGTGATGGCAATCGCCCCTACCAAGTTTCAGAAATACATACAAATACATATTTGTAGGAAAACCTTTTTGTGCCTATAGACCCTGCATTAGGAGCCTAGCCAAGGGAGAGCCGTGGGGGAGAGAAATGTTTCAGGGATAAAATGGGAACGGCAAAGAGTAAAGTGTCCTTAAATGGGACATAAAATTGACATTAAAGTTCAACCATATGACTTTTTTTCTAATGGATAAAATGTTCAAATGTCTACACTAACCCAGCAAACACAAAACGTTTTCGACATCATTCGCAAAAGGTTATAAAAGGTTGTCAAAAAACGTTTAAATGTCGGGTTATATAAAGAGTATATTAAGAGTATAAAACGTTTTCATAACCGTAAAAAATATTTTGATAATCTACTGCTCAGCAAACAAAAAATGTTTTACAGAAAACGTTTAAATGTCGGGTTATATAAAGGGTATAAAAACGTTTTAAGAACATTCCAAAAACATTCTTGAAAACTTGATACAAAACATTCTAAACAGAATGTTATTTTGGGGTTGAAAAAATATTTCGCGAAAAATGTTTGCCCAAAATATTTTCAATAACGTTTTAAAAACGTTTTCATGACCTTTATATAACCCGACATTTAAATGTTATTAAAAGGTTTTGAAAAAACATTTTAAGAACATTTCTGTGTTTGCTGGGTTCAAACATTTTAACATAATGTTATTTAAGTATTGACACAATATTTGGCGAAAATGTTTGCAAAAATAGTTAACAATAACATTTTTTGAAAACATTTAAAAATATTGTTGTAGTGTGTTTTCATACAAAACGTTTTAAAACGTTATCATGAACTTCATATAACCCGACATTTTAATGTTATTAAAACGTTTTCACCTAAACCAAAAGCCAAAATATAACTTATTTAAAACGTTTTTAAAACGTTTTTGTGTTTGCTGGGAAATGATCCAATTATAATACAATAAACTATTACGTAAAGATAAGCAACAGAATAGTGTACAACCATATGCACTCGAACCAAATCAACACAAAATTAAAAAGATAAATAAAACACTAGACTTAGCTGTGGTCTAAGACCACGAACACAGCCGTTTTGTGACCCCTTAATGACATTTGACCCCAAATATATGAAAATCCCATAAACATTGGTTAATGTCAACGTATGTGTGCACGTGGCATCACTTTGCCATGTTATTTATGGAAGAAGGGGCATTTTGAAGGCTTTTTTTGTCTCAGACCGGAAGTGACCCTTAATGACCTTTTACCCCAAATAAAAAATACCACGTATACACTGAGTAACATCAATTCATGAGTGAATGTACCGTCTCTGTGCTATATTTTTCTTGGGTGATAAAGTTTTTGAAGTTATTTCGTTTTATACCGGAAGTGACGCCTTAATGACCTTTGACCTCAAATCTGTGTACACCCCATAGACACTGGGTAATAACAATGCATGTGTGTAAGTGGCATCACTGTCCTACGTAATTTGTGGGAGAAGATGCATTTTAAAGGTATTTCGTTTTATACCGGAAATGACCCCTTAATGACCTTTGACCCCAAATAAAAAATACCATATATATCATTGGGTAAACACAATTCATGTGTGAACATATCATCTCTCTCCTATGTTTTTCTTAGTTTATACAATTTTTTGAAGATATTTCGGTTTATACCGGAAGTGACCCTTAATGACCTTTTGACCCCAAATAAAAAAATACCACATGTACATTGGGTAACTGCAATTCAAATGTGAACATACCGTTACTGTCCTATGTTTTCCTGAGCTAATAAAAAAATTTGAAGGTATTCCGTTTTATGCCGGAACTGACCCCTTAATGACCTTTGACCCCAAGTATGTGTACACCTTATAGACACTTGGTAATTACAATGCATGTGTGCAAGTTGCGTCACTGTCCTACGTAATTTGTAGGAGAAGGTGCCTTTTGAGTTGAAATCACGTTTTTGACCCCTGTGACCCCAGCATGACCTTTGACTCCACGAGTTTCATGTGACATGTAGGGGCAAGGTCAATGATCATTGTGACGATGTTAGGTCAAAATGGATGTAAGCATGTGAGTGCTAGAGCAAATGTAATGGTTGAGAGAAGAAAGAAGAAGAAAGAAGAAAGAAAGAAAGAAAGAAAGAAAGAACCTGTAAGAAAATAAGAAAACCGACGAGGTTTTCAGGCAGCACAGTACAATAATGGCACAAACATACATAAGGAATAGATGTTCATAGTTTTACAATAATACCAGCCATGTTAACAAAAAAGGTTGCTCCTGGCAGGCTTTCATAAACAGTACATGCTTACACTTTATTCTATATGCTATCAAAACCTTTTTTTGACTCTATCAGATGAATGATGTGACAAGAATTAGGCTAAGATGATTATGTTATGATTAAGGCATCGATATCAAGGTTTCCCTATGAATAGAAAAAAATAAGTGCTACAATACCGGTATTGTTATTACTAGGAAAACAGTCAAAAATTGCTACGAGATGAAAAGAAGGCAAAAGCAAAGAAGGTGAGCGAAGGCAAGACGAAACTTTTAATTAACAATGAAACTGATGATGGTGATGGTGATGATATTGATGCTATAAATGGTGATATAAAAGGTCGTGTTATGCCTACAAAAACGTAGGTACACAATCCGATTATATCCCTTCCTCCCATGTAGCGTTCTACTATCCTGGTAAGAATAAAAAGACTGCACAAAAAGTAGCGCAGCTGCTATAAATAGGCCTATAGCTTTAGAACTAATTATTGTTATCACAATATTTTAACATAAAAGGAATGATGATTTATTTACGCGCATTTTCATACCCAATTTGTCCGATGTTTTTCAATATTAACAACACAATAGTGCTTTTAAAGAAAAATAGCAGAATTTAAAAGTTGCACTTTACAGCGATCAATGGTTATTACGCAAGCATTGTGGCAAGTAAAACCCGCCATTATCTTCGATTTACCCAAGATGTTTATTAAGACTGGTGATACAGAGCTGGTTGGAAATAAAACATGCCCATTGGGCGGGTTACTTGGGGAGTTATTACAACCATTATTGTTCGTGTTATTTTGAGAGTTCAGAATAGTTCAACCAGTGTCATTATAAAGTCAGAGAACTGCATGCTTGGGAATAATATTGTATGAGTGCATTCTTAATTGCTAATGACTATGTGTTATGTTATGCACCGATGATGTTAGGTTTAAAGCATACATGAACATATTATGTTCATTTGTATACCGTTTATTTGTAGAGATGTAGCTGTTATTTATTTATCTGGGTGTATTCTATTGAACCGGACCATTAAAACACAACATTGATGTGGAACTTGCGCTTTCCTCTGTAGTACATGAGAAACATTCTCGACAACCAGACAACTATTTTTTAATTGAATTAATCAATATTAATCAATATGTGGGCACACCTGACGTTGAAATCAGGTTGAAATTTCGACGTCGACTGGTTGAAATCAGGTTGAAATCACGTTGTATTTGTAAATAATGCACTTCAACCTGATTTGACCCTCATTAATTTTTGCATTGACAGTTGGTTGAAATCGGGTTGATATTTCAACCTGATCTCAACTAACCTTTATGTTGAAATCAGGTTAGGTTGAAACTTCGACGTTGTTTCAACGTTGATACAACGTCGAAATCCTAACCTGTGCCCACTGGGAACGGATGAAACAGTCAGTCTTCCGTAATGGAAACGATAGATATACTGACCTTGCCATGACCGATCTATATGGTATAATGGTATTGCAAATGAAAATACAAGTTATATCAAAAAAATTCGCGATCATGGCGTAGACTACATGTACCACATCAAAATGCAACACAAGATCCACTACACAATATTTCTGTTCATTTTTAAGATCCAATGATTTATGTCAAAACGGTATCTATACTTAATTTAGAGTCATATGACCCTGTAGTCAACCTTCAGCCAAACTTTTACGTATCTTCACCTGTATCAGAACAGTCATTTATCATTTGTCGCCTGATGAGTTTCTTTAATATACCAATAGTATAACAAATCGTATGTTTTCCCTACGAAATGGACTGAGCAAAACATGCTTATACAGCCTGTCTCAAAAAAAAATTGTGCAAGTGTAAAGCGCCCTCTCTGGCAATTAGATATACCGTTGTGACATAATGCTTACATCAACGTCACGGACGTGGTCTTAGCTCGCCAATGCCGTTTGTTCTGTTCAATTTGCTTGTTTTAATCTCGAGATATGTTTAGTTTAAGACGAAAGGGTAAAATCACAATTGTGCCACTTTTACTAGGGAAGAGGGCTGTACATGTAACAGGCCCATTCCATGTCAACTCCAGGGATGTGCACCGCAGCACCTCTTCAATTTTTTTCTTTTTATGTGTGGTGGTAGATATTGATGAGAAAGTAAAATCCTGAAAATTTGAGCTTCATACTCCATTTCGTTTTCCCGTGGCATCAATTTGAAATTTAGGGGGGTCAGCGTAAAAAATGTGTCGCAGCACGAAAGACGATGTTTGGAGGTCCATAAATGTATAAAGGAACCCTTTAAAACTTTGAAAAGTATGTATCCTGGGGTACTTTTTGGTGTAGAATTCAAATCTGCTATCAGAAAACTTGTAACTCCTTTACTTTAAAAGATATAGGGCCCTCAAAATGCAACTTCGTCCAACCAGGACCAACTTTGGGGGGGTCAGAACTCCAAAAGTAAAAATAATTTTATTGTCCATTTTTTTGCCAGTCAGAGCCCTTTGGTAGGACATTACTCTTATCCAATATTGAGCATATTAGAATACATTTAGCTGAGATATTACCCATGCAAAACCACTTTTTTTACATTTTGACCCCCCTGAAAACCAATGTCAGACAATTTGCCCCACCATCAACTTCAGATATGTTGAAGATATATTCTTGGACAACATTTCTGAGAGATATTGGCTTTGGGTCTCGATGGCTTCAACACATTAGTTAGGTTTGCCTTCTCCATAGAGTTGTACACATTTTTGATTTTGCATGTATAATGAATAAATTGAAGAGGTGCTGCGGTGCACATCCCTGGAGTTGACATGGAATGGGCCAACAGTGATAGCATCAAGTTTATCAAAAGTTCCTTCGTTAAATCAAAAGAATGCATCAATTACATAATACAAATTTTTTGATTGTTTTTACTGTTTTATCATGATGCAGGAATGATGATTCTCTTTTTCCACTTAAAAGAGATTAAAAGATAAATAAATATATCACTTTCTGCTGTAAAACTTAGATACATGTGCATGTCAATGATTTTATCATGGTAAATACTGTTCTCTTAGTCACTTAAGACATGTTAAAAGACAAACAAATATTGCGCACTTATACATGGTATAGGTTTAATGAACGCGTATTACTTGTTGGGAGAGATATTAGACAAAATAGTGAACGCGTGCTGATGTTGATGCGTCTAATGCATGCGCCCCGAAAGGGGAGTGCATTAGACTCATCAACATCAGCTATCATTGATTTACATGTACAGCTCTCTTCCCTAGTAAAAGTGGCACAATTGTGATTTTACCCTTTCGTTGTTAAATAAAGATATCTCGAAATTGGAACAAGCAAATTGAACAGAACAAACGGCATTTGAGAGCTAAGACTGCGCCCGTGACGGTGATGTAAGCATTATTTCACAATGGTGTTTTCTAATTGCCAAAGAGGGCGCTTTTTACTTGCACAATTTTTTTTGAGACAGGCTGTATTTTGTAAATAACAAGTACACCATGCTCACGGGGTATTCGGACAAACTCGCAATATTTGCAACGAGGCCAGGATGTTCGACTACCTATTCACATCATGTAGTTGTAAAAGAACACCGATTGGTTTTCTATGTAGACCTTATTGATCATATTTTAGCCCTAAGGCACATAGATCTAGATTCATTGCTTGGCACTTGGTCTCAATCCGTATTGAACTTTATTATAAACAAAGTATAAAGTTTCTTTAACACCAGCAAACATTTGATTTTTGGCCTATCTGAAGGACTGTAACTTTCAATTTCGGAAAAGACAATAATAGAAGTTAATATTTGCTTGTCAGCGCCCCTCTATTCGAGGAGTCCAATC
Organism: Amphiura filiformis; assembly: GCF_039555335.1. Taxonomy (NCBI): domain Eukaryota; kingdom Metazoa; phylum Echinodermata; class Ophiuroidea; order Amphilepidida; family Amphiuridae; genus Amphiura; species Amphiura filiformis. The sequence goes on from NC_092628.1 coordinate 83,591,382, forward strand.
GTTTACAGCATAAATCAGTTTGTTGTCAAATCAATACATGCTTGCTGCACTAAACACCTGGACATTGTACCGATAACAGCTTCTGCCACTACAAATTGATAGTTTTCATATCCAATTTGACTCAATACACATTCTTTCATGTTCTAAGCGACACGATCTCTTGTTTCAAATACATTAAACAAGACGGACAAGTTGACATTTTATATAGGGTCTTTTAGCTTTACATGTATGCCGACTTAACGTCTCCAGTTATTGAAAGCATTCTGCCCAACTATTCTTCGCGATTTTAAACATGCTAAAGGCTCCGCGTAATTATTTGACGCATTTCTTCCTATTCTCAAACCCGGCAGGACTTTCTACCAATTATCTACCAAAGACATGCCAAAATAGAACTGTACATTACATTACATTGTAATGTTTTGCTTTCTTTGCAATGTCGAGAGTCGTATGTGGTCACACCCTATGGCGTACTTATTTCAGGTAGTTTATACTAGCACGTGTTTGAAATCTAAACTGCCAAAGATCGACTGGAGACGAGACGTTGCTATTTAGTTTTACTCACAGGGGTTTTGCTACATTATGCAAACAACAAATTAGAGTCACCACCCTGTTTCCTTATGTATAATGTGTCAAAATGCTGCCAAACGCTAGTTATTCTTGTAGCTTGTTACTTTTCCAATTAAACATTATGTTTGTTCATACGGGACATACACAATTTGCAGTCCCGACCGAAATGAGTAATAAGTGTAAGTGCTTCAAAATGTCTATGGTGTAATATACTTGTTTTGTTGAAATAAACATCTTATGACACAGTGTCATCACAATCAAACGGGTTACGTTGGTGCATTTGATGGTACTCATTTTGGTGTCCGGTACTGCACGTCTTTTAAGAATTTATTCTCGTACATTGTATACTCGCTACGCGTGCAACAACATACATGCGCAGTCAAGTACGGTGCAGCTGGAACTTTGCAGAACTTTGCATAGCACTCCTGCATAACTGTTACATTAATATCGTATAAACTGCGTACGATGTATATGATGTACGTGGTGGGTATATGTCACGATGATGGGTACTCGAATCGCTGCTTAGGAGAAAGAAAGGTACCTCAAAATCTTATGAAAGATAAAATGCATTCCGATTTTACCTGCCGATAAAGGCCGTTTGTGTGTAATTCCAGATACTGAAGAAGGAGACGGTCTATTTATGCTTGATCGGAAATACACGATGTATTCAAGCCCGAGAAATTGAGATTTAAATAACGTTTTGCAGGATCGAGCAAACTGACATATGAACATTTTGAGAGAAAAAAAACAGGACTCAGCGGAGATTGAACAACGATCGCTGGATTATCGATCCAGTGTCTTATCACCATGATCACTGCAATACCCGAGTTCACAGTTTGTACTTGGTCAATCTCAACTAAAGTTCCCATGATAACTAAGCAGCCAATAATAATATTAAAAATGAAGGCGTGCTTCACCCTAGCAGGGCGTAAGACAATGCGAGATAAAAATTAAATAACATATGCCAGGATCGAGTATAAACGATGTTAGCCCGAGATTATGAAAATGAAAAGAGAGTACACACTTATCTTGTTAGCTCGAATTTGATACCACATTTGCTACCAAAATATGAAATTTGTTTATGAAATTTGGTGCTTTTTCAAACGTTTCAAAGTAAATGATATTCGAGTTAATGCACCCTATATGCCCTAATTATCTGACATAACAATTGTATAGACTACTTTTTAAGTTGCAAATCACGTATTTTAAATCGATCCCGGTTATGAATATCTGACTATAAATGCAAAGAGTTTTCATGTCTAAATAACTATATAATGGCGCCAAGAGGACTTATAATGAAGAGGTTTGTCAATACTATTGGCAAAATCTTTAAAACACAGGCACGATCTTAAATGCAATTTCCGTTAGCAGTGATTATTTTTTCACCATGGAATATATAACTTTCAGTGGAATCAACCATGGGAATTAAATGTCACGGTTAGCACTGTAGTGGGCTGGCCTGCCTGAAATGTTTGTGTCGTAAAATATATTTTTCAAAATGACAGAATGTTGAGAAGAACCTGGATAATCTTTTCTGCCTAATTTGTAACATCTGCGTTCTATTCCGTTTCCATGGCAACAGTAAACCTAACGGATATTTTACCCATAAATGCCACATTTGAATTAGCTATTTTGTTATTTCGTAAATATTAACATAATTATCTATAAACCTTCACACAACAAATTTGAGGGTGGAGGTTGAGGGAATGTACACATTTTAATATTATGGGCGTGAAATTTCCTGCTATGTTTTATAATAGTCGTTTCCTAGCATTTCTACTTACAAATAATTTTATCATTTTTGGCTGAAAGTCAGCAATTGTAGAGATGTCGGTCAATAATGATGTCATTTAGACGTCAATCCAGGAAGGGAAACCCACACCAGATCCACTGGTACCAAAATAATTGACATCGGACGAAAATCGAGTGGAGTTTCAACTGCCCCCCCACCCTTCGTTAGACTGGCTACATCAAATGCCTCAGTTTGACGAGGCTTTTAGAGCTCCAAATAGATCTATCACATAAGTAAAACCTTTTCAGTTCTTGTTCGTTTTAAGTTACTAGGATTAAAAACTGGACGAATGTTCAATAAAATGGTGTTCTATACAAAGAATATCGCAATGTTTGACATATTTTTATTAGCTCATTTGTTCACTCAAATGCCGAAGGGTGCTGCCAGCAGAGACATGAATGAACCTTTATTTTTCGAATTTTAAATATCCGAATGAAAATAATGGAAACATTTGATGCCATAGGAACACATGATATTTGCATCTTGGAAATTCCTCATTAATACACTACACAATATGCTGTATTTTAATAAGTATAAAATATCAAGCCAACAAAACATTGAAAGATATAACCAGTTTACTTCAACAAGCAAATACAATGACATGAAAACTGAAGCATCAGATGTAACATCTACGAGGTTCGTCATTGATAATACAATACCACATTCAGCAAGACGATCCTTTAAGTGCCTGAAGGACACATTCCCAAAGGAAGAACTGTGAGGTCCGTCTGGTCGAAACCTGTAGACCTGGGGGTAAATATGAAAGGTTAATTTAATAATTTAAAAACAGAGATTACGTTACGTGAATAACTAATACGGGTTGAGTGCCTTTTCTTAAGTTATAAAAGTTATAGTCAACAAAGTCCCCTGAACCTCTTTTACTTAGGTACAGGTAGATTATTTTCCTAAAAAGGGACAATTTCGGAATTTTCGAAATTTTATACTCTAGTGTCTGAAATTATGTTTATCTAATACTAAATTTGATAGCCCTTTGTATGTTAAATCTTTGTGCCAGTAAGTAATTAAGTAATTTCATGGTTCAGCAAAAATAGGTACTAGAATATTACTATTTGCTCATTCATTCATTCATTCATTCATTCATTCATTCATTCATATTTATTCAGTACTCACATAAAAAATATTACAGCACATATGATAAAAAGATACATTATAAATACATACAAGATGTGGTCAATTGCATGAAAACCCAGATATAGCAACGAAATGTATGGATTATGGAGTAAACACCAGACGAGTACCAAGGATAGCCAAAAAGCCTCAATAAAATTGAGGCTTATTTCCATTGGGGTCCTTGCAGATCAGGCAACAGATAAATAAATAAATAACTCCCAAACCCAAAATATTGCACATAAAATAAATAAATAACACCCAAATCCCATATATTGCACATAAATTACGACCAAAAGGAAAAAGATCAAACCCCATCAATACCTGATGAAAGATCTCTGCTCAGTTCTTATGGCTTGATCCATCAGATGTTTTTTGACGGGTTTTTTTGGGTCAAATTGGTGATCTGTTTGATGGAATTTGGTAAAGAATTCAAATGTTTGATGCCACTATAAAAAAAGGTGTGACTAACATTACCGTGGTTTCTTGGAACAACAAAATTGTATGAGCTATCCCTGGTACCGTAGTTATGCAAAGATTTTGTACGGGTAAAATTGGCACTTAGATAGACCGGGGCTTTTTCATGGAAGAATTTAAAAACTTGATTCAGTTTCAACTGAATCACCCTATCATGAACAGACAACAAACCAATTTTGTTCCGCTCTGCCTGACCAATGTGTGCACGAGGTCCCAAATCCAAAATGAACCGCACAACTTTATTTTGCATGGTTTGCAGCCTGTTCTTAAAATGTTGTGAGAGAGAGGAATACCACGAAGAGCATGTATAATCATAATAACACATAATAAGGGCATTGCAAAGTATCTTACGAGTGGTTAAGTTTGAATTACCAGCTTGTCTATACAAGAACCTCAACCGTGCGCTAGCCTTTTTAATAATATCTTGAGCAATTGACTCCCCATTCAGTGTTTCATCAAGGGTCACCCCCAAATATTTTGCAACCTTGGAGGATGTTATTTTCTGACCACCACAAGAAACAGAAAATTAATTAACTTTCCCGAGTCTTTTTTTTGTACCAAATACCAAGTACTTCAAGATAAAAGGAAGGCAAAAGCAAATAAGGTAAGCGGTTAATTGGTGAACACATTAAACAGAAGACAATACGAAACCTTTCATTAACATGATATTGATGCAGGCAGAGACATGACAATGATGAAAGATAAAAACACCCAATAATATGAATAAGCAGATGGGATAAAAGAGAACATTACTTAAAACAGTTCCAGTGGATGTAGAAGCTGTATACAATCGAAAAATAATTTAACATCAAAACAACACTTAAATTTGTGTTGATATCAATTATTTGGATACACTAAGTACATTGGCCGAATACTTGTCAACCCCCCATCAAAAGTAGTTAGTCGTATCCATCTCTTTTGTAATTTACAATTAGATACATTTATGGCCCTGTGGATATCATATACAATTTCACTTTTATTAAAAAATGCCAATGGTGGTCTGTACTTGTACATTTATTTTGTATCACATTTGTGATATAAAAGGTCGTGTTATGCCTACAAATACGTAGGTACACAGTCCGATTATATCCGTTGCTCCTAGCCTTCTACTATCCTGGTAAGAATATATATTGCTTCAAATCACTTAGCATAGGGATATCATTTTTGTACAAATATTTACCCAAGATGTTTATTTCAAGACTGGTGATACAGAGCTGGTAGGAAATAAAACATGCCCATTGGGCGGGTTTCTTGGGGAGTTATTACAACCATTATTGTTCGTGTTATTTTGAGAGTTCAGAATAGTTCAACCAGTGGCATTATAAAGTCAGAGAACTGCATGTTTGGAAGTAATATTGTATGAGTGCATTCTTTAATTGGATATTTGTATTGTCAATGACTATGTGTTATGTTATGCACCAATGATGTTAGGTTTAAAGCATACATGAACATAATCGTTTATTTGTCGAGATGTAGCTGTTATTTGTTTATCGGAGTGTATTCTACTGATCATACTGCGCTTTACTCTGAAATACATTAAAGAAACATTCTCGACAACTATTTTTAAATTGAATCAATCTATATCACACATAAAAACGGTTAGTCTTAGGTAATTGAAATGGTAGTTATACTGATCTTGCCGCGACCAATCTCTATGATAAAATGGTTATGATAAAATAGCAAAGTTATGAAAATACGGTAATGGCGAAGACTACCACATCAAAATGGAACACAGGATCCACAACACAATATTTCTGGTCATTTCAAAAATTAAATCCAATGGTGTATGTTAAAACGGTATCGATACTTAAAGTCATGACCCTGCAGCATGCAGTCAACTGAAGAACTTTCAGTTCTATTCACCTGTATCAGAACAGTCATTTATCATTTGGCGCCGGATGGGTTTCTTTTTAACCAATAGTATAACAAATTTGTGTGCATTCCCTACGAAATGGACCCACCAAAACCTGCTTACATTTTGTAAATAACAAGCTCACCCTGCTCACGGGGTATTCGGGCAACTCGCAATAGTTGCAATGAGGCCAGGATGCCCGACTACCTATTCACATCATGTAGTTGTAAAATAACACCGATTGGTTTGTATGTAGACCTTATTGATCATATTTTAGCCCTACGGAACATAGATCTAGATTCACTGCTTGGCACTTGTTCTCAATCCATATTCAACTTATAAACAAAGTATAAAGTTTCTTTAACACCAGCAAACATTTGATTTTTGGCCTATCTGAAGGACTGTGACTTTCTATTTCAGAAAAGACTACATAGAAATTAATATTGCTTGCCAGCGCCGGGGGCCAGCGCATTTCTGTCTATTCTATTCGCGGAGTCCAGTACAGCTTAATCAGTTTGTTGTCAAATCAATACATGCCTGCTGCACTAAATACCTGGACATTGTGCCGGTTTATACAGCTTCTGCCACTACCAATTAAAAGTTTTCTCATTCAAGCTGACTCAATACACCTTCTTTCATGCTATAAGCGAAAGTTTTTTCTGTAAAATACAACCATTCTTCACGATTTTAAACATGCTAAAGGCTCCAGGTAATAACTCGACTCGTTTCTTCCTAGTCTCAACCCCGACTTTCTACCAATTACTACCATTTTCCAAAATAGACTTGTACATTTCATTACATTGCAATGTTTTGCTTTCTTTGCAATGTGGAGAGTCGCATGTGGTCACACCCTATGGCGTACTTATTCCAGGTAGTTTATACTGGCACGTGCTTTGAAATCTTAACTCCCAAAGATCGACTGGAGACGAGACATTGCTGTTTAGTTTTACTCACAGGGGTATTGCTACATTATGCAAACAAAAAAATTAGAGTCACCACCCGGTTTCCTAATGTATAATGTGTCGAAATGCTGTCAAACACTGGGTATTCTCGTAGCTTGGTACTTTAGACATGTTCTTGTATTTACCGTAGTGCTCTAATCGCCTTAAAAGATTTTCTAATTAAACATCATCTTTTTTTCAAACGGGACATACACCATTTGCTATCCAGACAGAAATGAGAAATAAGTGTAATCATAGGGTTACAAAAGGTCTATGGTGTATATATTTTTGTTGAAAATAAACATGGATTACCTAAGCCTTTATGCAATTCATGTATGCAGCTGAAAATGAAATCTATGAACAATAAAACAAATACATTTCCATATAATTAACCTGTTGCGAAATGTGATTCAGAAACAAGCATGGCTTTACACTATTCCGAGTCATCGCCAATCTTTACTCACTCGAGTCAGATTTGTGACTGAATGAAAGCAAATCTGTATCTTCGTATGGAATAAGCAGTACAGAATGGACAGCAAAACGCAAATACCTCAAATTCGCCTCATTGCAATTTCAGAACTCATATTGATCAGCTGTTGACTTTCATTTCCATTGCAATGAAGTGTGTTGAATAATATTATTAATAATATGCATACCAACAATTTTGACCTATCCTTTTGATATCTTTATGAACACAAGACATGCAAGAGGAATATAAGGTGGTATGCATTTAGTTCCCGTTCTCTTCTGAATAATGATGAATACAATGTTGGAAACATTTTACCTAAACAAATATCAGGTGTTTTATTTGTACGTTACGTGATGACATTGTTAATGTTTTGTTTATACCAATAACATTATTTACTTGTTCAGGAACTAAGTACGAAGCGCGACCGCACATTCTACCACACTGGAAATGTAGGACCCACGTGGAACTCCATTACGTCCTCATAGGCTACATAACTTTGTCGTTGGTGTTGATGCTTGCGTGCTTCAATGACCCGAAGAGCTAAGGCGGACAGGTTGTCAGGTAGAAGCCAGACTAAGAATAGCCTGCTGGCCCTCCAGGTTGGGGGGGGGTGGCATACATGTATGGTTGAGAGACTTTTGCAGGGTCTCAGTGAACTGTCATCGTAGCAGCGATAGTATGACCGCTTCAAGCCATAGCCTGTCTCGACGGGAAGTGGGGAGCGTGAACGGCAGTTTGTTTACATCTAAATGTAAAGAGTGGGAGCATGGACTGTTCGTAGCATGCATGATATCTCTAAACTGGAACAAGCTATCAAAGAAATGCACAGATACAATTGGACATTTTAGAGCCGTTGGACAGAAGCAGGATAAAAACACGCAAACAATGGTTCAACATTCCGAGAGATGAAAAAGTAAAGGCGTTTGGGATAGATTAAATTTATGCAGACATACTGAAGGCTTATTAAAACTTCTACCAAGATTTTCACTAATCTTTTCAAAAATATCTGGGAAAGAGACGGTATACCAAATGACTGGACAAAAACGCTCATTATTAAACTACACAAAAAGGGTGATCTTGGAAATTGTGGCAACTGGCTTGGCATAACTTTGTTTTCATTGCTCATTCTTCTCATACGTTTAGAAAAAGAAATTGACAGTATGCTCCGTCCAGAGCAATCCGGTTTTAGAAGGGGTAAAGGCACTGCGAAATATCATCGAAAAGTGTTAGAAAGGAAGACTTAAAAAAAGCTTTTGATAGTACTCACAGAAATATACTTTAGACGATCTTGCTCTCATATGGTATTCCAGCAAACCTCATTTGCAAAGTTTATGATAATTTTGAATGCAGCATTATGTTGGACAAACATCTCTCTAATTGTTTCCCTGTGCAGTCAGGAGTTCGTCAGGGATGTATACTTTCCCCAATTATGTTCCTTGTAGCAACAGACTGGATCGTGAGAAATACAAGTACAACACATGATAAACCAAGAGGTATTCAATGGACTCTGTTTTCCTTTCTAGATGATTTAGACTTCGCTTTGCTTCCAAGCTTGATTATATTCGAGAGAAACTGATAGACTTTATTATTTTGGAAAACAAATTGGTTTATCAATAAATGCCAAGAAAACTCAAGTTATGAAAATCAACAGCACCTGCCAAGGGCCAAGCAAATTGGACAATGCAAACCTGGAAGAAGTTGGGAATTCTTGTATTTCGGAAGTGTAATCAGTACAGATGAAGCCACAATCGAAGAAAATAAATCAAGACTCAGCAAGAACTGCTTTCTGTAAACTTCGCTCAGAATGCTGGCGTGTCACAAAGGCTGACATGAACAAACGTTCAGCATTCCACGATGAATGTTTAAAAAAATGTCTAACATCTTCTGGCCTATCGTCATATCAAATGATAACCTTCAAAGAAAGACAAGCTCCAAACACATTGTTCAAGAAATTTTCAGGTGGTTGGTCCATGTACTAAGAATGTCTCAAAACAACATCCCTAAACATGGACACCTCAAAGGAAACCAAGCTGTAGGAGACCAAAAACGTTCTAAAGTTATCATGGGTAGAGACAGAAATGAAGGCTAAAGACAGTACTGGTTATGGTTAACATTCAAGTTATCTCATTCGTTAAAGCGTTCGACCACTGCTGAAGCACCCCCCCCCACAACCCCACACACCCCTCCACAAAACTAAAGGCTCACATAGTCTACATCCAGGGGTAACAGATCTTACCAAAAGGTAGATCATGCAGGCGTCTAATGCTGCTTTTTTGAGTTATATTAGATTATACGGGCCTAAATTAGTACCAATTAGATAATTTCAAATCATACAAACTACCCACCTTTCTTTAGATCGAAGTGAAATTCAGTTCAAAACCGGGTTCAAAAACTGTCAAGCCTATCCTGCAGATATATTGGATCTATGTATATCTACTTAAATATCAAAGTATGTCGTGCACCAGTTTACCGCCTTTCCATGTCATAATTTGATCAATGTTTGTTCCCAAATCACATGTCGAACCACATCAAAGTGCCAATATTGTTGAGTTTATGCATACTCACCGCTGCAAAGTGGCTGGGAATCTTATCAAGAAAGATCGGATAGTGACATACAATTTAATCCAGCTTATTTAGAGCTTATCGTTTATTGAACCCCTTCAACATCATCATTTATAATTCATCCCCAAATAAAAGGCCCTTTCAGTGATTTCACAGGAACATTAAAAAAATGGAAATTTGTCAGAGTTGTTTAGAAATAAAGAATAAGTCTACAGAATTTCATTAAACCACTTTTCCCTGAATACATCGACAAATGAGTCAAAAATCAGAAGTTTTAGAAAACGTTTTCTTACTTCAACATCAGATCGACTTTTATGAGAAAATCTGAATTGATCCTTTTCTCTATTAGATTTTCAGTGCGCCACCAATCGACTGGAAAAATACTTCCTAGTCAACAGTGTTTCTAACACGGGGAAGTAGAGTCTAAATTGATTTAAAACAGACGCTTAATTTTTGTAGTAGAAAACAAAATAAGCAATTAAACGTCACCGAGGCAAACTAACGGTCAATTCAAATATGAAAAGCAGTTAAAATTGTGTATTTTGTTTAAAATAGTAGCTACTGATGTAATAAGTAGTAGAAACAATCACGTCCAAGCTCACATTGCGCCCCATTCCTTTTTAAAGGTTTTATGGTGGAGAAATGAGCTTCTTTTCGATCTCAAGTCGGACTTTTTTAGTACTGTCAGTATCAAAAGTCCAGATTCATGTAAATGCTTTATTTTGTTAAAATACACGGCTTTCGACCGAACCACTAGCAGGCTATGTTAGCACATCTATGCCAATTACAAAGGTACCAAAATCTGAATTTTGATGATTTTTACGATCGTCCGGATGAGCAAATCACTGAATGGGTCTTTAAGGGATATAAATAACATTGAAAAATAATCTTGTATACTGTAGGTATATTTCAATGTCATCATCGTATTATAACAAAGACTCTGAAGTTATGTCTCCGAGAAAATGAAATGAAAATACTGTTATAGGAAACAAATGCAATACCACTTTTGCAATGAAATCTTTGTGCTATTCTGAAAAATGTCTTCCAGCATGTTCGACAGATCCTTCTATATTCATCTACTAACATTCTTACAACCACAATCCTGATATTGAATGTACGAAATCGTATAATGCACCATATCATATAGTCTATAAAAAAGCTGACTGCCAACCTTCGATTGCCGATATGAATGACAACTGCGCATTCAGTTTATCTACTTACCTATTCATATCATAATATGTTCCCTTTACGATGCTAATTCTCAAAATAAATGTCTTCAACATGCCTTTCTTTAACGAAAATGCATACTAATACTGTGACACCTGCAGGCTTTGTGTTGTTTACGACGAATCACATTTCCATTTTTATGCCCAAGATGACGTAAGACCTAATTTGTAAAGAACTAGGTGGTTTTAATCCTGAGGCTATGAAATATTTCAACAAACTTGAGCTGAAAAGGATTTCTTTGGATTGTATGTCACTATAATTCCCAAGGTGCCGGAGATGAATGTTACTGTGGGAAAAAGAGCCACTACACTCCGAAACAATTAAGTGAAGTGCTCGATATGCATGCATACAACTCGCGTTGGTGTGTTATCCTTTATTCGATAAATCGAATTGGTACTATCATGTAAACATCTAAAAAAAATAACTAACCCTCTTAAATAATGGCCATTATTCAAAAAGAGGCTATTGTGTTACAAATCTGTCAAATGCGTTGGAAGCAGAATTTATTTCTGCGAAATTTTGACACCTCATTTGTGATACGATAGCACAAAACAATAAAACACTGGTCACTTTAATGTAGTAAGGTCCAGATTTGAAAGTTGCACTTACATACAATACAAAAACACTCAGATATCATTACACAGATTTCCTTTCATTATACTGAGTACAAAATCAATACGATTGATTTACTGCAACTTTCAAATCTTGGGCTACATTGGTTTAAATGTACGCTGTGACGTCTATATTAAGTCATTTGCTTATTATTTAAGGGCCGTTAGTTATTTTTGAGATGTTTACATTCGTAACATGGACTATTCGTAAATTACACAGATTCTCAATCGATGCTCTAAAATGTATGAAACCTACTTTTTAAGTTGCAAATCACGTATTGTTTATGACGGGTTTCATTTATCATAATTTTGTCATATGTATTAAGCATTTTAAATTGATTAAGCTTATGGATATATGACTATAACGCAGCGTATATTTATGTCTAAATTCAAGTATTGCATATTGACGTCAACAGGACTTATAATGAAGAGGTTTATCAACATAATTGGTTGAGTCTTTAAAACACAGGCACGATAGCAGTGAGTAATTTGTCACCATGGAATGTATGGCTTCCAGTGAATCTACCCTTAAATTAAAGGCCTTCCTTGGGAATTAAAGGACATTTTGGTTGAGGATTGATTTTGAGCGAATTAAAGAGTTGTTAATTCCGAAATAAAAATCTTATTGTTCAATGCCCAAGAATCATTTCTCAGGATACGAGTTATCGGTATATTGACGAGTTATCGGTGTGACGAGTTACCGTAAAAACTCGATAGTTAGCATAAGTCCTTACTATCGAGCGCTTTTAAAACATGCAAACATGAAGAGCCCCATCCACAAAAGTGTAAAGGGTTTTGAGCAAAATAATCATCGATACACATAGTTATATACGAACAAGTAAACCTGCAAATGTGTGTCTTTTGTCTAAATGAGCATGTACCCACTTACCTGGAGTTTTGAAATCAGAAATTTACATAACTTACGAAAACGAATATGATTATTCGCTAGCTTCAAGTTATTAGGAAGTGACAAAAGGCTATAATAAAAGATTGGTCACACCTAGGAAGATAACACTTCAGAATAACAATGACATACGAAAACGGCAACGAATACGGAAACAGAAACTAAAATGATAAAAAGTCCCCAGGAATAAAAAACTATGAGTGCTTTATAGTATTATATACAAAGAATATCGCAACATTTGACATGCGCGTCTTTACGCGCAAACGACTTACATGTACGCTAATCGTAGATCCATCCTTTGCGCTCATTTTAGTGATAACATTTTACCTCAGCACCTCAGTAGGACCGACCATCCAAGATGCCCAAAAAAAGGGGGGGGGGGAGCTCCACCACAGGTTTCAACATGATTTTAATTTCACTCTTGTAAAATTATTTCAAGAGATATTGACTTTTACTTTGAAATAGTCATCTCCTTTTATATTAGGAGAAAATTCAGTGAAAATTGCATGTTTGTAAAATTTTTAGCCAAAATCAAATATGCATATACTTTTGTACATAGCCAGAATTTCCCAATTTTGCAAGGGGCGCTCACATTATGACGTCATAGCGACATTATGCAGGGAACGTTTGTACTTATTTTGCTATCACTGAATAGAGGAGACCCATAGTTATACATAGCATAGAAAATTCGTATTCCGTGTTATAAAAATATGGCTCAGTAGTTCTAGCGTTAATAAGGCACACCTTTTGTGGTTCGCCAAACAATAATATTAATGTTACCAAAAAGAGATTTAGGTAGATATAGATTATTAACCTAAGTGAGTGAAATTTGTAATTATTTCCTAAAAGTCAGAAATCATATTTAACCACGGCAAAATTTGAAAGCCCTTTGTATTCTAAACATGTGTCGACAAGCGCATGAAGTGATGCTTGCAATCGTACACTTTAGCTCCAATCAATTAAAAGTACATGCAGTGAGAATGCCAAACACCAGTTACGCAGCATGTTTCTTTCAACTGAGAGTGTTACGTTGTATCCTAAGGAAAAATTCGTTTTCAACGACGCAGATGATTTTCGAGCCTGACCAATACCAAGTGTTGCAATAACGACATAAGTTGGGTTATTGTGGTTTCATTACATCCAGCTAATGAAGTGAGCTTAAGCACCTTAAAGGTTGAACTGAAAACGGTAACATAAACGATGAAAAAAGACTGCCTTTCGTCATGTCCTATATTTCTCATACATATAGATTTTTTTACTTAAGACTTATATTGATGAATTTAATATTGCAACGCAAAGTAAAATAGAAGACCATTGGCTCTGTAGGGTAAAGTTTTCGAAGAGGGCATGCGCATACCTTAAACAAAAAACAACAACTACATAATAATAAAGGGAAAAGAAAAGATGTTTTGTTATGGGGTTTTTTCACAAGAAGGAGACCAAACCTTAAAATATGACTTTTATTGTATTTACTGGTTTTTTTATATATCTGTAGCATTTCGTTTTGATATCTATATTTTTGGAGTTTTGGATTTGAAAGCAATTTTTAAAACCATTTGTGTATTAACTACCAAAAATCGTGTTAAAGGAAGTCTCCTGTAATCACAACATTATACCTTATATGTTAGAAAATGGTTTTCAACACGCGAAATTCAAATTTCCCGCACCGAAATTGTCTAGAGACATCATGATTATTTGTGCTCGTTCTATTACTGGAACGTCGTTGCTAAATTTGAATATCGCATGTTGAGTGACGGCTTTTTTATTCGTTTTTATGGTCAATATGAGTTTGTTTTAAATAAAATCACCTGATTCGTGCTTGCTAAGTATTTGTCTAACATATAAGACATACTGTTGTGATTGTTGGAAACTTCCTTTAAGAGTAAAGTTGAAACAGAATGTATTCTCACTCCTTATATGTATGAAATTACTCAAATTAGTGTTTGACATCATTATTACGGACTGAATACATAACAACCAGATGAATGATGTGTTGCGAATTCGGCCACGATTGTTGGGTTATATTGTGAAGGCACCAATATCAAGGTTATCCCTACAAATAAAATAAAAATAGGTACTAAAATATTGTATATAAGTCATTGAAAAATAACCAAAATACTAGGTACTAGAAGAATAAAGTAAGGTTAAAAAGGAAGATGAGATGATGATGAAGAAAATGGAAAAGAAGACATGAGTTAGACGAAAGCCGGGAGATTCCATATTACAATGTACATACCTCGTTTATTTCTTGCTTTTGCTCCCCAAAGATCCCTTATTTTGGTAGTTTCCAAAAGTAGATCGATGGTGTCGAATGCTTTAGTGAAGTCGACGAAGACCATGTGAAGTGGTCTCTGCTACTCTGTCGATTTCTCCTGAAGCCTGCGCAGAGTAAAGACCAGATCAATAGTGCATCGACTGTCTCTAAATACATTTGGCATTCAGGCAGTAACTATCAGGCAACTTGTTGTAATCTGGCTATGAAATCATTTGTAGCAACTTAACCAGCAGTTGAGAATAAGGAATTTCCTCGATAGTTACAACACTAAGTGTGGTCACCCTCTTTAAAATGGTGACAATCATTGCATTCGTAAATTCTTGTATCATTACCGAACTTGTACACATTTCCATATTCATGGAGCTTATACTATTCTTCGTGTACTAGATGGCGTCGGTATCTTTAGCCCCCACCCCCACCCCCATGTCATGCATGTTTAGATTCTTGAGCGCACTGGAGTAAAACAAATATTTTGGGTCAACAATTCACAACTTCCGTTGGCAAAAACATATTTGTCGGTACCTGGCTACGTCACGAACCCATTGACCTATATCTTTTAATTATTGACCTCTGTACATAGGGTCTATGCTCTGTACAACTTGAAAATTGACCTTCGACTGTTTTTGGTACATAACTCCATAACTACATGTCGTACACGTACAAAATTTATATCATTTGTGATCATTACGACCAGACCCAGACGGATAATTTGATATAATGAGCGAAACCCCCTGTATAACATCGTGGGGTCACTTATTGGGTCATTCAAAATTAAGCTTGTAAACTCCTTTTGTAAATTCAGCCGTTCCAAATTAGTCAAGATACCTGGGTTTCAATCTAACAAAAGTACAAACCTATTCCAAACATGTACTTAATAAGAACACCGTTTGGTTTTGATGTACAGCATATTGGTCATGTTTAGCCATTGGGTAGATATATCTTGATGCATTACACGTGGTCTCAATCCACGTATTCAAATTAATTGTCAAGTTTACATTTGATATTTTAGTATATTTTTCAACTTTTAACAAAATATGAATGTTTTTGTCTGATGTCAAAACTATTTTAGGTTATATGGCTTTCTATTTATTTCCATTCTATTTAGGATACTAGAAAATATTTACCAGCGCCTCTCTGTCTATTCGCGGAGTCTAATCGTTAACAGCTTAAATTATTGTGTTGCCAAATCAATACATGCTTACTGCATTAAGCACCTGGACATTGTAATATACCGATTTCACCTTATGCCACTACAAATTGAAAAGACTTTACATCCGACTTGAGTTAATACTTATTCTTTTATGCTCTAAGCGAAATGATCTCTTGTTTCGAATACATATTTCAAGACAAGACCTTTACGTGACGGACAAGTTGACATTTTTATATTGGTCCTTGCAGCATATAAGCTGCCCCAATTCTCTTTTGTTTTTATCTTATATGTATGCCGACTTAAAGTTTCTAGTTTATGCGCAAAGCATATATTAGCCACTCTTCACGCCCCTGAAGGCTTTGCGTAATTATTTGACGCATTTCTACCTACCGTAAACCCCGAAAGGACTTTCTACCAATTATCCACCGAAGAGAAGCTAAGAGATGCCAAACTAAACTTAGCCAATTCAATGTTTAGCTTTCTTTGCAATGTCGAGAGATGCATGTGTGTGGTCACACCCTATGGCGTGTTATTTTATTCCAGGTAGAGTATACTGGCACGTGTTACGAAAGCTAACTACCAAGGAGGCGCAGCTCCTAGACCGGGCAAAGAATTGCCGTTTCCTTTCACTACATTATACAAACAAAAACTAAAGAGTCACCAATCGGTGTCCTTATTATACGTGTTGGTTTTCTTGTACTAGTATTTGACAATGCTGTCAGGAACAATATGCGTAAAGTAACAAGCTACGAGAATAGCAGCGCTTGAAAGTGGTCAGTGATTAGTTGTTAAATGTTTATCTCTTCTATACCGAATATACACCATCATAGTCCCAACAGTATTGGGCAGTATTAAGGCTAATCTATTTGTTTTGCTGAAAATGTCAACCTTTCCATTTTCACTGGAAGCAACATACGCGACGCGTTGGTGCAGCTGGAACTTCTTTATTTTTTAAAATTGATTTCAGACATATTTAAAGAGGGTAGCCAAGATCAGTGGACCAGCAATCCCGGGCCAGCATTGTAACTTCTTAAAGAAGTAAAATGCAACCAAATTCTGGAATATACAATAGCAAATCTTAGGTGTAACAAGAGGGAAATCCATCTATTGCACTGTGTACTTTCTTTCTGGATAAAATTAATTCCACTTTTCTAGAAAACTTCAAAGAAAATGTTGCAAATAATTATGTTTAGAAATAAGGAATCATTGTCCATGCATAATGCATTTCCCCCTGAAGGTTAGGCTAAATGATTAGGGTTGGGATAAGGGGTAGGGTAGGATAGGAATTGAGTTAGGATTAGGGTTATGCACGTTAGGGGTAGGTTACGGTTACGATTAGGGCTTAGGATTGGGGTTAATATTAGTGTTAGTGTTATGGCCCAGGTGTAGTGCTTAGGGTTAAGGTATGGGAGGACTGGAGTAATTACGTCGGACAAAATATACATATTTTTTTACAAAATGATAGCAAATGCATAATTAATACATGTGTTTTGCAATATAATTTTTGTCATTACCATGTATAATTATGGGTGTGTGGGGTGTGTGGGGGTGTATGGGGGTGTATACATGTTAATATGTCTCACTGGCTTTCATAGGACCTTGATTCATGTAGTTTCCAAGTTCAAACGTCAGCTGTTCCACGGGGCTGAATTCGGCAGTCACGCATGGACTCACACACGGGCGTAGATCACCAAATCAGCTCTCCATTAAAAAGGACGATAAAATTATATTTCACACAGGACCTTATTTTTCATGTAAAATTGTGTTAGTTTTTAATTTTGGGTATGTTTAAGTGAATAACGTGTTAAATGCAAACCTCACAGAAAACTAAGTCACAAAGGACACCGAAGTTGTCGTATGTTTTTTCGGGAACTCATCAATATTAAACTTTTGGCGTATAGATTTGGTGAAATACACTCGTATTCTAAATAAAGATTTATTTTTAAGTCCAACAAATCCATAAAAGTGGAATTAATTTTGTCCAGAACGCACTCTCACGTATATCCCGATATCCACCCCAGGCACAAATACCCATCCACATATGTGACACAATCTGGTCCATGGGGGCCAAAGGAGGCATTTAAAAAAATTGAGTTACTGTAATTATTACATTATACATACAATAGGCTATCATTTACTGAAAACACCAAAGGTCTAGCATGCTTGGTTATAAAGTTATGAAGTTTTTTGATGTCTATTTTCTTATGTACTTTATTGTTTTTTACTCCATATTTTTACCTTTATCTCAGTTTCAAATTTGCCGCCTTTGGCCCCCATGGACCAGATCTTGTCACATATTATAAAACACTCCCAGGCTCCCCGGGCCAGGCTCCCACGCATTGCCGATTGACGTGTCACAACACTTGTGACGGACAAAATAATTTCACCAGTGATCCTAATGTTTCCTGGAAATCCGCACAGAATGATCGGATTGAATAGACAGTATTAAATTAGTTACAACAAAAATAAATTGATCCTTAGTAAAAAAAGCCCAGTGATTTATAGTGCGCTAAGCACAAGTTCAACGCCCAGACGTGGATCCACAAGCCTCAGCACACTTTACAGGTTGTCGCTGACCACTTCGGCCCACATCATTCCATAAACCATTTAATAACAAATCAGGGACTTTGCTACTATATAGAAGAGCGCACACCCTAGACATTCAACAAATAACCATCGCAACCAGGATCAGCTCCCCGAGTTTCGTATGGGTTACAACGAGACAATTAGCAGTAAGTTCCTTGCCCAGCGGAATTTCAAGCTAACTCAATTTTTCACGAGAGCATATACTAGGCACCACCAGGGTTCGAACCCGAAACCTCTCGCACCATAGTCGAACGCCTGAACGATTGAGCTAACTTGACTGCCTAGTATAAAGTATTATCGTCCAGGTTAATGAACTTATGTGTAAACACATAAAGTGTTGTTGTGATGTATTGTGTAAAATTCCAGTTCAGTAAACTGTCAAGGTTTTCTGCATACTTTCGATTGGATATCTACTTAAATATCAAAGCATGTCAGGCTCGCTTTTCGATGTCACCATTTTATCAGTGTACTCCCTGTGCATTCAAGAAATTATCAATTTTGAATCACATCAAAAGTGCCAATATTCTTGATTAACAAATGCATATTTACTCGCAATCCGGCTGGAAAAGAGGATACGATAGTGACATTTCAGCCAACTTATATTATTGAACCCCTTCAACACATTGTTTATAATTCAGCCCCTTAGGGGACATGAATAACATTGAAATATAACCTTGAATATTGTCATCATCGTATTATAAATAACAAAAGTCCTCTGACGTTATAATGTCTGAAATGAAAATACTGTTCTTGGAAATATACATGTATGTCAATGACATTTTGCAATCTTTGTGCTATTTAGTAAGCATTATCAGCATAATCATCATATGATCATCGTCTTTAACTATGTTTGACAGATCCTTCTATATTTTGTCGACTAACAATTTTTTAGAACTAAAATCCTCACAATGAATGGATCTAAATACCGATATGAACGACAGTTACGCCTCAAGTTTATCTGCTTACCTATTCACTTCAGAGTTTATTGTCCTTACGTTGCTAATTCTACAAGTAAATGTCTTCAATGCGCTATCCCGTAATTGACATGTGGCACGAATACATGCTAATGCTGTAAGATCTGGAGGCTATGTGTAGTTTAAGAGGAATCACATTTCCATCTTTATGCCCACGATGACGTAAGACCTAAATTAGTAAAGAACTGGGTGGTTTTGATCCTGAGGCTACAACAAATTTAAACCAACATGAGCAGAATGGGATTTTGTTGGATAGTATGTGTGTAATTCCCAAGGTGTTGGAGATAAGTGTTACTGATTAAAAAGAACTTCACTCTGAAACAATTAGGTGAAGTGCTTCATATTCATGTATACCGCATTGATAGCCCACTCCAGTGTGCTATCATTTGTTCTATAAATATTGGTAGACATGGTTGTGTTAAAACTAGTGTTAGACGTAAGTGTTTAATTGGTATTCACATTATACAATTCGTAAATTGTAATTGTCTTATTAGAACACGTACGCATTAAATGATAACTTCTTAACGGTAATAAATTTATCATGCGTTTTTGCATCAAAGCAATTAAACAATGTATTAAAACTATGTTAAAACCGACTGAAGAACAATATAAGAAGCAGACACAGTTTTAACACGGAAAAATAACGGATTAAATAGATAGAACGAGTAGGCTTGGGATAAAAGAATGGGCTGTTTTAAACTATTTTATGGTTCTCTTGTAGCTGTGTGAATATCTTCGAACTTCTCAAGTCTCAAGTAGGATTTAGGTTAGGGTTTAGGGTTTAGGGTTAGGGTTAGGACTATTATTATTATTATTATTGGTGTTTATTGTTTGGGTTTGGTTTATTATTATCATTATTATTATTATTATTATTATTATTATTATTATTATTATTATTATTATTATTTCTAGTCCTCCTATGTAGGACTATAACGGTGATAAGCATGTCACATGTTATGCGCAGTTGAACTCTTGTTTTGGTCACTACTGCGTTAAAATGCAAATATGACACAAAATATTCCACCTTGCATTTTGAGTTATATAGACATAATTTGTAAAGAATGGGATGTATCATCAATATTACAATTGTTATTATTTTCATTATTATTATTATCATTATTATTATCATGTATGTTTGTGAATTTGTATGTTGGAGATGGAACCAAAAAATAAATGAATCTGAACCACAACCACTTGTCTTGAATCACTGAAATTTCAATGAAGTAATTGGATTCCTAGCCCCTATAATATACATAGCTATTGCTACCAGTGTGTAGTTATTTTGTGAGAAAAATTAGTCACAACATTTTTCAGGGGGTGTAGTACCACCTTAAGACACCAACTTTTGCACACAAATGAAAGTGTTTTCTTAATACTCCTTGAACGACAGGCATCGTGAGCCCTCTATAAGAATAGAGGAAAATAAAATTTGTTAAGGTTTGCAGTGCGTAGAGGTACATTAACTTGTGGCACTCAACTCATGCTGTCCACTTATCACTGGATGCCTCCGATCAACACCAACGGAGAGTCTCTACACCCTCGCTGCTATAGCCCCTCCAGATGTACGTAGACAAGTGGCCAGCATGCAAGAGCGTGAGCGTCAGACCACGGATATGAAGCATCCCATGTTCAACCAGACTGATGCACGCAAACGCCTTAGATCCAGAGGAAGCTTCCTAAGCAAAGTTCATCCTCTTGGGACAGTCTCCAAGGAAACGGAAAGACTCACCCTGTGGAAAGAGAGATCTCCCAATTCACCAGCTATGGGACTGCAACCCAGTGAGCAGCTACCACCTGGAGCTGATTCCACGTGGCCTGAGTGGCGGTGTCTCAACAGACTAAGATCATGGTTCGGAAGGTGCAAGGTCGCTTTGCAGAAATGGGGCTACCTACCAGAAGGACAAAACACTACCTGTGAGTGTGGAACTGTTCCACAGACTATGGAACACCTGCTGGTCTGTCCACAGACGGGGCAATACTGCACACATGAGGACCTATAGCTAAATTCAACGATTCTGCTCGTCACTGCGTCAGCTATTGGCTCGGTCGCATTTGACCCTGCGCTTGGACACGCTAAGAAGAACTTGTGGGTCAATATACAACTTACTACAGCAGATCTACCTGTTTTACGTTTTTAATGCGGCTTCAAGATACAATTAAATACTACTCTGATTGAACATTTTCATTTCCTTAATCAGTATTGGCCTTCTTAATGTTATTTTCTAGAATGAGGGCAGGTATATAATTACGATTGTTGCACTAAAATCTGCTCATTATGTTGGAGTAATTGTGAATGAGATTGTTAAAAGTATTGGTCTTAAAGTACTGTAACAAATAGAGTAGAATACAATATTGCCTTCAAAATATATGTGACTCGCTCTGACAAAACCAGGAACAAGTTGAATTTTTGACATTTCTTAATTTGAACAAAGCACTAGACAATAAGCTTTAAAATGATACCAAAATTATATAAATAGCATTAATGCTTTTCAAGATATGGATAATATTGTAAATTATACCTTGATATTTTTGCCACATTGCTATTCAGAGTAATGGGTGATTAGTTTCCTGTCTTACACAGGATTGATTAGAGATTATCATAGTTCAACTGCAATTTATTGATTAAATAAACCTCTTTTTAAGTACTTTCAAGGATTTTAAAGTCCACTTAGTCCCACAGTCAAATACCATGAAATTAACAATTTCAAAATTCCATCTTGTATGAGAATGTCATCTTTAAAGGCCTATAACTCAGAAACATGTCTGGCGACTTGTTCCCTTTTTTTTTTGGAGCTGGTCACATATTCAATATAATCTAACAGCCGTCTTGGATTAGTAGCAACAATTTTAAAGCGCAATGGTCACAAATGATCTGCCAAAAAATGTAATAATTGGTCAAATGAAAGTCCTTTTTAAAAAGACACACAAAGTTACCAACGATAAGCATGAATTAGAATTTATTTATATATACAGGGTGTCCCAGAAAAAATTACCGAGTGAAAAAAATTGAACGTAAGTCGAGAAATAGACATCAGAATCAAAGAATTCAAAATGCTTTTGTTGTGCATCACATACGAAAATTTTATTTGATTCGGTTGACTGGTTTCGAAGAAATGAACGATTGCATAATGGGTGCATCAATGCAGTTCATTCCAAGTTTGATCAACAGGCGGTTTTTTATACTCGCTCACCGCTTCCTAAAGTTTGTGTATCTCATTAAATTTAGCCCACATTATCTATTAAAATCCGACGGTGTTATGTCATTCATGCTTTCACTGAAGATGAATAACAGTTTGTCCGAGAAAACTTTTTGATTTCTTCAATTAGAAGCTCTCCAACTTTAATTCTTTAGGCTGTGCAAATATACTTTGCAAAGAACATTTGAGCCAAGAATGACAATGATCAAGTGCTTACAGCTTTACGTGTGATTTTTGATACCACGCAACATTAATGTTGAAGTTTTAAAAGATTTAAACTTTGCAATACAATTTCTTGGAAATATTCCGAAAACATTAATGTGTGTGAGAAATTTTTAAGCCAGCTGGAATTCTTTATGTAGTATTCTTCATGCAACATTTATATCAACATTAACGAAAAAAGATATTTACAAATACCGAGCATCATCAAACATGCAAGCTTTAATTTTCAATATCGCGCAGGTTTTCAAATTTGAACAAAACCTAATTAAATGTTTTGCAAGAAACAGGTTGTTTAAAAAGAACGAAAAGGATTTCAAATATGAAGCCCATTGACAGTTTAACCACTCGTGCGCATTGTGTTGAATGATCTTTCTTTCAAACTTTGAATGAAGTGAATTGACTAATGCGTTATGTAATCGCTCATTTCTTCGCGATCAGACAATCGATTCCAGTAAAATTGGCGTATAAGATGCAGACTAAAATAGGCTACACGCTGATGTTTAGATTTTTTACGTCCAAATTTATTTGCCCGGTAATTGTTTCTGGGACACCCTGTAATCACTTAGTTATGTAATCACGAGGGCAATATGAAAGTGTGGGAATGATAAAACAATGTGGTATGGAACTGAGCCATGGCGAAGCACAACAGCAACAGTATCCCATGAATGATCCCTTTAAACTATAATTAAACATGTTAATCAATCCAATATTGGAGAATACTTCGCTAAAATGGATGGTTTAATATTAGAACTCCAGGTGGATGTATCACATAAGTATAAACCTGTTCTCCAAGTCTTTTGCACTTTTGTTCGATTTAAGTTACGAAGAATATAAAGCCGATGAATAAAAATCCGACGGTGTGTTATGTTCAAAGAATGTCATAACATTTGATATATTATTTTTATTAGCTCGATTGTTCAATAAAATGCCAAAGGGTAGCTGATACAAAGCTGAAGGTGCTGCCAGTAGAGACATGAATGAACGTTTTTTTCAATACTCTGAAATATCCAAATGAAAAGAATGGAAACATTAATACAAAAGGGACACATGATATTCGCAACTCGGTAATTCCTCATGTTTCCACCACACAATACTGTTTTGTAATGTAGAATACAAAGAATACAATATCAGGTTGATTGGCTTAAATTTGGTGACGGTAAGCGAATATATCGAATTTTATTTGTTACTATATAGTTAACCCAATATTTTGACCGACTTTGATTTTCTTCTGGTGGTTGAATAATATTTCAATTGCAAAATCAAGAGAAGTAACAGTTTCATTTATTTATTTACTTTACCGCTAGATAAATTGCTTTTACGTTATACCTTAACCAGAATGTAGACATTTTAGAATCTTTTGAAGATATAGAAAGATGTATTGTAACCATTTACAAGAGCAGTAACAACAACAACAACGATATTGAGGAGAACAAATACGAACCTTAGTGTTTTTTTTAAACATTTAAAAATGTTCATGTTTAATCATGAATTTCCAAATGTGTGTCTTACCTTCATGAAAGCATCACGATATTTGTATATCCCTAACCCTAAACCTAAAAAACGAGCCTTATAATTCGTCATCATGCTTACATGAAGGTACAACCCTACTTTGTTTTCCAATGTCTGTCAACAAAATTTGGTTGTAAGCTTCTAATCACTACATATAATCTACTTTAAATTCACGAAATTATACGATATATCTCTTATATGCACTTTGTTTTTTGTTCTGATAAAACAGAAAATTACAGTAATTCCTTCTCGAAAATAGCATTTTTTTAACTTGCTTGACTTTTCCGTAATATAATACTAGATTGATTGCCATAGGGATTTTCAAACATTTTACGTAAAGAGGCAGACAGAAAAAACCCTATCAAACACATAAATCACATTATAGAGCATCAGCGACAAACAAGACGGTACATTAATGCTAGACAAGGCATTTAGCTGGGGCGATTTGAGGATGACGCGTTCCATTTCAGCATACCAATCTCTCTAAAGGAAATCATCAGCCGATAAAAACGCGTGAGATAAATGCAAAAGTCATGATGGCTGATCCCTTTGTAATGTGTAATTTGTAGTTTGTTCAACCGTTTAAATTGACATTAAAACCTTAATATACGATTTCCGTCAAGTTTAATTTGGCTATTCTTTGACAAACTTTATAAAATATTATTGTTACAAATGTCATAGAAGTTTTCTGATCATTTTTAAGCCAAGCTAATGAGGTTAAATGAAAGAAAACTCACTTACTCTCTTAGCTGCTTAACTGTGGTATTCTATGCGGATTTAAAGTCATAAACTTGCTCCGTTGTCCAAAAAACAAAAGGACATGGCTAACCCAAACGCCTCTCAATTGGGTTGATTGTAGTGCCACATCTGTTGCTCGCAAAGCTGTTCCTCTGCCCTCATACCAGAGCTAGCAACCTGCTTCAGGTTACAGATATCCGGCGTGGTATACTCGATCACTTTTGCAGAAAAGTGACTTTTTACGCATGCTCAGGGATTTATCTGGAGAAATACTCGTAAATCCTATTTGGATAAACTAGTTAAGCTCCATAAGTGGGAAATTATAGTCACTACAGAAGTCATACTGTACCTATTTTTGGCGAATAGAATATATACTTAGAATGTTTTCATGTATATACTCTGTGAACGAGTTACTTCCTTTAAGAAACGGTTTGATATCGACAACTATTCCACAATCTAACCAAAAACAAGAAAATATTCGGCATCATTCTGTTCGTATCAGGGGTTCCTATCTTTGGAATGCTCTAGAAAATCAACTCAAGCAAGCCAAGTCAGTTAAGTATTTCAATCAATTAATCAATTAAGCTAAGCTAATTTTAAATTACTGCGCTTTTTAGCACTTCGTACAAAAATTAAATTATGATTTATAATTTTCTTTTTCCTTTGTCTTTTTCCGTAGTTGTTTTATCTAGCGTTGTTGGTCTTCCAGCCTTCTCCTCCATAACATGTCTTGTTAATTGATGACATTAGTATTGAAATAAATAATGAATGAAAGAATAAGGCTTCTTCGAGTTCAAGAAATCTCGATCGAAATGTGCGATGTCGCTTGTTACGTGACTCTGTGTGTCAGGTGGCGCTGTGTAGCGCTGCTGTGGTCTTCACAAGAGTACGCCATCTCACTCGATCTGATGCCAAGTGCGTTGCACTTCGCATTCCATGTTTCCTGACAATATTGCCAAAGTACTTCAGCTTTCTCTCCATTATGCCGTTTCTGATGGTTAGACTTGTACCAATCGTGTCGAGGATCCAGGAATTTGTTCTCCTGTCTATTCATGTCAATTGCAGAATCCTCCTGTAACACCACATCTCCAAAGCATCAACTCTTTTCCTATCATTCTTGGTCATAGCCCAAGACTCGCATCCGTAAGTAGCAATGGAAAACACAGTTGCACGAAGTAGGCGTATCTTGAGGTCAATGGATAGGCTTCTGCACAGTTGTCCTTGCAATAGCCAGTCTTCTCTTAATTTCAGTCGTGCTGTCGCCGCTGAAGCGGTGACAGCACGACTGTCGCGACAGCGCGCTGTTGTTAATCATTGAACCCAGATATTCAAATTTCTTCACCTCCTCAATCTGCTGTCCATCTATCATAAACTCATCACTTTTCCGCTCTCTGTTGACAACCAATATTTTTGTCTTCTTTGTGTTCAGGAGAAAGTTTTTTCTTCGCTGGCCTATTTGATGCGCTTCAAAAGATCAATCAGCTAATACATTGTTATGGTCACTAAAATGACCCAGACAAAAATCATCTACTTTCGAATTCACTCAACAGCAAACACGCAGACTAATTAATTAAACATTTTGCTAGGCAAATCCAATAAAAAGAAACTCACTTCTTTAGCTTTCGCCATCTGATCTGATGGCTTGATCACAAGTGTCTTGGTCCACTGCTTTTCCCGCGAAACGGCTTGTTGACATTTCCCGGAAGTGATGTTGTTTTTGTTTTGAGCAGTGGATCGTATACGTGATCGAGAGAGACGATACATTCGTCGCGGTTGATTGCTTTGGCCCCCTTTTGCGGATTTGAATGGCTTCCTTATTCTTCTGGTGAATGCGTTTGAGTCCCTGTCAAGTACTTTTGCCCCTTCCCATTCAATGACGTGGTTTTCCTGAGCGATGTGGTCAGTAATGGCTGATTTGTGTTGTTCAGAAGTTGATTCTTTTCGGTTTGCTCTTGTGAATTTTCTTTCGGCTATTGTTGAAGAGGAGGATCAGGGTAAAATCCCTTTTCTGGACACATTAATCGTCCGCAAAGAAGACGGGTCCTTGAAGCTGCTGGTTTATCGAAAGAAAACGCATACGGACCAGTATCTGAATTTTCAGTCGCAGCACCCCCTTCACCAAAAACTTGGGGTCATCCGGACTCTCATGGATAGGATGGATAACATCGTGACAGAGGAAGAAGACAAGAAAGAGGAGGAAATAAAGATCAGAACAGCGCTAGCAGAGTGTGGCTATCCAAAATGGTCTTTGGATAGAGTTAAACAGCAAATGAAGGACAAGCAACCGAAAGCGAGAGAGAAAAAGAAGGACGACACTCCATCAAAAGGAATGGTGGTCATACCCTACGTGGAAGGCGTGGCAGAGAGGCTGCAAAGAATTTTTTAAAAACATAACATCTCCACGGCGATGCGACCTACCAACACGCTAAAAAGCCTTTTAGTCCACCGTAAGGACAAGAAGGACATAGAGCAGACAAGTGACGTTGTCTACAATATCCCGTGTAAAGGGTGTGACAAGTCCTACGTAGGGGAGACAGGAAGACAGTTTGGGACAAGACTCAAAGAACACAAGAAAGACTCTGAAACAATAGCCGAAAGAAAATTCACAAGAGCAAACCGAAAAGAATCAACTTCTGAACAACACAAATCAGCCATTACTGACCACATCGCTCAGGAAAACCACGTCATTGAATGGGAAGGGGCAAAAGTACTTGACAGGGACTCAAACGCATTCACCAGAAGAATAAGGGAAGCCATTCAAATCCGCAAAAAGGGGGCCAAAGCAATCAACCGCGACGAAGGTATCGTCTCTCTCGATCACGTATACGATCCACTGCTCAAAACAAAAACAACATCACTTCCGGGAAATATCAACAAGCCGTTTCGCGGGAAAAGCAGTGTACCAAGACACTTGTGATCAAGCCATCAGACCAGATGGCGAAAGCTAAAGAAGTGAGTTTCTTTTTATTGGATTTGCCTAGCAAAATGTTTAATTATTTAATCTACAATCCTACAAAATGCATCTATTTACTGACGCAGACTGATTATTATTTATTAATTAGTGCAGTATGGCTGTCAATTAAATAACAATACAGAATCATACAATTAAACTTAGCAACATTCTCGGAGATCTCTTGAGCAAGCTTTCTGCTCCACTTGACAGACAGATAACACACTTTGTTAGTCCAGCAAAAATACCACAGTTTGTTGAGCTATTTCAGTCTGCCGCGTCTTTGAGTCGACAGTATAATCAAGCACTATTGACTCTACTACCGCCTTTGGCGTATTTTATTCTCTCCAACACACACAAGAACCGCGAACCGAAGTTTGAAGACTTCAAACAATAATGGTAACTTATTGGACCAACACTGGCTAACATAAGATTCAAAGCGTTCCCTCTTATAACTCCAGTTCACCATGGGAACCAATATATTTCACCAGATCACGAATATAGAGCAGTAAATATTTTTATATCCTTCATTAAGATATTTTGTGTTCATTAATATTGGTTAAAGTATGAAAAACACAAAGACTCGTAGACATAGCCATAGGCATAGGCATGAACGTAGGATTAGCCTAGTCAAGGCTAGGCCGGTCGTTCTTGCTTTGCTATGATTGAATACACATGCACGCAGTACACACGTTTGGGTGACTAAAAGCTGCCAAGACTTACCATGATAAACTTTGTAACCTCTGCAATACTTCCGTGAGACGAGTAGCCTGTTCTTTGTTAAATCGCCATCAATATACGATACTGATAAAACGTCATACGCGTCATGCTACAGTTCTGCGCTACTTGTACGCTTTGCAAACTACACATACGGTACTGAAATCCGATGATGCACCGGCCACTAGGAACTACGACGCGGCATCGAGGTCATAGGGAAATAGTAGTACTATTTCCCGGGGAAATTGAACTTCCAATAGTACCTAATGCTGTCATCAATAGAGTTGAACTATTTTTGGTCATGTGATACGGTTTTAACCAATATGTGAACGAGAATATATTAATGAAGGATATAATAGTACTTTTACCCAATAATACACCCATTCCCTGGTCAATATGCATTTTGACTGCTTTGCAAAATATATAGTTAAAATTGTGTTTGGTCACATGATACAGTTTAATTCAATTAATGAACGAGAATATATTAAAGATATAATAGCTCATCACATTAATTAATTATAACGTAATTTTACTCAAAGATGATTTGATATTGGGCAACACTTCTACGTGATAGGTAGAGAGAAGTATAGTAAAAGATGTAGCTTTAGTTCACCTTTCATCAGGTAACCTACTTTTGCCTCATGTCGCAATGTGCATTTCAAGAGCGCTTCACATAAGGAGAATTAAAAGACTTTTGAGATTTCATGGATATCCATGATACTATTCCCACGATAAAGCCCGCTTCAAAGTTATTCAATTTTGCAGTACCGTAAATAGGTAAAACAGATATAATTGCATTCAAGTCTAAGTGCTTTACACTTACTTCTTCCAACATGTCTAAGATCAATAGTGGTATTATTATTACAAATAACGACACCTTTACGGGGAGCTTCGTTAATTTGGTAGTAGTGTTGATCAAAGTGTGTGTCGAGCTAATAAAATAAAAAGGAATGAATGTGTTCAATTAACAGTTATTCCACTCCAATATTTTAGTCAAATTTGAAAAATGGGTGGCCAACAAAATCTCATTACAATAACTTAGCCATACTAAACAATAACTTGGTGTCGATTTAAAAGTAATCCCGGGAAAGTAATACGTAGCCCCAATCTTTACATGTTATACGCTCTGTAATACAGAAACAGTTTCAATTCACATAGTTCAAGGTGGCTGTTGTCATTCGCTAGGTATCTTGATAAGAAACCTGAAATCGAGGCCAATGGTGTTACCAGTTACTTTAATGGAGTTGAAACTCGAGAAAATAATCAACTCCAGGTACTACTAGAAGAATTACTTGAAGTAACAAGAATCGGGCTTCAAGACTGCACCATTCAAGTTAAAAAAAACTCTGTTGGGGCCTCTTGCAATTAGAAATATCTACATGTTGCAAACAGTCCGTCCTATGTATGAGGTTTCATTTTGGTAGGTATTCATGGCTACAAATATATTAGTTATTGAATGAAAGGAATCAGTTTGTATCTGAAAAGTAGGCTAAATGCGTCCGTGATCATTGACATTAAAAAGGCTAATTAAGCTTAGAATCACATTCTTTACATTCAAATAAACTTGACAACATGTTCTATTTATCCAGCACCTCATTAAAAAGGCTTTTATTTAACGACATTTAAACTGTATAATTATTCGACAAGTACTCACGCTTACTTAAAATAACCCCTAGCACATAACAATAAAGTATCATCCTCTGACTATTATTATAGCGAATTATTTTGATCCACGTTGTTAACAAATTTTCAACGTGAAAAGGATACAAATTGTGTTCTTTTTCTGAGCTTCTAATCACTACGTATTGTTACTTGAAAATGCATGAAATGATAACCTATATAAATTTTGCTTTTCCTTCTCATACAACAGACAATATCAGTATTTACTTCTCAGGAAAATGATACAAGACCGCCATAGGGATTTGCAAACATTACCGTAAAGAGGCAGAAACAAATCAAACACATAAATCACATTGTATAGCATCAGCGACAAACAAGACGGTACATTAATGTTAAGCCAGGCATTTAGCTGGGGCAATCTGGAGGAGACTTAGTCCTATTCCATTTCTACAGCAATATCTTTAACTAAGGAAATTATCAGACGACAAACGAAGATTCCAAGCGATGATGGAAAATGGCAAAGCAATTCTATGTAATTTGTTCAACCCTCAAAAATTTGGCATTAAAATGTAAATATTTGTGAACAAGTGAGTAAGTAGAGGTTCAATGAATTCAAACTTCAGATCCTTCCGATCATTCCGTGCGATGAAGTTTCCAAAAGTTTTTCGTTCAGGCCTGATATAGGAACTCATACATATAGAATACCCATACACTCAGAACGGTGGTCACAGCTTCTTTTGTTATGCATAGTCGGGCTAAAAGTCGATCGATACATGTTGAAATCAGCATAATTCAGAAATACACCTTTTTGCTTTGAAATTAATTGTCTCGGTCAAATATAAAGCAATAATTCCTTCAGTAATGTCAGTTAAAAACATAGTGCTTGGATATACATTTTTTATTAAAATTAGGCATGAAATTGTGTCTTTTAGTGTAAGTTTTTTGATTTGTATTAGCCCTTAATTTCGCCCGATATAGTGACAAGGTAACTTTCAAAAACTTAACGTACTTTGCATTTCTCCTGCACATACACCACTATGTGTTGCGATTGACGATATGGAGCTCACTAACCTTAACTAGCCCTTCGGGAAACTATTCTTGCTGCAGACGTCTAGCGTGTTAAGGTTACAATCAATCATTTACTGCGAATCTAGCTCTACTGCATCGTGCCGTATTATCTATGGATAATATTGCTTATAAGTATATACTAAATGTGATGGTCCGTCTGGCAGCTGGTTAATGATAGCATCTGCCATACATGCTTGTAACCAAATGATTTTCCACACTAACTCATCACTAGCCTCAACATTTCCAAAGGGTTACATTTTAGAAGTTAATTACTCTATGTTGCAATAGAGTCAAACTTCAGATTACCCACATGTATACGTAATCGTTACAATTAGACGACAAACTGTATCTTCGCTCACAGAGAAAAATGTGAAATACAAGTACATGATGTCAAAAGATAATCCCATTTGCGGCTTTACAAATGTTGCGGGCTCCTGTGAGATTATCCGGTATTATGAGGAGTCTGCTGCAACACGTTTTGTACATACTGGGTTACTTAGAAACTAACATTATCATGGTTTGTAATTCGCAATCAAAACAAAATTAGCTTGAAGATGAAATTACAGAAGCAGTTCGATTCCTTTATACTTTTGATCCTTTGACTGCATTCGTGGTTCTACAGTTACACACATAGTTCATTTCTTGTAGCAGCTGTCCGACGGAGGGTATGCAATATTGGGAAGATGGGTTATTATCGGGATCTGGATAAAGCATAAAATGGGTATATTGAGAAAATTAACTGCGTATAGATATTCCCAAATTTTCTTCGTTTAACTTTATTATGTCTTACACACAAACTAGTATTAAGGTATATATCCGCAGATATCTAGGAGTGGAGAACGGGCGAGATCAAAGTTTGAGTCGTCCAGCTTCCCAAACTTGCTAGTATAAAGTTAACAACCTAAAATTACCAGTAGTACCTGCTCCTGTGGTCCAACACATACGCTCGGCATGTCTCACTCATGAAGATCAATAGCATTTTGAAAAAGACTTACGCAAGTGAGCATTTAGAAAGCTTACGTAAGTGAGCAATAACATTGTTTAATAGGTTAAACACTTTGACAGAGACCCACAAGACTGAATTTTATGGGACAACCGTTTTAGCAAAACGATATTCAACCGTGTCTGACGAAACGTAGTATTTAAAGGGTCACATAATGTTATTTGACCGTTGAAGTATCTAAAAGAATTATTAGAGTATTTTATGGGAGCGATAATCCAGCATGCTATTGCCATTGGACCGTTATTCATGTGTTGGTTCTGTCAAATACTTCACAACGCTTCATACGAAAACTGGCGATAATGATTTTGTGTGTGCAGTATGATTTAATTGTTTTGAGCTGTGTTCTGGTTGTATCTTAAAACTTCTTTCTTGAATGCTTTGGTTCTTTTACGTCGCCTATTCTTTGAGGAAGCTGGTTCCAATCTTTGGTGGCGTTTGTGAAGTAAATGAGTACATGGCCAACAGTCCTTCGTCTCTATTGATTTTTGGAACCCTTTGGTGTGGAGATTTCTGAAGTGACATTTAACAGGTTCAGAACTTTTGCTCCGCAATGGCTGCCTGACTACTGATGATTTTGTGCACAAGGGTGAGTGGTTGACTTTGCGTCTTAGTTTTAGGATTTCCCATCCATGTTCGGCCATCATACTTGTGGGGCTACTGGTTCTCCAGTCTTACAAATCATCCGAGTTATCGTGCCCTCAACTTGCTTTTAACGCATATTTATGTAGGATATATGATAGGTATTAATAGAAACGTTATAAAAGGGTAGACAGAGAGGTAACCCAATGAACTTTTCTATGCTCAAGGTGTGTCCAAAATTAAAACGTATCCTAAGCGCGTATGGTCAATTAAAGGTCAACACAGGGAAATTTCAAACTTGGTTACAATTTCAAAATTTGGATAAATCCCATACCGAAGAATTCCTCTTATCTCCAGGATTCAGAAAAAAAGTATGAATGGGACCATCAAAGAAACCTAAAAGGTTGGTTTGGTTTAGTCTGGTGAAGGCAAAGCCAGTAGTGCTACAACCCTCTAGTGTAGTTGGTTTATGTTTGTACTAAATCAAATTGTGCAACACTTCTACTCGTTAGATGTAGAGAAGTATAGTATAGGGTATAGTATGATTTCACCTTACATCAGGTAACCTACTTTTGCCTCATGATGCAATGTACATTTTAAGAGCACTTCACTTAAAGAGAATTGAAAGACTTTTGAAATTTCTTGGATATCCGTGACACTATTCCCATGAGACGGCCTGGCTCAAAGTTACTGAACTTGCGGATGGTACGAGATAGCTATATAATGGCATTTTGTTCTTTTTTGGTCTTTTTGTCTCTTTCGTCTTTATTTTATATTCTTATATTCTTGCTTGTTGTTTAAAGTTGATGTTAATGTAAATGATGCGGAAAATAAAGAAGTGCTTTGTGAGGAACGGTCACCACATCCAAAAAGATCAATGGTGGTTTTATTATTGCAGTTTTAAAATAGCTTATGTAAAGGTAATAAAAAGAACGAATGCGTTTGTTCACTGTTAACCCGCTTTCAGTCGAATTCGTAAAATTAGTTGAGAAAAACCTGTTGAGAAAAATAAAAAACACATTTCATTACAACACTGTGGCCGTACACCCCATGTTGTCGATTTACAAGTAATATTCATACAGCCCCAGCTTACTCTCTGCAAGACAGAAACCGGTTTAATTGTTATACTTGAAAATGTTCCCATTCTCAATTTACAAAGAACTATGGAGACAAGGAGATTAATCATGTTACCACTTACTTTAATGAAGTTTTGGTATTTAAACTTAAGACAAAAGTTTAATCCCAACGATACTAGCAGAATCTCATGAGGTATCGAGAACCGGACTCTACATGTAGTGCTGCACCAGTCAAGTCAAAATACTCCGTAGCGGTCTCCTTGCAATTAGAAACATCAATATGTTGCAAAAAATCTGTTCCGTGTATGTGCTTTGATTTTGTTAGGTATTGATGTCAACAAATAACAAGGTTATTGAATGAATAGAAATCGGATTGCATTTGAAAAGTAGGCTAAATCTGTATCCATAAAAGAAAATCGAAGCATCATGATTAAAAGCCGTCGT
Source organism: Amphiura filiformis (assembly GCF_039555335.1). Lineage (NCBI taxonomy): Eukaryota > Metazoa > Echinodermata > Ophiuroidea > Amphilepidida > Amphiuridae > Amphiura > Amphiura filiformis. The sequence goes on from NC_092628.1 coordinate 83,626,020, forward strand.
GTCAAGTTTCTTGGACGTGAGTTTCTCGTCGAGGTATTATACGGCGATATAAAGTTTAGTAATGCTTTACGCTAAAAAATAATGGAAATTGGTTTAAAGTTACCAAGGGTTTTTTAAAGCAAGAATGAATTGTACTCTTTTATAAATGTATGTGCTTTTCAATTAGTTTCTGCGATGTTAATGAGTAATTACAAGAATAGGCGTGGTTACGCAGAATGGTTGAAACAAAAAAAAATTAAAACAAGCGATTTTCTTTTCAGGACCTTAGAATGACAGCCAAAGGAAAGAGGTATTTAGGTCTTTTCATCGTAAGTATATTATATTATGTGCGTTTGCAATCCACTTTTGCAAATTTATATTACAAATGTTTAATGCATCAGTCATCATTGACATTAAAACGGATATTTAAGTTTACACTAACATTCTTGACAGTGTTTTTTGTTTATCCTGCACCCCATTGAAAACCCCTTCACCAACGAAGTCTAACCTGCATAATTATTCGGCCAGTACTCCAACGCTTGAAGAACCCTTAGTACGTAACAATAATGTAGTACTGTGTCTAAGTGGTTTGCGATAGGAATTATTTTGACACACTTTGTTATCATATCGTCATAATGTGGAATGTAAGAGCCCTACACATAAAGCAACCGCACTTTTTTTGATTTATTGCTACGTCGGAGATCCGAAAATTCTTTCAATTCACAGATATCGCAGAGGTTTACCACCATACAATCAGACAATTTTATACCTTATCAACATTATAAGTGTGTGAAGACGTGCAATATCTACTGAAGTATCTAATTCTCTTGTCAGTTTTAACATCCCATGTAAGAAGTGCACAAGGAAGGTGCAGTGGCCGTGAGTGGCGGTAGCCAAAGGATGCGGACAGCTTGTCTTCCTGCTTGACCTTCCCCTGTGGGATGCTGGCCGAAGTGATAATTTACGTTTTTAGTCCTTTTGTGCCCATTTTTGTTAATAATGCACTAAAGTACTATGCTCAATATTAGCACTTAAAGACTGTTGTACAATGCTTAATAATAGCACTGTTGTGAAGAGACTGGGTCTGCCTGTCTCCCTGCGAAATATTTGTCCAGACAATGACGTCGCTACAATACAAGTAAGTATACATCGGTTGATCCGACATACCACTACTCCGAGACACGTAGACGTATCAGACGTTATTGCATCGGACGCTTATGTTTGTATTATCGTATCATTATTTCTTATCGGCTAGCACACACAAATGATATTTGACTTCATACAACCTGTTAAAGAAACAGTTTCGCGTTAATCTAATTCCATGTCAGATTAGTGTAATCTCATTTTTAATCTGTTAACGTTCGCAGCCGTCTGGAAGTCTTCATACGTGCCTAATTAGTTACGTAATAGCTGACAATTAACAATTCCGTGTCTTTAGGTGTCAATCACTGTCATGTGCTGTGAGTTTAATTTAAATACGGTTTTGAACATATGAGTACATGTACGTAAAATATAAGATCTATATACCCATATGCATAATGGCGCCATAGGACTGATAATGAAGATGTTTATTAACAATATTGGTTAAACTATCAACGGTTCAATCTTTACAGCACAGACACAAGGTTAAGGTACATTAGTCCTTGTTGATGGAAAAATTGCCACCTTAAATATGTAATGTTGGGTGCAACGGTGGGGTGGGGTTGGGAAGGAGGTTTTTCGGGGTATGTGTGTCAATACCTGAAAAACATTGTGTTATGATGTTGGACATAAGGTTTTCACCAATATTTTGTTAGTGTTAAAAAAACGTTTCATACCCTTTATATAATGTTTTTAAACGTTATCTGTAAAACGTTTTGTGTTTGCTGGGTAGAGAGTTTGATTATTGCAACGTCACATACCGGGTAGTATACAATTCAACAATACTACTTTAAATGCACGAAATAAAATCGAAAATGTTGTCCTATTAGCAATGATTCAAAAACGCAATTGTCCGTAAATGCAATTTTGTCAATTCAAAATTTCAGGCCTCTTCAAGAGACCATGACGCTCATCATGATTAAGTCCTTGAAAATAACACGAGTAATAACAAAGTATGGACATTTTGAAACCGTGTGGTATGAAACTGAGCCATAGTAAAGCACAACAGCAGCAATACTCCCTGTAACTATAATTAAACATGTTAATTCGATCAAGGAGAAAATATCGCTACAATAATTGATAGTGTAATAATAGAACTCCAGCTGGATGATAAGTTTAAACCTTTTCCCAAGTCTTTTCCATTTTCGTTAGGTTTCAGTTACAAGGAATCAAACGCGATGAATACAAACCCGATGAATGCTCAACATATTACATGTATTATATCAAGTGTTCCATTCAAAAAATGTCATAACATTTGATATATTACTTTTATTAGCTCGATTATTCAATCAAATGCTAAAGGGTAGCTGATACAAAGCTTATGATGCTGCCATTAGGGACATGAATGAACGCTTCTTTGTCAATACTCTGAAATATCCGAATGAAAAGAATGGAAACATTTGATACAAAAAGGACACATGATATTTGCATCTCGGTAATGCTTGTGTTTCCACCACAGAATATTGTTTTGAAAGTAAGCGAATATATCGCGTTGTATTGTTACGCTATATTTAGCCTCATAAACATCTCAAAAAAAGTAACTAACCACTAAATAATGACCATTATTCAAAACCGGATGATTGTATTACAAATCTGTAAAATGTGTTGGAAGCAGAATTTATTTCTGCACATTTTGACACCTCATTTGTAGCAATTGACTAAATATTGACGCCACAGCGTCAAGATTTGACAGTTGCAGTCAATTCTATTGATTTTGCATTCAGTGTAATGGAAGGAAATCTGTGTAATGATGTCTGAGTGTTTTTGTATTGTAAAAATTTGGACCTCACTACATTAAATTGGCCGGTGTTTTATTGTTTTCTGGGCTATCGTATCAAATGAGGTGTCAAAATGCGCAGAAATAAATTCTGCTTCCAACGCATTTTACAGATTTGTAATAAAATAGCCCCTTTTTGAATAATGACCATTATTTAAGGGGGGTTAGTTACTTTTTCTAATATGTTTATTTTAACCAACTATTTTGAATCCCTCCAGATTGGTAAATACTATTTTATTCACAAAAAGTTGGAGAAGTACATGTAACAGTATCATTTATTTATTTTACGACCATGAAGCAGGCCTTCTCGTCAAACTATTCTCTACAAAAGAACGTAGACCTTAGATTGTTTTGAATATAATATAAAAAATGTGTTTCAACCGCTAATAGTAGCTGCACTAATAAAAACAACACAATCTTGAAGAGCATAAAATGAAGTTCCAAGTGTCCTTTCCAAAAATCTGTAGATACGAGTACAATTCTTTGTGAGAGCTTTTAATGACTATGTATAATCTATTTAATAATACAAGAATTTACGAGAAATTATAACCGTTATATGTAAATGCATATTGCTTTTCGTTCTGATAAAACAGAAAAGAAAATTATTGTAAATCCTTCTTGGGAAGAATAATTTTGTTAACTTGTTTGACTTTTTAGTATTAAAATACTAGACTGGTTGCCATAAGGGATTTGCAAATATTTTACGCCAATAGGCAGATACATAAATCACATTATAGAGCATCAGCGACATACAAGACGGTGCATTAATGCTACACTAGGCATTTAGCTGGGGCAATCTCAAGGTGATGTGTTCCATTTCAGTATATAACTCACAGTCATGATAGCAAATGGTAATGTAAAGTGTAAATGTGTTGAAACGACTGAAGCAAGAGGGAGTAGAGGAAATTGAGGTTCAATGAATTCGAGCTTCCTATACTAGCAATATCCTTGCCATCGTTCGTGTTATAAAGTTTATGAAAGATGTTCAGGCCACATCTGAACTCCAGGCCCATATTCATGATAATATTACGCTATCCTTTTAATGCTTAGAAAATTAATAAAGTAATAATCCAACAATTCTTTGAACTTTAACCCTAGAAATACTGATCCATATTTTGTAACACTGACTACGAAGGGGCGGGGTGGGGGTTGCAACCCCCTAATTTTCAATTTTAGGAGTCATATACCATTATATTTGATGTTGTTAATGTATAGCTATGGGTCACCTCTATAATGTCTTTCCAGTGATACCAAAATAAGTATATAATTATTATAAATATATCCCATATAATGTCGATATGACGTCATAATGTGAGGGCGCCCATGCAAATTTGGGAAATTCTGGCGATGTAGAAAAGTATAGGCAAAATTGATTTTCGGCTAAAAATTTGATTTTCACCGAATTTTATCCAATTAAAAGGCAATGACTATATAAAAACTACAGTACTGTATGAATAGCCCCAAAGCCCCACTAACCCTACGCTATTTAGGTGCGTTTGACCGGAGGTGCCCAATTGGTTGCCCTCCCCGCTCGTAGAAGGGAGAAAATCCGCATTTTGGCACCTCTGCTGTGCCATAACTAATTACCTTTTTCTTGTTACAGACGTCTAGCGTGTTTAGGTTACAATCAATCATTTACTACGATTCTACCTCTACTGCATCATGCCTCATCTTCTATGGATTGCTTATAAGTAATTACTAAATGTGATGTTCCATCCGGCAACTCATACTACAGAGATAGGTCAGAAACATTGGTGTTATAGCAGAATAAATGTCACTGTATCCCAGCAGCTGTGTAATGATAGCATCTGCCATGCTTGTAGCTGAATGATTTTCCACACTGATTAGAGACGGAGCTCAACAGTCGATCTCATTTTGGAACTTTACAAACTCATCACTAGCCTCAAAATTTCCAGAGGGTTACAATTAAGAAGAGGAAAATAAGGTTAATTACTCTATGTTGTGATACAATCAAACTTTAGATTACCCACATGTATAGGTAATCGTTACAACTAGAGGACATTATGTATCATAGCTTGCAGGGAAACGTGAAATACGATTACACGAGTCACAAGGTAATCTCATTTGTGGCTCTATAAATGGTACGTACTCCTGTGAGTTTGTAGGGTATCATGAGTCTGCTGCAACACGGGTTTTTACATACAAGGTTACTTAAAAACGAACATCATCATAGTTTGTCATTCGCAATCAAAACAGAATTAGCTTGAAGGTGACACTACAGAAGCAGTATAATTTCGTTTTATATAACACCTAAGTAGATCCTTGTCATTTGATTGGTTAATTGATGGTCACATGTCATTCAATAAATAAACTATTTTACGGCCTACGTCACTACCGTGGAATTTGGTTATATGCGCCATGCATTTTCGTTATACGCATCATGCATTTTTGTTATATTCCGTACGTTCTATTGCACGGCATGGCTAGATTGCATATTTTTTCAGTCCGATCGGCCAACAGTAATAGGCCTAGGCCCAACCAGGTTACGAGAGAAACAACAAACTTTAATCTCTTTTGAAGAAATAAAATCCACATCTACAAATAAAGCCGCGATGATAGGTTTATTCCGATTTTTACTAGAAAGCAAGGAAGTGAAAAGGTAAGCTTACAATACGCATGGTTAGGCCCGGTGACTAGGTAAGCTTAAATTCTATTTCACCGTAGCAAAAGCCTGGTGTAAACAATATTATACCCTTATAATAATACTTTTGAATAGCTTATTTTTGGATACAAGAACAGGTCTATATTGCTTAAAAAAGGCCGAGGCCTACTTGTCTACGATTACAAAGCCATTGCAATCAACCAATCAAATGACAAAGATCTACTTAGATGTTATATAAAACAAATAATGAATGTTTTACATTCGTGCAATGGAAAGAATATTTTCATTCGTTGAAAAATGGAATGTTCCATTCAACTCAGCTTCGCTTCGTTGAATGGAACATTCAATTTTTCAACTCATGAAAATATTCTTACCATTGCACTCATAAACATTCATTATTTGTATAATATGCTATACGATTGATCAGATACTACAGGTATTATCTAGTTACTTGTTACTTATTTTCAAATGCCCAATACTTCTTGGCGCTTTTCGAGAAAAATAAAATATCTTGTTCATTTGTCAAAGTTTACGTGCCTTAACTATCTCTCACTTTTATACCGACACAGAGTGTATATTATGTCCAATAATGTAGGTGTCATTGTCCTTCAACGGAATATTTCTGCATTCACTGTTATACATGTAGTCTGCAAACGTTTGTGCATAATGTCATCCTTTTGTCTCTAGAATGTTTCTGAGTAGATTCATGCTGGTTAAGGTACTGATAATAGTGATATATATATATATATACATGTTTAAACTGAAACTCCATGTATTTTTTTTTCATTATAAATAAAAGATTTTATCTATAGGATAACAGGTGTTCGTAGAAATGTGAGTAAGTTCCACCACTCTGTCCTTTTTCCTGATAATGTACTGCTTTCCTTGTGAGTGTTAATGAGATATTACAATCCAAAGTTGGACTATATGGAATGACTACAATTGGATAATAGAGGGGGTTATTTTCGATACAGTATGATGTAACCTACGTTTTTTCGTCATGACACCATGTGTATTTGAAGAGCGCATAACATAAGGAGAATTACATAATCTAAAATATTTTTTTCATGGATATCCAATTTGCAGTAGATATATTACATAGATATTTTCTAAAACAAGTCTACGTGCTTTACATCATTCAATATGGCCAAGATGGTATTTTTTATTATTGATTAGATTCATCAGGATCGTTCAAAGTCAAATTAAATAAATAAGTTCTGGTACAGATGCAATAGAAATGAAAGTAGGCCTACTCACTAGATATATTTTAGTTTATATCAGGGACCTTGTTCACTCTGCAATGACTGTAGTGTTTCGGTATGTCGGTATTATTATTGTTAATAACGAAACCTTATTCAACTCTTTTTGCCGGATGAGTCGTTGAGGCAACAAAAAGGAACAAATGTGTTCAATATGTTTGATCCCAGTGTTATTAGGCAAATAGGTGTCCAAATAAAATCTCATTACGATGCTGTAGCCGTATAAAACAATTGATGTCGATTTAAAAGCAATATTCCTATAACCCCAGCTTATACGCTATGCAGGAAACCGTATCAAATGTCATAGTCCAATGCTGTTCCCATTATACATCTTGGGAGAAAAGAAATCTGAAATCGAGGCTGATGATATCACCACTTACTTTAATGGAGTTTTGGCATCTAAACTCGAGACATCCACTCGCAACATAATAAAAAGCCCATGAGGTAATGCGAATTGAACTATAGTGCTGCACCAGTCAAGTAAACATACTCTGTTGCGGTCTCCTTGCAATTAGAAACATCAATATGTTGCAAACAGTCCGTCCCATGCATGTGCTTCGATTTTGTTAGGTATTCATGTCAACGAATAAAGTGGTTATTGAATGAAAAGGAATCGGTTTGCATTTGAAAAGTGGACTAAATCTGTATCCATATTACTTATCCTCTCTCAGAGAAATCAAATTAGTCATCCAAGATAGTAGAAAAGTATATCAAAGCATCAGGATTAAAAGCCGTCGTTTCAAGTTTCATGGACGTGAATTACTCGTCGATGTATTATACGCCGATATCAAGTTTAGTAATGCTTTATGCTATCATGGATACTGGTTTAAAGTTACGCACGGTGTTCTTTCAGAAAAATCAAGAACCAATGATGTTCTTCTCTGAACATTTTTTATTTAGTTACTGCAGTGTTGATACATAATGGCGAAATAAGCGTAGTTACACAAAATGTTTTAAAACAAATACAATATTAAAATACTGTTCCCAAAGAAGCGTTTTTCTTCAAGGACCTTGGAATGATGTATGCAATTGAGTGTTTTCATTACACAATTGCACATTTATATGACCAATTTGTAATGCACCCTGGACATTAAAAAGGCGATTTACGCTTAGACTCAAATTCCTAATCCAATAAACTTGACAACAGTTTCTATTTATACATTTTATATATATATCACGATAAATGTCACTCTATCGCAGCAACTGTGAAATGATAGCATATATGCAATGCTGATAACTAAATAATTTTCTATACTGATTACAGAGTATCTCAACCGTTGATCTCATTTTGGAAGTTTAGCTAACTCAATACTAGCCTGAACATTTCCAGAGGGTTACAATTACGAAGAGGAAAATAAGGTTAATTACTCTATGTTGTGATACAATCAAACGTGAGATTACCCACATGTATATATAGTCATTAAACTAGAAAACTAGAAACTAGTTTGATAGCTTACAGGGAGAAGTGAAATACGATTAAACGATGTCACAATGTAGTCCCATTTGTTGCTTAACAAATGGTACGAACTTTGCGAGTTTGAAGTGTATCATAAGTCTGCTGCAACACGTTTTTTCTTACATACAAGGTTACTTAAAAAACTAACATTATCATGATTTGCAATTCGCAGTCAAAACAAAATTAGCTTGAAAGTGAAATTGCAGAAGTAATTCAATCTCGTTTGGTACTTGATATTGATCCCTTGATATTTATTCGTGTAAGGTTTAACTCACACAAGTTATTATGCCCAATACCTCTGACGATACCTGACGATATATGAAAAAAATTAAACCTTATATTATTCATTTGGTACTATTTCTTGCATATAAAGTCACCTTTACACCCACATAGAGTATTAGATTATGTCTACTAATATGTTATTACCCGCAATACCGGAATGGGATATTCCTGCATTCACAGACTTCGCCTGTCATTTTTTCTGCGTAATGTAATAATCCTGTTTGTCTCTTGAAGTTTCTGGTATACTATAATACATGTACGTAACTCCGTTTTTTCTGTATAAGAAAAACAGTATAGGAAAGAGGTTTTCCCATGATAATTTATTTTCATCGAGTATGTGACACTCCGTCTTTTAAACCCCTACCAATAAAGCCTACACATAAAGTTACAATATTTACTTTTACTTTAAATGAAAGTCTTGTGTCTCTGTGAATACTGTATTACTGGTCTTGATAATATTAAAACAAAACCACTTCAGAAGAAAATCGAAAGTCCATGACTATAAAGTTGCTCCTTATACTTTGTACGTCAATGCACAATGACGTGTTTCCTAGGATGTGCAGCTGACTGACATATTCCTTAAATGTGTTTAAGGCGGGTCGGAGGGGAGGATGATTTACATTTTTGGCACTCAAATATCCGGCCAACCTTAACAGAACAAGAAATAGCATCTGACAAAAAGGATAGATGTCATTTATGAAATTTTTGCATCACTTTGGAATTATCTCAGTATTTAGAATGTATGTTCGAATTGATATTCATTATTTAGAGTAGAATCTGTGTTTAAGTTGTAAGTATAAAACTATCGTCATCAGGTGGCACGCATGATCACTCAAATTAGATATTGTAGACATTGTGTGGTATTGTATCTTTAAAAGTAATGATGATAAGTACACATAAATATACATTTTCAGAAAGTAAATGATCAGTGGCGTAACTTTGGTTCAGGGTGCCCGGGGGCGAAAGTAGATCGGGTGCCCCTAACCAATGGTGTGCATGGTGCAAAGCCCAAAGCCCGAAATGTCAGGCTTAAATACCACTAATTTGGTATAATCAAGTTGAATTTTGGTCTTTCAAATGACAAGTTAAGGTGCGCGCGAAGCGCGCGCGAAAATTTTGTGTTGAGGGGGGCACCCAAATGAAGATTAATTCTCTCCATGGTAGGTAAAGGTGTCCACTTCGTTCCTATAACAAAGTATTATCGTGTCGAAATGCATGTGTATCCAGGCCTGGCCAGGGTGCCCCTTAGCCCGGGTGCCCGGGGGCGCGGCCCCCCAGAGCCCATAGGAGTTACGCCACTGTAAATGATGCAAGAAAACTAGCTCGACAGAGTCAGCAGTTTTTGAGCCAAATTGTTTTTTCCATGCCAATTTAAACTGATTAAAACAAATGAACTGAACTGAACTCGTCTTAACTTCGGACCTCAAACTATGAGACGTCGAGCCTTGAGGAGGGTAGGTTCAAGCTTCAAACCGACATGTTGCGTATAATCTATATAGTCGTCTCATGTATGTAAACACTGAATCAAAATGATTGGCATCCATCACGGCCGTTCACCACCTATGCGTGATGCCCACTTTTATCTAGAAGGCCCTCAGTTCCGACCCAAGGAGTCTCTTTAAAGTTTGCTTCTTTGAGTCCCAGTATAAACGGTTTTGATTCGAATCAATAAAATCAATAAAAATACTACTGACGGTTCAATCTTAACTACTTTTTACCCATATTGTAATATGGGTAAAACATGTGTATATCGAATACAATAAAACAAAACCATTTATATGAATAAAACATTACATAAGTAATGTCCCAGTCCCTGCGACCATCAGATGTGTCCCACACAGTCCTACTTTGACTGGAAATCGTCTGGGCGTGTAAATTACAACCCTGTACATCTTCATCTACATAGGTAGTTCGTCTACAACTACAAGGTAACATGAAATGCGTTGACAAGAGTGATTTAATACCACGAATGGAGAGACAAATGTATGAAGAGCATGTTTCCAAAAGAAGAGCTTGTTTCCAAAAGGGTTTAAAATACACTTTTTAAGAAATCAAGAAAACTTATCTAATTGCACACGAAGGAATTTGGTGATCTTTCCAAAAAAATTCCAAAATTAATAAAATTTACCGTTTTCTCATAAAAAACGATTTTCACAGATCTATACAAAATGGATTTTCATCCCTTTTTTATTCCCTTTAACCCATTTCTCATATTCCCCTCTTCTTTGCTCAAATCTAAGGTGTCCAAGTTCAAAGTTGTACAATATCCTTTCCGGTAGCTAGGTTAATGTGCTCACTAAATGTGGTGACATAGCCGCAATCTAATCCATCTTCTCAGACAACCTTCGCTAACGCCTTTTAATGTATGTGAACAATGTACCTCAATATTTTGCAGGAGATCATATAACTCTTAACAGACAGACATGTTAAACAAGTGATACAAAGCGTGTTTTAAATGAAATAGGTCACTCCCGGTTGTTTGATGTGATCATTTATTAAATTGTATAACAAAATAATAGACAATTTTCAATTCCATCCCTGGAAAATACCAACAGCTATCACCCTAACATATATTTGAGCAATTTTTAACATAGATCTTTACCAACTTATTCACTTTTTTTTCTGTGTTTTTTTTTTTGTGGTAATTTGTATTCTATAATCTGTATATTTGTGTGAAAATTGAGGGCGCTATTTACATAAATTTATTCCTTACATTTCATGATAAAAAGGTTTTTGAAAATTTCGCAACTATTATATGAGCTAAACATTTTTAAAGTTTAAAAGAACATAAGGAAGATACTGTATGCGTAGCATTACTTGTTAATAAACTTCTTCTCTATCCTTCCTTCCGCACCTATTTATTGTTTACAATGAATGGCTTGGGCAGGTGTCACAGACCGATTGAGAGAAAACAATTCATCGCACACGTCCGATTGACCCAAATAGGTTTCCATCGATTGTTTTAAATTCCCCTTTAAAGGAAATATACATATGTATTTCCCGCCATTCTAGTACGATTATAGATTAATAATGCAAGTCAAAAACGTTCTTTTGGAATACAATAAAATATTGGTAACAGAGTATCCTCACCCATCTACACACATCAACACACATTTTGTGTCATTTTTAAGCAATCGGTGACACCGTAGCCATTAAAACCACCTTAAAGCTGAATGAAATTAAACCTATTTAGATTATATCTATCTTCTTATCCATAGCAATTATATTTTAAACGTATTTTTCACAATCCTTGATGATTTTGATGCTAACCGCTTTTCGTTCAATGTACTACACTGCTCAAGAAACGTCCTAATAAAAAATATTTTAACAATACTTTCTTTGAGCAGTGTATTTTAATGAAATAGGTAGCATGTGTTTTTACTGTGATTCCGAATAATATATTTCGTCAATTCTTGTTTTAGTGATTTGTGAGAGTGTGTATTACAATTTTATTACTAATGACGAAACTACGAACTTGTCCCCCAATAAATTCCTGAATAGTTTATTGAATCCAAGAGAGGTTTCTTCATACTTTCTGAAAAAGTTTTTGATAAAATATTACACATCGAAGGTTGCGAGCCAGAAAGCCTTAACTCACAAAGGATTCTTTTGTGAGTTACGGCTTTCTGGTTCTCAACCCTCGATATTCTAATCTATATATAAACTGCTCACGCTTACAGCATCACCATTCGCAATAAGAAGATCGGCGTGATGTCCAACTTCCCTGTCTATTTTATATATTTTTATATTTTTATACAACATTCGGTGAAACTCCAGGCAAACCCAATATTGATTAAGAATAAATTGAAGGATGCCTACACCGAAATCAATCAAAGAGAATAAACAAAAACATAAACGACTGGAAAATCAAGCCATCCATGTTGCCCCTTTAGATTGTAGGCCACACATGTGGAAGAGATATGTCGACGACATTCTTGAAATCATGAAGGAGGGAGCTACGGAAATACTTACCGAACATTTAAACCAAGTTGATCCCACGGAGAGCGTAAGATTTACATATGAGGAAGAACAGGGGCAAAAAATCCCGTTCCTGGACACCGTGATCGTCAGAAAGCCGGATCAATATCTTTCATACTCTTCGCACGACCCCTTGCATCAAAAATTAAGTGTTATACGCACGCTGCTTGATAGAGGTGAAAAAATAATCACAGAAGAAGACGATAAGGTCGCTGAAGAAAATCATATCAGAAAAGCGCTTGCAGGGTGCTGGACCATAGACAAAGTGAATCACAAAGAGCTAATAAGACCAAAAACAACCCAAACAAGAAAGACAAATCTAACACGGATAAGAGCAAATGTAGCATTGTAATTCCGTATGTGGCAAGAGTCTCTGAAAAGATTAGTCGTATCATGAGAAAACATAACTTCTGTACGGCCATGAAACCCCACGCCACTATCGGAAATGTGCTGACACACGATCTAAGAGAAATGAATCGCTCACCGAAATTAACAAATCAGCCATCACAGATCACGTTTCAAGGGCCAACCATTTAATAGACTGGGAAGAACTTGATAGGGAAGAAAACCGCAGTGCAAGATGGGTCAAGGAATCAGATGGATTCGCAAGAGAGGAGACAACAACATGAACAGAGACGAGGGGACATTATTTCTAAGCTACATCTTTGATCCTCTGCTAAAGACCAACGTTGGAGACAGGATTACTTCCGGTAAAATAATAACATCCGGCCGGGATTCTCGCTCCAAGCAGATGGATCAATAACAACATCAATCGCTTTGAGAAAGCCAGAAGGTTTCTGGCGAAACTGTCAGCAGAAAAACGTATGTTTCTCTTTTGGTCTTGACAAAGAACTTTTATTAGCTGTTGTGATGTGCCCTGAGTAATTTAATTTAATCATTTAACTTTGTTTACAAGCTGAAGGTATGTCATGAGATGGGAAACCCCCTTGTATGTGCAAGATAATGGTGTAGAAAGTCATTTGGGAGTTCCCCCCAAACTATTGTAAACAAAGTCAGATCTATGTTTGGAACTTGGAAATCCCCAGTTCAGCATTATTGCACCATAGAGAAAAAAACACACAGGAAGTGCTGTATTGGGAAAGGTTAATGTGTATAATTAATCTTGGGAAATCCCAAGCTTGCATCATCTGTAAAGATGTGAATGAAGTGATGGTTTATTAATAGATGATGGGTATTTTTGCATGAGTACTGGTATAAAAAGCTGGAGGCTTGAAATTGTACTTTACAGAATGTCATGGGAGATTGTAAACTCCACATGTGTGTGATGGTCTTCGTGCTTCAAAAAAGAAGTACATTTTAACCAGTTTATATAGCCAATAATTGAGCTATTTTAATACAGCAACGAAGGAGATTGCGAGCAAACAAATGTGATCTTCCTCATCAAAGGATTATAGTTCTTCTGTCGAATTGCTGGAGTTTGCTGGGTTTGTGAAGGCCACGTATCTGTCAAAAAACAGCGGAGCCGGATTAACCTTTTGGGGGGCCTTGGGCCAGGCCCAAGAGATTTGAGATTTTACTAGGATATTTTAGCGCGAAGCGCACGAAAAATTTCAATTTTGTGCCATTTTAGCCTAAATTGAAGCTGAATTTTGCTACATAACAACCCAGTGCGCGCGAAGCGGGCAAAATTTTGCAATTTTTGGCCCCAAACATGGTGTTTTCGGCTAAAATGGAAGATGCACACTGCGCAGGGGAATTTTGCGGGCCCCATCTGGCCCTATGGTAAATCCGGCCCTGGATTGGTGAAAGAAACACCATTATTGGAGAAAGCAGCGCAAGAAGATATATTGTGGAGAAAGCAGTGTATTTGTGTTGTGCAGTCGTGTGAGTTCGGGAAAAAGGTTATTTTGGCCTTGAGTCAGTACGACTCGTAACACTGTAAAAACATAAAAGGTACATAAACATGGCAAACATACCAAAGAAGAAAAACAGCCCATGAGTCTGAAAGGATTTGGAAAAGAACACAGACTGTGGAAGATTTTATTCGAATGACAAAGAATGGCAACCTCACGGCACTTAGAGAGGGTTGGTAAGAAGTTCAACTTGGGATAATAGTAAGGTGAAAAAGTTCAATTTGGTGACCAAAGATTAAACCTCTGAGTGGTACAAACTACATTAATACACACATTAATACACAATGTAATCTATAAAATTATAAACAAAATATTTATAATTCAACACACGGAGAGACAAACATTATGTGTATCATATATATCCAAGCTTCAACTAAATGTGATGGCGCATCCGCAATCGATTCATTAACACAAGCAACCTACGCTAACCCCTCGTCGTATATGCTAACAGTGTACCTCCGTATTTGTGTAACTAGTGAAATGAGTCGTGAAAATTCGTATATTACACACACACCCCCCCACACACATGTACCCCCACAGAAAAAAACACCGTGTACGCAATATTACATGTTAATCAACTTACACCATATCCTTCCTTCCACAGCTATTAGTATTCATATCACTTCAAGCGCAGCAGAAATACCTTGTTTAATGTTTCTACATGAATGATCTATATGAAAGTATCAAAAACAAAACAAACAAAAACAGAATTGAAAATTGAAATGCATTGTGATGTAGAGTAAATTTTCAGATGCTCATAAATGGGATGAAAACCTTCCACAAATAGCTACAATGTTAAAACTGGTACATTTCAGGATTTTGAGGGCTTATTTGGACACTTGCTTCAAAAAGCAGCATTAATTTATATTAAATGCCTACCTTTCCTGACTTTGTTTAAGAAAACAACATTTAAAAATCTCTAATTGAATAATTATAATAAATCAAACAAATATACTATTTTTCGGCCAATCTGCAGACAAATAAAAAACTGATGCCAATAGAGAACCGTACATGATATAAGTGTGCGATTTGTTTTGCACGCATATGTATGCAAAGTTCTTTCATTTGATAACAAAAAGTATACACAAATGTATTAATTATGCAAATTAGCTAATTATGTATTCACGCTATTATTATGTAAATTAGGTATGTGTAATTTTGGCCATTTTCAATATTTGAAACATGTTCTATTCATACATCGTAAATTAGTCAAATATGAATATGTTGTGATGTTGAATAAAGAAACTACAGTGAATTACTTTAAAAATACAATACAAAACACAAAGCTTGACATTGTTACTGTGTCTGGAATAGAATTATCAATTTGTTCTGTAAAATGTATCACCATTGTTCAAAGCCAAATTTGAAATGTAAGAATAAAAATTCATTTTCAATGAGACTTGACATTAACATTTCAAAATCTGGATTAACATGGAGAACACATGGTGAACGGAACAGTTGTTCCATTACCGCGTATACCAAATTAGTGTGACCATTGATTACTCCCCTTCAAAGTCTCTTTGATAATTTTATGTTATTTTGTTACTCTATTATGTAGAACTCAGTGGTAGCCGAAGAAAGGTTTCGCATACCATATATTAAACATTCAAACAATTGGGATCAATGAATCATATGAAGAAATTCATTTTTTTGTTATGGATGTTTTCCAAAATTGGCCGACTTTAATGCGTGCGCTTTTCAATTCACTATTATACTTGCATGCACTGTGTGGCATAATTACTGCGCAGCCACTGTGATATCCCAATTATTAGCATGAGCAGATAGAACAGGTGTCCCGATAACAGTTCCAGTTCTCAATCACTTATACCTCACTCCTAGACTTGGTGCCACTTCTGCACTTGATCATAGAAAGAATTTTAAAACGCGTATTTGTTTTGATTGGAATTGGCATATTATCAATATTGGTTTAGACTTACAAATGGTTTTCGTTGTGTGCAAAAAATTAGGGCTTGTTGTAAACGGCTTTCTTTTAAAAAAAGCTTGTCTTCATTATAATACTTGATCAATCATTTTTACATATAGTACATGATTATAAAGTTAATTATTAATTAATTAATTAATTTTTTATTAATGTTCCTTAAGGCGTCGGGTATGGGCGACCTTGAAGTACAGGTATCTGGAGAGGAGAAGGAACGAGTTACCCCAAATCACAGCGGCAGGTAGTGACTGGGCGAAAGTGTATTTATTTTCGAAGGTTCGTGTTTTTTTAAATTTTGGGGCGTTTTTTCCAAAATTTAATATTTTGATGGTATTTAAAAAAAGCGGCATGCCAAAGACAACTCTTTGGGCACATAGTTTGTTATAGTTATTGCAGTTCTTTTCCACATACCTACCTTACAATTCGCTTTGGTGATTTACTAATATTATATATTTTATGACTGCAGTTTGGCGTTTTCAATGCGTTTTGATGCGTCACGCTCCTTTTAGAAATTTTACCTGATCGTCGGCTTTTGCAGGCAACAGAATGCAAATTGGCTCACGATAGATATCGTATGTGGGTCACTTGATGATAAAATTCCTTGTAACAACATACACATTGTCGTCTGGAAACAGGGTCTGGAACTGATTTTGGAACAGCTTTGGACTTCAGCGCCGTATCAAATCTCATAAAAACCGCACGACTGGTGAGTTTGTTTTTATGTTTCCCGCACGAAAGCTTGCGTCTACATCTATACTATACTTCTTTGGAAACGTTGACCTTTGACCATTCTTGGTATAATGCCCTGCTATGACCTTGATATGTTCGCTTGATTGGGTACGTTATAGAATCCATTTCATTGATTTGTTTAGCACCTGGTCAGTAGATAATCCTACAGGGATTGAGTAGTTTAACTATGATGTGAGCATGGTGAAAGATTTATTATTGATTAGGCGGGGACCCGGGGCGCGGATATTAAAAGCACAGGTCCTTAAGCTTTGCGTGTATTGCAGAAAATTATAATAGAATGTATGGAATTTTGTAACTATTTATGAAATACTAACTGCATTCTGCACTATGTATTTATTTATTTATTTATTTAGGCCTATGCCTATTTATTTATTTATTTATGTGGTAAGCCTATATTAGTTAGTAATTAGCAATATTCCATGATTCGTCGGTTTATTATTGATTGATTGATTGTTGATAACTTGACAACTTGATTGATTGATCGATTGATAGTCATTTCACATTATATTCCTAGTTCATAGGCCCCTATGGAACGTCTATTAATTTTGAATAGCATCGTACATTACATAAATAGGCCTATCAGTATTGATTTATTCTATTCAGCAATGTCAAGAATTACTATCAAACTTCTCATAGCTAATTGTCAGTTGGGTCAGTGGTAAGGCACTGAGTTATACATCAAGGAGGTCCCGGGTTCGATTCCCAGCTCTGCCTATTTTTTTTTCAAGGCCGGGAAAAAATTAAATTTCTGAACTGCAAACTTTTTTTGGCGCGCGATCTGAGCTGGTCCTTTTCTGGTGGTTGTGTCTGTTACATGCACACTCCCTGGAACCTGGCTCCCGCCCATTACACATCCCTTAATTTAATGTAGTATGAAAAATCAAGAAAATGTAAATGCCATCCCAGCAAACACAAAACGTTTTTAAAACATTTTTTATCAGGTTATATTTTGGATTCTTGGTTTAGGTAAAAACCTTTTAATAACATTAAATGTCGGGCTATTTAAAGATCATGAAAACGTTTTAAAACACACTACAAAAATATTTTAGTAAATGTTTTCAAAATGTTATTGTAAAATATTTTTTGCAAACATTTTTTGCCAAATATTGGGTCAACCCTTGATTAACATTTTTTAGAATATTTGCAGTAAGTTATCAAAAAACATTTTTGAATGTTATGAAAACGTTTTATACCCTTTATATAACCCGACATTTGAACGTTTTCTGGCAACATTTTCTAACCTTTCGCGAATTACGTCCAAAATGTTTTGTGTTTGCTGGGATAGCTGCTTTAGTTTAAGGCATTACTGACGATTCGCGAAAGCAACTGAATTACTGAAGTGTTTAAAAAATACTTTTGACGAGAACAGCCAATTTGAAATTACATAATATAACTAAATCCTTTTCTTTTTTGAACATAGCTTATATGCCGATCCATTGTTCATAGCAAGACCCTTATAGGGTCATAAAAGGTCATATCATTTCCATTGACCGCCAATTATTTGTGTGTTTCTGGGATGAATATTCAGAATGGTACTGCCTTTCAACCTTTGGCTTGCATCAGAATGGTTACCAACATATTTTGGTAAGATTCTGAATTTTTTTATGAAAAACAGAAGCATAATAAGCATTTCGTTTAGTTTATTTGTTTTAGGTTACACAAGGAACATCGTTTAAGATGTAGTCGTAATTCTAATTTGTACGTGATTGTTGTAAGTTTGAATGACAGGTAACTCAATTTAGTTCATCACATTAATTGATTATAAGTTACTATAGCTCAATAAATATTTCAAATTGTACAGCACATAGATGTAGAGAAGTATAATTTGTTAGCATGTTGTCACCTTACATCAAGTAACCTACTTTTGCCTCATGACGCAATGAGCATTTTAAAAACGCTTCTCGTAAGGAGAATTAGAAGGACTTTTGAGATTTCATGGATATTATGATACTATTCTCTTGAGAGAGCCCGACTACAAGTTATTCAATTTGCACTACATAGCGCCTATAGGTAATCTCCGCATATATGCAAATATGTGGATACAAGTCGAGATGATGTTCTAGGAAGGTTTATCCCAAGATCAATGGTTTTTATCAGTGTAAACAGTGACCGTGTTTTGTGCGTCAAGGTTGCTTATAGGCTTTATAGCCGTGTTCCGAATTTATATTTAAAAAAAAACGTATTTAATCGTCCTTTTTTGCCCTAAAACAATGTATTACCAAATTCATGGTATAGTTGATATTGATACAGAAAAGGTCCTAACAAAAACTATATTATATCGATTTTAAATCTGGAATTGCGCCTAATGATTACAGTTAAAGGCACATGCTGAAAATTATCCTTTCCCATGACCAGAGACACTTGCTTAGGCCTGGTATGTCAGTTTGAAACGCAAGTTTTAACATCTAGTTTGTCACGACATGGGCCTTTAAGTTTTAGCTTCCAAACTTATAAAGTTTAATATCTATTCTCAACATGCCGTGCAATACTAGAGGAAGCCCAATGGATAACGTGAATGTGACTCTATATTTGCAACAGTCAATTTCAAACTACGCAATTCCGGTCTTCTTGCAATTACGAACATCAATATGTTGCAAACAGTATATGTCAAATGCATGTGCTTCGATTTTGAAAGGTATTCATGTCAACGAAATAAGTGGTTATTGAATGTTATTGGTTTGTAAAAGGGGCACAATATGTTTCAACTTTAGGTAAACGCTCTCAAATCAGACACCTGAGAAAGGAGCAAGTACTGTTTCGAAGCGTCGGGATTAAAAGCTTATGTTTCATGTTTCGTGAATGTGAACTTGATATTTAATGAATTATACGCCGATATGGAGTTCAGCAATACTAAAATAAGAGCAATGATTAAATATTACTGTTCCTTTCAAAAAAGTTAGAATCAAATTAAGAACCAACCTGCTCGTTTGTAAAGCATGATAAAAAGCATTTTTTATGTCTTCATCATGAACACCATACGAGTGACAAATGATTCTGATACAGGTTAAATAATGCATCCGTCAACGAGCTCTGGGCAAATTAAGTTGAGACTTGCATTCTTATTTAAATAAACTTTACAGCATTTTCTTCATTTTTCAGCACCTCATTGAAAAGCCTTAACCCACGAAATTTACCCTACATATTCGCTTCAAGAACCCTTAGCACGTATCTATAGAGTAGCCAACTGTGTTTAAGTCTAGTTTGCGATATTTGTTAACATATATTGTTCGCAAATTTCCTATGCATGAAACGTGCCATGAAAAGTAATCAAATCTTAGTACTTATGAGTTATGAATACTAATCATCAGTTTTGAATATAAATATGATAACGGTTCAAAGGACATTTTAATTTTCAGAGAAAACACTTTAGGACCTCAGGTATATTGCTGTGTTTGTTTTTATGTACTTAACAGATACAGCTTCTTTTCCTTAACAATAAATCAATCAAAGTGGGTCACATTATAAAAACTTACAGTGGTAATTTTGCCTCCAGTCACAATTTTGCCGATTTTTGCCAGGGGTCTCAGTAACTTGATTAAACTATAATATTCCATTGTGATGTGATGTAAGGAATATTAATCAGAAGCAACACATTCAATATTCTGTCAAATTGTTATATCCTTCGAGTAATCGGAAATTCCAACCAATAAAAACAAAATATTCAGTAACACGTTTACATAGATATTCTGCAGTGTCCATTTTTTCAGAGTAATCGAACTTTGTTGATGAAATTTACAAGTGACCTATATCTTCCCTTCCTCTTGATTCAACATTACATAATGGTACCTCAAACGGACGCTAGTAGACCTCTTTGTTTGTTTAACAAGTCCTTGTCGCTGGTAGCAGTGAAGGTATTTTTCTTAAGGTTATAACAGAAAGTTCTCTTTAACGCGGCTGTGTACTCTGGACATTGTTTCTTTCGCGAAATTGAGTTTTTTTGATATGTTTGTACTTTGTTATGTTTTTTATAAATACAAGGAATGAAAATCCAGATTTGTAAACTCCAACTGCAATATTTAAGGATTTTATTTCACTATTCCACTCGTGTTTGAAATTTAAAAGGAAAGAAAATCTTTGTTGTACCAGCAGGATACACGCGCGCAACAACGCATCGCGTTGCGTATCGCGCAATTTGGTAACGCACAAATACGCTACGCATACGCGACGCTTATCTGCCTGCGCGGCGCATCTTATGGAAACACCACGGAAGCACTGATTTCACAAAACCCTAGCGGTCAAATGGCTCCGTTTTAGCTGATAAAATGTGAATTTTTTCAAGTTCTTTCCCGTGATTTAAACATCAAGATATGAATAGATTTCGGCCAAACTTCTCAAGGGGCTGTGGATTTACCCGATGTTAACGTAATGTAAGGTAGAAAAACGAGAACTGCCGCATTCTTCTGTAAGCTTGATCCAAGTGCAAAATGTGACCACTTTAAACTTCAACAGCCTTTATTTCGATGTTCATTTTCTCGGTAAAATGACGATTTAGGTACACGATAACTCAATAAATACAGCATCTACAGGTAAGCAATTATGCTCCTCATAAAAAGCATGATCGACTTAAGAAACTGTTTTCTCATTTTTTTATATTTTGGTTTATTTCCAATTTTAGGCATCATTTTGTGCAAATAGGCGTTTGTGAATTTTAAAAAGTTCAATTTGATGCCTTATATAGTCAATATCTCAAAAAATAAGGCCAATATCAAAAAAATAAAAAAAACTGTTTTTGGAATGGAGCCTCAAGATTGAGCTAAAAACAACATAAAATATTTTGGAAAGAGTGTTTTTTGTTATGATTTACCTAACAAATATTGCCAAAAACTCACGTTTTTGTTATTTTCTTCATAATTGTTGTTTTTACCCCAAATCTGTATTTATATTAAGATTTATTGATGTCTTGCCTTCATAAAAATGTATACTTTTATATGTCTTGCGCGAATAATTACAAAGTTATGGCACTTTTACTACATGCGTATCTGAGAGTACACAGCCACCTTAACATCACACATATTTGGCAGGAAGTGAGTCGCGCATCTCTTTTTCCCCATATTTGGCCATAATAATTGAAGTGTTACAATGGACTATTCCAGAAATTAGATGCACAACCCTTATAGAGGAGTTCGGATTTCCTGACGTGATTATTAGAAATCCAGACTTTAAAAAAATCCCGTCAGCAGAAAAAAGGTTAACATCGGAAGTGCTCAATTTGAGAGCTCATTTTGAATATCGGAGTGATTTTGCATCATTTAATTTAATAATAGTGCTAGTAACATTGGCAACTGAAATCTTATTTGATGGAATAGCCCAATCTGTACTGCATGGAATCTGTACCGTATTTGCTGGCTGCTAACAAACAATTGTAATACACTGCATTTAGAACGCTATACACAAAAGTACCATAGCGTGTACAAATATCATAAAAACATAATACATAAATACAAAATACATCAGAATAAACATGATTTCAACAGTCTCTTGAAAGAATCAATGGATGGAGCCGATCTGATTGCAATGGGGAGTTCATTCCAGGCTTGGGCGGCAACAATGATGTGAAATCGATTTGGGAACTGCCAAGCGAGTGGTATCACCCGATGATCTGAGAGGTCGGCCAGGAACATATTGAGTGAAACAGTCCGATAAGTACACTGTAGCGAGATTATGCATAGATTTGTAAACATATAGCAGAAGCTTGAAAGTATGCGGTTGGAGATAGGGAGCCAGTGTAATTTGACTAGCAGTGAGGCAGCGTCAACTCTCCGACCGTCAGCAAAGATGGCTCTTGCGGCGGCATTTTGGAGACGCTGAAGTCGACAGATGTTTGTGGTAGATAGATGAGTAAAGAGAGCATTACAGTAGTCAAGCCTTGATGTTATTAAGGCTCGTGCAACACGGTGAAGTTAAAGTCGATGAAACTACGGATGCGCCACAGATTCTTGATCTAAAAATTGATAGTTTGGCGGAGGTGGTTTATGTGATTGTCATTGTCTGGTTATAAAATACGCCAAGATTGCGGATTACTTGAGATGGTATGATCATGGATGTACCTATGGTGAGAGTAAGCGGTGGAAGAAGTTTGAGGCTGTAGACAGAGCCGAAAAAGAAGAATTCTGTTTTGGAATCAATGGAATTAATTTCAGGTAGTTGGAGGCCGTCCAAGATCGAATTTCATCAATGCATGATGTTAGATTGGCAATTAAATCGAGTTCACCAGGGATACGAGGATCGAAAGACGTATATAACTGGGTGTCATCAGCGTACAAGTGGTATAGTGAATACCATATTTTCGTGCGATATCACCAACTGGTCTAGTATAGATTATTGTTATTTCACTCCAGAAAATTGATTTCAATTCTATTACAATTCAATTCTTTCTATACCTGGAGTCTTGTTATTCAATTCCAATTCAATCCACCTTGGTTTAGAATTAATTCAATTCGATTCCAATTTTTCAATTTCAAAATCATTTCATTTCAATTCCAATCTAATGCAGTGAAATTAACAGCTAATCAATATCAATTCAATTCTGAGCATTTATTTCAATTTCAATTCAATTCCAATTCCAATACAGTTGCAGTTTGTGTTAATTGACCAAAGGCACACTGCAAAAACTGTGTCTAGAGATTGAACACTTTTTGTCCACGATTTGGAAACCCATGTAAAATCTAAACACAAATGTCAAACTTCAAAACATCAAGTGCTTATATTTTAAATGTAGTATTTTGATGCCTTGTGTTTAAAAACACAAGACATCAAATTACTAAACATGTTTAGCATTTAGACATGTTTACAAATCGAGGACAAGATGGTGTATAGAATGGTGTCTAATATCTTGACACTGTTTTTGCAGTGCATGTTTTAAATTTTACTACCAATTTTATCATTGGCATAGATTTCTTTTTGACATTGGGGGAGGTGGGGTTGGAAAAAAATTCTTGGAAGTACAGTGAGCACCTTTTGGCAACAGAATAGGTTTATGTTACAAATGCGCGCGAAAAATTTTGCTATTTTGAAGCTTAACTGATGAAATATGGTGCAAAAGTGGAATACATGTAAATGCACGCAAAGCATGCGAAGATTTGCACTTTTGGGGCTAAAATGGGCAAATATGAGGTTAATTTGGTCAGAAACCTATATTCAGGCGCTAGGCGTCAACATTGGGGGATGACTGTATGGATCATCCCCCTGGCAAAATATTTGGGGGGTTTATCCTCCCATCCCCCCGGGATCTACGCCTATGAATTTTATAACACTTGAGTCAGCAACACAATGTCAAAATCAAGTACACTACTTGTCACAAAAGCATTTCATCAGAAGATTAACTTACTTTTCACATTCAAACAATGTGAGTGATCATTGACCTCTGGGTCCTATTTTATGACACTTTGGAACTTCATAGTTCTTAGGTGACTGACTTCCTAATAATTGTCTTAAAGGAGTATTTCGTGATCCTAGCATACTCTTTTTGTGACATTTTTCTGTATCTGTAGATATCCACGAAAAAATGTCTAAATTCAAGGTTTTGTTACTATTAGATAGCCCCTACTTGTCTCCTGCTCCTCCTAAGATTTTACATCCAAAATCGTTGTACTTTTGAAAAAGTGTGAAAAAAGATATCATTTCTTTAATGGTTTTCTCACAATTTGTTCAAATGTGCAATGACTTTTGAGCATTAAAATTAGGAGCTTGAAAAAAATAGGGGCTTTATGATTAGTGCCAAAAGTTTTTAATGTGTGTCTCTTGAGTGAATAGACCTGGAAGTGTATCAAAATTCAGAACGGGGGAAGGGCACTTTTTACAGGTGGAATGATGTGGAATCACAGACATCTGCTTGTGAATTGAAATGCTGAATTGAAATCATAGCTGAATTTCATTTCAATTCCACTTCATTCTTCACCACTCAACATGATTTCAATTCCAATTCAATTCAATTCTTCATTGCTCACAATGAATTCAATTCCAATCCAATTCAATTCATGCCCAAGCCCACTCATTTAGATTCCAATTCAATTCCAATGCATTGAAATGAAAATCGCCCAAAATTCATTTCAATTCAATTCGATTTCAATGCATTGAATTAACATTAGTATAGATGATAAATTTCAAAAGACCGAGTACCGATCCTTGAGGAACTACAAATTCAACAACAACGGGATCAGATAGATGGCCACCTATATTGACTTGACTTGTCCATCCTTGCAAATAGCAACGGCACCACTCTAATGCCACACCACAAACTCCAAAACGCTTATTGAGGCGGTCTATCAAGATTTTGTAATGTCTTTGGTGACTTTGATGCACTGTCCGTGCTATGCATAGCTGTGTATGCTGATTGGACGGGATCAGTGAGTTCATTGGTATTAAAGTGCTCAACAAGCAGCACGTAGACAACGTCAATGATATAATTGTGGCGAGATGTTGATCACAGCTTGTCTTTAGATTAGTTCAGTTTAGTTCTTTATTGACACGCACCACACATATAGGTGGTCGAATCCGACGAAAAGTGTACACGGCATGTTCAGGGCCATAACTTAAAAGTATTAAACAATTGGCTTTCGTTTTTTATTGTGTTTATTCGCCTTGATCATACGCTTCGAGCCATATAATAATAAGACTCGCTTCTGTTTAAAAAAAACTTAGACACAGAGACCCAAAACATGCTATTTTGACCCATTTTTTCAAAATATTTCTTAAAGTATTCTTAAAAAACATATCAGATATGAAAAGCAGTCATTGGATTGAATCTAAATTGATTTCCTGAAAAGTGTGTATTCACAGATTGCCTGTTCAATTTGTCACATTTTGAGTGGTATTATTTTACATTACCTAGGAATACAATTTACAATAGCACTAAATATATCTTTAAACAATGGAAATGCGCGAAATCAATATAGATTTAGTGCCTTTGTTTCTTACTTCAATACTCATTCAACCACTGTGAACCGACATTATTAATACATGATAGGGTCTCTAGTATCAATAAATATATTCAAAGTGCTTTATAAATGAAGATTTGATTGCAATATCCACCAAAAGTCTAATTCTTACCTACAAATACTGAAATGTTACTTACGAATACAGCATAATACATGACATGTGTAATAATGTGTTCCTACCAATGGAAATTAATTTTCAAAAACTTTAAGCGGTACCCCCGGACAATATTATTACCCATATACGGATTCATTCAACAATTATCTATTATGTAAATTTGTTGTTTAACTACTTATATATCAAAATGAAGTGTTCAAAATCTTGCTAAAAGCATCACAATTTTTTTGATCTAAGGTAATAACATTTATTCATTTGGACGTACCATCTGAAACAGATCTAAAAACTACCATTTTATTCATTCATTAACATAATAGCACAATTTGAACCTCTAAACTCAATATAGATATTGTTAAATCGATCAAGTTACCTACGAATATACGGATTTCTGCATCTATCATGTTATAAAGCGTTAGGTGTATGCTTATAGTTCCTAATATTCCTGAAAATAGATACCCCACACAATATGTAAATTGATTCATACTCATTTGATAAAGTTTAGGTCAGTTTCTTCATTTTCAAAGATCTCACTCTGTGTCAGGTGGCGCTGTGTAGCGCTGCTGTGGTCTTCACAAGAGTACGCCATCTCACTCGATCTGATGCCAAGTGCGTTGCACCTTGCATTCCTTGGTTAGAAACCAGCTTCACGTCATTAGTCCAAGATGTTGGTGGACATCCTCTTCCTCGTTTGCCTTCCATAGCCCCTTGCAAAATCAGTTTTTCTTCACCTCCATGTTTCCTGACAATAAGGCCAAAGTACTTCAGCTTTCTCTCCATGCCACTTCTGATGGCTAGACTTGTACCAATCTTGTCGAGGATCCGTTAATGTCTTTCCATGTCACTCGTAGAAGCCTCCTGTAACACCACATCTCAAAAGAATCTGCTCGTTTCCTATCATTCTTGGTCATAGCCCAAGATTCGCATCCATAAGTGGCAATGGAAAACACAGTTGACCTCGTATACCCTTAAATTGCGATACTGGTGAACAAGAGCAAGAATAAGAACAAGATCAAGATCAAGATTGTTTGTCTTTATATATTGTATTCATACTTGGCCATAATCGCTTAAACTTTGCAATCTGGACATATTAAAGGGGCATTTCGTGATCCACAGCCTCATCCCCCCACTTTTCTCAAAAAAAGTTGAGATTTTGATATCACTGGAATACTCTGGCTACATAATGTTTATGTACAAAATATTTCTTGCAGATTAATTCGTTTAGCAAAGATATCGCGAAATTTGAATTTCGTTCTGGTGCTTTTAATAACATTTAAATGTCGGGTTATATAAAGGTCATGAAAACGTTTTTAAAACGTTAGTGCAAATATTTTGGGCAAACGTTTTTCGCAAAATATTGTTTCAACCCCAAAATCACATTCTGTTTAGAATGTTTTGTATCAAGTTTTCAAGAATGTTTTTGGAATGTTATTAAAGCGTTTTAATACCCTTTATATAACCCGACATTTAAACGTTTTCTGTAAAACATTTTTGTTTGCTGAGAAGTAGATTATAAACAAAATGTTTTTTAAGGTTATGAAAACGTTTTATACTCTTAATATACCCTTTATATAACCCGATATTTAAACGTTTTGTAACAACCTTTTATAACCATTTGCGATTTTTTTGCGAAAACGTTTTGTGTTTGCTGGGATGTGCTTTTAGTATTTCAAACAAGGGGAAATATTTACAATATTTGATTTATAGAAAATATAATGATACATCAAAATTGCTCCATCACTGCACTCTGAATATTTACAAATACTTAAAGTGGGAGGAAGAGACAATGTGCCTTAATTAGACCCAAAACGGTTGAAGAGAGTAAAAAGTTGATTTTCCTAAACAGAGGGTCTGTGGGACGTGACCCCCAGTTCCCCATAATTGGCCTCCATTATCATGGTTGCAGATGAAGGTTGTACTAAAGTTACTTGAAGATCAAAGTTGTTTTGAAGTAACCAGTCGAGCAGGTTTGGAAAGATATTCCATCAGTTTGAATTCTTTCTTAAGCATAGAATATGATAAGCCAAAGTAAACATCATTTTTTAATGTTAAGCTAGACATCATTTACATGCCAAATTAAAGGAGTGAGTGCAAGTTGACACAAACATATAAATGTTTGCACTCAACTCCACCCACCCACTAACACTCAACCACCCAACCCACACCCCTACAGCCAGTCAACCCCACACCAACCTATACCGCACAGCCATACATCCACACATCACATTCACCTATCACCCATGCACAAAGATTAAGACACGTGATGGGAAGGAAATATGAACAGGATGAAAGTACTCTGATTGAAAACAATATATTGTCCCAGAAGATGACATCTACATCTATCCTTTCAAGAAAGTGCATGGAGAGACAATTTAATCAAATATTATGTATCGTATTTCCCATTTTCTCTCCAAGTTCTCCAAAAGCAAACTTGAATGTCATCATTCTTACCGGTACCGTAATGTGTTCACTAAATGTGTTGGCACATACGCAATCATTCTATCGACTCTAAACTTTCCCTAACTCTTGGCTGTGTTTGTCGCAATTTACCTCAATCGCGTATGGCTTAACAGATATTAAGCAAGAGATCCGAGTCGTGTCTTCAATGAGTTAGGTTACTGGGAGGCACACGGGGATTTATAATAATGCCAAAGCTAGAAGTGTACTCGACCTTCCTAACATATTTGGAATTATTTCATTTAATAGTTAAAGGAAACATAAGGAAAATAGTTTAACGAACAGGCTGCCATATGAAAGTTTATCATCTTCTCGCCAACCTGTTCAAGCTTTTGATATAAAGGTGCGTGTGGGATATCAGAGGCATATTTTCAAGTTCTAGTCATTTCACTATAAAACAACTGAAGTGTATTTCTGAATATTATAGAGATTGCCATTTTTACGTGAAACATGGAACTTATAGTTAGTATGCCCTCTACATGTTGAAACTATTCTGAATTGTTAATCGTGGAATTTGCGTACAATGCTCCAGTCCAATGATACAATCTGCTGTTGATTGGAAATTATGACGTTCCAAAATGGCAAACGAAGTATGACAAATGTAGAAATTGTCAAGTTCTGGTTCTCGAGTAAAGCCCAATAATATTTCAAAATGAAAGTTTGGGTTTTTTTCTCCTCCTGAGAAATATCGTACACGTTGGATGGAAATGACTCCGTTATACCAAGCTATGGGATCTCCGGCTCCAGAACCCATGTCATTCTTCTTGTATATCAGCTTAATTTGTCCCAAATTGCAAACACAACTCACCTTCTTTACCTCCGTAGGCATGTTAATTTTCGAGGTTATTGCACATTCCCATTTTTCTACCAAAATTCAAACATTGCAAAAAGGTAAGAGTAAAAAAAAATTACATGAAAGAATTTCTATAAAACAGGTGTGTAAAGATCTTTCTTTGCTATGATTTAACAATTCTTTTCCTGACTCTGATCAAACTTATACATGAATAGACATAATGAAGTTAACATTGTAAATTTTTCTGCAATGCTTGGTGTATTCGTATTACTTGCCTTGTGTGTAAAAAGTTAAACGACCTGTTGGGTTATTATCTTTGTATAACATTTAGGTTTGTTTATGTGACATTGGTCACAATGTCTCGTCAAAGTAATAACTGTGAATGCTTCGTAGTGACATTTTGAGTAAGCAAACATACGTATTTCGTTTACATTCGCATAGTTTGTGGTACCATGTCTCCCTTCACTGTCAGGATGTTTTAAATACATTAGAATTTCTTTTCGAGAAACTTTTTATGCGATGGTTGGAGATACAATGAAGGTGATTAACTAGGAATAAATGTTTATTTATTCTACATCCCATTTGGCAAGGTATAAATACCCTTTTTCATTCGGCCCCCAAATTCCCCCTTTTTTTATTTATTGAAAGACAGCTATAATATGTTGGTCCTTTAACTGACCTTCCCACATTTGTTTGTACATGTCAATGTCTCCGAGACTTTGTGCGGAATATTGTCCTGTATATTGCTCAAAATTTTGGTGATATGCTGAGTCCATTTGATGCGGAGAATTTTCCTTTGGCATCTCATATCAAATGCATCTAATAAAAGATTTGCGTATCATGAATTAAATTTTCTCGAGCTTTGGTTTGTAATATTAGTACAAATGAACTGATAAATTTGTGGATATTGTTTTGTGTTAGACAGGCAAGAATGTTATCTACAATTCAAGGGGTGAGTGTCCTGATAATTTTCCTGAACTCGAGTTCTCCATCACTCATCCTTCAACTTCAGTGCCATTATTGTACTTGAATCTGGATATTAAAAAGGGATGTTAAAAATGAATTTCAGCTCATTGAAAAACAATATGAGTTGGCAAATATTTTTTGTTTCAATTAGCTAGTTAACAGTGTAAGCAAAATATGTGAACATAATGATCAAGCTCATCTGAAATTAAATCTCGATTTAACTTGACCACAAGAAGCAGTGACCCAAGTTCCTTCTAACGTAATTGTACATAGTTAGGGGTGAATGGTCATTATGTGGAAATCTTTAAAATGCTACTAATCCCATTACAGGCCTTGTAACCATACGAATTGCTGACACAAGTGTAATATAAGTTATACACAGATGGGGCAAAGATCATAGAGGGGTTATCAGGGGTATTTTGTGAAAATCTTAAAAATGTTACACCTCCTTTAAATTACATGTTATGACCACTAAAATTGGTCAGAAGAACTGATGATCGCGATGGCTTTATATAATTGTACCACAGCTTGGGGGTCAGCCCGAGGTGATTTGTCAAATGAAGCTACGTGTTAAAATTTGTCCGATTTGGCTTACATTTAGTTAAAGCATCCTTGATATGAGTCAGGTCAAAGGTCAAATGAGGTCAATTGTCAAATGAAGTCAAATGATGAAACGGGCCCGATTAGGCTTAAACTTGGTGCAAATTATCCTTGAAATGAGGAAGTATGAACATAATTATGTTTTGATGGCTCCAAGTGTGTGAAAATATTGGATCCAACACAGTCATAATAATGATAAAATTTGATGTTTTACGCCCAATATTTATTGGACTCGCTATAAGTTGTAAAATATTG
This sequence comes from Amphiura filiformis, assembly GCF_039555335.1. Classification (NCBI taxonomy): domain Eukaryota; kingdom Metazoa; phylum Echinodermata; class Ophiuroidea; order Amphilepidida; family Amphiuridae; genus Amphiura; species Amphiura filiformis. Next base: position 83,657,196 of record NC_092628.1, read on the forward strand.
GACGAGACGTAACTACGTAACTACGTCTCGTCCAATATTTTAAAACTCATAGCTCGACCAATAAATATGGGCTCAACCGATCAAATTTTATATCAAAGCAGCATGAGTTTACTCGAGGGCAAAGGTCAAAATAAAAGAGGTCAATTTGAAAGCCGCCGATATTTGTGGCTCTTGAGCCACAGTAGGTCTAGTTTGATTCTTGCAGCCTGCACCACAAAGTATCATAGTATTTGACGGGCCATTTAGTCCTGATTTTGTTATTATGCAATTAATTTTTCCATTTATTTTAATTCACCAAGATTTCAAATTACAGTACAATTTAAATTTCATACTGATGCGTAAGTTTAATTATTAAAGATTATATAGCATGCCACCTTACATTAGGTAACCTACTTTTGCCTCATGACAAAATGCCCATTTTAAGAACGCTTTATGAAAAGAGAATGAAAAGCTAGGTATCATTAGTGGTTTACCTGCACCTTTGCATCTTCTATATGTCCAATAGGAATGTTTTACGCTCGATTAATGGAAATTTGTAAGTGAGACTTACATTTTCATTCAAATAAACTTAACAACATGCTTTATTTATCCCTACCGCATCGGAACCCTGAACAATAATTAACCTTCATATTCAGAAACCCTCATACGTGACAATAAAATAGCGTCATAAAGTAGCATAAGAAAGGAATTATTTTGACACTTCGTTAGCAAAGTGTTTATGAATTTGTGATCATAAATTTGTAAAATAATTTCTTTAGTACTTGAGGTATCGCGTACTTTTTCGTGGCGGTTTTTTCCATACGAGTGCAAGCAATGTGGGTCACATACCTTTTTTCGCATGATCACAGATCAAAGTATGCTACAACTGCATATAGATTGGAGTTTTGGTTCCTGAGATGTTTAAATGCTTCTTATTTTAAGAAAGTTTTAACTTTCGTCTCACAACTATATATTGTTCAGAGCTGTGGTAGCCTCGTAACCTCGTAAGAACCTTGTAAGAAACAAAGCTGTGTATCATAATATTCCTTATGATGTGATGTGATGTGATGAATGTCAGACAACATATTCATTATTATATCATGTTAACATTTAACATGCTTATATAATGCTATTAAAAACAAAATAATATTCACTAACACGTTCATCTATCCTGTCGGACTTACGTAGGATATCAGTGTCTATATTATAAAAAAATCGAACCTCCTTGATAGAATTTGCATGTGACCTATATCTTCCCGTCTCCAATTTTATCTTGGTTCCTAAAATGGATGCAACGAGGCGTACTCTTTTATTTGTTTGCTTTACATACTTGCTGGTTAAAACGTCAGAGACTTTGGAAGTGCCTCACACCCACGCAGTCTTTAATACCCTTACCATAGGGCAAAACTTAACTAAATAGCTATTATATTAGACATTAGGGGATTCACTCGGTCGCACATCCGGGAACATTGTCCCCTTCTTCCTTTTGCACAAGCGCGCTCATCATAGCAACCAGCTCGAGAAAGGGGAACTGTGCGCACACTGGTTTTACAAGGCTATTTCCCCTTTGTGACGTCAGCCCGACCAAGAGAATACTGAATTAACATTTTAAAACACAAATAAAACCACCCTCATTGTGATCAGTGTGTCAACCTTCATGTCCCTGCAACCAATCAGAAAGTCCGGTACCGACTACTTTGACTGGAAATACATGTGATGTCACGGCTTGAAAATTCCGACTCGACCTTGTGTGGCAATTAATTTTTTTGGACAGAAAGTGCAGCTCTGAATATATTTACTTTCATAGTTTGACTGCATTAATGTACAAGGTAAACTCGCAAATGAAATACATCGACGAGATATAATATAACGCATGGAGAGATATGTGCCGTATTTCTTATTTTACCTGCGCAAATTTTACTCCAGACTTTTAGTCTCGAAGTTCATAGTTGAACCATTGTCTTGTAATTTTCTAGTAATGTGCTTACTTAATGTGATGGTATATCCACAATCTATCCATTGACACCCTTAACCTTCGCTAACCCCTCGTCGTATATGTTGGCAATGTACGTTAGTATTTACACAAGCTTGTACAACTTTTAACAGACATATTATTATTAACCAAGTAATATGAGTCCCATTGAGGCGTGTCTTTAATGAGTATGGTCATTGGAATGCAATGTCGCGACTATTGTATGAGTTTATATGACAACTTTGTAAAACATAAACAGAAAATCATATCATACCCAAGCAAACGCCAGGGAGTTTACGTAATATTACGTTTTATTCAACGTTTTTTATATTATTCCTTCCTCATTTAGTAACGATTAATATAAATGGGTAAAGTAGGTGTCACAGACCGCTTGAGAGACGACCATGTATCGCACAGTTCCAATAAATTTAAAGAGATTCTTATTGATTGTTTTAAATGCCTCTTTAAGGATAGCAACGTTTGCACAGTATTTTTTGTAGGACATGAGAGTACATCAGACATATCGAATTGCATTCTGAATACAAGAAATGTCCTGATATAAGTTTGCATATTAATTGGCAGGTATTGACATTTGCTAGAGTCGTTTAGTAAAGCCTGGTTTATTTGACATTGGTCAAATTGTCTCATCAAAGTATTTGCTGTTAATGCTGATATTTAGAGCAAGAAAAGATTATCATCTTTGAAATATTGTGTTTAAATGAGCAGTTTATGTCTTAAACATAATTATGCGATGATTGAGATATAAAAGAAATAATACAATTGGTATTAACTTTCTAAATAAATAATACCTATTGGCGCTATTCGAAAACAACGCTGTTGTTTATTTAGCAACGCTTGGGTGCCTTTCGTTCACTTAAACTTCACCTTCAACCATGGAGTACACTCATGTTGGTGCCTTTTTCCTTTTACTGAATATCCCTGAATTTAAACTCTAATAGAATTAATGCCATCCTGTTTATCTCTCTACGTGTCTGGTAAACGAGAAAGAATACTTCAACCACCGTGTAATTTCGTTTTATATTTAGACAGTCATGTTATGATGTACAATGATTTTATAAAGTCGATAATATATTATCGACTTACATCACATGGGCGCAGCCATTTGCATTTAGCGGCAGGTTGTCTGGCATGTGGCTTTAAGCTCTGCGGGGGGTCTTCCTGTAGTTTTCAATGGAAAGATAGGAAATGTGGCCATTTTTCTGCTTAGAAAATTGTATTTTGTGCTAATTTAAAACAATATTACAGAAAATTCTCTCGATAACTTTTTTAATCTCTCGACAAAGTTGTTTTGTGCATTGTATGTGAAATTTAGAATCACCCAGTGCTCCGAATTTTTGCCAAAAAGTCAGGATTCATTTTCAAAATTCTCTTATTCAGTTGTGTAGCTGAAAATCATCCAGGCATCTGACAATGGGTGGTCTACTAAAGGCTGCCTTCATTGTACAGGACTCTTAGATGTAAAAAAAACAAAAAAAAAACAAAAAACAAAAAAAAAAAACAATAAACACAACAGGACAAGTTTTTGTGGCAAATTGAATACGATATATCCTTGGACTTTGTATTAATACCATGGTAATGTGAATGTACTGTTTTCTTTGTGGGTATGTTATCCATGATGATATCCAAAATTACTTGGGTGAATGTCCTGATAATCGCCCTCAACTCGAGTTCTCAATCACTTTATACTCTACTTGAACTTCGAAGGGTTTAAAAAGACATTTCAGTTTATTCAATAATATATAGGAGCATAATCTTGTTTTGTTTGGCATCTGTATGTCATGAAAATTTGTATTCTAACCCTAACCGTCTCAGGACTTTTTGACGATGGGAAGGGAAAGAAGGAAAGAATAAAGAGAGAAAACAAAGAAAGAAGTTGTTTGCTCTGGATGGGATTTGCCACGGGTCTTGGGCTTCGCTGGCCAGCAAAACCGTGCCTATATATCACTCAGGGCGATTGCATCATCACACCACGTGGGATGCACACACGAACAGCGCATAATATATCAAGTAGTATTTTGTAGTATACGGTCCTGTTAGGGTTAACTTAAAAACAACATTACTCATTTCGGCAAACGTATTTATTTGGGGGGGGGGGTCTCCTGTCTCTGGCTACTTTAGAACTGTTGTTAAAGACTACATGACTACAGAGTTCACAGGAAATACCCCCCTAAAATTACAAAACATTTCTTTGCATAATTTGACATACATTTGGTTGATTATAAAAATTAAAAAAACCTGTGAATAGATGAATCCTTTTGCTACCCTCCTAAAATTCTTTCTTTCAAAATCATTTTTGTTGATTAAAAATAATCACATTTTCCCAAAATGATGCTTTCAGAAAAAGTTGCACTTTTCAGCATTCTATACATGTAATGTACAAAAACGTTCTCGATATCAACGTGATCAATGTTTTGATGGATTTAATTGTGAGTTTCTTTTCTTTAATTTTATGTGTCCGATTACTCAGTCACCCATGTAATCATCTTTCAGTATAAAATAATGATCCATTGACATGAATTTTGATATGAATGTGGTTTTTAGTCGGTGTTTCAGAAAGAAAAAAGGTTTGTAGTGCGATGCTTAGTTCTTTTGTTGGCTTGAAGAGATGAAAAATTTACTTGCAAATGGTAGACTGAAACAGTTGCACAGATCTAGAGCAACAGCTCTCATGAATAAAGGTGTACAAGACAAAGAAGAAATGGCAAGCAGAGATTTGATGAATTAAGAGGTTGGAAGTCAATTAACTACATACAGCCAATCTCTTTTGGACACATCAGGAGTGTTTCGCCTTTATCCAAGAAAGTCATAATTTAAAATCAAAATGCAAGATAATTCAATCTACCCATTCATGCCATTACAGGTAAATGTTCACCCGTTTGGTCCAATGTGTGCGTGGAGAACTCATTTCTACTCCCAAGTGATTTCATCATTTTTAAACAACTGCTGATTAAAAAGAAAATCCCATTTTACATCACAATTAAGTTCAACGAATCACTGTTTTGCACTGAATGATGGTCGCATGGGTGCCTGAAGGATCAGAGACAGAAAGATGAAGGAAAAACCAAGAATTAAATTAACCTTAACATTGATATCAAGAACGTTTTGTACATAATGTTGAAAAGTGCAACTTTTTTCTGAAAGCATCATATTTGGAAAATGTGATTATTTGCGGCCAAAAAATATTGTTTATGCAAATGAAACAACTGTGGGAGGGTTGAAAAATGAAATCGACTAAATGTATGTCAAGTTATGCAAAGAAATGTTTTGTAATTGTAGGGGGGTGGGAGTTATTTCTTTTGAACGCAGTATATAATTTCTCATAATATATTCATGATATTCCTTAATGTAATCAGAAAATGTATCTGCCAGACATCAAGCTGCAATTCGTGATAGAGAATATAATTGAGTAATGGAAAAAAGTATAGAATACTTTTTATTTTTGTAATATGTGCTTGGGAAGACATCACATTTTGACAGTGGCCTTAGTATCTTGCGATATACAAGCGGGATAAGTTTGATAAGTCTTTAGGTGGTAGAGTCATAAAAGGGGTTATTTTTGACCTTGGGATCTTTAGGTGATAGAGACATAAAGAGGGTCCTATACTGAAATGTGCTACTTAAGAGGGGTCCATTTGGAGACATGTTGTACAGGTAATAAAACCAAAATTGAACAAAAACGAGGTCTTGAAATGTATTGTAAAACTATGCTTATTTGATTTTAATGAAAAGTACCAAATCAAGCAGTTTCTTTAGAAGCATCTGAAGTACTTTCATATTGAACTCATCATCACAAATTATAGCCAGCGAATACCACGTCATTCTCCAGATTGATTGCACTTGTTTTTAGTAGCTATTATTGAGTAAGCAAGGTCATGGCAAGAAGGTGAAAAATGTTCCAAAGTTTTGTGCACACTGTACGGGTGTAACGGATTTCTGACTAGATCTTGAATCCAAAATATAAAGTACGTTTTATTTACGAAATGCCGTTTAAATGTTTGGAAATCCGAAAAGACTAAACAATGATATTTTGCAAGCCTCGCCTCTACCAATGAAGCCAAATTAAGAATTGAAAAAATAGTGAAGCAATCATAATAGATGAGTAGTTTATCGGGCGAAAGTCACTTTCTCATTTTGTAAGGTTACGGTATGCTATAAATTGCATACACATCGAATTCTAGACAATAATGATATTTACTAAAACGGTTCAACAGTCAATAAGCATCAAACATCTGTTTCAGCAACATTGAAGGAAGTGTTTATTTTCGTTTGCTTTATATTATTTTAAGCAACACAAGGATAATCGTATTAGAGCCAGTTGTAGTTCTGACTTTTAAATGATTTTAGTTAAGTTTGACTGACAAGTAACTCATGTTGAGCATCACAATAACTAATATAATAAGCTACTGTGGCTAAATGCAGTAAAACGACTATATATACTATGTTGTCACATAATAAGCAACACATATTTCCTGTAATGTTTTATGCAGGAATGTGACATGATAGCCTATGTTGCATTAAACCTATAGATCTTTTCTTTTCCTTTGTAACCATTAGCAATGAACAAGCCTCTTCCAACAGTCCGATTTAATGGTATTCAATTTGCACTACATAGCACCAATATGTAATCTCCACAAGTATTTGCATACAAGTGGAGATTGATTTCTTGGAACGTTTTTTTTTTTTTTTTTTTTTTTTTTGTGCATCAGGTTTGAACGAATGAATTTAACGAATTTCTTCCTTTACCCTCAAACAGTTTATTGTCGAATTATAAAGAGGGGACAGTTGTTAAAGTAAAGGACCTACAAACACATTAGAATACAGTTGAAGTAAATTACCAGGCTTAGTTAAGTAACCATAGTAAAAAGAAATCTTTGTAGTAATAATTATTGCACTAATTAATAAACAATTATTGTTTGATATAATAAACAGTACGCTTGTGTGTTTGCTGTTGAGTGAACTCTGTAGCAGGTGATTTTGGACTGGCTCATTTTAGTGACCATAACATACCAACACTAGCAAGTGTGACCAAATCCCCATCCATTGACATGACTACTAGATACAGAAATGGATACGAATTCTATTTAGATAAATATCATCAAATTAAAGCCATATTATAACATTTTCAAATAAAATAGATTAGCTTTCCTTTGCCATAAAATGTTAGCTTTTACTGTCAGATATATCCCCTTTAATTTTGAGCCGAAAAACTACGGCAAAGCAAAGAAAATTGGAGTTTACTACCAGCGCACATGTCGCCAATACGTACCACTCCTTCGGTCATGTTGTGGTACGACCCTTTGTTGTGTATATCACCGTCCCGCACGTCGTACGTACTGTGTGTTATGAACATCGTGTCTGCGTTCGACTAATAATTCCATCGTAATAATAAAGCGTTCCGGCGTTTTATTCAAAATCTCGGATTTTGACAAAACTACAGCACCTAGAGTCTTGATTTTTGCAGGGTATATTGGTTTAATAAAGTACAATTTAATCGTGTAAAAAAGGAATTTTACAAATTCAGTGAGGGCGTTTTCCTCAGCAAATGTTATAATATGGCTTTAAGTTGAATAGAACTTGGGGGATTCCGAATTTGTAATTCGTTAATAAAAACAACACTTATTTAACGGGGGAAACAATATTTATCGACGGAAACGTTTATTAAATAATAGCAAAAGGTTGAATAAAATACACAAATTTGCTGCACAATCTGCTGTATGTTCCATTGTTGATCCCGATCCATGCTAGCTCTTGCATGCTTGGTCCGGGATCTCATATTCCTCCTACTAATCGGTGATGTGTTGTTATCCAAAACTTCCTTCACCATCTGGGTTCGGCTAGAACTGCCTGTTTGATGTGATATGATTCTGATTATGCACCAGTGACAGCGAAATTACAGCGTTTTGAATGCTTTAGAAATTGCACTATATAAAACCAACATTTATTTATTATTTTATATGAATTTTATCAATGATCTATACAATTTTTTTTCAACAGTTATACATTTATTTTGCAGTATTAATACATTCGTCAAGGATCTCTAGGAATTTTAAGTTTTCTCATTCTTATTCGAATAAAACGTGACGACATTATCCATTTTATATCCGGTACCTCATTGAAAACCCTTAACCTACGAAGTTTACCCTACATAGTCGACACGTACTCCACGTTTCAAGAACCCTTAGCACGTAGGAATAAAGTAGCGAGCCATGTTGAAGTAGTTTTTGATAGGAATTATTTTAACATGTCAAACAAAGTAATCAAATAACAATATTTATGAGTTATGAATACTAATTATCAGTTCTGAAAATAAATAGGATAACGGTTCAAAGGACATTTGAATTTTCAAACACTAACTTTAAGATCTCAGGTATGATGTGTTTTTTTGTTTTTTTTACATAGAAAAAACCAAATTACAGGCTATTTTCTTTAACTAGGGTCACAACTTATTACAGTATACACAAGGAACTTCATTTGTGAAGATTTCGTTTAGATTCGGACATTTTCTTGACATTTTCTTGACCATTTCTTAACTTTTTTAAAAACTATTTCTTTACAATTTAAATAGATAAGAAATGTCGGGAAATCGTCCGAATCTTGAATAAATCTGAACAAATTACTTTCCTAGTGATAGCAACTTTACCTCTAGTAACAATTTGACCGGTTGTTGTCAGAGGTCACAATAACTTGATTAAACTATAACATTCCTTATGATGTGATCATCGTGATGTGAGAAATGTTAATCAGAAGCTGCACAGTCAATATTTTGTAACATTGCTACATTCTTCGAGTAATCGGAAATTCCAACCAATAAAAACAAAATATTCACAAACACGTATACCTAAATATTTCACAATTATGGAGGATATTGCAGTGTCTTTATTTTTAAAGTAATCGAACTTCCTTGATCAAATTTGCAAGTCACCTATATCTTTGTTCAACATCGCATAATGATACCTCAAACGGATGCTAGACCTCTTTTGCTTGCCTTGTAAGTCCCTGTTGCTGTTAACAGTGAGGGTAATAGAAAGTTCTCTATAACATCACATTGTCAGGAAGGAGTCACACATCTTAATATTTTTCCTTAAATCTTGAACCATAATTATTAAAGTGTTACAATGGGCTATTCCAGAAGTTAAGATTCTCAATAGACAATTCGGCTCTATGCGGTTCAATTGTTTTGAGGAACCCTTGACAAGGATAATAAAATAAAGTGGTTGCTGGATGATATAAATCTGTATTCAAAATACTTTAATCTTCTCTCCGAGAAAAAGAAATTAAGTCAGACACACGATATAGACAAAATCGAATCGAAGCAAAGGATTGAAAGCTTGTGTTCCCAGTTTCTTGAATGTATGTAATACTCAGAACTCAGAAAGATTTGATCGTGAATGGTGTTTACATAAGAGTTGTAAGCAGTGGCGTAGCCAGTGGGGTGGCCAGGTGGCCGGTGCCCCCCGCTCGTCATGGCCGTCTGTTCATGTAAGGCCGTCGGTAGACGGGAGGCGTTGTTTAAAAAATCATGGGTTAACAATAGACTATTTTTTATTTAGGGTGACAGAAAAGAGTGGAGAATTGTAAAAAAAAATGATGAAAAATTGTGAATTATACATAAATATTTTGTGTTTTTATGTTAGTACCGCCCATTTTCATTTTTTTTTTTTTTTTTTGCTCTTTACTTTTTCAAACCATGCAAAAAATATTTGGGTCAACAAATCACAACTTCCGTCGGCAAAAACTATTTCTGTCGGTACATTTACAAGTTGTGCCCCTCGGTTCCAAAATCCTGGCTGCGCCACTGGTGGTAAGCAATTTTTAACCCGTAGCGTTATGGAAAGAAAAATGATACTCTCTGACTAAGTTATACACACAGAAATATGAAAATAACTTGAGTCAAAGATATTTTAGAGAAGATTCAAGAAATAAAATGAAGCTAGGCAGGATACCTGTCATGAGCACAAGACAACCGATGGAACAAGTATCTAACAGAATGGCAACCAAGGCCGGCAAGGAAGACAGAAACTAAGAGCGGTGACATCACTACCTAAATGTAAAAAATAACTTGATGGATGAGATTATAAGTTTCTTCATGCATCCGTAATTATTTATTTCAATTTAAGCATCAAATAAACTAGGCGATATTGGTTTACATCCTGCATATCATTGAACACCTTTAACTAACGAAATTTAGACTAAGTATTCGGCACGTACTCCACGCATCAAGATCTCTTAAAACGAAATAATAAAGAAGAATCCTAAGTAGTTTTCCAAGAGGAATTTTATCTATTTTTGGCAAAGTTCATATGGGATGTAATCAAATAATCAACTCAAAATGTTTATGAAAAAAAATTGGAAAAAGAATTCTTTTTAAAAATATTTATTTACTAAGAAAGTGTCAAATTTATTTGGGTTTTCTGAATATGAAAGTGGGTTAATCTTTGATGTTATATGATGAATGTGAAGCAACACATTCATTATGATGTAACATATACCCTGCTAGAAAATCCAAATATTTACCAACATGTTTATTAAACCCTGTTGGACTTTCGTAGGATATCAGAACCGAACCTTCTTGATCAAATTTGCATGTGATCTTAATCTGCCCTTCCCCGTTGCATCTTGGTACGGATGCTACGAGGCGTACACTTTTCTTTGTTTCCTTTATAAATACGTTCTGGTTAAAACATTAGAGAGTTTGGAAGTGCGTCACACCTAGTCTTTGATACCTATAAAAAGTAACTAAATGCCTATTATATTAGAAAATAGGGGATTTTGACTTTTATATATTCATGATACACTTAAACAAATATCTACCAACAGAAATAAAAATCCATTGATGTTTTACTGAATTACTGAATTTCCATTTCTTTCTGTTTACAATCAGTAACACCTGTGTAATTAAAATAAAACCCAACAAATCACATGAATGAATTCGGTGTTACTGGCTAAAAAGGTGGCTATTACAATCTGAACTGCTTATCATTGGTATGAACTAAAAATTGCACAATTCGACCAATCATAAAGTCCAGTACCATACTAAATTGACTAGAAATACATGTGATTGTCACGGCTTGAATATTCCAACTCGATCTTTTGTAACACATAATTTTCCTCCGGGACATATTATTATTGTCATAGTTTGTCTGTATTAATGTACAAGGTAGATTCGAAATTAAAATACAGAGACGAGAATTAATTTCTTATGTTACCTGCACCTTTTTTTTTTACTGCAGAATGAAGGTCTCGAACTTCAAAGTTGAACCGCTTTCTTTCCGGTTGGGTAATGTTCTTACTAAATGTGATGTCATAACCGAAATCTCTCTATTGATACCCACATTCTTCGCTACCCCTCGTCGTATATATCAGCAATGTACATTAGTATTTGCACAAGCTTGTATAAGTTTTTCTGGCATGGTTTAAACAAGTGACATGATTCCGATTGAGTCGTGCCTTTAATGAGTTTGGTCTCTGAATGCACTGTAGCGACTATTGTATGACAACATTGAAAAATATAAAAACAATAAATCAAATATTACACACAAGAAAATACAAGAAAACAGTTAACGTAGCATTACTTCTTATTCAGCTTCTTTCATATTCTTTTATATCCTTCCTTCCGCATCTGGTAACGATTGATATGAATGGATAGAGCAGGTGTCACAGACCGATCGAGAGGCAACCATTTATCGCGTAGTTCCGATTGACCGAAACAGGTTCTTATTGATTGTTTTAAATGTTTCTTTAAAGGAAAAGTATATCTACCGCCATTCTATTATCTTGATTTTGGAGCTTTAAGGGCAATATAAGCTTCTGTTTTTGGGCCTAACAAAGCACAACAATTACTTGTGTAATAATTCATCAAAGTTTGCATATTAATATGCAGAAATTGACATTTGCCAGAGTCATTTAGAAAAAGATTTGACTATTTGACATTGGTCAAATTTTTTCGTCAAATTATTGGCTGTTAATGCTAATAATTAGAGCAAGAAAAGATTCTCATCTTTTTGTATTTAGATTAGTAGTCTATGTTAGCATGTCTTAAACATCCTTATGCGATGACTGAGATATAAAAGAGGATACATACAGGTTGTCCTAGAAAATATTTGTGGTACACAATATTGGTGTTAACTTTGTTAACTTGGGTGCCTGGGTTGCCTCGTTCTCTTAAAATTCACCTTCACCCATGGAGATAGTACATCTCATGTTGTGTTGTCTTTGTCCTTTAACTGAATATTCCTGAATTTAAACTCTAATATTTTATATCTAAGGCATTATGTATGCAATAGTATCCTGTTTATCTCTCTACGTGTTTGATAAAAATATTTCTTTAAGCTGAAAGAATACTTTAACCACCATGTAATTCCATTTTATATTTAGATGCAAAAAGCAGTAAAACACCACAGGACAAGTTTGTGTGACAAATTGAATACGAACCATCTCCCCGGGCTTTGTATTAATACCATGATACTATGAATGTACTGTTTCTTCGTGGGTATGATTTCGTGTTTGCCCGGGTAGTATAAGATCTACGAAGTGTTATCCAAAATTACTTGGGTGAGTGTCCTGATAATCGCCCTCAACTCGAGTTCTCAATCACTTTATACTTGAACTTTGAAGGGCTTTTAAAACACATTTTAAGTTTATACGATAATATATAGGAGATGACGCATAGTTTTGGTTGGCATGTTATTTGCATTTGAACTTGAAAATGGATTTTATTTAGAAAAAAATAAATACATTTTTTGTTTTGTGGCAAGGCCCATTCTCCTACCACTATCATGTTTACTGGTCTTGAATTTGTGTCAGTCTTGTGATGAGCCTCCATTTGCATCTGTCTTGTGCGGCTTGGGTCGCAATGTATGTGGTCATTCCCGTCCAGGATTTGATGTTTGATTCCCATGATGTACGTGGACATCCTCTGCCTCGGTTACCTTGTGTTATTCCTTGCAACAGGGAAAAATTTCCTGCACTGCCTCTTGCTACCTGACCAAAGTACTGTAGCTTGTGTTTTCTCACTGCTCTCAGAAGTCTTACTTTTGGATCAATCTGGGCGATAACCCATTCATTGGTGTGTTTGTCTTGCCAAGTGACACGCAAGATACGACGGTAGCACCATAGTTCAAGGGCATGTATTCATGATATTCATTAATGTAATCAGAAAATGTATCTACTTGATACCATAGCTGCAATTCGTGGTAGGGAATAAAATTCAGTAATGGAAACAATTTTGGATTTTGCATTTGAATGTAATAAGAGTGGTCCCCTTTGGTGACATTATTGTGTATGTAATAAAACTATTATTTAACAAAACGAGGTCTTACATGAAATTTATTGCTAACATGTTTTTTTAGGAAAAAGTACAAAATCAATATGTTTTGTAGCAGTTTGTTTTTAAAACATATGAAGTAATTTATTGTAGAACTCATCCTCACAAATTATAGCCTGCGAATACCACGTCATTATCCAGATTGATTGTACATGTTTTAGTAGCTATTATTAAGTAAGCAAGGTCATGGCAAGAAGGTGAAAAATATTCCAAACGTTTGGGCAAACTGTACAGGTGTAACGGATTTTTGACGAGATTATTGATTTCAAAATATAAAGTACGTAATATGTTTATAATTCGGAAAAGACGGAACAATGGTATTAAGCAAGCCTCGCCTATATGATACAATCAAAATAGGATTTTTAACAGTTCAACCGGTTATGGTATGCTATAAAGTGCACAGAGATGTGAATTTTTAGTTAGAATTTAGAGGTTAAAGCCTTAATGTACGATCTTTTTGAATTTTTAGATTTTTCTTTTTTTCTTCTAAAATGATAATATGCAATCATTATGAAAGTTCCCAATACATTTGGACGCGAAAAACATTGAGAATTTGCTAAGAAACAACATCATAAACTTCACCTCTATCACTCGAAACATCTCGCACTATTTGGATTAGGACAGCGAGTGCGGCCTCAGAGTTAGTCTCCTACGCGGCCAGTTTGGTTACGCTCCCTCCACATGTCGGACCAACAGAAAATCGTCCCGTTTTACTACAAATAGGACGAATTTGACAGTTTGCTCATAGATTTAAGTTAGAACATGTGTAAGTATTACAAATATGCCAAAAAATCGGTTTTGTAAAAAATAAAGGTAAATTCTGAAAAAATATCGTACATTATGACTTTAATGAACGTGTATAAATTAGACAAAATAATGCACGTGTGCTGTTGTTGATGCGTCTAATGCACGAGCCCCGAGGGTGGTGCATTAAACCACAGATCCTGGAAACATCAGCGCAAGTGCATTATTTTGTCTAATTGCTCGAGCAACAAGTAATATGCGTTCATTAACCTATATATTTCATACACGAGAATAACAAAAAGAACCCGTGATTTTTGCTGTTTTTAAAACAAAAGTATCACTAAACATATTGTAAAATAAAAGCAGATATAAATGCATCAACCAGCCCTAAAATTGAATCAAGCCTATGCGACGCGAACGCGTGAGAAAGCACTGCGCTTAGTACGCGGAGTTATTATGCACATTAGACACAATCAATGCATGGTTTGGATTTTTCTAACGTTTGCTCTGATTGGTTCTCGCCATCTAAGAGTGTATGAATAATATTTACTTAAAGGGTTCAACAGTCAATATGCATCCAACATATGTTTCAAAATTTTTGAAGGAAACAAAGCATTTCTTTCTTTTAGTTTATATTATTTCCAGCACCGTAATCATGTTAGAGCTAGTAGTAGTTCTGATTTTTAATTCATCACATTAACTGATAATAAGTTAATGTGGTTCAATGAAGTAAAACGAATATATAGCATGTTGTCACCTTACATCAAGTAACCTACTTTTGCCTCATGACGCAATGTGCATTTTAAGAAGTCTTCTCGTAAGGAAAATTAAAGGACTTTGAGATTTCATGGATATCGATGATACTAACTCTTGAGAGATCCCGACTTAATCGTATTCAACTTGCACTACCTAGCACCTATAGGTAATCTCCACGTATATTTGCATACAAGTCGAGATGGTTATACCTTCCAAGATCAGTGGGTTTTATCTGTGTCAATAACGAATCGTTATCAAACTGGTTTGCGGGGTGTTTCGTGCGTCGGGTTTGATAATACCCATGTTATAAATTTGTTGTATTTCGTCCTTTACTCTCAAACAGTTAACTGTCGAATTCAAAAGATAGTACAGATGACTTTGTTCGAATACCGTGGACGTAAAATTTCTATGTCGATTTGTTTTTGCCTTATAATAATAATAATAATAATTAACAACATTTTTAAAGCGCAAAATACAAAGGTTTCTAAGCGCTAGCAACAACTTACACTACAACTTACACTACTACAAAATGACATGAACATGATAAGCAATAAATACAGAGTCAATTAATTGAACAAGAAAGTTTTGAGCTCGGTCTTGAATTGATCAATGGAGACAGCGGAACGGATAGTGAAAGGGATATTGTTCCAGAGGTAGGGTGCCGCCACTGCAAAGCCCCGGTCGCCATAGGAAGATGTTTTGACAAGCGGTCCGGGTTTTAAAGCGAGCTGGTGAGCGGAACGGAGAGATATGTTAGTGGATAATGATATGAGGCTGCAGATGTAGTTGGGTGCATGTCCATTAAGAGCTTTGAATGTTAGCAGCAGGATCTTGAAATGGATTCGTTTCTCAACAGTCAACCAATGAAGTTCGTCTAAAATAGGAGAGATATGTTCATAGCGCTTAGTACCTGTAATGAGACGGGCAGCAGAATTTTGAATTCTCTGAAGTGATGACAGGAGGTTGTCAGGTAAACCATACAAAAGAGAGTTGTTGCAGTCCAAATGAGATGTAACAAAAGCGTGGACGAGGCGCTCAGTAGATTGACGATCTAAATACCTGCGAATGCGGCCGATCTTATAAATACCAAAAGAGGCTTTCCGGCATATATTGCGAACATGGTCTTTTAACAGCAATGTATCGTCAAGCAAAACACCTAAATCTTTTGCAGAATTTGATGGAAATATATCGGAACCTCCAATGTTGACAGTCGGAAACACGGAATACGTACGGAAGTTGGAATGGAAATGAATGATTTCAGTTTTTGAGTCATTTAACATGAGTTTGTTTTGGATTGCCCAACAGCGAACGTCTGAAATGCATGATTCGAGCTTGTTTACAGCTTGAGGATGATGGGTAGATTCCAGGGTCAGGTACAGTTGAGTATCGTCGGCATAAATTAGATGGTGAATATCATGATGAGCATTGATGACATCGCTCAGCGGAGCACTATACATAATAAAATCAAGTGGTCCTTTAACAGATCCTTGGGGAACACCCCAAGGTAGCGGGAAAGGATCAGAGATGGAATCACCGATGACAACGGCTTGTTGGCGACTATCCAGATACGAAACACACCATTGTAAAGCAGTGCCAGATATGCCATACCTCCTTTGGAATCGTTCAGATAAGATGATGTGGTCTATCGTATCAAAGGCAGAGGAATAGTCGAGTAACACAAGCACTGCTTGATGGCCTTTGTCAAGCGCAAGTAACAGGTCGTTTGTAACACACAGCAGAGCAGTTTCCGTTGAATGGAATTGCCTATATGCAGACTGGCTTACAGAAAATAAACTATTTTCTTGCATATACTCTTTCAACTGAGCAGTCACGATCCTTTCCAGGACTTTGCACATAAACGGCAGATTGGCGACAGGTCTATAGTTTTTTAACTCGTTTGGGTCGAGATTCTGCTTTTTCAATAGCGGTATAATGTGCGATAATTTGAATGCAGTGGGCACTGTACCAGATGCAAGCGACAAGTTTGAGAGTTTCGTGATATGTGGGAGCAGTACGTCAAGACACTCTTTGACCAACCACGTTGGTATTGGATCAAGTTGGCAGCACTTAGATGCACTCTCGTTGATGACTTTGCAAACAGTGTCCTCAGAAACCAGCTTGAACTCAGTAAAACTGCTTTCACATGACTCAGCTAAGGTGATCGATAAAGGTGGAGTACTTATGTTGTCCAGTTTCTCACATATCTTCATGATTTTATCATGAAAGAAAAAACCAAATTGATTGGCGAGTTCCTTGGAGTGTGATTCGGGAGAGCACATGTTGAAATTGTCGAGCATAATCTATTTACAATCCTGAACAGGTTTTTGTCATCAGCATTAGAGATCTCACTACGATGGTAAGTACACTTCGCCTGCTCGAGCATAACTTTATATGATTTACACTCTTCCTGTCCTGGTAAATTTGTCTGTCAATCTCTAAGCCAGACTTAAGCATTTTACGTTCCAGTCTTCTTTTACGAGATTTCGCTTCGTGAAGCTCATCCGAATACCAGGGTACTCTTGGCCTGATAGTAACCACCTTTGTTCTAACAGGGGCGTGCTGGTCGAGAAGGGTTCATAAAATACTATTGTACTGATCTACCAGATCAGAGGCGCTTTCAGAAGGTGCAAGTACAAGAGCGGATTCACTGATGTCATGTTTGAAACGTTCAAGATCAATATCACCCAGTTTGCGGTAGGAAACAGTGCGTTTCGGTTGTTTAGGACGCGAACAGTTAATTTGACCGATGACCGCAAAGTGGTCAGATGGTAGACCGCGCAAAATGGTGACGTCTTGGACAAGATTTTCCATTTTATGCGTGATGAGAAGATCTAGCGTGTGTCCGTCCACATGGGTAGGACCATCAACATGCTGATGAAGGCAACACGAATCAAGCAGTCTGATGAATCGTTTAGCATCATAATCGGTGAGATCGTCGACATGTACGTTGAAATCTCCCAGCAATAGGAGGTCTTTTGTTACAGCTGCAGACTCCATAAAGCTAGAGAAATCATTGATGAACATGCCCATATTGAGCTTATTTACAGTTGAAGGGTACGGTCTGTAGATTCCAACCAAGTTGATGACAGTAGAGTTGCACGTAACTTTGACCTCCATATGTTCAAACGATTTATATTCAACAGAATCAATCAGTTTGACCTGGAGACCACGGTGGTAAATGATGCAAACTCCGCCGCCACGACTAGTTAGGCGTGGTGAATGACATATTTGGTAATTAGGTAACGAATTATTTAAGTCAGCAATAGCAACATGGTCTCTTTCATCACCTCTAAACCAGCTCTCGGTAATGGTAATAACCAAGATGTCAATTTTGAGTCCAGGATAAGATCACAGACATGGACAGGTTTTTTGTTTATTGATCGTGCGTTCCATGTGGCAATTGTCAAATATTCATGATTGGGTGTAGCAGATACATGTGCTTCATTGGTTAACACCTCCTCCGTAGGCATGGTAGGGCGATACTTCTTAGGATGATAATCTGTCTCATTGGATGGCAATGAAATGGCTTGATTTCTTGATCGAGCTAATTGTTTCTGTTTCATTTGGAAACCTGCCCTAACACCACGATGTGTATGCATATGTTCATCCTTTTCAATACCAAGGGACAATATATTTCTCCACACATCTTGGGAAAGTCTAGCATTGCTCATCTCATTGTTCCGATAATGGAGCAAATCACCTCTAGAATAAACACCCATTGTAAAATTGGAAGTTGTATTCAGTTGTATTGAAGGTGATAAAGCTAGATCAATAGTGATCAGCACAAATCCAAAGATCACATTGATTGGTTTGTAGTTCACAGACCTATGCTTACCAATGGTAGCCATAGACAAAATATAGTTAATACCACAGATTGTATCAGAGCAAAATGTTCAGATGAATAAAACTCGTGATTTACTGCAAATCAGTCCCAAAAAAGTAGATCAAAATGACTGGGATGGTTAAAACAGCCACTGGTTCCACAATTGTTGCAATAGTCAAGTTGGATCTGGTATAAAATCATGCAGTTGTTGACAGGCTGCCACAGACAGGCGCACTATATCAGGTGTTTCTAGTAATTATGATCAGGTGTATGATCAGATCTAGTAATCAGGTGTTTCTAGTAACTTATCCATACAGCAATATGCTTGACACAGGGCGTAGCAAGAGCCTTTGGGGTCCCATGGACATTTATCAGCCCTATTTCATTTTCGCTTTTGCTCGAGGCCCCTAAACCCTAGGGGCCCATGGACTCTTTACCCTGTCCACCCGCTTGCTACGCCCCTAGTTTGACATAACCTGCAACACCCCCTCACATGTCAAGCTGGTTATTCCATATTCTCAATTTGTCATGTGAAATCGATCCTAATGATGTTCAGTTAAAATTAATGAAGCTTTGGCTTCCAAGCTCGTGCAAATCAATCCCATACCCATTGGATAACGAGAATTTAACTACATGTTTACAAAACTAGTCTATTTCAAACATCACAATTCCGCTCGTCTTGTAATTAAGAACATCAATATGATGCCACTGTATGTTAACGCTTCGATGTTGGAAGGTATCCACATGAAACAAATAAATGGTTATAGAAAAATGGTTGTAGAAAATTGGTTTGCATCCCGGTAAAGTGGGCAAAATCTGTATCTGCATCATCAAAACTCTCTAAATAAAACAATCAAATTAGATACCCGAGATAGGAGCAAACACTTTTTTGAAGCCTTTGCAGGTATTTGATGTATTATATGCCGAGTTGGCAGCGGTTGTTTCCTCCCCTTGCACCACTGAGTAGCAGGTTTAAGTCCGGGCCGAGCCCAAGGACTCATGGGCGTCAAATCCCCTCCACATTTTGGGATGGGAGGGGGCACAATATCAAATCCCCCACGTTTCGGCAAATACGTCCTTGTTCTAAGTAGGTATAATGTAAAAATACAGGCAATTTTCGGTATTATACCTTGATTTTTGGCGCAAATAGTATAAAATTGTAAATTTTCTAGCGCTTTTTGTTATTTTATATGACGTTTAGCAATGATCTATACAAACGATTGACAAATGATTTTCTTTCAACAGATAGTCTCTTATATTGCAAGTAATACATCCGTCAAAGAGCTGTAGGAAAATTAAGTTGATACTCGCATTCTTATTCAAATAAAACTTGACAACATTTTCCATTTAAATCCCGCACCTCATTGAAAATTCATAACCTATGAAGTTTGCCCTACATATTCGGATTCAAGAACCCTTAGCAGGTAACAATGAAGTAGTAACATGTATTAAAGTAGTTTGTGATAGGAATGATTTTAACACTGTTACGAGTCGTAATTGACTAAAAGCCAAAATCACCTTTTACCCGAACTCACACGAATGCACAACACAAATACACTGATTGATTAAGCTAACAAAATTTAAGTCTTTAATTGAAAGCAATATTATGATTGGTACCATATATGACAACATATGCACATACAAAAATAATCACGCAATGACAATATTATTTTAACTTATTAATACTTCATTCTTCTTCTTGAAGATAACAAAGTTCTTGCAATGTTCTGGACGGCTGATGTATATAAATATCCTTAATCACTTGTCCTGCGAAAATCAGCGAAGTCCTTTGTACACTTACACTTATAAATATCCTTGCGTATAAAATCCCCACACAAAAATGGTGCTGCTTACTCCGAACAATGATCTCCTTGCGCTGCTTTCTCCAAACGCTTATCTCCTTCTGCTGCTTTCTCCAAACAGTTATCTCCTTGCGCTGCTTTGTCCAAAATAAAAAAAAATTCATATCATATCATATCATAAAATGGTGTTTCTTTCACCAATCACTCTTTAACACTGCTCCGCTGTATTTGTTTTTATAAACCCAGCAAACTCCAGCAATTCGACAGAGGGAATTTTATCCTTTGATGAGGAAGAGCACATTTGTGTACTCGAAATCTCCTTCCTTGCTGTATTAAAAATAGCTCAATTATTGTCTATGTAAACTGGTTAAAATGTACTTCTTTTTGAAGCACGAAGACGACCAACACAATCATGTAGAGTTTACAATCCCTCATGACATGCTGTAATCAGCAAACTCAAGCTATTACATTTTTATACTCCCAATCTATTAATAGACCATTCTGACACATTTACTTCCTGGGGGGAATTTCCAAAATGATCTCCATTTCACAATCCAAGGGATTTTCCCAAGATTAATTATACACATTAAGCTTTCACTTTACATCACTTCCTGGGTGATTTTCCTATGGTGCAATACACTGAACTGGGGATTTCCAAGTTTCAAACATAGACCTGAGTTTGTTTACAATAATTTGGGGGAATCCCAAAATTACTTTACACACCAACTTTTGCAAGTGCAAGGGGGTTTCCCATCTCATGAAATACTTTCAGCTTGTAAACAAAGCTAAATAATTAAATTAAATTACTCAGGGCACATCACAACACACTTTGTTAACATGTTGAATGTGTCATGTGAAGTAATCAAATAGTAATGTTTATGGATACTAATCATCAGTTTGGAAAATAAATATGATTACTGTTCAACCACAAATATGTTATGTTTTATAGAAAATATTTATTTACTTCAAAAACAAATTGAATACATTTTTCCTTAACATGAAATCAATCAACGTGGGTCACAGTTACAGAGTACTAATAATAAACTAAAGGCGAACTACTGTACATGTCCAACTAACCTACTTCAATTCATTTGCTTAATTTTGGTTACCAGGATTGCATTATGATTCCTTGAACCTTATAATGAGCATATCTTCGGGTACCTCCATATTTGGGTTTACCTCATCCGTACGTTCTTTAGATAGTGACGTCATTAGAGCCTGTCACTTCCATACGAAACATTACGAATTTTTGAAATGTTCTTGTAAAATACCATATAGCTGAATAGATGTCCAATATGTTAGGAAAATATTTCTGCCGATGACCCCATGTTGACATTGACTACAAATGTTGTGCTGCTTCTTGTTCGGCATCTTTATTCTCAGACGACATGACCTTTTGAGGTCATTTTAGTAGACAGCTTAACAGTCGTTTCTATTATCCTAACTAGAGCATAGTAAAAAGTGAACTTCGACGTCCGTGGTACGAAAATTCTTGCCTTACATGGTTCATTAATATTCATGTTTCAGCCGGGCCGGTTACGTCTTCAGCCAAACATCAGTATGCATATCACCGCGTGTCTGAAATTCTGTGGTCACAGTAAAAATTTTGCCTTCAGTAACAATTAATTGATTAATGTTGCCAGAGGTTACAGCATCTTGATTAAACTCATGAGAGGTATTACACTGCAGCATAATACTTATTATAGTGTGATGTGATAAATATTAAAAGAAGCAACATATTCAATATTCTGAAAATTGTTACATCCTTCCGGTAATCGGACAAAAATTTAAAACAATAAAAAAAAAGATATTCAGTAACACGTTTGCCCAGATATTCTGTCGCACTTATGGAGGATATTGCAGTGTCCATTTTTCAGAGTAATCAAACTTCCTTGATCAAATTTGCAAGTGACCTATATTTTCCCGTCCTCTTGATTCAACCTCACGTGGTACCTCAAACGGATGCTAGACCTCTTTTGTTTGCTTTACAAATCCTTGCTGGTAGCAGTGTATGTGTATTTGTCCTTAAGGCTCAAATGTAGGAAGCTCTCTGAAATGTCAAACAGATTGGAAACGAAGTGGGTCACACCTCGCTTTTATCCAACTTTATTAAAACGTTACAATGTGTACTGCCTGGTATTTTGATTATGTAAATTATTAATATTTGCTGTCTGCTAACCAACACGGTTGTAGACAATGTCAAAGAAATATAATAAAACATCACACATCTTTCATTCATATTTGGTCATACTCTGTTAAACTTTACAATCTAGACTGTGGGGATTGTCAACTATACTGTATTTGCAAGACCGAACGTCCAATGATGGATTCCGACATCTCGGATAAAAACTGTGACCAATTCGCAAGTGACGGCGACCAATAAAAGAGATTATCGCTGGCAAATAGATTATAAACTGCTCATGAAAGAACAGAATGTTTTTTCGAGTCTGTGTGAAATACACAAAATCGTAAGCACAAGTAGGCCTACAGTAATTTTATGAATGATCCAGCAGCTCAACAGCATATTATCCTGGTAGAAGTTCAAACAATTATGGATTGGTCTAATTTGGGGATATCTCACATATATAATGCTGCATATCATTTTGAAACGCAGATGTTTGCAATGTATTTAGTTTTATTTTTTTTTCAATACTAAATCCGTTGCCAGAAGACAGTCCACTACGGTATCGTTTCTTGTTAGAATAAATGCATTGCGCTTGAAAGCTGCAGCTCTGAGCATCTTGATCACTTAATGGAATAGTGAATAAGTAAATACCTAAGTAACTTTGTCTGCATTAAGTTCTAGGGTAATACCGTATTGCAGTCTGTGTAAGATAACAAGATATTTAACAGCACAGACGCACTCATAACATCACATTCAGTTCATCGTAAATGTTACGTTAGCATATGCACATATCTATATATATATACGCTGAAATGTTCTCGTTTTCTCACATAGATGCATCAAGGGACAATATTTGAAATTGTATATGTAAGTTTGTAGACAATCCATATCCTAAATCAATAGGGTTACCCACTCGGCAAACATTTTAAATGAAGTTTTAAGCCAAATTGAAGAAATGCGTAAAATTGTCCCAAATACATGTATGCGTTCAATTCAACACCCTCACTCCCAACCACCCACACTGCTACCAACCCATACAGCCAATCATCCCTTACCAGACCATCGCTATCTACACATTCCCAATTCACAACCACACACATCCCTATTATGCAGATACGGAACTGCTAGTGAAAGGGAGACACAGAATAATGGAACTCTGATTTTGAATAATTCATTTATATTGTTCCAGTGTAAGATGTAATCTACTTCTACCCCTTAGAAGAGTCCGTACGGATAGACAATTTAATCAAATATATGTATCGTATTTCCCATTAACTATGTGTCCTTGCAACTGTAACATGTGTAAATGTCTCCAAAAGCACACTTGAATGTCATCATTCTCTCCGGTAGGGTAATGTTCCCTCTAAATGCGTTGACGCAACTGCAATTAATTCACTGACACATAACCTTCGCCAACTCCTTTTCCTTGTTGGTTAACACGTTTACGGTTTAACAGTCATGTCAAACAAGTGATCTGAGACGTGGCTTTTAAGACTTAGGTCACTGAAATTCACACCAAACATAATGATGATGCCCCAGTGTGTAGTAGGCTTTTCCTTAATACTTACTCAATAATTAAACATGTTAACTCTAACGAGGTGCTGCTGATGAGGGATATTTTTCTTCAAACACTAAATATTTTTATTAAACTCATTATATATCTTATATACAGATTTAATTTTAACATTACAGATTTAAATACAGATTTAATTTTAACAACCAAGGTGCCAAATGAAAGGTTATTATTATCTCGCTGTATAAACTTAAAATTATTAACTAATGCTCAAATTTGACGACCATAGCACCATTCCATTTTACTTCATATGAAATGATTGCTGAACTAACATTACCTATGTGAAAATTATTGATTATCGATTATAGAACATGACGTGGTATACTTTAAACATTTCTCACCCAAACTGTCCATGAGGGAACACTATGTCCACCTGAAAGTTTAAATAAATGTGGGTATTTTTTTTATTGATTTCTTACTTCTACAACATCTTCTGAATGCAGCCACTTCTTGAAACTTTTCGAAGAAACAAAAACAAAACAAAGTTATGTTTACATCCTGCCTCTAAATTCCATTTACCATATTTACCTTAAGAGAGTAAGAGTATGTCTAACATATTGGAGTCGTTGCCCTTTAGCTAAACCTTCCTGCATTGTGAAATATTGTGAAAACAATTATTAGTTCTGAATCTATAGGCGTGTTTATAACAGCTGAGTTACTTTTTGTGCAGACTTTTTACGAGATTTGTGCGCAATGTCGCCTTTTATATATCTCCAAATGCCTCATATAAGGTGGTTTGTGCCGACGATACAATACTTTAACCCTCTTATTATTCCGCTTTATCTGTAGAAATAAAACCCATTACAGGATAACAGGTTTTCGTAGCAAATTAAATAAGTCCCATCTCCCCGGGCTTTGTTCTGATAATGTGAATGTACTGCTGCTTTACTGTATGGTTTGGTGTTTGAAAGGCTAGTGTGCTATCTGGGGTGAGTGTCCTGATAATTATCCCCATCTCGAGTTATCAACCATTCATACTTCAATCTTGGTGTCATTACTATACTTTAATTTTGAAAAATAAATTCCATTTAATATTACAATGCAATAGGAGTATAATACTAAGGATATTAGAACAAATTTTTGAATTTATGTTCAAGCTGATTGCAACACGACGTGGTTTATTTTCCATATGACTACAGCTGATCTCACATGCACCTGCAGAGCTGTCATTCTTGATCTGATGAATAATTTTGGTACAATTTTTGAATGATCTTAGATAAATGCTTCAGGTTTATGGTTAGGATTTGAGCCGAGGTTCGAAATTGAGAAATTGAATGCTAATTATTTCAAACCTAAAATTTATTATAAGAATTGGGAAAAGTTATTATGTTAGAATGTTTTGGATTAAGGTTTAAAGTTGTACTTGGTAAACAACCAATTGTTCCTATATTTGTTTTCACGGTACGAGTTAAATAAGGAAATCACTTTCCTTTATAAGATAATTTAATGTACAGACTTGACATTTAATATGGAATATTTCTTCACGAGTGCCAAGACTAATATGCAAGGGATCTGCATAAACCGCACGCGTTAAATATTTATTGGGGTGTGTCAGGAGCTGGTGTCAACTAATTTTTGATAGAAAATGCTCTTTCCATGAGTTTACATTATGATGCTCATAATGTAGTGCATTTGCCTAAAATTGCGGATTTAAAGAGGCTGAATTTGAGCTTCATGGGGGACACAAGTTGGGGGACACAATTTCGGATTTTATGCAATGAATTTGTCAGCAATTGGCATTTGTCACAATACTACCAAGGACAAGGTCCACATGGCCCTTAACAGTAGACTTCGGTGATATATATAAATGCGCTTTTATAAATGCGCACGTGACCAGATGGCCAGCGCCATATTTGCATTGCATCACTGTCAATCACTGAAATGGCGACATTGAGGGAGTGGCTACAGTTGTGACCTTGTTTCGTGGCTAGCACTGGCAAGTAACATTGGCTGGAGGTTCGATGCTATAAATTTGCAAGGATAAATCATGGATATCGAAGGATCATGATTATTGCACAGCACCCCCCATGTACAAACATAACTAATTTTTATTTCTATTTATTTATTTATTTATTTATTTATTTATTTATTTATTTATTTATTTATTTATTTATTTATTTATTTATTTATTTATTTATTTATTTATTTATATATTTATTTATTTATTTATTTATTTATTTATTTATTTATTTATTCTCGAATTCTCGAATATTCATGAGGGTCGATCATTCAAAACGTTGCGTGTCTTCGCGTTTACGCGAGAGACCGTAAAATACGCGGTATGTGCGAAGCAGTTTCGTCTGTCGTATATCATGGAAAAAATCGACCTTGGTACCAAAATGTGACAAATATTACGAATAAAATTTGTAATCCAAAATAGAATATTTACAGATTTTCCAACACTTTACGGATTTTGCACTGCAAAATGTCTCGACGAGTCTTTTACTTGTTTCGACATACATTAGGAAGTTTTGAGATCGACTGCACGTGAAGATGTATTGTAATGCCCACACTAAAGTTTGAGGTAGGCCTACCTAGCATTCCCAAAACTTGTCATTGAATCTCGAATCATGTCATTGAAACAGATCGAAAGTAATATACCAGTTTCTATATCCTTCTTTCCGCCCGGGTCCCTCTATAATTATTATAATGTGGGTGGATAGAACAAGTGCCGTATAGAGGCTTGGGAGTTCGAAAGAATGTAGTAATCAGATTAAGATTGTACAATTGTTGATAAAGATAAAATGCTCATTTCATGTTTGTATTTCGATTAAAGCTGATGGGCGTAGATAACATAATTAGATTGCTCCGTGTGCTCTTTCGCTGAATAAGACATAAATAAGTACTTCTGAATTGTTGAAATGTCTAATCAAAGCAACAATTGTGGTGAATGCTTCAAACTCATTTTCAAATATATACAGTAAGACAACATGACAAAAGTGGTGGAAAGGATGGTTTAGGACCTAAAGTATTGCTTATTTTCCAAGTTTTAACCTATCGAATATATCAAGATTGCAAATCAAGACTGTTATTATAAATGATGATAACATTCTCATTGCATGTTTTAAATTCTTCTATTTTTTATATTACCACCATTCTATTAAATTTAAAGCTGAGGGACAGCGATACCTATTTAGACTTTCTTTAGCTTCTTTTCTATCAGTGTATTTGCAATAGCAAAAGACTGGATTTAATTATATTACTTTAGCATTTGACATTTCTTATTACACGTTCAGTATAGCAAAATGTCACACGTGCTTTCCGATTGTTAATAATATATATCAGATTGTATACAATTAATCTCAAAGTACGTAACAATAAAATTTTGTAACACCAACGATTCGAGTAACTAAGAAAGACGTAATAAACTGGCCTCAATAATTGGAACCCAACAAAAGAAATCTGTTGGGATGTGAATTTTGGTCCAGGAAGGTGTTCCATGTCAGTGTATTTTGCTGTTGTGTCAGTTGGACAACTGATTGGTTACTGATATGTGCTTAGAGTAGAGTATTGAAGTTATCCTGTGTGCAATTTTTGTTCATTTTTATGGAGAGGATTTTAAGATATGACCTTGTGAAAAATTATAAGTTTCTTTTTGAGGCCAGTTTATATGTAGGATACAATCCCTTCTGAAGGACCCAGAGTCAAGCTACTTGCGTAAACAAAAAATACAACCTCCATAAAACGTACTATTTTGTATCTTTAAAATGCCTCTTCCTTCATATTGAGTGCATACTATGATACTACGAGTCTCCTGTGGTTAATATTATTTTGACATGGTAACTAAATAAAGACCTTTGGGGTATCATGTCCATTACAAATATATTTCAATTCTATAAATTTCCCTCTTTGTATACGATTATGCTTTTACAAACCATTTTCAACAAGAATACCCTCTAACCCAGCTGGATGCGGGCAGTGACTTTGAACAGGAACAGAGCCAATACAGGGTGGTTAAAAAAAGACACACCTACATTTGATAACTATTTTGACATACTTTCCATATTGGTTTCCTTTTGTTTCTGCATATTATTCACAAAGTATAGGCAATAAAATATAAGTGGTGAAATGTCAGGATGCTAATTTGAATAAAAATGGTGAAAATCCATTTTGTCCAAAGGTCACTATATGTAAATCGAACGTTCTATTAAAACATCGTGCACACTGCTTTGCCTCTCGTAGCATCTCGTAGAAACAAGTATTGTGCTGCATTCCAGCAGTAAATTACATACAAATGAACAAAATTATTCGAAAGACAACGGTTAAGATAAGATTGAAAAATCATGATGGCTAATGACAATGTAATACCTTTGGATTGTGAAGGTTGTAACATTGGAAATGAAATAAAACACCATTATGTGCAAAGACTTAAAGCCATAATGTGTGACCCAATACACACATATTGTACATGGAAAACACTGTGACAATACGTAGTGTATTGTCACGTTGAAGACCGTGCTTGGAAGAGTATGCTGTATGCTAGCATACGTATGGATCAGTTGCTCCACAGCGACGCCCTCAATTTTTCTCGAAATTCTACTTTTTGCATTATTGTAATGCCCAAATGTGCACTAAAATATCACGTGAAAGACTAAGCCTGAAGTGCTCTAATTGCAGTAAAATTTAAGTTTTTATATTAAATCCGGAGATTTCCGGTTTTATTCCGAGTTCACCGATCGGATCGAGTGGTGGCTAACAACATCGCGTGCATGTGAATCATTGAATCATTGACGTATGGATTCTGTGCATATCGCTATTCGTCTTACGTCTTGACGTATAAACTGTGTGTATATCGATATTTGTCTTGCATCTTGTTTGGTGATGGCTACGCCAATAGTCATAACAATACGAACGGCAATACGATAACTCACGCACTGTAGGCGCTGGAAAGAAATAGCAATTTTCATTGTTTTACTCATTTTTTGGCTCGAAATTAAAAGGACATTGTAATCAGTGAAAAGTAACATTTAAATAGGAATCAATTCTTATGCAAATCTCATATTATTGCTTTAAGTCATTGCAATCCTTTCTGTAAAAGCAGTAAACAACCTGAATCTCAAGTTTCTTTTGAATACGTTTAAACTTTAAATAACAAATAGTACAGAATAAGCTGAATTTGACCTCGTGCAATAACATCATGTAGTGACATGCATTTTAAGCTAATCAGGAATTAGCTTCAGGTTTTCTTCCGGCTATCACACATAATTATAACGGCTTCAAATTAAAGCATTGCAGGAGATCAGTATCAAGTATATAACGAGATTGAACTGGTTCTGCAATTCTTCCTTCAAGCTAATTTGGTTTTGATAGCAAATTACAAAGTAGGTCTTGTTAATGCTACTTGTTAAGTAACCTTGTACATGTATGCAACAAGCGTATTGCATAGGAATACCCCAGAAACTCACCGGAATCCGTTCCAAATCCACAAATGAGATTAACTTGTGACATCGTTAAATCGTATTTCCTTTTCCCGCTGTAAGCTATAATACAAAAGTATATTCTACATGTAACGACTACGTATACACTTGGGTAATGCCAAGTTTTATTGTAGCACAACATTGAGTAATTAACCTTCTTAATTGTAACCCTCTGGAAAATTTGATGCCAGTGACAATTTGTAAATGCGATCTACTGTTGAGCTCCCTCTTTAATCAGTGTGGAAAATCATTTAGCTACAAGCATGGTAGATGCTATCATTACACAGCTGCTGGGATAGGGTGACATTTATCCTGATACAAACACCAGTGTCTGTGGTCTATCTCTTATATGACTTGCCGGATGGAACATCACATTTAGTAATTATTTACAAGAAATCGATGAGGTACGACGCAGGAAAGGTAGATATAGGGTAAATGAGTAATAGTAACAAGCTAGATGTCTACAACAGGAAACAAGTTAGCTATGGAAAATGAAGGGTGTCGTACTGTACATGTATGATCAACTGATGTGCAATGTGTGTTCGTCTTGAGACTTGTAAGAATATTTACTATGATTTAGAATTAATATTGCTAGGATCGGAATCTCGAATCTTTTCTCTACTTTTACTCTCTATGTTTCTTCATTCTATTTGCATTTGTTTTTTTTTATTTACATTGGTCGAAATGTTTCGTCAAGGTAATACCAGTAAATACTTCATCGTACACACAACTTTCAAATGCACCGAGACACACATGACAGGAGTGATGGAAATGAAGGCTTTTAACCATTTTTTTAACTTAAAAGACGCTGAGAACAAAGTGTTATCTTTACCGCTTTTTACGCTTTTAATAAACCGTATCGAGAGAAAAACAAGTCAAATATATGCATCGTATTTCACATTTTCAATATATCTTTGCTGCTGTAAAGGTTTCCAAGTTTAAACTTGTATGTTCAATTTCTCTACCGGTGGGTAATGTTTCCACTAAATGTGTTGGCACAACCGCAATCATTGACACAGAAACTTCGTTAACTCCTCGTCGTGTTTATAAACAATTATCCTCAAATTCGTATAACCTTTAAAAAAATATTTGTCCATTGTAGTCATTTAACTAAACAACGCTTTATTTGTCTCAATAGTTGAGTGCAAACGCCGTTAGATTATTGTCCACACCGCCCGCCTTAATTATTTAGGTAATTATCTTATTCACGCATATGATCCTCTCATGAGTGACAATCGGGTTTTGAAAGCCAGAAGAAAGGATAATTAGTTGCTTGTACTCTTTTGCCAAGGGATAGTCTTCTGTGCACGGCTCTTTCCAGAGCCACAAAAACTTTTACATTAGCAGAAACACAAGATCTGATCTGCCTGTTTTATGCTGACATGAGGGCAATCTTCAGTGAACTTCTGCTTTCAGAGCCACCACTTATTTACTATTCTCTGTTGACAAGGTTCGGTCTTCAGTGAACGGCTCTTTTCAGAGCCACCAAAACTTTTACATTAGCAGATAGGAGAGGTCCACTTGTAATTTGTTGTCTGTTGACAGGATACAGTCCTCAGCGAACGGCTCTTTTCAAAGCCATCAGTAGGACAGCATTAAAGTCAACATTTTGATCTTCTTTGTCATGTTACCAAAGTAACAAACCACCTGAGATATGACAAATTATTTCATCAAAATCGGAGAAGCTTTCATTTTGACCATTTCCCCTATAATTCAAGAAATGTTCATCGGAGATAATGTCAAATTATACTTTTTCTAAATCCTAATGACAAGAGGAATATATTGTTATGATTAGATAAGACAATTTCGTAAACAAAACCAAATTTTACTCACTAGTTTGACGGCTTCGCTTTTCATGGACAAAAAGCAACATCAGAATATTGATTAATGATCACTTCTTCCGGTTGGACGAATTCTGACCACAGAGGGTGTAGAATTGTCACTCAATAGAGGATCAAATACGTGACTTAGACGGTGGGCCCCGTCGTCGTGAATCCATATGGACTCCTTCCTGGGGTTTTGATATGCCTTTGATATTTATTTCATGTCAATTTTAGTGTGTTTGAAATCAAAAACTTATTATTATTATCGTTGGGCATACAATATAATGCGAGAGTTTTAAATAGGCCATCGCGCCAAGCTTGTGCAATGTAGAGAGGGTCGCTAAGGGGGTCAGATCATTTAGAGGTAATTTCTGGGGTACCTCTCTCAGACATTGGATAATTTATTGTGTACAATTTTATTCGGAAAAAGTTCGGAATGTTCAAATTGACGGCCCAATTGAAACAATTCGCGGTCTATTTTCTCCGACTACTTGTATTTTGAGCTGCATATTATTTTCACTGAAAAAAGGGTCTGGTTTTCAGCGAGTGCGCCTGAACATGGTGAATAGAGCTGTGTGCTTGAATGATACTAAATATAAGGCATGTTTTGGTCCATAATGGTCAGCTACTAAACAAGATATTGTTGGTGTTGCACTAAGCATCCTGTACAAACAAGTTCAAGATCACTTGTTAAATCTCAATAGCCATTTATCTATATAAAGTAAGGATATAATTCGAAAAAAAAACCGGATGAGACAATAATCAGAAGCCATGATGGCTGATTACAATGCAATTCATGTTAAGAACTGTAATTGCTTTTAGCCGTATGTGCAAATGTTTGCTGTTTGTCGGAGAAATTGTAATCATATCTATATATAGTAGTAGTAAACAACCTCAAACGCAAGTTCTTTAACAGATTCTGCAAGCTGTGCTGAATTTGCCATTTACTGTTTGATTGTTGATTAGATCTTTGGAACATTTAAATGATTAAATACACGGTGTTACTTGCCTATACACAGAGAAATATAACTTTTTAAAAACAATCTTCTCCATAAAACGTATAATGTTGCATCTTTAAGGTCTTATTTGTTCTTATTGAGTACACGCTATAACTCTCCTGAGGCATAACACTATTTTACTACGGTAACTTAAGGTTAAGGCATTTGAGGTATCTTTTCCATTATAAATGTTTTGGAATGCTCAAAGTTGCATATAAATTTCCCTCTTGGTATATGATTATGCTTTTATTTAGAATAATAATCTGATCCATTCAAGCCACTTTCCAACCAGAGTGGCCTCTAACTCCAGCGGGAAGAGTGCAGCGAAAAGGAAGCGGCGACAATATATTACATCATAGTCTCAAATTTGAACAAAGGAAGAAAAGTGAATGCAATTTGAATTCAGAGGGGTAGCTGCAATGCATTATGGGGTGCACTTGTACCTGATTAGGTACTATTTATGTACCTGATTTGCCCGAGCTGTTGATAGTACAGTACTTTGACACCAAAATCTTGAGAAGGTGTGCAACCTGTATTTCCAGTTATAGACACGCTATTTTCATGTTCTCCGCTGTAATTTTTCCTTTGTATTATGTATGATGTTTGCCAATATTGTCAATATTTTTTTGGTTAGTATTGATTGTGAAGTTATAGTGCTGTTGCAGACTGGGATATTTTGGTCACGTGGTTTCCTATTATCCTGCTTAAACTGCCTAAGCTCTTGACTGACGTCATTACCGATACCTTTGTCTGTACTCTTTGTTAGAAACTTAAAACTTCAGAATCAATTAGTTTGAAGTTACCTTGACCAAAATATACAAAAGAAGTGTATAAATTTCGCAGTGCAATATCCATGAGCAGAGAAATCGAACAAGTCAATCTAAATTTGAAAAGGTGGTGTTCGAACAGTTCTTGGATTATGTTCCTGTGAAAAATATAGGTATTGAAATATCCCCCCACCAAGATTACAAACGAATATACACTCGAGTGATGTACACATCTAATTTATATGCATACGGCATACGGCATACGGGATAATCGACTGAAGCTGTATTACTTCAGATATAAAAGCAAGTTGACTTTTATTCAAGTAATTTATTGCACGAAAAATATGAAAAGGGGGAGGGGATGTGGAGTGTGGTGGGGGGGGGGGAAGGAGAAACAGAGAGGAAAGAGAGTTAGATTTTCTTTTTTTATTTAATTTTTCATCTTTTTCTGCCTTTTTGCGGTTGTTTTTATTCTATAAACTGTATATGTGATACGATCAAGCAAAATCAGTCGGAACTCGGCAATAATAAATTTTCAGTTTCTTACATGATAGTAAAACGCATTTACACAGCTGTATTTTGCAGAAAACCCCATTGCAATCGAACAACCAGTTCCAAAGATATGAGCAATTAAAGAGTTTCGAAAACAAGAGGAAACAAAAGGAAATGTTGCCTTTGTTTGGCTATATCTCAAAATCAATATTTGCGAGTTCCGACTGATTTTGCTTGATTGCATCACATATTTGTATGCAAATTGAGGGCGCTATTTCATATACTTAAAATTAATTTAGCCCAATACTATGAGTTATTCCTTTAATTTCATGATAAAAAGTAGTTTGAAATTTCTTGCTATATATTTCTCATTGATGTTTTAATGACATTATAAAAGTGGCTACCTCTTGAAAAGATGCAAAGAAGGTTAAGTTAAATAGCGCCCTCAGTGTTCAACTTCACTTACAAATGAATACAGTTCTACATACAATCAAACAACCATGTGGAGGAAGGAGACGAGACAGCTCGAGAGGGGAATGGAGTAGGGTGTTGGGGAGGGAAGAGTACAGTGCATTGGAAGAGGTGAGGGGGAGAAGAGGAGACACTTGGGAGAATAGGAGAAGAGGGGACACTATAGGTGAGGGGATAGGGGACCTTAGGTGGGATGTATCTGTTTATGAGTTTTATGTTGTTTATAAATGTTACGTAAATAATTTAATAGATGTCGGATTGATCACTTTCCATCTGGCTCACTTCCCTGGTCAAACAGACATACCTATTTTTGACGGACGGACCGACGTTGCGAATAAAACCTTCAGTCTGCAGTTGGATTGTGATGCAAATGACCTTGAATACCGGAAAATGTCGCTATTGATGACAGTTGGTAAGGAATGCCCTTTATGATTCTGTTTCAGCCATGAGAAAGCCCGCATGCCTACTCCACGGTTGAGCTTGCTCTCAGATGTTGTAGTAACATTGCATGTTTTTCATCGATTTTGTGCTTATATGATACGTGATATGTGTAACGGTAACAATCACTGTCCTTATCGGGGGTAAAGGTGGGCGTACACGAGGCAATTTCAATTGCAAGGCCCATTACTTAGTGGTTGAGATTATGTGCTCACTGACCATGAAGCTGAGCAATTGATCAAAATATACGAAGAAATCCTGGGCCTTGCAATTCCTTGAGCGTGATCATAGGTTTGGGGATATACTCAAAACATAAGTAGTGGTTAATGATTTTCGTAATCATATCAAAATGGCTCATGTGTTGTCCTGAAAGCAAAAGATTGTCATCCTCTCCTGAATATCTATACAATTTTCCATAAAGAAAAGGCTAAGGAAAACTAAGATTAAAAGGGCTAAACACCACCAACAACAACCACATAGGCCTACAAGTGTATAATGTACATTATCATGTTGTGGATGGTGAATCAAGCTGGTCCCTACACATTCCCAAATGAATGCAGTGACCAGCCGGTGTTCACTCAGCTGATTGGCTGGAGGAGGTTAGATTGCATGCAACAATCTTGAAAGTAGAGCATGTCTCTACCTTTTTGCCTGTTGCTTGGGGGATTAATTTGCCTTATGTACGGGGTTTAATTCCTTGCAAATCCAAAATACACGGAGCAATCGTTTTACAAGGTCTGTGCAACAGACAATTGCTTGGAAAATTGTCTCGTGTATGTCGGCCTTAAGACCGACCGTTAAATATTGGGGTTAGAAGTGTTAGTGATACATACCGTGGATTAAGGCGACGCGATCTTTTGTGCGTTATTATAGAGGGCCAGTGGATTCACTATATCATTATTAACAATTATTTCAAAGAAATCAAAGAGCCCTGGAATACAAAATTATCGTGTAATTCACGCCAGACACAATTTCTTTTATGACAATAATGACAAAAATGAATTTGTGTAATTGATAAAAAACCAAACGTTTTTTACCAATTTTGAATTTAGCCTGAATCTGTAAATATGGCACCTCTGCCTTTTTTTAGGTCAAGCATAATGGTAAAATTGATGAAGCTATTTCACATACATGTTCAAAAACAATAAACAAAACAAAAAAACAACAACAACAACAAAAAAAAAAAAAAATTTTTGAAAATAGGCATATATGTTTTTAATGATGTTCTCTTTCATTTTTCTAAGTCTCATCAGTCAAAATTAGCTAATTAATTAGTAAATAATTAATTAAATGTGGCGTATAGTTACAAAGTGAAATTTTGTGTTTTCCATAGTGGCGTATCGACCATATACGCCACTTTTTATACACATTTTATAATTATGAAATATCGGCAAAAATGAAAAAACATTGTATGTCATAGTGGCGTACACGTATCGGACCTATACGCCACTATGGAATACATCCGACAAAAAGTAACGCCATAGGGATTACACGGCGACCGAGGTGGCGTAAGGTTAATGTTAGGTTAGGGTATTGCGTTTTGCATGTTTTCCATAGTGACGTATAGTTTTGTGCTTTTTGTTTTCAGTTTGCCAGCAATATTATGCATTTATTTCTTTTGAAAAATATATACAAATAAAATCTATTTAGTTTACTACAGAAATTTCACATCATTTACAAAATATAATGATTGTCTGATTTACACAACTCAATTTTAAATTGGAATTTCTTTAAACCCGATTTTCTCGAAAAGTTGTTTATTCACGGCGCCCCACTATACGCCACTATGGAATACAGCCGACGAACTACGCTTTGATGCTTTGGATCTATGTTTTGTTTCATGAGAAAGACCTAATGTATAACTTACCGTAGCTGTAAGATTCCTTTTACTCTACTTTTTGCGCATTTTTGCTGTGTATTTATACTGTAAATGTCTCCAAGTTCAAACTTCTCCGTTC
Organism: Amphiura filiformis; assembly: GCF_039555335.1. Classification (NCBI taxonomy): domain Eukaryota; kingdom Metazoa; phylum Echinodermata; class Ophiuroidea; order Amphilepidida; family Amphiuridae; genus Amphiura; species Amphiura filiformis. The sequence continues at coordinate 83,693,678 of NC_092628.1, forward strand.
AATTTCCTTTCCGGCTGGGTAATGTGCCCACTAAATGTGTTGGCACAACCGCAATCAATCCATTGACACACAACCTTGTTTGTTAACAATTTACCTCAATGTTTGTTCAATCTCGTATGACCTTAACAGACATGTTAAACAAGTGATCTGTCTCGTGTTTTTAATGATTTAGGTCACTGAAATGCATGAAGCATTCTGATAATGTCCGAACTACTGTACAGTTTGATGTACTCAGAGCCCGGGGGGCACTCACATTTCCCAGCTATACGGGTATGTGCCGCGGCGACGACCCCCTTTTTCAGAGCCACTGGCCGTTCCTTAGACCCTCTGAATTCATTGTTTGCCCGCTCTGAAGCCCCAAAATTTTTCTAGCCGTTCCATAGACTCTCAGATCATCGATTTCCGCTCTCATCGGCATCTTGAGAGACGTGTTTTCTGTCCTACTATTTCAAGCCCAAAAGCAGACCCAAAAGCTACTTTTGCGAGCCCAAAAACTTCAAAGGAAATTTTCCATTAATTTCTTCCCCATTGAAACACATTGTAAGGAATAAGGTGAACTTTGGGTGGGATTTTGGGCTCCTTTAGTAGTGGCAACACTGGTTGACTGATAATAAATAAACATTGCAGCAATGCCGATCGCGAGAGTCCAGCTGGTGAACATTTAGCTAGAAATAAATGATTTTGAGATCTCTTTTTGGAATAAAATTGCCAAATATGAGGAAAAGTACCTTAATAATTATGTACACATCCTTGCAGCTCTCCATAAACAATGAATTAAAAGGTAATTTACGATCTACTGGTCTAGTAAAATCGGGAGTGGAATGGCTGTCAAATTCTGCACACTTCACTCAATCATCTCATGGTACAAGCATGACAGTTCAATGTAGGCCTAGTCTAAATGTTTTTCTATTCGGCACTGAAAAAAATAATTCTTGTGGGTTTGTTTTTATGGTGGGCTTTTGTAATGCTGCTATAATTATCAGTAGGCTAATAGCATAGATTGTAGCTGATTGTAGGTCTACAGGGTCTAGTAATTTTGATTTGAATGCTGTTTTGCTTTGTTGAGGTTTCCATCGTAATGGGCCAAACCAGACCTATTTTGCATTAATGATTTTCCTGATTAATAATTTAATGCACAATTCAAAGTGAAATCGATTCCTTCAAAAATCTGTGGCTAAAACGCAACAAAATTGAACCCTGGTTTGGCCTGCGGGTTTAGTTTCCGAGATTTTTCAGATTTTGGCGGCCGATCAGTTCCCAAGACCCCCCTTTTGGCCAGTCAATCAGTTCCCAAGACCCCCTTTTGACCGGCCAATCAGTTCCCTAGACCTCCTTTTTGGCTGGCCGATCAGTTCCTTAGACCTCAAGTTCGAAACTGGCGGTGGCACACCCCTACCAAAAAAAAATTCGAGTGCCCCCCCCGGGACTCAGAGCACCTCAAATTTGTTTAAATAACGTCATTAAATATAAACATGTGTTTGTGTGAGAGAGACTGTGGTATTATTTATTTACCAGTTTCCTCTACATGCTTCCTTCCGTACCATTTTATGGTTATAGTAGACGGATAGAGCAGGTGCCATAGATTGATTGACAGGGAAATGCTTGCGATTGAGAAGCAAGTCATATGATCAAATCAAGATACCACAGCTGTTAATAATGAATATATTTTCATTGTTGGATGGGAATTGATACTATCAAATCCATGTTTAGTGCCGTTGTTACAGCTAATAAAGGGTACAGACAATAGAAACATTTATCAAAGGAACATATTCTTGTTTATACCATGATATTATTGTATCTCGATACTATCACAACTTCAGCTATGTAACTTACCTTAAAAAGAAAGAAAAGCGCAGTGATTTACATGTATAGTGCGCTACGCACAGGCACAACGCCTAGACGTTGATCCACAAGCCTCAGCACACTTCAAAGGTTGTCGCTGACCACTACGGCCCACATCATTCCACAAATCATTAAACAACAATTCAGGGACTTTGCTGCTTCAAGAGCGCACACCCTAGGCATTCCACAAATAACCATCGCAACATTCATTCATTCATTCATATTTATTCGGCAAAATCGACAAGAACAATAAATATAATCAATCACAAATTATCACAAATTTAGCAACCAGGATCTGCTCCCCGAGTTTCGTACGGGTTACAACGAGACAAATTAGCAGTAAGTTACTTGTCCAGGGGAATTTCAAGCTAACTCAATTTTTTCACGAGAGCGTACTAGGCACCGCCAGGGTTCTTTGAATCAAAAATAAAATAATAAATACAATTACTATGCGCTATGCAATATTAGCAAATATTAATCAATCTTCAGTTGGCAAGTACATCTTACTGTAAGTTATGTTTAGTTTTGATTTGTAAGAATACAGAATGATTTCTTGAGATCTTAATGGGGAGTTATTATTATTATATTCTGTCAGAAATGGAGACGATATAAAGCTATGACAACGTTGTTGGTGTTCAACGTATCACTTAGGTCAGTGTTCAGCTTTGCAATATTTTCGCCATTTTAAAAAGTAGAAGTGTGGTCAAATGTTTGCCAATAACGAAGATCAACTTCAACATCAAGCTTCAACTTCAACTTTATTTTCCACAATCAAACAAACAGACACATACTTGTTTAAAATATCGGCATTAACGCAGGCGGCCCGTATGGTGTGCAAAAGACGTTGCAAATTGTCGATATAAGTGCTTATAAATTAAACGGACGGTAAGCTCCATAATAGGCATCTACATTCCAACCGGAAACGCTTTTCAGAAACATATCACTTATTTTTCAGCAATCGCTGAAACAATATGCAATTCCAGGTGATCTGTAAAGAACGGCGTGAGCGTTAATGAGTATGAACACTTAAACAAATGTTAACATTGGTGCCAGACCTGTTATAATGATATGATAATTAGCCCCCCTAATGGCTTTTATTTTAACCGTTATTTGTGAAACTTAGATTTTTACTTTTTGAGAAATGAAAGAATTTATCAAAAAACTTTTCTGAGAACGCTACCTTATTGGCGCAACACCTTAGATCGACGCGGCTCTTCATCAGACTGCCAACAAAATAGCGCTCAATAAGAATATTGTTCAAAGAAACGATTACCGCTCAAAAACAATAGCCATCAAGCTTACACTATAAATTAGCTCCAGGTAGAGGGCAGGGTCAGAAGTATGAGGGAAATTAAGGGGTAAAAATCAAATGGGTTACGGGCTGCCTCTAAGTATCAAAATACATATTCAATAGTTTAGATTTATTCAGTTACTAAACTGCCGTATGATCAGTTTAAGATCATGGCTATACATGTATACGGCGGTTTAGTTGGGAGACCAGGTTAAGTACATATATGCGTTTACAAAAGATCAGGGGTCGGATGCGATACCGTTATTTTGACGTCACCATTGGATTAACACGTGATCATGAAATCTTTACAAACAAATCTACTACTTTTCAATTATAAATGTGTTATGTGTTCTCAAAGCAAAATTATTTTATTCAATGGGATTTTCAATGTTAAAATTAGGAGTCATGTCCGTGACGAAGGTCCCTCCTTGTTTTGTTGCTTTGACACTCAAAATTTTCCGGCTCGTTCCACTTGCCGATGCACATGTTTTTCCATTGAAACCGTGTTATCATTACAATATTATGCCTGCTATATGTTATCCTCTGGGCTATATCATCAACCACTGTGTGCAAAATGACGACTGCATGTATGTGGAAAGACTTAATTTCCAATGGTTCACACACTTGAGTTACTTCCTATTATTATTAATGTCCGAAATCAGTTTAACCTAGCCTCCGCGGACATAGCGAGCCCGTAGCCATGGTAGCGCGAGGCGTTCAATCGATCTTGTAGCTCTCTGGATCGTATATAATAATAGCAACAGAGCCCGAAAGTACTGCTAGTTTAAGCATGCGGCCCGCCAAGACAAATTATTGACGTTCGCCATTTGACACTGGCCACCCCAGAGTGCGGGTACTGCACTATATAAAAAATATTGGTTAACATACTTTTACACATTGACATATTTCCGTGGAATTTCGGAATGAGGCGTTTTCTACTGAATTCAACTGTTTGAATCTGTTCAACCTGTGATTATATGTTATCTATTTTCTGTATTTCCGTTGAATACAAACGCGCAGTGTTGGAAGGCATTCTGGTTGAAAATAGTTTTAAGGAGTAAGGAGCATTCAATATAATAGTATACCTCGGAGGCAAATGTATATGATAGCTGCAGAATTGAAAAACATCTCGCCCTGGCCTTAAGGGATCTAAAATGAGCGTTTATTGCGTTTCGACAGTATTTTTTGTAGGACATGAGAGCACCTCAGACCTATCGAATTGCATTCTGAATACGAAGCACGTCTTTCTGATATCAAATAATTTTCATTTTTTGAAAATCACAATATAATACAAATTTTATGACAAATTATAAAAGTTTGATATTTTTCAAATTTTTGATATATAACAGTCCTCGAAGTAAATTATATAAATCTAATGATATATTCTTAAAGTGAAAATTTTGACCTTTCATATTGAAGATATGGATTTTTTTCCCAAAAAGACCTATTTTTTTTTGGGTGTTTTGGGGAAAAAATCCATATCTTCAATACGAAAGGTCAAAATTTTCAATTGATCGTCGGCTTTTCATCCCACCTACATACACTTTAAGTATAAATCATCAGATTTATAAAGTTTACTTCACGTACTGTTAAATATCAAAAATATCAATTTTAATGATTTGCCATAAAATGTGTATTAAATTGCGAATTTCAAAAATCAAAATTATTTGATATCAGAATGACATTCTTCGTATTCAGAATGCAATTCGATATGTCTGATGTGCTCTGATGTCCCAAAATAAATACTGTCCAAACGTTCATACCCCAGCCCTTAATGAACATGCATTTTATTGGACGCCCACTACCTTTATTACCTTCCGCATGTGATTGTCAATGCTGTTATCCTTCCCAGACATTAGTTCTCTTGTCTTGCCATGATACTCTCAGAAGTCCTATGCAACACCACATTTCAAATGCATTGATTTGTTTGTTATAATGCTTGATTAGACATGATATGTTCCAATAGCAACAAATGTTGGCTTTAGAAAGCGTATAGTCTTTAGACAGGCTTCTACGCGGCAGTGTTGAGCATTTTGTGAGTCGTCCTCCTTGCTATCGCTAATCTAGATACGTTTGATTTTAGTGGTGCTGTCACTTTAGATGTTGGTTTTGACGAACCCTAGTATTCAAATTCCTGCACCTCGTCTATCTTAAGATCATCCAAGTAAAATTCATCCCCGCTGCTTTCCCTACCAAAAAGCATTAATGTTTGTCTACTTGGTGTCAAGAATCAGAGCATTCTTCTCTCTTCCTTGCTTGACACATTGTAGTAGCCCCTCTTCTTACACATATAAACGTGGTTTCATTAGCATATCTGAGATTTCTGATGTTCACGCAAAAAATGACTTATCCACCAAATGCGTCCAATGCCGCCTTTGCAATATTTTCAGGAAGTGATTACCCCATTGCAATTGGCTATTAAAATAATGGGATTTACCAATGCTTAGTATATTATAATTTTCGTTGATTTTCTTTAGTAAAGTAATGACTTGAATTAGTTAAACGGGAAACAGAAAACTATAAATCAATATTATTATAATATATCCGTCATGACATCCTCCCCATCTCACTATTAGACAACAGTTACACCCAGCCTTCTAGAGCACAATTTTACTTAGCCAGTTCTAATTCAAAGAAGTAAACAACAGTAACTAATACATGCCATTGATATCACATACTGTATCTGCGACATTGTATTCATTGGTATTACATAATGCGACATTGTATTCTATAATTGAAATTACCTGCCTATTGCCTAAAGGTGTTTGGTGATTTTTTTCTGCGAAGGAGGTTCTTGTTACGATATTAACAAATCAAAAGTATACAAAGTGCTTTGGATGATGAGATTCCTCTATTCTCATTCATGCTGAATCCATTCATGTGTAACATAAACATGACTCGTTTTAGTCTTTGACATCTTGTCACAGTTGATTTGGGATTCTGTTTTAATGTAATTGATAGTTTCCATAATGATAATAACGGTATGACTAGAGGGATTGCTAATTGAGACGGAATTCTGACAATCACGATTTTAAGGAACAGGTTTTATTTCCCCTATTATGTTTCTATCTTTATGTCTCCTCTTTGAACCTATGTGAAATAACCTACTTTCGTATTGATGCGCACTTTATGTTTTAATTATGACCAAGAAACACATTTCGTGATTTTTTTTCTTCTTAAAATATATGTAAAAATTAGGTGTCAACAATTTAACTGATATCTAATCATTTGTATTCTATTATTTACCCTATCTTGACATTGGCCATTGTATAATGAATTTCTCCTTAAAAGTAGTTAACTAGAAAAAAGAAATTTGATTCCATTTATCTTTTCCTACCAATTATCCTATAAATAATCACATTAATTAAAGATAATGGTAAAATTCTACTTGCTGTATTTTGTTTCATGATTAATAATACTGGATAGCATATATTGCCGGTAGGAATATTGTGACACATTTAACTATTATTAAGATTGACAGCTGCATCTGACATGGTATACAATGATTCTCAATATTAAAAAAAATACGTTTTGTTGAACATGTATACAGACAACTTCTTTCTTTCTTTCTTTCTTTCTTTCTTTCTTTCTTTCTTTCTTTCTTTCTTTCTTTCTTTCTTTCTTCTTTCTTTCTTTCTTTCTTTCTTTCTTTCTTTCTTTCTTTCTTTCTTTTTCTTTCTTTCTTTCTTTCTTTCTTTCTTTCTTTCTTTCTTTCTTTCTTTCTTTCTTTCTTTCTTTCTTTCTTTCTTTCTTTCTTTCTTTCTTTCTTTCTTTCTTTCTTTCTTTCTTTTTCTTTCTTTCTTTCTTTCTTTCTTTTATTTCTTTCAACAACATGAAAGTGCTAATTATAGAAATTGTCAATTAAAGCTTTTGACAAATTGAATATCCGATTAGAGTCATTTCCATCTGCACACGCCGAATTAATAATCAATAATTCCAATCGCAACACGACTCTTCTCCAATCTTGCAATGCATGAATTTTTTGATTTGACTTTTTATGATTACATCATCATGATTATCATCGAAAATTATTTTGAAGCACCTTTTTACAGGTGTGCATCCCTGTATCCTTGCTGAATATATTGCCGATTCCATCACTTGTCTACCAAAGTTTGAGCTGACCTACATCTTCCCAGCCTCTCAATTCAACATATCAGGTATAATGGTAACTTAAACGGATACTAGGCCTCTTCTTCTTTGCTTTACAAATCACCGCCACTCGTACACATATTTGCACTTAAGGCTAATACTTATGTCACACAGTTATTGCGCTAACTGTGTCACTTATATTTACCTTGCCCAAAGTGGTCATTCCAACCCTCACTGTTTATTTTTTAGAGAGATTTATGCATTCTGTCCGACCAGTAGTACTTTATGTTTGAGAGTTCTAAACATAAAGTGGTCACTAAATTAGGTTGTGCATTTAGAGCAATACGGTTTTGGCAATCCTTGTAGTCATGGTAGTGTTTATTGTGCAAGTGTATTGCGTATACCAAATATATTTTCCAAAACGGAGGAACTGTTGAATGTGCTTAAATAGCGCCATCGGTTAAAAGATATCACACAAAACCTTTCGGAACTATACACCTACCGCTTTATATATTGATAGGTGAAGAAACCCAGGTATTTGTAGATAACATGATCGATTTAACAATATCTATATTGAGTTTTGAGGTTCAAATTTTGCTATTATGTTAATGAATGGATAAAATGGTAGTTTTTAGATCTGTTTCAGATGGTAAAACCAAATGAATCAATGTTATTACCTTAGATCAAAAAATGTTGATGTTTTTACCAAGATTTTGAACACTTCATTTTGATATACAAATAGCAAATCTACGCAATTGTTGAATGAATCCGTATAATGGGGGAATAATATTGTCTGCGGGTACCACTTAAAGTTGTTGACAATTCGTAGGGACACTTCAAAGTCATGTATTATGCTGTATTCGTAACATTTCAGTATTGGTAACAATAAGACTTTTGGTGGATATCGCAATCAAATCTTCATTTTTAAAAAGCACTTGGAATATATTCTTTTCTTTATGTGCGTTTATTGATATAAACATTATTATAAACGTTTATTGATTAATAATCATATATTAATAATATCGTTTCACAGCGGTTGAATGAAGATCGAAGTAAGAAACAAAGGCACTAAAGTGACTTCAATTTGCTTGATTGTACACAAATCGCTTAAAATCGTTATCACAGATTTGTGAAATCCATCTTGGAGTCAGTTACGTCTTGTGGCCTTTCTTTTGAGGGTAACTACAATTAGCTTTATATCAGGGTCCATCACGGTGTTGTCTAGATCATGAGACAATGAGAACATTAATTTTTGTCCATGTTATTCGTAGGTAAACTTTAAAAAACGTTAAAAGTTACCTTCGAATAAATCAATTTGTACACAAATTACTCAGAACTCCGTTTTAGTCGTGCACAGCAGTGTCAATTCTGCCCTCACTTTTATTGTACCTCTTTCTCGAATACCTACTTTATATGGTATATAGCCTCAGAAGAGAATTATAGGACTGGCATATACAATCTATAAATACACATTAATGTTTTTAAGGTGAATTCCGAAACTATGGTACGTTTTCTGTCTGTATATTGTTAATTCTATACCCGATTTGTTGACGTCATGTTTATAGCTTCATATTTTACAATTTCTACTTGACAATCGGTGGCCGAACGGTCTAGCGTATCGGAACCATACACTGACATATAGTGCAATAGCCATGCTAGTGGCAAGCAGGCAGCGCGTGTTCGAGTCTCACCTCCGCCAAGTGTGATTTTTTGGAAATTTAATTTTAGGGCAATAGGGCTGGACGAATTTATGTATGACGTAGGGAGGAGTGCAAAACCCAAACATAAAAAATCACAATGAGAAACAAATGGAGGAAAATAAAAGAACAGAAGGAAATAAATAACACAGTGGAAGGATATGAAAAGGACACACCTATACCATCCACTACCACCACTTACGCTAAAATTAACCTTACCTTCAAATACGAAACACCTAACGGTACCACGTACACTGTGTGGGGAAAATACACCGGAGTTGCAAATATTATCTTGAAACCAGGTAAAATCTAAAAGAGACGAATATTACTCGGCTTTTGTTGATGAGCTATTCAATATTATGCTCGCTTAAATAGTTCACAAAAGCGCATACCAACGACAAAAAACACAAGGCAAACTTGTCGTTTATCAATGGTGTTATGAGCCTCGCGATTTGAATAAAGCACAACTTCTAACCTTTGTTCATACACTCTTAGATAGCAAGAACCGCGCATTCCGCGTACTACGCGCAGTGCTGGTGGACGCGTTCATTTTGCTTCCGGGTTGGAGCATATATATTTACTTGTATTTTCCAACATTTAAAGGAGTATTTCGTGATCCTAGCATCCTCTTTTTATGACATTTTTCAGTACATAGCCACGAAAAAAGCATATTCCCAAAATTTCAGTTGATTCCGATATTGCGTTTGCGAGTTATGCATGATTATGTGTATTACACTGCTCCATAGACAATACGTTGTAATTTTGTTCTGGTGCACCAGAACGAAATTCAAATTTCACTAATTTTTGCTAAACGAATTAATCTGCAAGAAATATTTTGTACATAAACATTATGTAGCCAGAGGTTTCCAGTGATATAAAAATCTCAACTTTTTTTGAGAAAAGTGGGGAATGAGGCTGTGGATCACGAAATGCCCTTTTAAGTGACAATTTTATTATAAAAACAGAAGAAGTCGTGCTTTTCTTCTCGTGTATGAAACACATGCGCGGATGTTGATGCATCTAATGCACTCGCCCTTCAGGCTCGTGCATTAGACGCATCAACATCAGCGCAGACAGCGCGCGTGCAATCTTTTGTTTAACTTCTCTCCCAACGCGTTCATCAACCTATGATTATTGCATATTTGAGCGTTGCAGTACAACCCACTTGGTAAGAGATGGGTTATATCACAACTCACTGCAACTAATTCGTCCTAGAATTTTCAGACTAACCAGGTTAATCTAATTCGTGAAGACAGATTTGTCCCCTTATGCAATGATATATACATGACAGTATGCTTATTCTGAAGTTAGTACAATTGTGAGTAAAAACAACAACAACTCAGATAATTATCAATGGAAATTGGGCTAAGTACTTTTCCTTAGAGCAGACGAAGTGTTATTAATTAAAACATGAATGGTAAAATTGCTTTATAAGTCGTTCCAGTCAGATTGTTGTCAATTTTAACTGTGCCGCAAAAGTAGAGCTGGGGTAGACTTGTTTAGATGCGAAACGGATAATCTTCAGCTTCCTAAATATTGGGCCCTACAGGTTGATGTTGGCCTATTACATGCGAATATCAATCAAATACAGGGGTTTCAATCTGTACAAGTAGCAATATTAACCTCATTTCCGAGATAATCATGCCAACTGGTGTCTCAGAGACCGCACAGGATGGTATTGTAACAGCTAAATATTGAAACATTGCTATTGCGATTGCAGCTGATAACTTGTAAAGTCGTTTGTCCATAAGGTTCTGATGTATTCATTTTGTTTGTCTAGTGGTAGCGGGTAATGGAAATTCATACCCTCACTGATTACCTGTGTTTATGAACTAGTTACGGTATGTTAACTTTTGAGAATAATGTAGAGAACAAAATCAATTTGGATGATGAAATGCTGCGCGGTGCTATATTAGCGGTTGCCGTCAACAACTTGCGAATAAGAACATTCCTGTGCAGTTTGATCAAGCATTATATTCGATAAGGCTTTTGCTCGCTGTGGAGTTGGTGTGCGAATGGATTCGATTTGATTGAGTAAGCTTTTATATATGAAAGCTACATTCCATCTATGCCATGCTTTAATCTATTCAAGCACGTTGTTGCAAAGACCTTTTCAAATGTATCAAATGTAACATCTATTTTTATTTGGTGTTGCACTTGGCTCTTGGATTAATAAATCAACGGAAAGTTGTTTTTGATTATATATAGAATCATTTTAAAGTCTGGGACCATTACTCATCCTCAACAAATTCAATATATCCTTCATGACCTTTTTTATTTTGAATCCATATATGTCAGCCGTGACATGTATGAGCTTCACTTGACCGATTTATTTCACAATATTGAATCCCTGAAATCCTGATGAAAATAAAAAAACAAAATCCGTGCTGACCTATACGATCTATTGTGTAATATTACACTCAGAACGGACATTGTGTCGGCTTGGAAAGATATGACCAGCTCTTCTGTCATTGCATTAAATCAAATATCTTCATAATGCAATAGCACCAGTGTCATTCAATACCTCTCAGTTCTGAAAAGAGATGAATGTTGTTAATTAAAAAACACCGGTTCGTATATATCAGCTGATATTGTGCGGTTTTAATGTTATCAGAAAAATATATGAAAAAAAAAAAAACAATAAACAAGGGACACGAGGGAAAGAGATGTTACAAGTGTACCTCGTGTCACTTTGTCAGTTTGGAAGCGAAGTCACTGCGTCTTTTTGGATGGGTGGCTTTGAGAGTGGGCGCCTCGTTCTTAAGTGGTGGATTTAAATAGTCAGCAAGTACACTAACACGTGGTCTTTGTAGCTATCAAAATATTAAAACCTGGTCTACTGCTTTATTTTTTAAAATCTCATATTAAACCAATACCGTAAAACCCCGTCTACAAGGATATACCCAAGAAACGCCCTCAATAAAATTGGTTGCTTGTTGTATTTGGAGTTTGAGCAAATATATACTGGCACTGGGTGGCTATGCATTCCATCTAAGTATGTTGTAACACCAATCAATTGTATTGACATAATAACGACTGTTTCGTATATCAGGATCGTATAGCTCAATTGATAGAGCGTCAGACTTTGGAACTGAAGACATGCTGAAGAGAGCATGGTCCGGGCACCGGTTTCGTTTTTTCATTCTCGTTTAATTTTAACTTTTGACATGTTCTTTTTATCTTTCTTCAAATCTACCTTTCTACTTTTAATTTTAGGTGCGTTTTTTTTTATTTTTTTTATAGTTTTTTTATAGTTTTTAAAGTAATTTTGTGGTTTTATAGAAACTAGTAAAAGCATTTATTCTAAATAATAGCGAAACCCACGGTTAGACAGATGTGTTGTAACTACTTGTCTGTCCTCGTCTTTGCAATAAAAACCTATGTTGCACCTTTGTGCCATCCCAATTCTTGAGGTAGGGTGCGTTTTTGGCTTAAGCACGATTTTGTTTCTACTTGAAATGAAATCAAAATAAATATTGTTCTGTTGCCACTGTTGGTCATTCAATTTTGTTTCGCTTGCACCTGTTATATCACAGGCGTTGGTAGAGAAGGCACACTTCTCTTGTCTCCACCGAAGTAGTGATGTAAACACTAACATGATTAATTACCATAGCTAGCAATGGACATACACTATTTTTTGTTCCTCTTGAACCCATACTATAGGCTATTCGCTGTCGATGTGACGTAATTAATCGGATTAACTACCATAGCAATTGATGAATACAATTTCGAATATATAGCCATGCACTTCATCGTTCACGTGGCACCTATGCATTAAACCATAGTTGTCAAAGAAATGCTAATCACTCGCCATGTAAGATTAGTATTTATGAAAAGAGTGGTATTCAATCTATGTTTGGTGACATACGCGGGTGATTAGTGCAATCTGCTTGATGGTAGTTATTGCGATTATTACGTCACTTCGACAGCGAATTGTAGTATACACCTATCCGACTTCGCCATTACTGCGGTGTCCCCGATGTAAAACTGCGGTGTCCCGAGGTCGGGGGTTCCATCCATTATTTATTTTGTGCTATACAGAATTGTACCCGGGAATTGTACACAACAGTGATATTCAATACACAATCATGAGCATTGAATTACGAATTAAATCTCCCGCTCTGGTACATCTGTATTGCCGTCAATAGAGGGCCAAATACAGTAAACGCTTCTCGGATTGGTGTATAGACGAATCCAACAAGCCAAGTGATGGTCAGAATTTATTCGGCCATTATACGCTGGTGAAGTTGCGTAATTAATCGGATTAATTACCATAGCAATAGGTGAAAACAATTTTGAACATATCGCGCTGCGCTACAAGCAGGTTACACTCATCACCTGTACTGTGTATGTCTGCAATCATAGATTGAATACAATACTGGTCTTTTCAAAGATCTTACAGGTGCAGCATGATATGGTTCAATGAAGAGGTACCGCCTGAACGTATCAGTGTATAACGCGGTATATTCAAAATTGTTTTCACCTATTGCTATGGTAGTTAATCCGATTATTACGTAACTTCGCCAGCGTATTGAATAAAACAGGAGGATGTGAGTTCATAAGGGCAATGTCGGGGATAGGTCACAATCGATGTGGAGAGATGAGAGGTCCGACCAACAGCCATAGCGATTCAACTAATTCCAGCGGACGGTCTGTGGCTAGTAAGGAATCGTCTTTGACCACATGCGCAGATCTGTCTCGTCAGGAAGATATTTAATATCCCGAATTTATAATATGCCTATGCCTACCAGTTCCATCGTATAACCGATCTGCTAGAGAATATTTGTTACCATGTTTAATAAATTCGTATTTATCGTATAATAAAATGTAGCCAAATGTATATTATCAGAGAAGATGATAAAAGAGGAGGTCGCTCGCTGCCCACATCAAATAAATAATGTGTGCATCCGCCTATTGATGGAAACAATGATCTAATCCGATTGATCAACTAATACGATAAGTGGCTTTGCGAGTCACGACTGTCTAGCTCTAAACGACGCATACCCGGATATCAATTTGTTACGTCAGTTGACCGCGAAATATAATTTCTGTATTGTTTGGCATGACTGGCTGCTAAGTTTGACCCGAGATCCCTGTGAAAAAGACCCGCATTTTGGATCCAAATAGCATTTTTGGACACGTTTGGACACAAAACGGGAGTATATGGAGAAACTGACACGAGTTTGAATTACTGATTACACTGGTTTTATGTTTCCGTAAACTGCCGCAAATATTCAAATAGTTATCATTTAAATTTCTTTTCCTTTGACCTTATATTAATTTGACTGGAAAATTAATTATGCTTGACTTTCCATAACTTAACAATTTATTTGATTTTTTTTAATGGGAGTTGCAATATATATAATGCTTCTTCACTCGTTTAAAAATCATGGTCACCCTGGTTAGTATTATTTTTTTTAAACAAAAAAAGCATGATTTGACTGCAAAATTGGGACTTTAACGATGTACTTCCGTGTGTGGAATATTTTCTCCACTGGAGAGAACTACCAAATCAGACGAGCGTGTGGCGGATGAACAGATTACCACAAAGGAAGTTTCAAGTGGTGTTTTAAGTACCCCAAACAAAGAAAAGTGAATAGAGGTTAACTGTGGGTAATCGGATTATATGTTCGAGCGATCTCCTCTTTTCTCATCTTCTCTGATATTATGTGTCACACGGTTTTCTGCTGAACCACTAGCAGGCTATGTTACCACATCTATGACAATGACAAAGGTGAATTTTGATGATTTTTACGGTCGTCCGGATGAGCACATAACTGAATGGGTCTTTAGTTACATCCTCTCATTATCCTGCCAATATTATATGAATCAAAGAAAAATAAAGAAAAAATAAAATTAAACAAGAAAAAAAGACAAAGAAAAGAAACAATAAAAGAAAAACAAAAGAATAAATTAAACTAAATATGAAAAAAAAATGATCACGAAAGGAGTCTTTAGAAAATGCAAGAAAATATAAATGAAAAGTTTGAACAATATTTTGTTTATAAAAGTTTGTGTGACCGTGATGAGGCTCGAACTCGCCATCTTCCGATCTAAAGAACCAAAGTCTTATGCCTTGCCAAGGGAGCTATGCTCGTGAGATGCGAAATAAAGATAAAATAATACATTGTATACCTGCTTGTGTCGGTAAATGATTTGCTCAAATTCCATAATGATATAATATTGTGGAGGGCGCTAGCGTGAAATATGCTATCATCACAGTCGCTTCTATTCCTTATAGACGGGTTTCTACGGTAGTTCAATATGTCCATAATATTATGCATTTTGGACATATAAACTCCTAAGAAAACAAAGGTTGATAAAACACCCAATAGTCAGATTTTAATCGCTGTGTGTGCATGTAGCGGCGAATATAAAACATTGCGAGAGCTTCACGTGCATTTCGGAATGTAACTTATGATCGGGATAGTGGATCAGATAGGCATACCCTGTGAAATTAAAGTGCAATTTCGGCCACTCCCCTAAAAAGGGTATGATTATAATTCGTACACCCTCCTTATGTTTGAAATTATGGATTTGCCTCTAGATGGATCTCAGATCACTTTGCTTTCAATGCCCTTTTCCTTAAACCCGCTTTTGCCGTTCTCGGAATCACACCATAATACGCTTGCGTGTAAATGCGACGCAATCGGTACACTCGCCGACATACATACACGTGTGTTGGCGTCACTTCTAACTCGAGGCATAGATATAGAAAGAAAGAAGACAGAAAAGAGAAATAGTAAAACAGGATTAGAAAAATGTTCAGAAACTGGAATAATATATACAAAGAAACAGATTGATGAGATTTTTTTTTAAATTAAGAAACATTAATCTCACTTAGAGAAACACATGAGAAATACATACACATTATAAAGTGTGCTAATTTGCAATGGAGGCACGGATGGCGCTATTTTAATTTATATATCTTTTTCTTCTTTAAAAGTTCAATTAATATGGAAGAACAGCAACTGTCACAGCAATGCAGATGGACAAACACTTCCCACGAATCTGATACGACAAACTGTCACTTCACCGTGTGTAGTTTCCATATAACAACTTCTCATGCGTTGTTATCAGCGAAATACAAAAAACAAATTGTTACTTTGTCAGAACTGTTAACCACTTTCCAAAGAAGAAGAAGAAGAAAGAACACAATATTGAATTTCAGGAAAACAAAATCGATCGATGGATTTTGTTTAAGTATAAAATCTGACAAACAAATAATCGTGTATACTGTGTATTCGTTAGACGAAATGAACATATTCATTATTCGACGTTGTAGATACACGTTTGTGTGGTAGCTTTACTACATATCACATTTACGCCATGGCCCCTTTAATTCTGATTGCAAATAAAAAAAAATGCAATTATTGCTAATCATGAAAGTTAATTTCACATAATGCAAGCTTAATATGCTCGAAAATGTCAAAAATGGCCCAACTCGTTTTCTGGATGATTGAGTTAATTGAACATAGCGTTTGAACCCGAACTGGTAAAGAAACCAAGTAAAGTGTTTCTGTTAGCCAAGATGCATATGTTACTAATTCAACTGCATATAAAATTGTTGCCATTATCTCTTTTATTTTTGTTTCTAAAAAGCGAAATTGCAATTGAATAACTTTTATTGTTACAGTCTGTATATTTCAACTTAAGTTTATAACCAAATCCAAAACAATCTAAGAAAAAGTAAATTGCCTCATGAAAACGGTCAAAATTGCTACTTACTCTGATGTGTCTAAGCATTAATCATATCTAGCTTTATAGTATAGTAATGCAAAGTTCATAATATTGTTGGTTATCGATTTTCACTTAAGTATGTGGAGCTCGAAGAACGATTATAGCAGGTTTTAATATCTTATCTCTGTTTGTGGTAGATAACTTATGGATCCGAATGTCAGATGAAAACAGATGGACAAACATGTTTGAAGAAGTAGATACGAACGAGGTGGCCAACGTGGGATTTAGTTTCCATATAATCGGTTTTCATCTGCAATCTTGTTATCACAAAGTGGATGGTCAACCAAATGCAACAGACGTAACTCAATAATAAATTAAGTCTCAATAATAATGTTTGCATGTGTCACCCTGCGTGACATGTATTTGACAATAAAAGTTGAATGAAAGAACAACAGTATTAATCATAAATGTGTGTAAGCTCATGACATATGGGATAAAAACGTTCAAGGTAGATTAAAAAGCCATAATATTATTTAGTTTTATTATTTTCTTGTCTTCAATTGCTCGATGTTCACAGAATACCGCTTCCCACAATCTAAAACGTATATAGATTTAAAATCTGATCCATTAGTGTTTGAACTTATTGAGCTTATTTCCAAACCGTGTTAAGGGTACTTGGCCATCAATTTTATTCAGGGACGTGTTTGAAAAATGGCACAGCGCATTAGTAAAAAGAATAAAAAACACTACAATTCACACCAGGGTTCGAACCTCTACCAAGGCATTATGAATGCTAAAGAGTGACAGGCGACGATGCCACTGTGCCGCGATGCCCGTGGTTAATGTCTGGCGATTTTCAAAGATATACATATCAACACGTTAGTGTATTGAAAAGCCAAGTAATATTAGTTTTAAATCAAGATGAAGAACCCATGAAGCAGCTTTTGAAAACAACAACTCATCGGGTTTTTTTAAGGTTACATGCGTTTTCAGAGAAAGGCCACGCTAGGCCAGGATAGTAATGGCCTGCTAAAAACGTATTATTTTGTTTTGTACATACATGTAATATAATGGCAGTGCATGGGGAGGGCTGCCTACATGACTAAGTTTTATCCCATAATACATTGCTACAGATTACATTGGTATGTTTACATCTCAAAATATTTTGATTAATTGCACGGTGGGAGGATGTGACGTCATCCTACGTAGCAGCTAGGAAGCCTCTTAGAGCCAAGCAACAGGAGAGGGAATGACAGCAAGTTATAGTTATACATAAAACATACATTATGTGCGCCATATACAGGGGGAAGAGGTGTGCATAAAGCAGGCATGAACTATCTGAAAAAACAGGCGTCATTTAAACTGTCAGACTAATCAGTTTTATCTATTTTGTACAGAAAAAATCGTGTGTAATGGTATGATGTACATGTTTGGCTAAATTCAAAAGTTTATTAACATTGACTGTCAATGGCATTTTGGCCAAGCAATTATCTTATATAACAGATTGATTGTTATGATATAAAACATGGCTGGTAGAATTGTTTTATTATTAGCCGTTCTAGTTGGGATATTGTCAGGTTTAATTGAACCGCAAAGGCGTAGCCAGTGTAGATACAGGTTATAGCACATGGCGCTTTGTGATAATATTGGAGCATTTTGACTTGTTACATTAGAAGAACCAGTTACCTTTGGTATCCTTACACCTGAAATGAAAAAAAAAAAATTATTTTGTATGCCCCCTATACTTACCACGAGGGGTCGAAGGTCATAATGGGACCAAAATGTAAAGTTGTTCTATCACGTTGTAATACACCTCAAATTGTTCCTCTCATTGCAAGAAATAAAAACGTCAATTGTATTGCACTGGGATGCTTAGTTCAGGAGTTAAAGATTAATTTAGGTTAAATCCTAAAATCTGTTTAAGCAATGTATAACCTCGGAATCGGATGAAATCATGGTTCAAATGTTATTATTGTACACATTTCAATGGACTTTTGCTGTGTTAGCTCTGAAGGGGGATATGACAATACAAATTGCACCGAAATTATAAATTATATTGCTGAAGACGCCGGTTGACCCGGTGAAAGCGCTCCGGTGAGTGAAATTTAGTAGCGTAGAAGTCTAAAATTGCTTCCTATAAATTATATGTTTGAGATTTATTATGTAAAGGGAAGTAATTTCTGACCAGTTTGAATTGTATCCTCTGTGTATGAAATTCTTGACATTTGACCTATTCGACCTTATAAGCACCGTAGGAAAATTTGACAACTGACTTCTTTATACCCTGTGATGAGAGGAACAACTTAAGATACATTAAAAGTTTTGCCCCCCCCCCCACCCCCTGTGGCCTTCGATCCCTCGTGGGAACCACACACGGGGCATAGAAAAAAATGGAACAAACCAAATTCTTATCATTTCAGGTTTAAGGATGCAAAAAACATTGATTCCACTAATGTAGCAATAGGAAATCCCAAACCTATTGCGTCATGTACTAAAACGGATAAACGTCATCTTCACTATATAGAGTCCTACAGGTTGACGTACGTTGGCTTATTATTTGCGAATCTCAATCAACTGCAGGAATGTCAATCTCTAACCTCATTTCCGAGATTATCATGCCAACTTGTGCCTTGGAGAACCCACAGGATGGTCGTATGGTGATATGTAAAGGCAAAAGCTTGAAACATGCTACTGCGATTTATACATAAAGTCGTTTGGCTATAAGTCCTGGTGTAATAGTTTTGTTTGTCCATTAGTAGCGGATATTGTTAGTTTATACCCTCACTGATTACCTGTGTTTGTGAACTAGTTACGGTATGTTACCCTTTGAGAATAATGTAGGAGAGAATTTGGTTTTGATAATGGAATAGTGCGCGGTAGTTTATCAATGTTTGCCGCAAACAACTGTCGAAAAAAGAAAATACAATCAAAGTTGTGTGCATTTTGATCAAACATTACATTCGATAACGCATTTGCTCGCTGGAAGTTGGTGAATGTTGTTGAGATTGAGTAAGCTTTTATCATGTTTATACATGAAAGCTACGTTCCATCTATGTCATGCTTTATATAAGCCAATCAAAACACACCTTTATTACAAAGTCTTTTCAACAGTTGCGGCTTCCAAATCAGTTGTGTTTGTTAACATTTAAAGAAAAAATCTTTTAAACTCTTTGAACTATTCGTCATACGTTCATGAACTTTCAGACACAGTTTTTGAAACGTGTTATATCAGCCGTGACATGACCGGGCTTTATCTGACCGATTTATTTTACAATATTGAATTGCCTGAAAATACTGATGAAAATAAAAACGAAATCGGTACTGACCTATATCGTATATTGTGTAATGTTGCACTCAGGACGGACATTGTTTCGCATTGGCGATATATGATCATCTCTTATATCATTGCATTAACTCAGATTATCTTTATCATGCAAAAGCAACAGTGTTATTCAATACATCTTGCTCTGAAAAGGGGCGAATGTTGTTAAATTAAAACGATAATTTTATATGTTATTGTAAAACGCATACTTAATTTGATCAGAACAAGATAACTGATAAAAAAAATAACTATAAGCTTAGCTAACTTAGCTAATTGGCATTAGCAGACGAAAAAGACAGTAACTGGGAAACATAAATTAATATTCACAATAAATTTGATTAATATCCCTAAAAAGGTGCACTTTCAATACTTAAGGTCTCTGGTTCGAATGCCGTTAAGTGACTGGTATACAATTAAGCTAGGTAATTTGTATTTGATGTAAAATAGAGAGCGATGCAATAAAAGAGTTCTTTAAAAGAGGACTTTTAAGTCCAAAAAAAGTGGAATCTAATCAAGGGTCAGTTAAATCAATGATTCCTTGGGTGTCAAGAGTTTGTCCTGAAGACGTCTCTCACAGACTCTCAGTCTTGGATGGTGGACCCCTCAAAGCGTCAGATAAGTGGAATCTATATAATAAGGAGTCATGTAAATACTTTCTTAGGTGTCGGGATTTATCATCGAGGCGACTCCAAAAGAAGATTACTGGTGTGCACCAGTAACCGGTATCTATGAATTACTGGTATGTGATTTGAATGGGTAATCATAGTGAGACGTATTAAATTATAATTATATACATTGGATTAGCAATGTTTTATATTAAAGGTCCGTTCATACTACGCCGCAATTGCGGTGCGGTGCGTTGCAGATATTTCGATTACTTTTTGCGCAACTCAACGCTACTCATCGTATTTCCAAGTTAAAATGTATTTAACTTTATTGCGATACCGCAATGCAGTATTCTGCGGTACGATGCAGTGCGGAATTGCATCGCATCGCAATTGTGGCATAGTTTGAACGGACCTTAAATGACGTTTGATTTTAAAATGAGAAAATAAATTCAAATTCTCAAAATAATCTAATCAGAGAAATGTAGATTTATGTATATATTATTTTTTTAATCAATCAGCTGTTTCAATAATATCAGATGTTATCCTGGGAGATATCAGCTCCAAACTTGACACGTATGTTTGATTAATTGATATAATAATTGTACTGTTGATTGTTATCACGAAGCTATCCATGCTTAATATCCGGTGGGGATATGCAATAGTATTAATAGCTCCATGTGAGAAAACAAAAACAAATATTGGTTTTGTGAACAGTGAACGAATAGTATGAATTCAAACCAATTGCAGTGCTAAATGTTTGCAAGAAAGAAAAAAAGCAAGGAGAAGAGAATAGATCAGAAGACCAGACAAGACTTAAGAGCGCAATAAGACATTGTCAGATCAGATCAGGATTAAGACATAAGTTAATAAGTGTAGGATAAAAGATGAATAAATCAGATCAGAGATAAGACCATACCAGATTAGACCAAACCATTAAGTATTTATACTACTTCATACTCAAGAAAAATACAGAACTAATTTTTTTGAATAAAACCAATATTAACCTGTTTTGCCAAATAAAACATAGCAAAATCCTAATCTTTTAGTTAGTCCTAACTAAGCAATAAAAGTCAAATTTTAATATTTAGCCAATTTTTGGAAATAAGGGCCAAAAACGTGCGTTTTTATGGTGTCTTTCGTATGCTGTGACAATCAAGCCCAAAGACTTCTACTAAGACTAAGTTTAGTTTATGCATTCTAAATTTTGGAAAATACATGTTTCATTCTTTAATGACCAACAATTTACTTACAGTAACACAAACAAGTGAAAATTAGATCAATTCAACTTTTGACATATACTCAAAATTTGGAATGCTTAAACTTATTCTTCTTCTTCTTCTTCTTCTTCTTCTTCTTCTTCTTCTTCTTCTTCTTCTTCTTCCTCCTCCTCCTATTCTTCTTCTTCTTCTCCTTCTTCTTCTGTTAATTTTGAACATTTATGTGCGTCTCAAACTGATAAAATCGTTGCATATAAGGTTTATTGAACTGAGGCCCACTTGTCAAATATCCGGGCAAATATCATAACATGAGTATTTGCATTCGAACTTTGGAATTGAAGTATAGAAACAATTTTTGTACCATACCATAGGCTATTAACATATAAATTACTTCTATTTGATACTTAAAAACACTTTCTCTTTTAATTTGAAAGATCCGCGTCGGTATTGAAATCAACACTTTACAAATCAAAACACTTGACAAGTCGTGCCGTTGGCATGTTTTGCCAAAGTATGCGTAATAACTCGTGGCTCTGTTTTCCACCCTGTCTTGAATTCGTTCTAATTAATCCAGCCACGTTATTTTTATGTGCGTTATCGACTTGATTATCACTGAGACGTTGTCGCCATGCCCCAGAGGTTGAAAGGTGACCCGCAATCATTGATTGCGGTCATGAAAAACTAGGTCTTTTAAAAAAAGCATGTCTTTTTAGATTGCACACATCGTTATCTGATATGTTACTGATCCAAGTTGATCAGTACCGCGGACATTTATTTATCTTTACTTTCAATTTACTTTCGTTTAAAGTAGAACATGATGAAGCTTATCGAGACATTATGTTGTTATCATGTTGTATAGGATTGCGTATGTTCATTTGCCTATCAGTTTGTTAACCTTTAACCTGCCAAACACCAATCATCATCATGTACAAAAATAACTGCATTTACACGTATTATTGTGATCTGAAAGCGTCGTATATACGGTATGGGGACGAAAACTTTGCCGGCCAAGGTACACATTAGTGTCGTGCTATCCTGAGTCATGTATCTACGCGGTGTCCCATAAAAAAAAACTACCGTGCGAATGAATTTGAGAAATGAAGTCGAGAAATGGACATCAGAATCCACAAATCTAAAAATCAGCGTGTTGCCCCCATCTTATTCTACATCTCATACACTAATTTTACTGGAATCAGTTTTCTGGTTGCGAAGAAATGAGCGATTGCATACGTCAATTCACTTCATTCCAAGTTTGAAAGAAAGATAATTCAGCACAAAGCTGTTACGAGTCGTACTGACTCAAGGCCAAAATCACCTTTTACCCAAATTCACACGAATGCACAACACAAATACACTGTGTGATTAAGCTAACAAAATCTAAGTCTTTAATTGAAAGTAAGATATGATTGATACAATATTATTATTTTTTAAACTAATCAGTACTTAGCCAGCATTCTTCTTCTTGATGGTAATATAGAGTTCGTGCAATGTTCTGGACGGCTGATGTATATCCTTATTCACTTGTCCTACGAAAATCAGCGAAGTCCATTTTACACGTGCATTGATAAATATCCTTGCGAATAAAATCCTCACACAAAAATGGCATTGCTTTCTCCAAACACTTATATCCTTGCGCTGCTTTCTCCAAATGAATACATGAATACAAAAGCCACCTAAGTCCATGCGAAGTTATTTTGAGAGAAAAACCCGTGTATCATTTTAATTCATTCAGTTAGATTTACCTGGTCAATATGGTAAGTCTTACGTGCAAATGAGTGGATTAACCTGTATTAGGTATGACGATTAGCATTTCAGGGACTTCGTGGGGTTCATTTTAAATTTTGGACTTAGGTGGTTTTTGAATCATATACAAAGACAACAATGTTAGAATGAGATTACCACTAGTAAGATAATACAAAATAAAGCACACAGGTATGTATAATGTTGATAAGCATTCTGCCATGTAATATAAACCACACACTTTCCTTTATTAAACCCATTTTTTGTTCAAAAGTCATTCTCTAGCAATGAATGTGTTACAAGTGGACTTTTATACATACTGGATTTCAATCAATGTGTTACAAGACTCAAATCATGGAATTGGGTGATTCTTTCATACATGCTATTTTTCACATGCCCAATAGACACAGAGAATGAATTTGAGTTGTTCTTTCATGCATATGACAGGCCTATGTATAGCAACAATTTCCCATGCTTAACTCAATTTGGCCAAAGTATGGACTTAGGTGGCTTTTGTATTCATATATTCAAATGCTTATCCATTTGCGCTGTTTTCACCAAAAATGGTGCTATATCCACCTTTCACACACTATCTCATAAACCAGGCTTCTGCAAGTCGACAGAAGAATAGAATATTCTTTCTTGGAAGAAGTACGTTCTTTGACGTATTCTAGATCTTCTCCGACATCACAATGCACACTAGTGTTAATTGTCAATGGACTTCATATTTTGTACCGTGAAATCCTTTTCGTTCTTTTTATATAAGCTGTTTCTTGGAAAACATTTAATTTGAAATCCTGCACGATATTAAAAATGAAAGCTTGCATGTAAGATGATGCTCTGCGGTACTTGTAAATATCTTTTTTCGTTAATGTTGATATAAATGTTGCATACATAATTATTGCATAAAGAATTCCATCTGACTTAAAAACAAAAAATCTCACATACATTAATGTTTTCAACATTGATGTTGCAATGTATCAAAAAATACACGTAAAGCTGTAAGCACTTGTTCATTGTCATTCTTGGCTCAAATGAATTTGGAAGATTAAAATAAAACATATTTGCACAACCTACATAATTAAAGTTGGAAAGCTTCCAATTGCAGAAATCGAAATTTTCTCGGACAAACTGTTATTCATCTTCAGTGAAAGCATGAATAACATAACACCGTCGGATTATAAAATAGATAATGTGCACTAAATTTAATGAGATACACTAACTTTAGGAAGCGGTGAGCGAGCATGAAAAAGGCGTCAGTTGATCAAACTTGGAGTGAATTGCAT
This sequence comes from Amphiura filiformis, assembly GCF_039555335.1. Classification (NCBI taxonomy): domain Eukaryota; kingdom Metazoa; phylum Echinodermata; class Ophiuroidea; order Amphilepidida; family Amphiuridae; genus Amphiura; species Amphiura filiformis. The sequence continues at coordinate 83,718,450 of NC_092628.1, forward strand.
TGATGCGCGCATTATGTAATGTAATTGCTAATTTCTTCGCAACCATTCAACCGAGCCAAATCAAACTTTCATATGTGATGCACAATAAAATAGGCTATGCGATACATTTTGAAGTTTTTGATTTTACTTTCTAGTTCTCGACTTACGTTCAATTTTATTCACTCGGGTTTTTTTTTCTGGGACACCCTGTAGTACCCAAGAGGTCGGTGATTTAAAACCGCACCAGATAAAGCAACATCTATTGAGAGGATGAGATATATTGTCACTACTAACTGGAGCGTGAACGCTGTTATTTGAACAATCAAGTAACTTAGCTTTTAAGTGCATGTTCTCACTGGGGTTACGGCAGATAAAAATTAACTGAATGTTTCTAAATACCTCTAAATTATAAGTGCTACTAGATTATTACTGTGAGAAAGTAAATGATATAAGATGAGTCGTCGTTGTTCCCAACAATACCGAAGAAGCAAAAGGTATCATAGAATATCATATCCAAAGTCCACCAAAATCCACGTTGCGGAATTCTTTTTATCCAAGATGGCCGCCAAAATGGCTGCCACAACATATAATTAGCTGTATCGCAGCTTCTGAAGCAGATATGATGATGATTTTAGTGTCTTTGAATAGTCTAACACACTGATGTCTTCATTCACACTGTAATCCAAGATGGCCGCCAAAATGGCCGCCGTCACATATGATTAGATATGATGATGATTTAAGTGTCCTTGAATATATTTCATAGGTCAAAGAATTCAAATTTGTACTATTCTAAAACACTGATGTCTTCATTCACACAGGAATCTAAGATGGCCGCCAAAATGGCCACCACCACATGGTATAATTAGGTATATTTTGGCTTCTGAAGCAGATATGACAATGGTTTTAGAGTCTTTGAATAGGTGTCAGGTGACACAGAATTCAATTTTGTGTTTATCTAAAGCACCAAGTCTTCACTCACACTGTAACCCAAGATATCCCTCACCCACCCAGGTGGAATGGAAAGCTGTTAGGGGTAGTCGCAGTCGTTGTACTGATGAACACTGCGCCATTTGTAGGCTGCAACCTGCTTTCGACATATTCTATTACTATACCTCATAAATATTTATTAGGTAATCCAGACATCTTATTGGTTTATAACGCCAGCGTCCGAGTACGGTATTTTGACTACTTCCCCGCGCCTGTGCAATTACGCGCACGCGGGGAAGTAGTAAAAACTTCCGCACCCTACTACCACACGGTTTCTCGACCCCGCGCGTCGCCGTTCCTTCAGACGTAGCATTATGCTGCACAACGGCAATTCTGCAGACGCGTTTATCGTGAAAATGGCGTCTGCTGCAGTTATTTTGCTGAGATTACCGATGGATAATTACACGCGAATTTGACATTTTATGAAACAAAATGCTATTTATGGAATGTTAAAAAGAAAATTAGAATAATATAAGTCAAAATGTAAATTGATTGAACAGAAATCCTCCAATAAAATCAGGTAAGCAAAATATTAAGCTTATTTACCATGCTGGCCGGCACGTTGACTGGTGTGTGTTGACTTTTGTTTACCATTTTACCGTGATAGTGAAAATATTTATAAGGTATAGTAAAACAAATACAACATGTTTTATTTCGGGAAAGTAGTCAAAACTACTGGTCCCTCGGTGTCGGATGATTTGACTACTTCCCTCAGCTGACACGTCGGGAAGTAGTCAAATCATCCAACACCTCGGGAACATGTTGTATTTGTATAATGACAGTAGAATAAATGTCAAGCTCTTTGAGGTTGTTTACAGCATAAAGCACTATATAAATATCTACATTTATTTATTATATATCAGCTTCCGAAGCAAAGTAGCTGTCTTTTGGACTCATCTGCAAGTATAATCGCCTCAGCATTTCGGAAATTTTCTCCTCTGCAATCTCCAAAAGCTGTGACACTTGTTCAAATTTTGCGACAGGAACATCCATTATTTCCACAAGGATTCCTGGAGGGTAGTTTACATTTGCATCGTAAATGGCTTTGTGGTGCTGCATCTTCCAGTGCTAGTACGGTGTCAGAGCATTTCCAACCCCATTGCTTTGGATCCAAGTCATTGTTTGAGAGCTTTCTCCGTAGTATGACCTGCAAAAGAAATCGCAGACTGAAAATATGCTGCTCTTTCAGTGGGTGGAAGCTTCTCTGGATCAAGTGATGCTTTATTTGGTGATACCATCGCCATGAATTTAGCGAACCTTAAACCGTTTAAAGGATCTTTTTTCTGCCACCATGTAAGACAACAAGCTGTACCAATTTGTTCTACTGCCGCCTCAGGATGGTATCGGCTGCAATTCTTCCGGTTGTTTTTTTCTTCTTCAACAAACTTGTCTTTCCATGTCCAAATGTTGCAGAAGTGGAGTCACAACCACAAAGCTTGCTTAAGTTTGTACGACTCAAATGTAAAATCCTCCAGGAATTCTTGTGGAAATAAAGGATGTTCCTGCTGCAAAAATGGACTTAAATGTGTCACAGCTGGTGAAATCTTGCCCAAACGCTGAGGAGATTATGTACTTGCAGAAAGGGGTGTCTATTCATCCCAAAATATCTAAATTATTCTCTCACACTATTGGGCTGTGGCCACATCCTTCCCCAACCTTAATCCCACAAAAGTTGACCCAAAAAGGAAACTTTTATGTCTGTTGCTACAATGTACATGTGCCATACCTTTCCTTCTTATTTCATGTTCCCTCCCTTCTGTAAATGTAGGTATTTGTCAGATCCGGAAACTATTCTTTTCGTATGCAACTGTTGCCTTATTTTAGCTAATTGTGAGTTGTTCGATTCTGTCTTCCCTACAAATATCAAATTCTTGGTACAGCCTGAACACAGAAATATTGCATCTAAGGACTAACGGTTTAAAGGGCTCAAGTAAGTCAAGTCAAGTCAAGTCAAGTCAACTCGGACTGTCAAACATCTCGAGGCTTTGTATTATTTAACAGGGGTATACATAAAGAGTTCAGCTTTTTTAGTTGTGATTTCCAGCTTTTTTAACACTTGTTCTATACAGAAGTTTAGTATATTCCCAAATTATATAGCTTTCAGCTAGCTGTTTTCATGCTTTTTTTGTTTTTCATCTCTTTTTATGTGTGGTGACTGACACCCCTGGTTTTAAAAAGCTGACAAGTCAGCCTTATAATTAAAATTCTTCTGTAGATGGTAGTCGCATGGCACAGTTTGGACATTGCATAGAAGATAATCAAGGATTTTGATCTGAAGCTGAGGTTAAAAAGGAAGAGAAACTATTTTATTTCATAGAGCTAATGGGGGTTCTGTCTTCTCTTAGAACCCCAAAATGCTGCCTTAGATAGTTAGGTGTCCTTAAAGAAAATGGATTTTGTATATATGCAAAGCAGAAACCAGCCCATAGATCTTTGTGTGCATGATGACCCATAGACGAATCCAACAAGCCAAGTCATGGTCAGGATTTGGTCGGCCATGACGGGTCCCCGCATGCACCAAACTGGAGTAGTGACTGCCCAATTGGGCGGATTAAAGCCGCTTAAAATTCGATGTTAGATTCTTTTGTGTTGTACGCTGTCATTATTCTTTTGTCTACGTGTAACAGAAGCCAAAATATACATAATTAGGCCTATATCATGTGGTGGTGGTGGCCATTTTGGCGGCCATCTTGGATTCCAGTGTAAATGAAGACATAAGTGTGTTAGATTTGTACAAATTTGAATTCTCTGACCTCTTAAACCTATTCAAAGACACTAGAATCATCATCATATCTGCTTCAGAAGCGGAGATATATCTATTCATTTGTGGTGGCGGCCATCTTGGATTACAGTGTGAATGAAGACATCAGTGTGTTAGACTTGTGCAAATTTGAATTCCCTGACCTCTTAAACCTATTCAAAGACACTAAAATCATCATCATATCTGCTTCAGAAGCTGAGTTACAGCTAATTATATATTGTGGCAGCCATTTTGGCAGCCATCTTGGATAAAAAGATTTCCCTAAAGTGGATTTTGGTGGACTTTGGATATGATGTTTTATGATACCTTCTGCTTCTTCGGTGCAAAAATCAGCAGTTGGTCATTTTTAGGTCTCTGTGTAAGATGACTCAAAATTGTATTGTTAATCTTAAAGACCAGAGCAGCACAAATTTCCTTTTCTCTTTCTGAGTAAAAAGCAAACTCTGCCAGTTCAAAATATTTACGCTCATGCTAGTTTGCAAAGGTCATATAAAGTATATTGAGCTGCGAAAGGAATAGCCTAGTTTCCACTATGGTGTGTCACCCAAAGGTATTTCTCGAAGTAATTCTTTATTGCTTCTAACAACAACCACTGACAATTGAAATGAAATTAAACTATATGCCTGGTACAACGTATGTGCTAAATCAAGGAAGATGACAATATTGTGAAATCGTTTTAATTTATTGCTGACATTTAATAAAGTGGATGAAGCCATCCATGTGTGTTTTTGTCCGAACGCATGACGTTAAACAAATGAAGCGTTTAGTTTTCAGGGTATACTGCAATATTTGTCATTGATTTCATCTGATTGTATTAGAATGTTCGTGTTGTCGTTTGAAACTTTCAACCTACACAGAAGCTTTAGCTTCGGGAGTGACTTTTGAAACTTGCACATAAAAGTGACAAATCAAAGAGGTACATCGAATCCTTAATATATTTAAGAGTGGATAAAATAATTACTGTTAAATTAAGTGTATGTGAATACAAATGTAAAAAAAAAAAGATTTTATTTAATAATTATTATTTTTATATCCCCTAACCTAATGTCGATACTTGCTACCAAAATGCGTTTTCTCAAGATGTTAAAGGTCACATTACCTTTTAAAATCTTAAAGCATAGGATATACATTGACGTTTAAAACAGTCATTTATGTAACTTAATTCTACAGTTTCTCAATTATAGGTCTTCATCCAGTTTTAGATTATGCAATGCCTACGAAGTACCGTGGAAGGACCATCCTGAGTATAAAGATAAAGCCATCAACATCTGACCCGAAGTCCAGAGACCTTAGATATATGTTTTTCTGTCTAATCCAAAACGAGGAAGGAGATAATAATACGCAGTTTAAAGAACTTTTCGCAAGCCAACATAATTTTCTCTACAGTTACAGTCGGTTTCACTTAACTTAATGGTATTTTGAATACATTCGATTGATATTTGATTCAACCAAATAAATGGTAGCAGAAATTAAACAGGAGCCTTTTTTAAATCGTTTCTACATTTCTTCTGATATTTACTGTAAAATTTAAAATTATTACCTTTCACTTGTTTGAGAAAATAAAAAAACTAAAAAGATGTAACTCACAATATTGACAATTTTGCTCATTTCAAAACGTAATTTAATTAGTTCCAGTGCCTTATTAAATGACTGAGTGAGTATAACAATAGCCAGCAAGTGGCTAGTTCTTGGGGTGATACGGATTAAAAAAGAAAAAAAAGTATAGTTTGACCTATCTATGCTTCGTTGCTGTCAAGTTATAAGCAAAAAGGTCAAAGTTTATATTTTGGCTCAACAGGTGTCGATATGGTACAAATGGTTCAAATGGTTCATTAAAATGGCCTCATATTTTTGTATTTGAAAACTATTCAAGAACAAGTTGTCTTATTAACAAATTAAAGTAAATAATGAAACGAACTCTTAATATAAGCAAGAATCAAATCAATATCAAAATTGTGACTTAAGGTCAAAGATCACATCTCAGATGTCTGTCATCCGATTTAGTAACATATTACGTATTAACGAATGGTCAATGTGGTGACAAAGAGTATGCTTTTTGACAAAAGGCATGTTGTAGGCCTATATCATATCGATCATTTGAATTATCATTACTGATCACACTTTAATGATTCACGTTTCAAGCAGGTAGATTTTGTTGAATATTACAGCAGTACATGATGACCTGCTTTCCACATCGACTTAACAAGAATTGCTCGATTGATTCAACCTTTTTTTGTATCAGAGAGGATGAGTGTGTGGGCTCAAACGATCAATTTGAAGTATGGCGGAGACGAATAAGGAAATACAACTTCGCAAGAGGTTTAATGCTATCCGTTTCCTTTTCCGTCAACGCAAAAGTGATTGCTGGTTTTAAAACCTGTTACTTCGAATACTGCAGCGCTTTAAAAGGCCCATCATTTAGAGAGTCGACAATAATTCACCCGACAGATGAAAGAAAACAACCACACACAAACAACCATGTGTTTAATTCAAATTGGAAACGAAGCAATCCCCCCAAATCGCGAAAAAAATCCACCTGGCCAACACATCCATATCCCTCTTACAATCAAATGTTGCGGCTCTTATGTTTTATTATGATTAATTAATTTATCATAATACCTGTTGTGCAAAGTTTAGATAAATAAACAGTACGTTTTGAAAATTTGGCTTTTTATGGGGAATATGTGCCCAATTAGCACTCTTGCCATCCATGGAAACACATGTTTAGAAACAAAATGCCATGGAACAAATTTGCACAGTATGGAGATACAAGTATGTTGAATGTGATACAAGTGGTGCTGTTATTGGTAGTATCAACAACATTTTCGCATGTTTAGCCCACATATATTTCGTCACACCCTTTGCAGTCAATCCTCTAAACTACTTCATATCGTTATGAACACGGCAGAGTGCAGAATACGCAAAATTGCTGTTCTGAGTAAACGGCGTTTGAAAATCTTGGTGCCATTTCATTGGTCCTTCTAAAAATTTAGAACATTCGTGAGCACTCATTTGAAATGTATATTATAGAAGTGAATGTACACGATTTATTTGCAATACTCGCATGTTTTGAAACAATCGATATAGCCCCTCAAAACGCGTTTTAGTAGCTATTCGGCTTTATGCTGTATCCAAAATGTCTCTACCACTGCGCAGAGGATCGTATTTGGGGTCGAATGCGCATTCCGCTAAGTGTAAACCATAGCACGCATCCTTGATTTGGGGCTTTTGTGTAGAAATTACTGGTTGTCCTAAGGCTATGTAGACTTAACTTGGTATAAGGCCAAAAAAAAAAAGGGTTCGTCTCAAAGCTTGCGCGCGCGTTTGTAAAATCCCACGATTTGACAAAAAACAAATGCGGACTTTTTTCTCAAAATACCATGAAAAAAGTCGGGAAAAAAAAAAAAAAATCGCATTTCGCATTTGTTTTTAAATTTCTCGTGAGCTTTGAGACAAACCTTTTTTTTTTGGCCTAATAATTTATAAATAGTCATCCCTGTAATTTTTAGGAAAAATCTCGAGGATTTTAAAGCAGCAATACGAATATTAGCCTATATTTTGCGTATGATTTTCTGGGATTTTCCTATTTCACGGGGGTCGCACTCACATTATTAAGCCATAGCGATATCATATGGGGAATGTTTGTACTTATTTTGGTATCGCTGGATAGAGGATCGTCAACATAACGCCGCCACAATTTCGGTTTGCAATCTAGTGTTGCGCTGGCTATGGCTTGCTCTTCTAACCACTCCATATAAAATGTTGGCAATAATTGCACTACTGGCTTCCCATAGCTATCCCAAAGGTTTGGCGATATATTTTCATGACATCTTTCACACTGAGATATGTGCGTGTCGAAAGAGAACTATGTTGCTCCAGTTTGGTCTTTGATTACTTCAACGCTTTTCCTACTATTAGCGAAAAGAGACACAACGTTCTATGATTATTGAACATCCCATGTCCCCTTCATCATCTATGTAAATGCCCGTCAGCTCTTCTGCAAGAGATTTTAAGTTGGATACATGAGATATTAGAATGTATTCTCTTGACCACGTGTATGAAACACTGATTATCGTAGGAACGAGATTACCAGTTCCCGCAAGAGATGCGGTGAGGCCTGGAAAGCACATGTAATCAAGATGGCATGCCCTGCTATCGAAAGCTAAGAAACATGAGTTTTAAATCTTTGGATTTATCTGTCAAAAATTAAATAATTTCATGAACAATCCTACAGATGAAACTATTCAGTAACATTTACTGTTGACATTGAGTATGACTTTTTATTGATTGGTAAGTTATTCAGGAAGGAGAGCAAAAAAAAATACAGCAAATAAACTTACATCAAATGAAGCAAACAAACAAACTAATATGGTTCAACTGCCTTGTTTTTACGCAAGACTAGTATTATGCATTGCTTTTTATCTTGGGTTATCAAACCGATATCCAGTTGTTTGTGAGAGTGTTTAGTATAAATCTTTTCACGTATATGTGTTGTAAGATAAAGTCAAGCTGTAAAGCTCCTATGTTTATCAATGTGCTTGAATAAGAACTTTCGAGCTTTTTCATCTTCTTATTTAAACAGAAACAAAAAATACGTGATTACTACAGGGTGTCCCTGAAAGAACTGTATCGTCAGGAACTAAATTTTTCGGTATTGCAACGCATAAACCAAACATAACTAAATAACTGATGTGGTTGAGGAATATATCAGCTATCACATACTTTTTGAATTTTGACAATTAACCACGTCCGTTTTTGAAATTTACGAAACTCCCTCATTTTCAAACCTTTTCCACAGATTCAAATATTAATCGATGATCTGTATTTGGAATGCTTACCACTGCGCATGATCAGCGCATGTGGCGTCAATTGTCATTGATAGATTTTGACTCCGTGGCATGGATTGAAAATGAGGTAAAATTATTTTATTTCAAAAACGGACCGGTCAATTATCAAAATTCAAAAAGTATGTGATAGCTGATATATTCCTCAACCACATCGGGTATTTAGTTATGTTTGGTTATGCGTTAAAATACCGACGATACAGTTCTTTCAGGGAAGCATATTGAGTGTGTGTGGGGATGGGTGGCGGCGGGAGGGGTGCGTGGGTATATTTTTTCTGAGTGAGTATGCGGGGGTATGCAGGGGGTGTGTGTGTGAAGTATTTGCTGGGCAAATTATGCAAATGTGATGATATACTGTGATCAAATAGAACAAATTTAAGATCCTTTTAAAATTTGTCTTGCAACATTTGTGGTGGCAACCATCCACGAGTTTTAACGTATAGGGCATGTTGAATAAAGCCTTTACTGCATCAATTTCACTTTTAAGTAATAATTACTATAAAGTAATGCTGAGGCAAGAAGAGACACCGCCCACTTGCAAAAACCACGTATATACTTGTGTTCTTAGGTGAAGATAACGGTCAAAGGATAAGTTAATTTCTTCCAATATAACATAAAAGCAAATCCTGGATATCTGGGTCGCCATAAATCTTGTTAAAATCTTACAGTGTAGGGACATGATTGATCCTTTTTGATAGATGTGCGTGTGGGACATTGTTCGCCTTACCTTACCTTACTGTAATATGAATAAACACATACAGTACTTTATAATAGTCATATGCGACAATATAATTAATGTCGATTACAAGTTTATTTGGTCAATCCTGTTGCCATTATTAAATTCTACTGATGTGAAATACAATGGGACAGCTTTGTGTGGATAAATGGGACTCTAGTCCAAAATAATATACAAAGTAGTCATCACTGTTATTACATTTTATTTGCGAAAAGTCAAGCTAATGCGCTGGTTGTATTTAAATGCTCATACATATAATCTACAAATGTAGTGGTAGCATAACTATTATTGTCAGTTATTGGACCAAATGGGCCACTATGTTATTTGGTTTTAAAAAATTCCTTTTAGAGAAATATCCCTAGGGGTATATAACTATGATATAAAGGCAATTAATTATACTGAATGTCAGAACATATACATTAAGGTCACCCCATGTAGAGTAGCGATGTTTAATATTAAATTAACAATGGAGATGTGAGTCCGTGGTTGCAATACAGCCTCCCTAATGGGTTTCCTTTCTGTGCACAAATCTCGTCACCATCTTATTATATGTTTAATATTTTAAAAAGAACAAAACTTGTGTTGTTTATTTTATTTTGTTTTTGTATTTTTCGATTTTTTTAGCCTGCTTCTGGTTGTGTAAAGCGCCAAAAAGGCATTTGCAATAGGCGGTATATTAAATCGGTGTTTATTATTATTAAGTAGCTAGCTAGGTTATGCCCATGCACAGATATTTCTGTTTGCCCTAAACACCTATAATGGATTAGTGATTTCCTTTAAAAAAAGCAAAACAAAACAAAAACACGGTGAAACTTGTATTGTTTGTACAATTTGGGCTATGTTTAGAATAAATTGCGGGCGTACTTACACTACACTATGTAACTCGATTATTAAATTACCATATAGATGATTTGACTTCTGACGTCAATGCCTGACAGTATGCGCACGCATCATATTTTGTTCAGGGCTCGTGTTTTTAAAAACTTCCGCCACATCACAATAAGGCTTTTTAACAGTGACGTGGTTGCATGAGGTTCACTCAAGTATATCGATAAACCAGTCCCTTGCCATTGTTGATAAACATTGAGGTCAACTCATCTATAGCGATATAGGTGGAAACAAGTTTTGAATGTATTGACCAGAGATACATCCTTGAGAGGGCACGTGGTTTCTTTTCCCATGCAAAAAGATAACGAATTTTGGTGGTTTGCAAGTGAAGAGTGTCTACACTATCGACTGATTACGTAACTGTTATGAATAATATATTTTATTTCATCAAATTCCATCCATGCAAATAATTACAATATAAAAAACTATTACAAACATCGTATAATATGGTGATACAATAGGAGAAGGTCAACATATATGACCTCCTACGTGACATGTTATATGAGATGTACAAAAACCTGAACATCACAAAGATCAGTATTCGTTTGTGCATATGGACTGCACATTTACGATGCCAAATATTACTCATTATATATGACAAATATTGGTATTCATGCAATACGGTATATACATTGTATATAAAGCGACTACTAGATCCTACTATCATGGCGTCAGGTCAGTGGTTCATCATATCCCGTATGTTTCGTAAAATTCACTCATATTTCAAACACATTTCTGTGCCCATTTTATAGGGGCACAGGTGGATCCGTGTTTTTTTTAATTTATTTACTTATTTATTTATATTTCTTTTTAATGAAAGAATTAAGGTTTCCATTGCTAATGTACCTGTACATGAACAAAAATTACACACAGGATTACTTCAATTCTCTACTCTAAACACATGTCAGTAACCAAGCAGTTGTCTAACTGACACAACAGTAAAATACACTGACACGGAACAGCTTCCGGGACCACATTCACAGGCGAATAATTGGAACCCAGCAAAAGAAATCTGTTGGGCTGTGAATGTGGTCCAGGAAGGTGTTGCATGTCAGTGCTCTTGTGTCAGTTGGACAACTGCTTGGTTACTGACACGTGTTTAGAGTAGTGTATTGAAGTAATCCTGTGTGTAATTTTTGTTCAACTTTTATAGACAGGATTTTAAGATATGACCTTGTGAAAAAGTATAAGTTTCTTTTTGAGGCCAGTTTATTTGAGTAGTCTTTTTTACGGGATGATACGTCATATGCACAACCTCTATTCAATCTATGATTGCACCCATACACAGACATGCCAGGTGATGAGTGCAGCCCAGACACATACTTATAATGCAGGGCAATACTTTCAAAAATTATTTTCACCTATCACTATGGTAATTATTCCTGTTACATCACTACTTCTACGGCGAGTTGCTGTGAATTGAATTAAGAAACTAAAACTGAAAATTAACTTTTTCTGTATACTTTTTTTTTCGAGTTAATTACAATAAATCTACAGAGGTTTCCTAATGGAGGGTTGACACCAACTAGCCCATGAGTAACATTAATATATAATTTGCAAGAATTGAAAAACCACACACTACACAGTGCTTTGTTACTGCTACGTGAGCCAATTTATATAATTCTAAATGTATACACTATCCTATTCTGACATATTCGTTCCTTCCAAAGCTGCCTTTTCCCCTGTTCATATTTCTTCTTCGCGCTTTCTTTGATCATTTCATAGAAGCAATTCGTAAAACACAACAAAATGCAAAATTCTTTCATTAATAACTACATTTTCTTGGCAAATTAATTACAAAATTAAAATACCCTTGTAACCTTAAGCCGACCAAAACAGTATATGCTTTATAAAATCAAAAAAGCTGTAAGTCGTAACATTTTATGTTTTGTTTTTGTTTTTGCCTAGAGAGTTTCTTATAAATTATGTAAAAAAAAGAGTAAAATAAATATTTCTCGGAAATGTGGAGTTACTTATCTTGTATGCAATCTACGCGCCTTTGGGCCAAATACGTAAATAACAAGACCATCTTGCCCTATAATGATGATTATCTCATGTAATAAATATTCATATTTCTTTGAAAAATACAGCATCACACAAACGCTTTTAAAGGCATTAATATAAATTAGTCAATATCAAGAACAAGGTGAACAATAATTTAAACCTCGTGTTTCTGATATGGCTAGCTACGAGAGATATAACTAGCTGATTGCATAAACTGAAACAAACACATTTTGAAAACAATTATATTTTCGAGGTTAGCCAACATGCAGCTGAACTGATTGCGACGAACTATAGCAATGAAAGCGATGTCACTGACCGATCGTCTTTTCTATTGCAGGAAATCGTATGTAAACGAATTCTGCAAAATACACTTAATTGGTGATGCATTGTTTTTATAATATTAACGGGAGATTCTGCCTATTTACCTATTTTACTAAGTAAATATCAGCATAAAGAAATTATTTTACTTAAAAAAAGGGGCTCCATATATGATATATAATATAGCCTATTATAATCACAGAACAAATTTCACCAATATTGATGAAAAGGTCAATCTGAATGGCAGACACTAAAAACCTTTCTTTTGGATTTTTGAATGGAAATGTACGGATGGCTCTCTAACAGAATAATAAAGATTAAGATCTAGGCAAATATAAGTGAGAGAATACCATGTACCATTCCTCGTTAAAAGTTAAAATCACTATTCATAAATTAACTCTCATGAAAAATTAGAAAACAAGAGGTTATTTTCATTCTGGTCGGTTTGTTTCTTAAAACCTGTCAATTCGATCTGTTTCCAAAATGGCATCAATTATTTGTTTATCTATTGTGTATATGCAACTAGCGCATACAGGTTTGTTAATATTATGCTTTTACGGTGTAAACAAATATGCATACTTTTAAATTGAGTTACTGGCCTGAGCTTTTGATTCTTGTAGGATCTTTATCTTGAATTGAATGAGAAGATACAAAAGTGACGATTTGATGGAGATTCATATCAAATAGAAATAACTGTATTTACATTTTACTGAGCAATCATTAAAAGGTTGGATCTCGTTTTTGCTCATTTAAAGGAGTATTTCGTGATCCTAGCATCCTCTTTTTATGACATTTTTCAGTACATGTCCACGAAAAAAACCAAGGCATAAACAAAATATACATAAAGACCATACAGGAAATATATACCAATGCCACAGCTACACTAACACTTCATAAGGACAGTGAACCAATTTTCATCAGAAGGGGAGTTCGTCAGGGAGATACCATGTCACCCAAGCTGTTTGTGGCAACCCTAGAAGAAATCTTCAAAAGATTGAACTGGGTTGATAAAGGCATCAATGTAAATGGAAAGAAATTAAACCATCTAAGGTTTGCAGATAACATTGTAATCATATTCAGAGATGCAGCCGAGTTGGAAGAAATGTTAACTGATTTGAGCAATGAGAGTAGGAAAGTGGGGCTAAAAATGAACATGTCAAAAACAAAGGTCATGTTCAACATGTATGCAGATAATAAGGAAATCAAAATTGGAAATGAAACACTAGAACATGTATCCAAATACACTTACCTAGGACAAGAGATTTGGCCAGATGGGAATCAGCCGCAGGAAATAAAGAGAAAAACGCAAGCAGGATGGGCAGCTTTCAGCAGACACAAAGATATACTAACAGACAAACATATGCCAAATTGTCTGAAAAGGAAACTTTTCAATCAATGCATCTTACCTGCCATAACATATGGAAGTGAAACTTGGACATTAAACAACAAAGATATGGGAAAGGAAACTTCATACTACACAACGAAGTATGGAAAGGATGATGCTGGGTATACAAGGAGAGATCGGAAAAAGAACAGCTGGATTAGGGAACAAACAAGAGTAAAGGATGTGTTAACAACAGTAAAAAGAATTAAATGGAGGTGGGTTGGACATCTGAGTAGGATAACATATGAAAGATGGAGTCAAATCACAACAGAGTGGCAACCGTTGTATGGAGTAAGGAAAAGAGGAAGACCTCGAGCTAGATGGAGAGACGAGCTGGTCAGCTACCTGGGAACAACAGCCTGGACAGGAATTGCAGGAGACAGGAGAAATTGGCAGAATTTGGGAGAGGCTTTTACCCAGCAGTGGGATGACATGGGCTGATGATGATGATGATGATGATGATGATGATCCACGAAAAAAGCATATTCCCAACATTTCAGTTGATTCCGATATTGCGTTTGCGAGTTATGTATGATTATGTGTATTACACTGCTCCATAGACAATACGTTGTAATTTCGTTCTGGTGCACCAGAACGAAATTCAAATTCACGATATCTTTGCTAAACAAATTAATCGGCAAGAAATATTTTGTACATAAACATTATGTAGCCAGAGGTTTGCAGTGATATAAAAATCTCAACTTTTTTTGAGAAAAGTGGGGGGATGAGGCTGTGTATCACGAAATGCCCTTTTAATTGAAGTTGTTAGTATAGTCATACAAGCCTGTGAACGTGATTTATTGGCAAATGAATCAGTTACCTTATTTATTCTAACAACGTAGCGAAATGACAAATAGGCAACTGAAGTCTAATATTTCTTTTGTAGATACTGTAATTTAGAAGGGATCATTTGATCAAAAACAAGACGATGAACCATTTCACTGGTTGTAATTGAATGGCTTAAATACGAGGACTTGAATGACTTAAAGACAAGGATTTCACTGGCTTAAATACAAGGATTTTACAAAGGTTAAGTTAAATCCGCTAAGGATGTCCCCTTTATAAGTAGATACAGTCATATCTGGTCTAATGTATGTGTTCTTTTTACCTATTTTTTTAAAAATGAACCATGTGCACCCGGGTAGAATTGAATTATTATCATTGATGAAGCCAGGTGAAAGGGAGGGCATGTGCCGTCTTAGAGGTCCAGAATTGACCGATCCAACGTCATAGATTCTGTGCACCCTCCAAGTGGTGAAAGTCAACATAAATATTGAACTAGACTTAGCTGTGGTCTAAGACCACGAACACAGCCGTGTTGTGACACCTTAATGACCTTTGACCCCAAAATCTACAAAATCCCCACAGGCATTGCCTTATGTCAATACATGTGTGCACATAGTATCACTCTGCAATGTTATTTGTGACAGAAGGGAAATATTTTGCATGTTTTTCGTCTTGGACCGGAAGTGACCCCTTAATGACCTTTGACCCCAAATAAAAAGTACCACATATACATTAGGTTAACATAATTCATGTGTGCACATACCGTCACTCTCCTATGTTTTTCTTAGCTAATAATTTGGTTTTATACCGGAAATGACCCCTTAATGACCTTTGACCTCAAATGTGTGTATGATTTATAGACACAGGGTAATAACAATGCATGTGTGCAAGTGGCGTTACTGTCCTGCGAAATTTGTGGGAGAAGTAGCATTTTGAGTTGAAATCACGTTTTTGACCTATGTAACCCCTACGTGACCTTTGACCCCACGAGTTTCATGTGACATGTAGGGGCATGATCAGCGATAGTTGGGACTAAGTTAGATCAAAATCAGTGTAAGCATGTCAGTGCTAGAGCAAATGTAATGGTCGGCAGAAGAAAGAAGAAGAAGATCCTGTAAGAAAAAATGTTTGACAAACCGTGCGCCGCAACCTCGTAGTATTACTAATTTACTGCACTATATTTCGCAGTATGCATAATAAAAGGTAGCAATAAAAACCTGCTCACGTGATGCACAACTAATCTGTGTTAAACAAGAATAATGATCGATTGGTTTTTGGAAATGTCTTAAAGGGGACTAACTTCTTGGGAACCCTGTAGTATGTTATTGAGCTCATTTTAATATACAAATTTACATCATATCTTTAAAACAAGATCCTTTTATTAATTGAACGTCAATGAATAAACAATGCATTTTCATAAATTTTACAATTTCAATAAAATTTCTTACATATAGTATAACTATTATAATACCGGTACACTTTTAACTGGACATATCTACATGTATATGAAGTTAGATTTCATTATCCTAAGTGGTCTATGACGTGCCCTAGATATGGGTTTGGTGCATTGCACTTAAAGATGCAATTGAGACACGAGACATTTAGTTAACGGCGATATGTGATTGTCAAGACACGTTATGTTAAACCGTACTCTAGATTATTTGTTTCCAAGAATAAATTAAAAGTTAGAATATTTTTGGAATAGATATTCCACTTCGGAGCCCCTCTCGACAGTTCTGTTGTTAGGGTTATTTTAGGAGGGCATGGGGGTGGCGACTTTTAAGCGGAAGTTTTATTGACAAAAATGGGCAAGAAAACATAAAAACGTAAAGGACGGCCAGCATCCAACAGTGGGAGGGTCAAGCAGGAGGACCTCACTGTCCACTTACAATGACCTCCTTCCTCTCTTCCTCCCTGCCCCTTTCTTACGATACGCAACCTACGACATGTTCTACGGTATTTAAAATACATGCACTTGTTATTATCTTCCTTGAAGTATCAGAGTGCTACACTGCTAGATCGAATAAAAACAAGGCATTTTACGTGAGCTTACCCCCCGTAATACCCTTGCAGTTGAAGTCTTCGCAGAACGCCATTTCACGAGTTATTTTTTAGGTCATGATCACACACGAAAGTAAGTATATGAATACATGAATCCAAAACCCACCCAAGTCCATAAAAAGTGATTTTGAGAAAAAAACCTGTGTATCATTTTAGTTCCTACAGTTAGATTTACCTGGTCAATATGGTAAGTTGTACGTGCAAATGGGTGGGTTAAACTCTATTAGGTATGACGATTAGCATTTCAGGGACTTCGTGGGGTTCATTTTAAATTCTGGACTTGGGTGATTTTTTTAATCATATACTAAGACAATAATGTTGGAATGAGATTACCACTAGTAAGATAATACAAAATAAAGCACACAGTTATGTATAATGTTGATAAGCATTCTGCCATGTAATATAAACCACACACTTTCCTTTGATTAAACCCATTTTTTTTCAAAAGTCACTCTCATGCAATGAATGGGTTACAAGTGGACTTTTATACATACTGGATTTCAATCACTGTGTTACAAGATTCAAATCATGAACTTGGGTTGATTCTTTCATACATGCTATTTTTCACATGCTCAATAGACACAGAGGATGAATTTGAGTTGTTCTTTCATACATATGACAGGCCTATGTATAGCAATACTTTCCCATGCTTAACTCAATTTGGCCAAAGTATGGACTTGGGTGGCTTTTCTATTCATATATTCATATACCAAGTTGGAACACAAAATAATTTTAACCTATTCGATCACTGTGTGGCTTTTTTTTACCCAAATCATAAGAGATTTCAAATAATTGGTATATTAACTAGATAATACATATCACATCCTTTTTATGAGTATCCTTATGGATGTTTGCTAAGATTCCAGCTTATTCTTGCAGTCACATTGATTGATTTTAAGAAAAACAAGTGACTATATCAACAGAATGGTCATGTCACATAGCTGCGAAATTTACTGCGGATACCAGAAACTGTGGTCAACACCAAAAGTTCAATGTACAACAATTAAAAAGTGAAGTAATGGTAGACGGCACCATTTGTGATCCTTATTATGTCAAGAGATGAGGCCAAAAAGCGGTACTTCATTTCAAAGTCTCATCAATTTAGAGAAAGATGGAGGAACTTGAACACCAGCCTTAACAACTCTTATAAATCTGATGAGCTTGCTACCTTAAATAAGCAGATGTAAGACCTAAAGCTGGCTGATGAAATGGGTATTACACCACCACCTGGAAAATCATACACTCGCTTTCTGGGAAGAACTCAAGGAGACGGGTAAAAGTCAAAAAGAGAAATGGATCAGCCCCAACCAGTGACCATGAACTGCTTGAGGAATGGAAGGAATATTTTGGCTCACTCCTTAATAATGACAGTGGCACAGCAGCTTCAGAACTTCCTGCACCAGCTGTTGAAGATCTTCCTATTATCACTGAGCCCCCAACCCGTGAAGAAGTAGTCGAAGCAATAGCAGCCATGAAGACCAACAAGACAGCAGGATTGGACTGTGCTATAACTGCTGAAGCACTTCAGGGAGGAGGGATAGCATAACTGATATGATTCTCAAATTCTGTATGGAAGTATTCTCAACGCTGATACCGCCACGTCAATGGATCACAAATGTCATCATCCCTTTACCAAAGAAAGGCGACCTCTCTCTCATGACAAACTATCGTGGTATTTCGCTTATGTCCATTGCCGCAAAAGTGTACAACAAGATCCTTCTGAACAGAATTCGACCTCACATTGATCCTTAACTGAGAAACAACCAGGCTGGATTTAGATCAGGTCGAAGCTGCGCTCAGCAAATACACATTTTGAGGAGGATCATGGAAGGCTTCAAGGAGTACCAACTTCCCTTGACAGTCACCTTTGTGGCCTTCAAAAAGGCCTTCGACTCCATCAACAGGTCTGTCATGTTCTCAGTGCTGCGGCATTATGGAATACCAAAGGTTGTGGTCAATGCCATCCAGGTGTTCTACAAGGACTGCAATAGTGCCGTTATGGTAGATGGAAGTATCTCAGAGCCTTTCCAAGTAACAACTGGAGTGCTTCAGGGTGATGTGTTGGCACCATTCCTGTTCATTATCCTGGTAGACTACCTCCTGAAGAAGTCAACTTCAGGAATTGATGCTGAATTGATGCTACCCACGTCGGTCAAGCAGGTATCCCGCTAGGATGCTGTATGACCTGAATTTTGCTGATGATATTGCCCTGTTGGAATCTTCTATAGCCCGGGCCCAGTCACAGCTTACTAGGACTGCAACAGCAGCAGCAGATATATGACTGCAAACTGTAACGCCCAGCCAGCACTTGAAGTCTATGGTAGCACCATCAACCTTGTCACAGATATCAAGTACTTGGGTTCCAAGATGGGCTCTAGTGTTGGTGACCTGAAAAGAAGAAAAGCACTAGCCTGGGCTGCTTTCTGGAAACTGGAACGCCTTTGGAGAAGCCCATCCCTGTCAATCGAAACAAAAATCAACCTGTTTGAGACAACGTGTGTTACTGTCGTGTGGACAACAAGATCAATGCCTTTGCAACATCTTGCTACAGCGTCATGTTAAACATCAAGCGTGTGGATCGGATTCCACGCACACTGTATAGTATGTACAACACGTCCTGGGAGATACTGAAGGGATGCTGCAGCCAAACAAAATTGTTTCGTTTGCCCAAGATTGCAATAGTTGGAGAAAGCTCGCAGCCGACTGATGATGATGATTATGTCACTATTGGAGTTCTAAAGGTTACAATTTGGGGCCATATCCCCGCCGATCCAGACATCGTCCTGTCGAATTATTAAATGACTTGGCTTTGCTGATGATATTGCACTGATGGGTTCGAATATTCAGCTGTAGCTTACCACTACAGCAACAGCTGCACAAGATATCGGCCTCATCATTAGCGCATCCAATTTTACTTTACTCTATGGTAAACGCATGCGACATATTTCCAATATATTGGTTCAGAAATGGAGGGCACTAGGGCATATCATTCTTCTGCCAGAGAAGAGCCTGCTAGAATGCCCGGGAGGCATTTCGATATGAAATAGATATTGGTGTATGGCTGTCACGTTCACAATAATTATTATTACTTTCTGATTTTTAACTTCAACTTCAACTAACAAACTAATAATAATGGGGTCTTTGGGCAACAGAAACAGAGCATGTAATCATAAATAAATGTGGGGTCTTTGGGTTTTTCAGCGGTGTTGAATAGGGGAGTCTTTATTAACGGCCCTACATACGCGTCTCCTCCACAGTGGGAGTCCCCCCCCCCCCCCGACTTGAATGTATGTTCTCCACTTATAGCTCAAAGGCAGACCTGGATGCCCATGCACCTCGAAACCAGAATACAACGAGTGCTAGTGTGCGATGAAGGCATTATTTGAACGGAACAGATCGCTCAAGATCGCTGTACACGGAGAAATCTTGTGATGATGATGATGATGATGATGATGATGATGATGATGATGATGATGATGATGATGATGATGATGATGATGATGATGATGATGATGATGATCGTTGTATCACCAAATGAAGAACACAATAAATCAATAAAAAAATCATTTATTAAGAGTGGTACCTGACTAAAAACTTCATTGAATACAAGGAATGGATTTTCTATAAAATTGAACCCATTTTGGTAGACAACTTTTTTCATTTTTCCCTGGCAACCATTTTGCCACTTACATTTATTCCATTGCCCCTAGGATATCCTTTGAGACCCCGAGTTTGAAATCAAATTTTCAAGATGTATACGCTAATGTAATTTTGAATCATACATGTTGGATGTTAACCTATATTTGTGCCACTGAAAACAACATTAAATTCCGTACTAACAATATCCATGGGAATAATCTTTTGTTTAGAATGTGAAATACCTTAATGTTTGATCGAAAATGGAAACGAAACAAGTCCTTTATTTTTCACCATTATAATGTTGTTGTAGTCGGTTGTATCGCTATTCTTTTGGTGCAAATAGTATTGCACTTTGTAGGAGTTAAACTCCGTAAATTTATCAATGCTTATGGTGGTACTACACCTCTTGATAAATCTGTGACTAATTTTGCATTTTTCTCAAAAAATAATAACACACTGGTAAAAAAGTTACGTATATATTATAGGGGCAAGGAATCCAGTTACTATATGGGAATTCCAGTGACCCAGGTCAAGCGGTACGTTATTTATGATAAGAAAAGAGGTACCCCTAGAATATACCTCATTTCTTAACATTATAATGAACCACTTGTCTTGAATCACTGACATTTCAGTGAAGTATAACTTGCCCCAATAATATACATAACTTTTGGGGTTTAGTACCACCTTTTAACCGATTTCGGCAAAAAAAAAAAAAAAGAGCAATATGTGATATTATAACTTGAATTCTTTCCCTTGTTCGTTGTCATGGTTTAACATTTCACTTGTTTTCTACTTGTTTACAACTATCATGGTCTAAATTCAAATCACTCTCTCTGAGGCTGTGCTGGTGTCGGGATGGAGGGGTGTGTATACACACATCATTATTGAAGGTTTGATTGGCATACCAAGCATTTATACTTCCTTCTGATAATATAGTGCTTCATAGAGCACACAGTGAGTATTTATTTGAGAACGTTGATTAATAGAACCAAGCAATCAATACCAGTCAGGAATTTCCTGTAGGGCAATGTTCTAACAACAGCCCTTGACAACTCCTCATATGAGAGCAAAAATAGACGTATGTGCATGAGGGACTCATAGCTGCCCTAAAAAAAAGACATTACTGACATACGCTGTGGCCTGTATTAACAAGCAACGTAGACTTAGATGGGGCTTAGACTTTGATTACAAATTACAATGTATGAACTTCCCCTCCAAATAATTTAAAGAGCTCATACATTAGTGATAGTTAAATCGCATTTCACAAGTTCAATTGTGTATGCCTTATGATGACATAAGTTAACATTTGAAGATAAATTACCCCAATGAAGATAACCCTTTTGTTTATTGATCGGGATCAGGATCGGTATGGTTAACAAAGTTCTTTGTATCTGATCCAGAATGTTCACTTACTTGTGTACGTTTCAACAACACCTGTTGTCTTTATCAACACTTGATGGGTAGTGACTGCTACTGACAACCGACGCTAGAAGTAGTTCCAGCGTTGATCTTGGAGTTGCCAGTTGATTTTCCTCCAAGTGATTTTTTAGATCCCTGTTTCAGAAACTCATCAAATATGTGAGATAGTTGGTACTGTCTGTTCATGGCGATGCCCCGCCTCTTTCTTATTTCTATAGCCTCCTTTATCCAGCGAGTGTATCTATTTTGCTTCGTGCCGATGACCTCAGCTTTCCCCCATCCAATGATACTTGTGTGTAGTTTATAGCGACTCTTTGCTACCTGCTCTGGTGGTTACTGTTTTGCTCATTTTCTCTGCTTCACTTTTGTGCTCTTCAAGTCTTGTGCCAAACTTTCTACCTGTTTCGCATATGTAGGACAATTCGCAGTTCTTGCAAGGGATCTTATATCCGTCCGTGGTGTTGTTAGGATCGCGTTTATCTTTAGGATGTACCAGCTGTTTTCTGAGCGTGTTTTGCGGTTTCATAGCAGTAGAAATGTTGTAACTTCATGACTCTAGAAATTCTTTCTGTAACACCCTTAACATAGCGAAGCACAACCATGCCTTTACTTCTAATTTTGTCATCAGTCTTTTTGTTTATTTCTTTGGTTTGACACACTGTAACTGGTCTTTGACCCGAAGGTCCAATCAGGGTACCAGCATGTTCTAAGGGCTTCGTTGACTTGCTCTTCTTCTTCCACTTTGTCTTCCTCTTCAGTCACAACGCTGTCTTTCCTGTCTGATGAGACTGATAATTCAGGTATTGGTCTGTATGTGTTGACTTACGGTAGACCAGTAGCTTTACAGTGCCGTTGTTTTTTTCACTATCAGCGTGTCTAGGAACGGAAAGCTACCTTGAAATTCCTGTTCAAAGGTAAACTTTATTGACCCCGATTTGTCAACTTGGTTGATGTGGTCGGTAAGCTACTGGACGCAATCTTTGTTAATAACTTCTAACACGTCATCCACATAACGCAACCCTAGCTTTGGTCTACAATCTAAGGGTGCCGTAGCAATCGCCTGCTGTTCAAGAGCTTCCATGAATATGTTAGCTGCATTCGGAGATACCGGGCTGCCCATCGCAGTACCAAAAAGCTGGCGGTAAATTTTACCTCTAAAGGTAAAATATGTAGTAGTTAGTATGAACTCAAGAAGTTCTACCACATCCTCACTTGTTAACTTAAACCCTGTCTCTTTGTTGTAATCTCGCAACACGTTTTCTTTCTCCAGGCTACTTTGAACAATGTCTAACACTTGGTCGATGGGTGTGTTGGTGAATAAACTCACCACGTCATGGGAGTTGAGAATATCTTCCTCATCTATAACCACTTTCGCAAGATCTTCCAAGAGCCGATCTTTAAGGGCCGGACTGCAGTCGGTCGTGTACACCGAATAATGCAAATAATCCATCTTTATTTTAGAAATAGGTTGAACTTTTTAGGTTTTAAAACGTATGTAAATGATATATGCATTGTGTGAAAACATTAAGTAATTAGCATTTACTATTTTGATTTTATGAATTTTATAGCAATACCAAATGTTAATGTTTGTCCACGAGACATCTAGATCTTAAACATCAGCACACTACGTAAGGTATAATTGGAACAACTGCCGTTTTCTTAACCTCATTGGCACTGAAGTTGAATAGAGTACAATACATGTAAAATGTTATTGCCCCTAATCTTGTTTAAGTAGAAGAAACATGAGTGTATGTTGTTATTTTTATATTTACCTTAACTTTAAAAATGTTTATTCTCTGTAACAGAAGCATACAAATTTGTGGGTGGGTTTTTCAAATGTGGAAAGGAAATGCGTGCAAATTTTAGTGGGGGGGGGATAACAAAATATACAGTAAGTTGGACATATTGGGAATAGAAAAAAGAAGAGTGGAGTCGGGCGGTATGAAGGACTTAAGTAATGTTAAAAAAGGGAATTGAAGAACGCAAAAATCAACCATAAGTTAAGTCAGTTGTTGTTAACTGTTAAACTGTAGTTGCGATTCAATTTATTTTTTCTCAAAAGGTGATTATTAAATGTGGCATTTATAAAAAAAAGTTTCAATAAGGCGACGAAAAAAGAAACCATGTTCTACGGGCGGACGGACCTTTCAAGTAGGGTCGGTCGTCCTTTTTTTTTGTTGAAATGACCCAAAAAACATCAAAATCTGTATTTCAGAAATTTGGGTCAGCATTAACTGTACAGGACAATTTTTTTCCCAATTTGTTCAAACTCTGGGTCAGTCGAGCCCGTAGAACAGTGTTTTCTTTTTTCGTCGCCTAATGGGGAAGTTCAACTTGTTTCTCACGTAAATATCGATTCTTTGCCCTGTTGCACTTTTTTCACTCACCTTGTATATTATCATAATGTCATGGATGTTCTATTATTTACCCACAAAACGACTTCATTCTACAACATAAATGTTGTACCTTTTGGTCTCTCTCATGTAATGCCGATAATATATAACAATATGATTGACATGCAAAAGTACAAATGTATGGTGCATTTTATCTATAGCGTTATTAAAAGCAATTTCCGGCGAGAGTGTCTCAATCGCATGTGTTTTTAGAATAAAATTTAGAATAAAATTCATTTAATGCTAATTTAATGCACAGGATAAAGAAGAGGATTTCAATGAATTATTTGTGTGTAAAATACGGAAGCATCATATGTATAAAAGAATAATATATGAATATTAACTGTTATATATAACAATTGATATATTTAGAAGGCAGAGTATTAATTTTGCTTTATAAACAATAAATTATTCTTTCTTATTTTAGTGAAAATTAACATTAAATACAAGATGGTTAAATATCTATTTATAATTGTTTAAGACTGCAGCGCATCTTAATAATAAAAATGGTACAGAAACATGGCATTGTTTTTATGAACGGCTCAATTGTTTGACATGCTAGAGCAGACCGAAATTGGTACCATGTAAGCATCTGGTGAGCGAATATGAGGTATTTGGATGAGAGACGGCCTTTTGGATATAAATTTGGGGCCATTTGTAGTTGTGGCTTCAAATGCCTTTTTTATTTAAAACAAACAAACAACGAAACCAGTAATAAATGTAAAACCAGTAAGTTGTTTTTTGAAATTGGGAAAACAAAGGCCGTTGTGTGACATATCGAGTGAAAAGTAAAGTGTCAAGACTAAAAAATGGAGTTTTTAGATTTAGCGTTTCTAAACAGGGGCTAAACAGCCCTTCATACGCGCCACCTCCAAAAATAAGATGAGATTCCCAACAGCCAGATAATAATTAACCACTGAAATTACTATTAACTGACAATCAATATCCAAAACGTAGCATACTGTAACACCAATCGTCTCATTCGAATTGATAAATATGATACATTTGCTGCATTTTAAAAATTATAGATATATTCGCATCAATAGTTTTACGTCAGTTTACAATTCATAAAGCGTCTGGATTTGATTAATTAAATTGAATATAAGCACTCGTGCATGCTCTGACACCTGCATATTGTTTTTCAGCTATTAAATTTGTTAATCTATATACACACTGATTAATACGGCTGTCTACAAACTGTGACAAATTCAAATGAATCAAGACATACTTTATGCTATCATATATTTAAATAAGTTACATCTTCTATTACCAGTTGCCTTCCAAAATCGTTGCTTAAAATTTTAAACGTAAATGTATCAGATTACGTCTTGTCGTTCGATAACATTTGTGTCTATTCATTTTTTGCGGTACTTTTGATTCTTGATAATTATAAAATACCTAAAAAATTAATTAAAACCTGTCAGTCATGGAGGGTATAGGGTTCTTAGGATTTAGGATTTGACAGACAGATTTCATTAAGCTGTTTAACTGCGTACTTGTTTAACTATAATTTGCAAGATCGATTAGCGCCTGCACTGCTTTTGATATATATTTAGAGTAACAATTTAAGGGGTACTACACCCCTCGATAAATTTTGTCTATTTTGCATTTTCTCAAGAACTAATAACACAGTGGTAAAAAGTTATGTATATTATAGGGGCAAGGAATCTAACTACCACACTTAAATTTCATTAACCCAAGACATTATTCGTTATTTATGATAAGAAATAAGGTACCGCTAGGATGTACCTCATTTTCTATCATATATATTGAACCGCTTATCTTGAGTCACTGACATTTCCGTGTAGTACTTGGATTCCTTGCCCCAATAATATACATAACTTTTTTACCAGTGTGTTACTATTTTTTGTGAAAAATGCAAAAATAGTCATAAATTTACCACAGGGGTGTAGTACCCCCTTAACATTAAATTTCTGTCTTTTCCTAAAAGTATTATTTCAAATGCATCTTGTTATTAATGGTGTACATTTCTAATTATTCCTTTACGAATGTTAAGTCTTTTTTTGAATGATGCGGCAACTTCCTTTTGTTCATCTGTAAACACGCTTTTCATAAACTGCGCATGTAAGGTTTTTCCTGTTTGGTTTTCATTACATTGCCTCATTTCAAATGTTTAGTTTTAGTTTTGGTTTTGGTCACGTGGTTTCCTATTGTCCACCCTAAACACTTGAATCATAAGATATCCAACTCATTGTTTCTACCTTTTGTTAAAAACTGAACATTTGTGTCAGTCAGTTTCGGTTTTGGTTTCAGTTTCTTATAAGTGGTGTGAATCGTAAAATTATTTGGTTTGAAGTTACCTACTCTAAGTATACAAAAGAAATGTTTAAAATTCGCAGTGCAATATTCACGAGGAGAGAAATCGAGCATGATAATCTACATTGAAATACGTGGTTTACAAAATCGAATAAGCCTAGGCTATTTCACCTGTGAAAAAATATAGACCATCGAAATATTTGCATTCGACATTACAAAAGGGGCCACTATTGTAATTGTATAGGTGCTATAAACAAAATCGATTCATGTCCTTAATCCCATGTACCAGAATCGATGGAAGGCCATTATATGACCTCTAATAACCTAATGAGTTTTACCATGGAGGTATATAAATAAATGGAGAATGATCGCCAGAATTCTAATCTCTTAAGTGGAGATTATCCCGTTACCTCTATTCAATGAGTCACCAAACTTGAATTGACCAGCCACTTCAGCCAAGCTATTGATCTCCACGATGGTTATGAGCCTCTACCATGGTTCATTGATTGTCACTCCCAAAATTTCCTCATAGGAATTGACCCTACATTGACCCGTACCGGAAGCCTTGTAAAAGAGACTGTATAATGACGTCAGCTAGTCAATCAGCTAGTTCAAAGTCACCAGTTTTGATAGCTTATAGTTTCAATGTATGATCGTGCGAAAACCCGAAGAAATTCAGATGTTCTGTTCTCAAGTTATGAAACTGTTTTCTACACTAGTTGTGCCGTAACTTGACAAATATACTTAGTTTTCATGTTCATATATTAAGCTTTTAAGGGGGTCTGAGGGAGTTCAAATATAGTGCAAATGAAAGCAAAACGTTTTTACCTTCCGATTGTGAAAAAATTATGTTGGGCCAATTTGGGCCATTTGAGTTACGAGCGAGCAAAATTTACCGGAAGTACTTCGGAATTCAAGCAAAAGAGATGATCAGACAATCTTTTCTAGAGAGGAATTGATATACGGAATGTATAGGCCCTACATACTTTGTTTAAACAGTTTCTCATAGTTTAGTGTATGATAATCGTGATTTTGGTTGAAGCTTCAGGGTCAAATTGATTGAGTGCCATGACGGATATGTCATGTTATTGTTTTTAAACTTTAAATTCTGTATTGTCATGAAATCGTATAGGCCGCCTAAATCATCATCATTAAACTTCTCATTGTATAATAAATAATTATCAGTATTTAGGCCTAAATGATTATTAATATTATTAGGAGGCTATCATTTTCTTTGGAGGGAGGGGTTCCAAATATACGGGGGGTCATAACTTTTTGGAAAAAAAGTCATAATTCAATTTTTCATGACCAAAATGTAGGGAGTCACAAGATGACAACAGATAAGGTGTTTCTTTTTTTTAAAGACTGATTTCTTGATGCAATTTAAGCACTCAATTTTGGCGAAAATGAGATTTTGATATCAAAATTTTATGAAACATGAGCACTTTCCAATAAGTATAGGCCCTAAACTTCATTTTACCCCATTGAAATCAATGGCCAGTGAAACAGACTTCACAATGTAATCAGCTTAGCATAATCAATATAAGCCTGAAATTGCCTATTCAACAATAATTGGTCATAACCAACGTAGTACAAAAGAGGCTCGGCTGGATCATTCTCCATTTATTTATATACCTCCATGGTTTTACTGAAGCAATTTTTACTGCAAAAAGTAGAAGATAGAGGGGAAAAGAAAGTGTGGTGGGTGTGTGTGTGGGGGGGGGGGGGGGCAAGGGGGTATGGGCCGGGAGAAAGAGAAACAGATGGGAGAGAGCATTGGAAATGAAAGAGAAGGGGGGGGAGAGCTCGAGATGAAGATATTGAATGTAGGGGAGGAGGAGGGGGAGAGTCACTTAGGGAAGAGGTGGTTATATAGGGAGGGGAGCGCCCCGTTTAAAGAGGTATGGGTTGTGCTTCCCGGGGATAATAAACTAAATCATAATCAAATCATCTCCATACATCGTTTATGTTTCAAACAAACAAACAAACTGTGTCCTCCCAGCATAATAGTGTTATGATTGCAGACCAGATCTGCTGTACTTTTTAATCCCTTGATTTTTGGTTTCTGAACAAAGGAGAAACCAACACTAAGGATTTGAAATGAGGGATTGCATTGCATCTTATTGACAAGTAATAGCGACACCTGTATTTATGTACGACCTATTTTGCCTTACGATAAAGGCGGCATAACGCCCTCACTATACGTATGAAGCTACTTCTAGTACAAGTTAAATGTAAATGTATCCATATCAGGAACAATTTTTCATCCACTTGCTTGTTCACTGCGATGCTAGTTATTAATAAAAAAAAATGACTTAAGCTAATCTTTATGTTCCAACAAGCGTGAGAATTAGTTTTTTGCCGTACAATTTAAATTGCGATTTTGCAGTAGGCGATTGATAGTACATGCATCAGGTAACACACTACTGTCACTAAAGACGATATTTTCTAACCTTTGTTCTTCCTGGCTTAGATTGTTGATCTCATTAACAACTTTTCCATGTAACAAGGCTGTCTCTGCGCGTCATAAGATGCTATTCGTTGTGCTTCCTTTAAATTCTGGCCAGTCGTAAACTCACCGGTGTAATATTATCGCGTTTGCAGTACAAGGAATTACGGTGGTGATTATGAAAACGAGCGATTTTCTTTCCGCTTAGTTTCAAGGGTCTCACATTGTTTAGGCAATCCGTGCCATAATCACTTCTTAAAACTAGTGTGCAAGTTAATTTTTGTTGGTAATCAAATAGATGAAAGATTGAACATTTGTTCAAAACAGATAAAGTTGCTCACCTGAAGTTTTGGGTTGCTAAGACGACAACCTTCTTTGTCAGAATCATCCAGTTCGTTAATCGATTTGTTGATCAATTTGACGAGAGTCGTAAAACATACTCGCATGCGGCTCTTGAGTTTATGCCCAGTAATAAATCAAACGACAATCCCTGGCAAATCCCTGGCGAAAATGACACCACGCCTTTATCAAGCCTTTGAGTATCCTATAAAGAACCGATTCCACTCCTCTTGTGTGTCAGCAAATTGTCTCAATATTTGAGTGCAACTTTGTTTTTGATTTTGATTTTGATTTTGACTGTCCCCATAAATAAAAAGTCCTGCCGCGTATTTTAATGCCTGGAAGTTTTTAAAGTCACTTCACGAAGTTGATGTAAGATACACGATGTATGTGGGACAGAGATAAAGTACTTTATTTTGGGGTCAGGGCCGTGCATTGTCAGTTTACTTCACTCTTCAATACGCATGTTTGCATACCTAAACGGGTATGCATTAATAGATTGGGTTTGACTGAAATGCCATGATGGGATCAATGGAAGGTATATCCGACTAAGGATCCCTTCATTTCCTAATGCACCACGAAGGGGAAATTAAATGTCTAGGACAACCTTTCAACCTTACTCGGATCATTAACCCTCAAATACAGTGTCTTGTAGTGATACCTGACGGGCATTTCATAAAAGTGTTTTCATAAAAAACTTTCTCCAATTAATTAACCCATGAAGTAGAAGATAAACACAGGATTCTGTACAACTCGCAAATGTTTAAGTATGCTCACGTATTTCTTGTGGAATAAATAAACAAACCTCACATTTATTTATGTTTTTTAATATTTGTACATAACCTTGTGATATTACTACATATCATGCCACATCCTATGCTTAAATATTTGCAAGGAAGTCGATCTATTGATGTCTCTATTTATCATATCGCTATATTGGTTGAGTTGATTTAAAAAAATTGTATTCTGTCTTTCCTATACGTTTCAGACATCTAAATAAATTCGACGTATGTTGAATGATTCTTGCTTTCATTGTACACCAATGCCGCTTGAAATTAACACATCACAACATTGTTCCAATATCGATATTATGTTACAAATGCTGTGTAGAAAAAATTAAATAGGTAATGCAAACATTGGCATTCCCTACGCCAACTTCCTCAGATGTATTCAAAACATGTGATAGAGTTTCAACGCGCTAAAAGAAGCAGCAGTACCTAAATATATAATTAAATTCTGATAAAGTTACAAATGTGTCGTATAGTTATGTCTGATATCGAACCATTGCACCTACTATTCTGTTTAAATAACCGTTTTTCTTTAAGAGTTTCCCGCCGATGGATGGTCAATCGATCGTAAAAAGCAAACGTTCACTTAAAGCACGCAGAGGTACTCCAAAAGATACACATTTGAATTATATTTGTTTTTAAAGTAGGCACAAACGCTACGAATGGCCAAGATAAACCAAACCATTGATATAAATGAAAAACCACATACATACACTGTACCCCTAGTGTGGCATGAAAAATTAACAAAACGTTGAACTCCAAAAGGCCGCTATTGGTCGGTATGTTGTCCATGCAACATCCTCAAAAAATCAAAACATCAGTAATACCGAACAAGTCCTCATAAGGTTGACGCTCAGCCAACGTTTGCTATAGACAGTGATAGAGGGTTTAATACGGTATGAGGATCTTATGTTTCGACGCTACTAAATCATATTAAGCTAGCATCGTAAGATTTTGACATTCCAATATAAATTCAGTTTCCTGAAAGTACTAATCCATTGGAATGTAATGGAAATTTGATAACAGCAAGTACTGTAGTGATCCTGGATTTACAAATTACTGAGTTGGAGCACGAATCTGCAATCAGCACACAAAAGCTAAGCAGGCAGTGGGACTTGATGATATGTCTATCAAACAAATCAGGCAACTTAGATGTGATAACTCATGCTCATCAACTTCGAGGATATATTGAAATTGCTCACCTTAAGCCTGGGAAGAATCCCTCAGACCCAGAGAGCTACAGAATGATCTTACTGTTCTGCATAGCTACAAGCTGTTCATGAGACTCATCCTCAGCAGACCCACCTTACCCCTTGCAGATGAATATCTTATACACTGCAAAAACGTCGGTGTTAAAAGTAACACCGAGGGTGTCGATTTTAACACCGGGCTGGTGTTCTGAGAGGTCCACACTTTTCGGTGTTAATGAAACACTGACAAGTGTTATTTTGACACTACGAAGTGTTATTTTGACACTGTATTCTGGTGTTAATTTGATCCTTTTTTCCTATTTTCAATTTCCTATTCAACACCGATGAGCGTTGATTTGATCCTTTTGCCTGAATTTCTTATATTCAATAAATTTAACCATAGTGTTGATGGAACATATTTAATACTGCGGCTGTGTTTTGAGAGGTCCACATTCTTTGGTGTAGAAGTGACACTGGTACGGGCGTTGAAATTATCATCTTTAATCATTGTTAACATAAATTGTTTCTGTTGCTTCTGTTGGTTTCCACCCAAATAATAGATCACTCAGATCTACAAAAAAGTCCATGCAGTGCACATTTAAGATTTTGTATTGACACCACCGTGGCGTTAATCTAACAATCTAACACCGTACATTAACACCAGAAGCTTCAACCCCAGCTCGGTGTTGCATATTTAACACAGGAGTTTTACAGTGTACCAGAGCAAGCTGGCTAAAGCCTTACGACAGGAAAGTCGACAACTGGTCAGGTCCTCAACCTCGCTCAATCGAGGATGGCTCTGAGAGAGGAGAGATCACGGGAGCATTGTTGATCAATCTACCTGCAGCTAATAATACGGTTAACTACAGACGCCTTCATTCCAAATTCACTTCAGAATGCAAAACAAAACAAACTGATTATTTAAGGTAACAATATCTAAGTCTTTAATTGAAAGTAAAATATGATTGGTACAATATATGACAACAAATGCATATACAATCAATCATACAGATACACTCATTGATTGTAAAGTTCTTGTTCTCAATGTTCTTGATTTTTTATCCTGGTTCACTTGTCCTGTGAAGATCTCTGTTCAGCAAAGTCCACTGAAGACTTGCAGTCATAATCATATGCGTAAAATTCATTGCGTATAAAATCCATGCTCAGAAATGGTGCTGCTTTCTCCACTCTTGCGCAATTCTCCAAACACTTAACTCCTTGCGCCGTTCTCTATCTCCAAAATGGTGCTATTTTTACGTTTCACACAATTTATTCAGGAAACAGGCCGTTTCCACTTACTTTGAAAGATATGTTGTTTCATAAACCAGACTTCAGCAAGTCGACAGAATAATATAATGTCCTTTCTAAGAAGAGGTACGCCCTTTGACGTAAACTAGATCTGGTTTTTGCAGATTCGGACTAGCGCTGTGGTTATCAGTTTCGGACTAGCGCAGTGTCGGACAGAAGATGTGTGTTCCAGATAAGCGCAATGTATTTCGGATTCGGACTAGCGGCATGTCGGACTGAAAGAGTGTTTTCGGACTAGCGGCTAGTCGGTATGTTGTAGTGGTTCTCATTTTCGGACTAGCGCATGCTTTTTTCCGGACTAGCGCAGTGTTTTTTATTTTCGGACTGACGCACCCCTAAGTATAAGGAATTTGTCGGCGTGTCGGACAAGAGGCATGTTGGACTAACGGCGTGTCGGACTGAGCACCAGTATCATACAGAAGCATCTGTATATACTGAGTGATTTGTATCCAGAAGCACACAGTAATACTGATGCCAAGCTAGTACTTTGCGTAGTCTGGTATAGAAGCACACGGGTAATTCCGTGTGCTGGACCCGTTGTTGCTATGCTAATTATGCCGTTGCACTCTCCGTTGCCTAATTGATCGAGTGCACTGTTCTTTAGGATCCGATGAATTAGTTTTAAAGCAGAGCAGCTCAGAACGACTGGTCTTTTAGACAATTTTAAATTTTAAACGCGTATTTATTGCACGGTTGGCTTGACAGTGATTTGGCTTGGCTCTGGCGACCTTGCATCCCGGGTACCTTGATCACAACAAATTTGGTTCTCATAATTATCTAGAAGCTGACACTATAGGCCTAATAAAAATTTTCGTAGACCCTATTAGGCCTAATAGCTTTTATTTTATCCGTAGGCCTATATTAAACGACGGGTATGTGTGTATAGGTGTACCTGTATGTAAATACCGTGTCTTTGTTTTGATACGCGAATGGACAAAAGACCGGATAACCGGATCGAATATTCCCTTTAATGAGTGGGGCTACTACGGGCAATAGCGGTGTCGGGGTGCGCATGCAGTCTCATACAGGGTCCATACGAATTATCAAGACATGCAGGACGAATTATTGCTCAATAGGTTATTATCTAGAATAACATAGAATGGCAATTATTAGGCCTATTTATCGATTTATTATTATAGACT
This sequence comes from Amphiura filiformis, assembly GCF_039555335.1. Lineage (NCBI taxonomy): Eukaryota > Metazoa > Echinodermata > Ophiuroidea > Amphilepidida > Amphiuridae > Amphiura > Amphiura filiformis. Next base: position 83,752,142 of record NC_092628.1, read on the forward strand.
GATAAATAAATAAATAAATAAATAAATTAATAAATTAATTAATAAATTAATAAATTAATTAATTAATTAATTAATAAATTAATAAATTAATTAATTAATTAATTAATTAATAAATTAATTAATTAATTAATTAATAAATAAATTAATTAATTAATTAATTAATAAATTAATAAATTAATAAATTAAATTAATTAATTAATAAATTAATAAATTAATAAATAAATTAATTATAAATTAATAAATAAATAAATAAATAAATAATAAATTAATTAATTAATATTAATAAATTAATAAATTAATAAATAAATTAATTAATTAATTAATTAATTAATTAACATTTATTCATTTATTTTATTATCTATTTATTTAGGCCTATTTATTGATTTATTATTATAGACTGGTAAATAAATAAATTAATAAATAAATAAATAAATAAATAAATAAATAAATTAATAATTAATAAATTAATTAATTAACTAATTAATTAATTAATAAATATTAACATTTATTCATTTATTTTATTAACTATTTATTTAGGCCTATTTATCGATTTATTATTATAGACTGATAAATAAATTAATAAATAAATAAATTAATAAATTAATTAATAATTAATTAATTAATTAATTAATAATTAATTAATTAATTAATTAATTAATTAACATTTATTCATTTATTTTATTATCTATTTATTTTATTTAGTCACTTATATATTTATTTATTTAATAATCGATTAATATATTGATTGATTGGTTGATTGTGTGAGTCAGAAAGAGAGCTTGTGAGTAGGGTGAAGTATCAAGTTGATTGATAAGCTGATTGGATTTATTCATTTGATTTTGTTTTAAATATTTTGTTGACTCATCCACTAATTTATTGATTAATTTATCTATTTATTTATTTATCTATTTAGTTATTCGTTCATTTAGTTTAGTTTGATTTAGATCGATTAATCGATTGATTGATTGATTGTTTGATTGATTGATTATGTGAGTGAATGAGAGAGATGGATAGATTCAGAAAGGGGAGAGTATATCAAGTTGATTCGGATTAGTTGATTGGATTAATTCATTCATCGATTGCTTGATCTGTTGATCGCTAGGTAGGTTGATCGGTTAAGTAGGTTAGTAAATGGGGGTCATTGAGCAGTATAGGGATTGAGTAAGCAGTTCAAAGTAAGCCTACATTACGTGAAGGGGTGAATGGATAAGTTCTTTCTTTCTCCTGGCTTGGGACCGTTACTGCCCACACCACCCCACCCCACAATTGATTGCCTCCAGTTTCTTCATTGAAGGTAAGTTGTATGTTGTACTGTTTGATACATGTTTTTATTTGGAAGGGGCCGCTGGGATGACTTATGACCCCACCTTCCTTGCTCTCGACCCAGCTGCTTCAGCTCAGCAGTGATAATTTAGGCACGTTGCTTCCCATAAATACGGTGTCATAGGGACAAGTGTCCCCCCCCCCCCCCCAATCGATCTGGAATTTTAAAAATCCCATGGCGAATTTGCTGACCCCCCATTAGACCCTTTGCCCCCCACCCAAAAAAAAATCGTGGTCGGTACCCCCCTACAACCATGTTAAAGTTTTAGCGCCTCGCTTCCCATAAATTATACTAGGCCTATTCACTTTTGACTGGGGGATCCCTCCCCCACACAAAATTGCTCGAGTCAATCCATCTAGTTCAGTGATGATAAAAAAAATGGAAGCTAGTTGTAGCCTAAAACCCGTTACGATCATGTAAATGTGTTAGTACTTACTCTTATAATCACACCTTGCTTCCCATAAATTATATATGATATCCGCTTTAGGGGAAAGCTTTCTGACTGGGGACCCCCCCCATACAATTTCTCTCAATCCATCTTGTTCGATAAAGAACACACACCCCACACACACACACACCCCCCACACACCCCTGCTCTCAATCCATCTTGTTCGATAATGAGCCTAAAGCACGCTATATCCATGTTAAAGTTTTAGCGTCTTCTTCTATTTGAACATCTCGCTTCCCATAAATTATAGTGTTCACTTTTATTTCGATGGGGCATTAGGGACAATGACTTCTGACTGGGGACCCCCTCCCCACACACAATTGCTCGAGTCAATCCATCTGGTTCAGTGATGAAACAAAAAATGGAAGTTGTAGCCTAAAACCCGTTATGACCATGTAAATGTTTTAGTGCCTACTCTTATAATCACATGTTGCTTCCCATAGGCCTAATGTCCACTTTTACATGTTTAATTTATTTGTAAGGGGCATTAGGGGAAAAGAATTCTGACTGGGACCCCCCCCCCCCGCACCTCACACACACACCCCCCCCACCCCCACCCACACACAATTGCTCTCAATCCATGGTGATACAAAACACTGCATTTTGATTTTTGAGCCTAAAGTCAAGTACGCCATAACCATGATAACCATGTTAAAGTTTTAGCGCCTTCTCTTATTTGGACATCTCGCTTCCCATAGATTATAGTGTTTACTTTTTTTCGAGGGGTCATTACGTACAATGACTCAGAGGGGGGATGCCCCCACACACACAATTGCTTTCAATTCATCTAGATCAGTGATGACACCAAAAAATGCAATTTGTAGCCTAAAGCCCTTATGACCATGTAAATGTTTTAGCGCTTGCTCTTATTTGGACATGTTAAGCTTCCCATAAATTATATATTATAATGTACCATTTTACATGTTTAATTAATTTAGAAGGGACATTAGGGAAGTGACTTCTAACTAGGGACCCCCCCACACACACACACACCCCCAACCCACACAAATTGCTCTCAATCTAGTTCGATGTTGAAAAACTGCATTTTGAGCCTAAAGCACGCTATAACCATGTTAAAGTTTTAGCGCCTTTTCTTATTTGGACATCTCACTTCCCATAAATTATAGTATTCACTTTTATTTCGAAGGGCATTAGGGACAATGACTCTGACTGGGACCACCCCCCACACACACACACCCCCCCACCCACACAATTGCTCTCAATCCATCTGGTTCAGTGATGATGTATGTTTGCTTTTATGAAACTTTTTAGTTCATCCCTGTTTGAACACAGCTTTAGTACTAGGGCGACCGGGCTATAAAAGATAAGAGCGCCCTCGTTAGGCCTCCTATATTTTCATCGCCAAATACGCAGTTCTATTGCATGTAAGCAAGTCACTGATAGACGTGACGGTTCTCTATAGAAGAGATTGCAGAAAAAAAGTTTTTTTAAGGGATGGTCTTGTTAAACACTCCAGTTAGGAAATTTTTTGCATTCGCAAAATTGATTTTTGAACATGCACGGTGGGATAATGGGAATGCTGTGCAATTATTATAAGCCCTGTGGATGGTTAATTTTGTTGGGGAAAACATTTTTTGGCTTCTGATTGGGGACCCCCCACACACCCCCACCCCCACACACACAATTGCTCTCAATCCATCTCGATCAGTGATGATACAAAAAATGCAATTTGTATATAGCCTAAAACCCCTTGTGACCATGTAAATCTTTTAGCGCTTGCTCTTATTTGGACATATGTTGCTTCCCATAAATTATAATGTCTGCTTTTACATGCTTAATTTATTTAGAAGGGGCATTAAGGGAAATGACTTCTAAATGGGGACCCCTCCCCCCACAACCCTCCCCCAACACACCCCAGTTGTTCGGTGATGATACAAAAAAAACTGCATTTTGAGCCTAAAGCACGCTATAACCATGTTAAAGTTTTAGCGTCTTCTCCTATAATAACATCTCGCTTCCCATAAATTATACTGTTCACTTTTATTTTGAGGGGGCATTAGGGACAATGACTAATGACTGCGGGAAACCCCCACCACACACACACACACACACACACACACCCACCCCCCCCCAATTGCTTTCAATCCATCTGGTTCAGTGATGATACACAAAAATGCAATTTGTAGCCTAAAACCCATTATGACCATGTAAATCTTATAGCGCTTGCTCTTATAATCATGATAATCACATCTTGCTTCCCATAAATTATATTGTCCGCTTTTACATGTTTAATTTATTTAGAAGGGGCATTAGGGGAAATTACTTCTGAAGGGGACCCCCCCCTGAGACGAATTCGTCTCAGCCCCCCCCCACCCCGTTCGGTGATGATAGAAAAAACTGCATTTTGAGCCAAATGCACGCTATAACCATGTTAAAGTTTTAGCACCTTTTCTTATTTGGACACCTCGCTTCCCATAAATAACAGTGTTCACTTTTATTTCGAGGGGCATTAGGGACAATGACTTATGACTGGGGGCCTTCCCCCCACACACACACAATTGCTCTCAATCCATCTGGTTCAGTGATGATACACAAAAATGCAATTTGTAACCTACAACCCCTTATGACCATGTAAATGTTTGAGTGCCTGCTCTTATAAATCACATGTTGCTTCCCATAAATTATAATGTCCCCTTTACATGTTTAATAATTAAAGAAAAAGGTTTTTAAGGGGTACTACACCTGCTCAATTTTGTGCCTATTTTTGCATTTTTCTCAATATTATAGCGCATTGGTGACAAGTAAGATATGTATATTATAGGGGCAAGGACTACAACTACTGCACTGGAAATTTTATTTCACACACAGACACCAGTTGTGGAGTTACAGTCAAAAATGAGGGAAAACCAATATTTGATCAATAAATCAATAACTACTTGCCTTGAGTTGCTGAATTTTTAGTGCAGTAGTTGTAGTCCTTGCCCCTATAAGATTACTAGTCACCAATGCGCTATAGTTTTTGAGAAAATGCAAAAATAGGCACAAAATTGGCCAGGGGTGTAGTACCCCTTAAGTGATGGTCTTGTCAAACACTCCAGCTACGATTTTTTTTGCATTCGCAAAATTGATTTTGAACATGCACGGGTGAGATAACGGAATGCTAATTATTATGAACCCTGGGGAGGGTTAATTTTTGTTGGGGGCATTTTTGGGCACACATTCATTAACGGATCACCTTTTTAATGGGGGGGGACAGTACAAAACCTTGATTTAGATGCAAAATGTCATCCTCTCATTATTCCTTTTTGACCATTAAAGATTTGTGCAATTATAAAGGGGGGGGGGCAAAGATGTTTTGGCAGGTTGAGAGGGGAGAAAGTATTTTTGGCAGGCCAAAGGGGCAGCAATTTTAGGCACATCTTTTGAAAATACCCATCATTATTGCACAGCCCCTAAACATAATATCAATGATTTCTTATTTTGTCTGTGATTTGTAATGTTACTATTGTATGTGATTTTTTTTCTATTATTGACAAGACTCAGTGACATAGCCGAAATTTTTCTGATACCAGCATCTCAACTTTGATAGTGGGTGTCAGGAGGAAGAAAGTCAATTGGGTCATTCACATATAAGTATGTAATTATGTATAGCTTCAGGCCCATACGCAGGATTTAGTTTGGGTGTGGATGTGGTACTTCCAAAGAGGGATCTTTGAATTAAAAGTGCGCTTGTAAAAATTGGGACTTAAACCCCACTAAAATTATCAAACCTTTTTTTTTTCAATTTTGGACCATTTCATTGAAAAATGTGGACTGCTGTGGATTTTTATAAAGAGAAATTGTAAAACACAGATGGGGTGATTAAGGAAACTTTCACACAGATACTGGCAACGGGACCCGGGTGCTGAAAATGAAAGACCTGTTTAGAAGTGACACTACAAATAGTAGAATGAAAGCAGATACAAGTTTGCATTATATTCGCTTCTTTATTTTGTTCTTACAAACCCACAAGGGCATACAAATATGTTGAGTATAATACTTCTTAGGCTTAAGGGATCTAAAATGAATGGCGTTTATTATGCTTTCGACAGTATTTTTGTGGGACATGAGAGCACCTCAGACCTATCGAATTGCATTCTGAATACTGAAACATGTCTTTCTGATATCAAATAATTTTCATTTTTGAAAATCACAATATAATACAAATTTTATGACAAATTATAAAAAATTGATATTTTTCAAATTTTTGATATATAACATTCCTCGAAGTAAATTATATAAATCTAATGAAATATTTTAAAGTGTATGTAGCAGGGAGGAAAAGCCGACGGTCAATTGAAAATTTTGACCTTTCATATTGAAGATATGGATTTTTTCCCAAAAAGACCTAATTTTTTTGGTGTTTTGGGAAAAAAAATCCATATCTTCAATACTAAAGGTCAAAATTTTCAATTGATCGTCGGCTTTTCATCCCACCTACATACACTTTAAGTATAAATCATCAGATTTATAAAGTTTACTTCAAGTACTGTTAAATATCAAAAATATCAATTTTAATGATTTGCCATAAAATGTGTATTAAATTGCTAATTTCAAAAATCAAAATTATTTGATATCAGAATGACATTCTTCTTATTCAGAATGCAATTCGATATGTCTGATGTGCTCTAATGTTCCACAATAAATACTGTCCAAACGCTCATACCCCAGCCCTTAAAGGAAGGTGACCTGATATATTTGGAAAATCAAATTCTTTAAAACTTACGATAACATAACATGTCATCCATTTCAAGCACTCATGCAAAAAGAAAATGTAAATGTTTTTTGTAAATGTGACTAATTCCTAATGGAATTACCGACAGGGTGTCTAAATAAAAATAGGCCCTGTGGAATGGGGTCCATAACTTTAAGTATCAACAGTAAAATTAAAATGTTCTTAAAGATTCAAAACCACAAAGTGCCTGCTTTAAAATTATGCAAAAGCGTCACAATCCGTTCTCGCATCGCTGAGATAATTGAGATGGTACAAATAGACGCATTTTTGGACCGTTCCAATGGGGCAATACACATTAACAATATGCATTGTAGTTTAAAATAAAAAATAAAATGATGAATACTCCCAATGTTGCTGGATTCAACATAAATCAATCAATCAATCAAGCAATCTCTCAAAGAATGTTGTTCACACATTTCTCTTTGGGTTAACAATATGTAAAAGTGAATCTTCTAAAAATATTGTTCACTCATTTCTCAAGCAACAGTAGGGCTGGCCTTAATATTGCAGTGGCTGAAATAAATTGTTCTAAAAATGGTTACAAAAATTAAATGGTTCAGGTGAAAGTATTGATTGTGAAATAAACAAAATTTGAAAAATAATATCAATAACCGTGGAGGCATAGTTTCTGATCAGACAAGCTATCACCTACCCAACAACACCGGGAGTTTTACGTGTATTTCCTCCATACTAAACTACAAAGCAGCATATTATTGTTAACGTGTATATTGCCCATTGGAAAGGTCCAAAAATGGGTCTATTTGCAGTTTTCCAATTATCTCAGTGACGTGTGAACGGATTTTGATAATTGTTGCACCATTTTATAGCAGACATTTCATGGTTTTTGAATCTTTAAGAAACTTTTAATTTTACTGCTGGTAATTGATGCTATGTCCCCAAATCCACAGGGCCTATTTTTATTGAGACACCCTGTACAGTGTGATATTGGTAGTCTACAGTGTTTTAATTAATGATAATCATCATGATCATGTAATATATTGATTTCAAGTGAAAGTTCATATTTTTCTCATAAACATATTGAAATTAGAAGTTCTGTCAGTGTATTTCCCAAGATATTTCAAAAACTGTTTAATTAGTCAAAACAATGGTATACCATAGTGTTGACTAATTCGGCAGTGTTTTGATTATTTCTTCGGAAATACACCGATTTAGAACGCCAAATTTCAGTATGTTTATGAGACAAATATGAGCTTTCTTCTGATACCAAAATCAGCATTTTGATGAGGTAAAGTGGGGGGATGAGATTTTCAATCAGGTTACCCACCTCTAATTTCAAAATGTTTGAACCAAACTTATAATAAGTACAGGTTCTACATAAAGTTTGTACTAACAACTTATGCCAAATAAGTATGTTTTATTTAAATGAAACTTTAAATGAGGTATGATTACTAACACTATAAAGTATGGGCAAACACATTACCTTAAGGTGGTACTACACCCCCTAAAAATTTTGTGACTAATTTTGCATTTTTCTCAAAAATAACTTTACACTGGTAACAAAATTATGTATATTATAGGGGAAAGGAATCCAATTACTTCACTGAAATTTCAGTGATTCAATACAAGTGGTTCATTATATATGTTATTCTAGCGGTACCTCTTTTCTTATCATAAATAACGTATCGCTTTGTCTCGAGTCACTGAAATTCCAGTGTAGTAACTGGATTCCTTGCCCCTATAATATAAATAACTTTTGTTACCAGTGTTTTTTGAGAAAAATGCAAAAATAGTCACATATTTATCAAGGGTATAGTACCACCTTAAGCAACAACAAAATTGTTTCATTTACTTGTCCTCCATCCACCAACCGACCCAAAATTGGCCAAAATCAGGGTCGGACCTTTAAAAAAAATTAATTTAGTTTTACGTTTAAAATGTTCAGACTAATTTACCATCATATTCTGTTTATGTACCAATACCTGACACTACATTTTATAAACATGTAATTTATAACCAGTTAAAAAGGGAATGATATAGAACTACAGAGTATCATGATAATATTATGTGATGTGATCTGTGAAAACCCTTCACATGGCAACATTTTGTGTTTTGTAAAAAAAAACATGGAAATATAGATCTCTTTTTAGAACTGTTTTCATTTTGTACCTGTGATTTCAATGTCAAAGGTTATGAGCAAAGGATTGATTTAGCCTTTATTACCTTTATAAAACAAAATAGGATAATGCAACATACAAAGGCTTGTCACAAATCACATCAAATCAAAACAATCACTCTTTTTATATTTGTGCTAAATATTGAAATACACATTACCACTGTATAAACATGTAACTTTATTTCTTAATGTAAAGTGTGCAAAGTTTGGGCATCAACGTCTAGGCCTTGTGCTCAAAGCGTAGCGCCTCTATAAATCTCTGCGCTTTTTTTAAAATATACAATCCAAGTAAACACAATGTTTCTACATATTCGCTTAAGGTTATATGGTTAGAAAAGGTTACACAATGTTCAAATGTTGTTGCCGGGTTATATAAAGGCTATAAAGCGCTTTCATATTAACATTCACAAACGTTTCAAAACTTACTGCAAAACATTCTAACATAATGTTACTTAAATGTTGCAAACATTTTGACATTTATGATATTGTAGTATTTTTTCATACACACATTTTAAAACGTTTTCATGTCCTTTATAAAACGTGACATGTTATTTAAAACATTTTGACCAAAACCCAAAATATAACCCCTTTAAAATAGGGTGCTTCTTTTTTTAAAGTCAAGTAATTGGTTTGTGTTATCCCTCTGTTGTCTTGAAATGTTTTGACTTTAACACTAATCCCAGCAAAAGTGTAAAAAAACCCTAAAATTGTTAATAAATCATTTAAAAGTGAAGGATAAGTCGATAAAATTGTCATTTGGTATTTTTGAAATGAAAAATTTGGCAAAAACAAAACAAAAACAGCAGTGTTGACTAAGTTCCATTCAAATACATGATAGCTAATTTATATACTGTCAGTATAAAAATTACAGATTCATGTAAATGTCTTATTTTGTTTCAAATACACAGCTTTTGGCTGAACTACTAGCATGTATGTTAGCACATCTATGACAATGACAATGGTACCAAGATCAGAATTTTGATGATTTTAAGATTGTCCTGATGAGCAAATCACTGAATGGGCATTTAATTTCATTATAGTATTTACACCCTGGCCAATTTTGTGTTTATTTTTGCATTTTCTCAAAATTTATAGCGCATTGGTGACAAGTAAGATATGTATAGGGGCAAGGTCTACAACTACTGCACAGAATTTTCAGCAACTCAAGGCAAGTAGTTATTGATTTATTGATCAAATATTGGTTTTCCTTCATTTTTGACTGTAACTCCACAACTGTTGTCTGTGCTGAAATAAAAATGCCAGTGCAGTAGTTGTAGTCCTTGCCCCTATAATATACATATCTTACTTGTCACCAATGCTCTATAATTTTTGAGAAAAATGCAAAAATAGGCACAAAATTGGCTAAGGGTGTAGTACCCCTTAAACATCCTTGATTGCCCCAAAATGGGAGTAGTCATTTAAAGGGGTATTTTGTGATTTTGGCATCCTGTTTTTAGGGTATAGTTCAACAGATATCCACAAAAAAGCAAATTTCAGTTGATGCAGACTGAGAATTTGACACGTTATGCATAATTACATGTAATACAGTGCACCATAGACTATGTGTTGTAATTTGGGGCTGTCCGGATACAAATTGGGCGATGTCATCAAACAATCCAATCTGCAAGAAAACTTATGCACACAAATAATGATGGGAGTCCCAGATTTCTCTTTTGGAGTAAGTTGGGAGGATGTGCATTACAAATGTCTCTTTAAGCCATTTTGTCATCATTATGGGGCTAAAATTGAGCAAATTGTTCTTGAAATTGACTGAAATAATGAGGTCCTTTCGATCTTTTGGCAACAATCATGTGAATGACTGTGAGCCACCAAACACCCCTTCCTGCTTTTGGATTTTCCTTCACCATGTTTTTCAGTCATCTCAGCTATCATAATCAGGGGTAGCATTAAGGCCCGAAAGTCGGGGTTGTTTTCCTGTGTTTTTCACTCCCGAGCTTGCAGAAAATCCAAATACATGGGGTGAAAATTAAATCTCGGGGGTGAAAAATGTTTTGCAGTGTAGTCAGGGGTAGGAGTAAGGTCCAAAAGTAGAGGGTCAGAGTTCACCCCCGAGCTTGCACATATTCCCAATATAGAGGGTGAAAAATTAATATTTTTTAAATTTAGGGGGTCAATTACCCCCGATCGGGGGTTAACGCTACCCCTGATCTGCTTGTGCTTGTTTGCCATTAATCGGGTGATGGGTATAGGCATACATGTAGGTCAGTCAAAAGTCAACATGGTGATCAAGTGTCCAGATTTCAACAAAAATGCATGGTCTCAAATTAGTTGTCATGTAAAATAAAGTCAAATAAGGAATAGTTCGCTTTGTCTAGAATGCTTTGTTTTTACTGCCTAAATTTATGATTTGATCAACCCTGTATAGGGCCTATTGAACATGACCTATTTTGTAATGTTTGCTACATGTATGTATCAAAACATCCTAAATGGTAAGAACTACAAACCAATTTGGGATAATTTTTTGTTGAAATCAGAGCACTTTTACATTTTGTATAGTTTGTGGCCAAAATAACTGACCATAATTATACTGGGTTTGACCTTTCTGTTTGTAACTCTAGAATGGTATGTTGCAGACAGGTCAAACTTTTTTCTGAATCCTTCACATGAGAGGAATACTAGTACGGTTTTTAACAAAATTTTGAAATTTGACCCCTGCGTTGACCTTTGAGCGACCTCTACACTATACCAATCACCAGATTAATGGCAAACAAACACATTATGATAGCTGTGGACCTTTGCCAACAGAAAAACATGGTGGATGAAAATCTCTAAAGAGGAGTTACAAATTGCTCCATGCTCTAACACATCCATAAATTTATAAAAACTAATTTGTAAAAAAGCCATGTTTTTGAAACCATATATTTTGGCATTATTTGTAACATTTACACATGTCCCAACTTACACCTTAATTGAATCAGCCAAATTTGTTGTGGGCAGTGTTTGTAGGTCAATGTGAACAATTTGAACTTAAAGTCATATTACAACTTTAATTCCCTATATAAATCCATGTTAAACAGCCAAAATAGCCAGTGTGGTTTCTTTCACTTTACCTTGTTATTTCAGCATAAAATGGACAGAAGATCTTTCTGACAGGTATTATTAGCATTATTTTTAATAACAGTGTTTTGGTTCAAGAATAACAAAATTAAAATTTGACATTAATTGTACATTATGGCTTTAAGAAGCGCAAATACTTCACAGATAGTGCTGAAGAATTTGCCCTTTTCTAGTTTTTAGGGAAATTAAGAATAAAAAGCACATCTCTAAACCAGTTTTCTGAAAATTGCAGCCCAAAGTTATACCCAAAAGCCTGAAAATGCACCCTAAATCTGCTGCACATCTACCCACCTTTCCACTAAACACACTCCCTACCAGTGTTGTAGGTCTCGATACCAGGTCTCGGTCTCGAGACCATCTCAAGACCTGGTTTTGCAGTGTCTCGGTCTCGGAACTTAAATCTCTTGGTCTCGGACCTCAAAAGTCTCGGTCTCAAACGTTTTCTAGTTCGAGACAAGAAGAACATGAGGAAAAAGATATGATTTTCTGTTGTTGTTCATTACTTAATCCTTACCCTATGGGGGATGTGCTGCAAACATGGGTAGCATTTTTAGCCTTTTGGTATATCGATGACCCCTTTTCTAGGCCAAATTTGGTATAAGAATGGGTCCTTTTATATAAACTTTTGCAGAAAATTTTGCCTCCACTGTAGCCAACATTTTTTTTTTTTTTTCAAAATTTAAAAGGAAAATTATAAAAATTAAGACAAATTGTGTTAAATTTGGGTACAAATTTCTTGAAAACTTGGTACATTGATGAGTCCCTTTCAAATTCTCAGCGGCAAATCCTTACCCCAACCAAACTTGAGTATCCCCGGATTAAACCAAGGTCTTGGTCTCGAACTTAGAGGTCTCGGTCTCGGAAGGGATGATCTTGATCTCGGAAGGTTTGGTCTCGGTCTCGGACGGGCAGGTCTTGGTCTCGGACATAGAGGTCTTGACTACAACACTGCCCACTACCCCAACCCATCCCCCTGGCTTGCCACATGAGAGTGAAAGTCCATACGGACAAAGTACGCTAACTTCGTTAATTTTAACTGCTGCATCCTCCATTTGTGAGATTGTTTCATGTTTGAACTTTGTACAATATATTATCATATCATGTATTCTTGTTCAAAAAATACCCAATTCCTAAAGGTGCCTGTAAAGGCTCATTCAGTGATTCTTTCATCGGGAGGATCATAAAATCATCATAATTCAGGTTTTGGCACCTTTGTCAGTGTCATGTGCTAACATAGCCATGTACATAAAGACAGAAGACATCTTACACAAATCTGTAATTTCTCTACTTCAGTAGAGAAATTAGCTACATGTATTTGAATGGGGCTTCCCAGCTTCAACTTTGTCAATACTGCTGTTTTCTTGTTTTTTTGCCCAATTTTTCATTTCAAAAATTGAAGTAATTATCCTTCCACATTTAGGCAAATTATGAATAATTATAATTTTTACACATACGCTGGAATCACTGAATGGGCCTTAATTAAATACAAATACACATAGAAAATGTTTATTACTCTAATAGTCTATTTGGCTTCCTTGAGAGAGAGTGATGTCAGAACTTTGTTGGAGTAAAATTTACATCATGCTAACAGCGAGCACAGACGCACTCACCTTTAGTGATTGCACCTGTAAACACATATTTCTTTGAGTCACTGTACGCACGATTTAATACCACATGTATGCACACACTGATATCACTTTCTCGAAGCCAAAGGACTAATCATAGACTGTAGTAGATATCTATGGGTGGCCGTGAGGGCCAAAAGGGTCTCAAAACCACACAAGGGTCTCAAAAGTACAATAACATCTCAAAAACACACAAAGGTCTCAGAAATAAACACACAACAAGGTCTCAAAAGTATAATAAGGTCTCAAAAACACAAAAAGCTCTCAGAAACCAACAGAGAAAGGTCTCAGAAGCAAACACACAAGAATGTCTCAATAGTATATATAATTAAGGTCTCAAATACAGAGAAAGGTCTCAAAAACAGAGAAAGGTCTCAAAAACAGAGAAAGGTCTCAAACACAGAGAAATTCAGAAAAAGGTCTCAAAAACATGTTATGGTCTCAAAAACATGTTATGGTCTCAAAAACATGTTATGGTCTCAAAAACACTTTATGGTCTCAAAAATATGTCAAGGTCTCAAACCAGGTATTACATCCGATCCGTTATATGTGCAGTACCGCATGCAGTACTGCACACATCAGCTTGCAGTTTCAAGCATGCGAACTACACATTCCGGCCACGCACTTCCGCATGAGGAGAGGAAGTGAGGAACTACATATTCAAACTTGCATTTCCGCATGCGGGGGTGCAGGTGGGGATGTGCAGTTCCGCATGGGGAACTGCAATATTTTTGGTGCATTTCCGCATGAGGAATTGCAATATTTTTGGTGTATTTCCGCATGGTGAACTGCAATATTTTTGGTGTATTTCCGCATGGGGAACTGCAATATGTTTGGTGTATTTTCGCATGGGGAACTGCAATTATTTTGGCGTATTTCCGCATGGGGATCTGCAATTTGTTTGTGGCATTGCCGCATGCAAAAAAAAGCGGAAATGGACCAAAAATGTTGCAGTTCCCCATGCGGAACCGCACATCCCGATGTGCATCACCGCATGTGGAAATGCTAGTTGGGATGTGTAGTTCCGCATGCGGGTGTGCGTGACGGAATGTGCAGTTTCGCATGCGGAACTGCAAGCGGATGTGTGCAGTACTGCATGCGGTCGGTTGTAATACCTGGTTTGAGACCTTGACGTGTTTTTGAGACCATAACAGGTTTTTGAGACCATAACAGGTTTTTGAGACCTTTTTCTGTTTTTGAAACCTTTCTCTTTGTTAAGGACCTTTCTCTGTTTTTGAGACCTTTCTCTGTATTTGAGACCTTTCTCTGTTTTTGAGACCTTGCTCTGTTTTTGAGACCTTTCTCTGTTTTTGAGACCTTTCTGTTTTTGAGACCTTTCTCTGTTTTTGAGACCATTCTGTTTTTGAGACCATTCTGTTTTTGAGACCTTTTTCTGTTTTTGAGACCTTTCTCTGTATTTGAGACCTTTCTCTGTCTTTGAGACCTTTCCCTGTTTTTGAGATACTATTGAGACATTGTTGTGTGTTTGTTTCTGAGACCTTTCTGTTTTGAGACCGTATTGGGCTGTTACGACATTACTGTGTGTTTGTTTCTGACAGCTTTCTGTGTTTTTGAGACCTTATTATATACTTTTGAGACCTTGTTGTGTGTTTATTTCTGAGACCTTTGTGTGTTTTTGAGACCTTATTGTACTTTTGAGACCCTTGTGTGGTTTTGAGACCCTTTTGGCCCTCACGGTCGCCCATAGATAGGCCTTACATTGGCCAGACATTTTAAAACTTTGCAATGAGTTTTAGTAAACATTCAAACGCACAGTATTGGGGTTTGTACATGAGGTCATATTTATGAAATTTGCTACACAAGTAACATTTGTACTCCAATTGATGGTCAAAGCAATTGTCCAGTGTTTCCTGACAAACTTCCATTTGATAGTCTTAATTCACTGTTTTTGCCATATTTTGGCCATGTTGAGCTATAATTAGTGAGCATCTGCACATCTCAGCTAACAACAATCCATTTTCCAATCCAAAGAATTTAAAGATGGGAGCTTTTTTCTTGTATATTCGACACAACCACCTTTACGTGTGTCAAATGTGATGACGAATCCATCAGCCACCTTTTTCTTCTTGTCCTGCTCCAAGATCTCCTCTTTCCCGACCTATAATACACAATGATGCTCTTGCTGTCTACCTGGAATGACCTGTCTCCTCTTAGGGTATGGCTTATCTCCAATTACATCACACTTCATTCCCTCCGCTGGCCTGAAAATTGAGCATGTTAAAATATGAGAACATAAATTGAACTGCTGTTTTATAAGAGCTTAAAAACAAACTAAAGCAGTAGCATCTGACAAGTAGGTGAACTTTGGATGGATCTAAGAAAGCAGTGTTGCCAAAAATTTTGCAGTGTCAAGGCGTAGCGAATTGGTTTGCCAGGCTGCAAGGAATGACTCTCAAGGAGCCCAATTTTAAAGATTCCAACATAAGTGCCCAATATCAGAGATATGGACAATTCACCGGATTTATGAAAAAAAAAACCCAATTGAGCGGAAAAGCAATTCACTTAAAAACATACGGTTCATGGGAAGTTACCGACCAAACAATCAATGGTCACAAAAACCCATTGTCATTCCATTTTGGAGCTTCAGAGACTAAAATCTTCAAAATTTGGTTGAATTGAAAGGAAAATATAGTCACATTACTGCCGCGAACTGACTCTTGCAATGCAAAGTAGCCCAATTTTAGGCTATATTACTTACCAGATGTTTCCAAATTTAACCAAAGTTAATGCTTTATTTAGCTAAATGGTGACAGATAATAAATGCATTCTCAATGCTTGGAAAAAAATCATGCTTTTAACAAACACAAACATTTTTCCTAACAATTCAATTACAATGTACCATCAACATTTGACAATACTATGATTGAGCTTGTTCAAAATTTAAATATCTGGGTTTGAGACTTTCTTTTGGTCTCTCATGGTTGACTCAAATTGTCACCCATCAAGACAAACATCTTCTTTACTATACATTAGTTAGCACATGTTTGGATCTCATTTCACTCTTTTGTTATAAAGTTTGTTTCACAGATTCAAATATCAATTGATGTATCGATCTATATTCAGTGTGCTAATAATTCATCTCAAAGCCCCTACGCACATTAGTAAATTGGCCCTTTGTTTGTGTTATTCCTGCTGGATTGAGTAAATTTCTTTCTGCTGTTTTATTTTTTCCGATCCACCACACAAAATTTCACGCCTGACATAGTCAGACCTTAAAATAGCCTAAAGCGTAAATCTCAATAAAAATGCTTCATACATGTATTAGCCACAGTGCAACCTCCATAAGAGATGAAAAGGTGGTCTATTCTTGCCACAGATATTTAATTAATTTTTAATTGGGAAGGGCTTTGAGACAAACTATCAAATCAAGATGGCCTAATCACTGCGTGCTGATGATGCATCTGTTGTCATTGATAGATATTGACTCCGTGGAACAGACTGAAAAGGAGGTTAGTTTCAGAAAATTCTTTTATTGTATTGCATGCATACTTTGAGGCTATTCAAGCTACATTGTTTTTCTTCTCTTTTTATGAATGTGTCCCTCTTAATAAAATATATTGATTTTTATCTTGAAAACATGAATACCTAGATATTGATTGCCCTAATTAGCATGGCCATTGAATAATGACAAGCCTCGATTTTAATACATTTGTAAATACCTTGTGGGGACTTCAGTTTAGGTATAGATGAAAGCCCAGTTACTGATTATCCATCATATACATGTAAGTTTAATTTCAACTTTAGTTTATTCATTGATACATGCAATATGGTCTTGGCCATGGGTGGAAAAAAGAAGAAAAAAAAAGGAGGGATATCTTGGAATGCAAAGCTGAAATTTGGGAACTCCAAGCCTAAAGACCTGAAAATATAAAAGTTAAAGAGACAATCTCACCAGGAATTCCAGAGATCGCTCAAGCTAATGATCACAGTGAATGGTTACGGATACCACAAGCAGCAGAGCTCCTGCAGATGACAGATGCCAATGTTGCAGTCGGTGCAGTTCTTCAATTCCCAAACTCATGAAACTTCTCCGTAGAAAAAATGCTGCAAGACAAAAAGATACAGAACCTGTCAGTGGCTATGTAGAAGCACATTTGACTACATGCATAAATGCTATACAAGACTGTGTAACTGAACATAACTTGATGAAAGCTGGCTGATGACACCAGGCAACCTGTTAACCAAGTGGGGAGTGAGTGGAATCATCAGGATGAAATGCAACTGAAACTGCAAAATGCTACTCACAATTTTGGAATTGCCACTCAAATCTGAAAGTGAGTAGCATTTTTGCTACACAAAAAATATTCAAAATCGATCACTGATTATGACCCCTACCCTCAGATATGTGAGGAGGGCCGGGATATCATCTTTTGTGCGGTTACATTAATGACTATCCCAGTGTTCTCGGCCTCGAGGACAGGTTTTGAAGTCCTTGGTCCTCGGACATGTAGTCCTTGGCCTCGACGCGTAGTCCTTGGCCTTGGCCTCGACCCCAAAGTCCTTGGTCCTCGACAACAAGGACCTGACAAGGACAAGCAAAATCACCAAAAATGCAGGCAAATGTTTAAAGAGTGAAAGAGTACAATCTGCTGTTTAGTTATAAATTAAAACTTTTTAGAGAAACATGACAAGGATAGCTTTTTATTGTACCTGATTGAAATACAAAACAGTTTGTCAATATTTTGGTGCACTCTTAACTATCATCTTTGCTCTTTGCAAAACATGCACATGGAGGCCAAATATGTGGTTTTATATTAAAATTCCACTCAGCCAATATGATTCCTAAAATAGGAATATCGAATAGACACAAGAGGTTCTTTAGATATTTGAAGAAACTCATTGGACGCTACTGTAGGACATGTTTCGATTACCGGGTAGGCCTAACTGTGATCAAATGAATTTTATCTATTTTAGTTATAATCTCATCAGCAACATTTTGCTGCGCTTCATCTTAAGAGAGATCAGTGCCCATTTTAGGCTGCGTTGTCGCACATATATTAGGGAGGTAACACTTTAGCCTAATTTGTGTCGTCACAGCACATATATCCCACTCGGAGCCCAAAAGTGCCGATTTTGAATTGATCTGAATTACTGATTTTATTCATTCTAAAAGACTCTTCTTTCCTATTTCAACTCACCAATGTACAAACATGTTATATCTTGTTTTTTACAGTCATGGAAAGTTTTGAAATGTATTTTTTCTGCAATGGCATTTGACACATTTTTGCTTCTGTTGTGTTTTGTTTGGTGAAATGTCATATCCGCAGAAAAATTCTAGTTTAGTTGTTGGGAAATCAAGTTACCCTACAGTGAGGAACATATGCAATGAATTTCTTGCATGCTTTTTCTTAATATTGAATACAATTGCTTTCCTGGGATATAACTTTCTTATTTCTACAATAAATGGCTCAAAAGTTATAACAAATTGAAAATGGTACCTTTTTTGGTCGATTTCGCTATAAAAACGTGTGTGTTTTCTATGGGGAAAATCCTACCAAAATTGAAATTTTCATTTTGGTCATATGGAAAATCAAGTTACCCTACAATGAGGAAAGTATGCAATCAATTTCTTAGGTGGTATTTCTAGATATTGAATAAAATTGCTTTCTTTGGATATAACTTTCTTTTTTCTATGATAAACCGTTCCGAAGTTATAACAAATTGAATATTGTGTTTTTTTATCAATTTGCCTGTAAAAACGTGTGTGTTTTCTATGGGGAATATCTCTATGGCATGCTACTTGTCGACGGTCCTTGATTTTTGCCATTTTGCCCATTTTCCAGGTCTTTATTTCAGAAACTGCATAATATATCATGCCTGTTATTATTTTAATTCTTTAATATTAATGGATACGGTACAGTATAATTATACTAAATTTGGATCTTTGAAACTCATATTTAAGTTTTTATTCTATATCAAAGTTGCCACTTCGTTAAATTTGGGTGTTTTTCACTGATTTGGGCTGAAAATCGGCATTTTTTGGAACCTTAAAACTGTAATAACTTAAAAACGCTTTGACCGATTTTCACCATTTAAATTGCTATGAGTTTAGTTTTGTAAGCACTTTCAGAAAAGCTTTAAACCAAGGAGATAAAGCATTGATTACAAAATAGTGTGACCCCCCTACATATATACCACATAACTGTCTTTTGACATCAAAATGGTAGGTATGCGGATCAAACACATAAGTGTATGGCCATGCGTTTTGAGTTGGGGGATTTTTGCCGGACATTGCATATTTTTGGGAAATCGCGCCATTTTTTGTTTAGAATTAATTATTTCAGTGCCTGTACATGCTACTATAGGCAAAGTATACATATTCTGAAAGGAAATTTCATGAGGAATCCAAAAATGTAGTTATTTCTGATGTAGGGGCAGTGCTAAGAAATATATATGAAGTTATAGAGTGAAATTTTTTTTTTAAATTACCAAAGATCAAGTGGTCCTATTTTAAAAATGCCTTACCCTACATCAAAATAGACTCCATATTTGCATTCTCCACATCAAAAGCTTTCAGAAAATATATAGTTTTACTTTGCTACCTGCTACGGTGCTCAAATTAGTAAGGGTTAAAACGCTCCATTCAAAAAAACGGGCGCTAAATTTGGTGAAATTAACAAATCATGCTCTGTCTAGAAAAATTAACTTTTCTAAAATACAAGAATGTCATATCATGTATCAAGTCATAATTATGTACAACTAGTTATTCACAGTATTTTGAAATTTGTTGTCCAAAATATGAAGTTAGAAGTTACATGTAGTAAGTTGCACATGATATCACAGTCATCAACAGGATTTAAAATAATAAGTTTCGCTGCTTTGCAGAATTTCAGATCTATGTTTGCAAGTCAATCCCAACATACAAAACAGTTTCTTTTGGAATGACTGCCTCCTGGGAAAGTTTCTTGTACAAAATTACTTTATGTTAGAAAGATACAGGTACTGGTACAAACAATCACAAAACTGAGATTAAGTCAATGCTAATACACATGCTCAACTGATGAACATTGAAGTTGACTTTAAATACATGTAGTCCTTTGAAATTGTGTGAATACCCAGGGAGGTAGGGTATTGAGCCCCCAAATAAGTTAGTTAGCTAACTCAACCCCCCACAAAAAGAAAATTTCACCCCCTCCCCCAAAAAAAATAAAAACCCAACCCCTTCTCAAAGAACACCCCCAATAGTGTGAAATTGAAAATTGGCCTGGTAAACACAAATTTTCACCTTAATTTTGGGCTTAAATATAGTGTACAATCACTTAACATTTTTTTTGCACAATAATCACAACCATTAATCACAGTAACACAGGGTCCACCAGGAATTTGTTTGTCGATGCACCTCAGAAAACGTACTATGATGCGCCACTAAACATGTAAAATACCTGGATCCCCCAAAAAAAAGGATTTTTAAAAAGACCATGTAAAATTATTAAGGTTATATATGTTTGTAAGTTAAATATTTTTAAAATATGACAGTGTACATGTATATCAAATCAGAAATGCAATCCTGATAAATTCTCGCAAACTTCACCGGAAAAGAGCATATCCTGAGCGGGCATTTTCCGCGCAGGCACATCGTAAGCCGACTCCATCCTGGCTAATTAATTTAATTAAAACCCTAAAACTCTGAAGATTGCACATTCAGGATACTTAATAGTATTCAGGCTTGTCATATTTAGGCAATTTGACTAATTTGAAGCAAAAAAGCAAATCAGAAACAACATGTAAATAAGCTGGAGCAAACATTAACACAAAAGTGCATATCATGGGCCAGCATATCATGGGCCGACTCCACCCTGAAATTTTTTCCGTTCAGCTGCTATAACTTTTGAAGTATACATGCTATATATTAAAAGTTAAGGTACCAATTTGAAGCACTCTCTAAGAGCTTTAATTTGGTATATAATTTACCTATGTAGGTATCTACAGTAATTAAACAATTCAACATTTATGCAAAAAATTCTGCACAAATGTCCGGGCTCCAGCCTATGAGACCCCCAACTCATAACACATGGCCGTATATATTGTAATCTTCACTACTTGTCTAGATAGGGGAACAGCCCAAAAGTTGAAGTCTTATTTAACGAAAGTCCTTCCGTTAGGCTGAGATCACATAGAAGTATACGGTATTCGCTATACGAAATACGCTCATTCGATCACATAGTATACTCCTATGTGATATATCAGCCTAATCGAACGAGCAAATACCGTATATTGTATGTCTATGTGATCGCAGCCTTAGGGAGGGAGGGGGTTGAAAAGTCAGATTACGTTTGTAACAAAAGTTGTTAAAACATCGGTCAAAGTTGATCTTTTTTTAAAAGGTTTTTATATAAAATTTCAGTATTTTCTGAAGTAGGCCTACGATATTGAAATTTTACAGTGGTTGCTTCAAAATGATTTTAAATCAATATACATTGTAGTGTACAGTACTACAAGCAACCTGCAAGTTAATTTTGTAAGCAGCTGATTATTTTTTATTTGAAAATACAGCAAATCCTAATTATTTTTTTTTTTTTTTTAAAAGGTACGAAGAAAATATCTTAAAATAAAATAAGAATATTTGTTTCTTCCATAAATGTGATCACTAGTATCCTAGCATTGTCGCAAACCCATCAACCATAGCAACGGCACTGTATCCTATGAATACAGGTTCAGGTTGGAGTTTTCAATATTTGACACTTCATGCTAGAGGGAGGGTGGAGGGGGTTAGCGTTCTAGCGAAAGGACTTTCGCTTATGGTCATGTTTTTTATACTGGGACCCTAAAAAGGTGGTGCTGTCACATTTTGCTAAATCATTTTGTCTACTTATTCCTATATTTTTGCCAGAATTCATCATGAACAAATGGTTTTGGTCTTATTTTGAAGATAAATTATTAATCTAATGAATTAATAACAAATACAATTAAACAAATGTATTAATTAATTACAACAGCTTAATTAGGTTAATTAGTCAGGGTGGTGCCGGAAGTGGAGGAGCCGGAAGCGGAGGAGCTCTGTGTAATTCCAATGGGAAGTTGATGTTCATTAATAAAATATATGCACTTTGTTGCCTAGTAGAAGTTAAAATGCATTTGCATAATGTTAATCTTATTTTTTAACTTTCTATAACAATAATTGCCTTGTTAATCTTAATTAACTTAGTAATTAAGGATTTAACAAGCTTTTAATTAATGCAGTGGAATGTGGGTCATGCAATACAATGGGCTTTAATTTTGCATGCATGCATATGAAATAAATTTCAATATTGTTTTATCTTTGAAATATAAATCTTCTCACAGGAGATTATTAGTCAAAGGATTTAATCTGATGATATATTGATCTCTGGTTTATTGTTAAATAGTTTATTGATACATGTATTGTGCATGTATATGCCTACATGTACATGTACCTTTGTTACTAATTATTCACTGTATTGATAAACTTCATGTATTTGTGAACACAGTACATTTGTTGAATTTTTATCAAAAGTACTGGGATAACACATTTGTTTCTAACATTGGTATTAACTTCAACTATCCTTGTTTTGTTAAGGGAGGAGTCATCCACTTCGCTCCACGCTTTATAGTACGCTCATTCATTTTTAAGAATCATGTCAATGTGGCGGGACGGAATGTGGCGGGACGGAATTTTGTCCACCATGTCAAAATCAAGAAAAAAAACAATTGATTCACTTTAAAACTGACAAAATTGTCTTTTCTTTCACTTCCAATGAAAAATTATTGCAAAATATTAACTGAGAAAGAAAATTTTCATCCCTTCCTGAACTTAAAAAAATCATCTCAAAATGTGGCAGGGCAGTGCTGTACGGTGCGACCATTTTAGGCGCATTGGCGATTAGATTTTTGCTGATGGCGACTAAATATTCAATCCCTGATGCCAATGGCGACCAACTGCTGAAGCTTTTAATCGCCAAAAACAAAACATGTATGTAATGTAGCATTCAAGAGTACGAATGTATGCTATGAATATGCATTTATCATCATGTCTCAATGGGGACTTCCTGGAAAACATATAGGCCTACACTGTACATGCTGCGTATGAAGTACAGTATGTAGCGTTCAATGGGAATATGTAGATCAGAGCACAGCAGCTATGAACATTCAACACACGTGGCTGTTCAGTTTACGTTGGCACCTCAGATTTTTTACCTGGGAGCAAAATTTGGGCGCCTAAATTTATAAAGTTAGGAGCCATTGGCTCCTCAATCAGTTTTTGCACCGCAGACAGCACTGTGGCAGGGCCATGTTTGACACCACAGACCCTGAAAATAGCATTATTGCTGGCATCCTACCACAAAAGGCCTGAAAAAGAAGAAGTTAAAATGGCTCCGAGTCTAGCAAAGTTGATGAATTCAATTTTTGTGTACTTAGGAATCTTTATTACCATAATAGTTGATATTTTGGAAAGTTTTGATTGAAATTTTTTTTTCGTCCCTTCCGAAAAGTAAAAAAAATCGCCTCAAAATGTGGCGGGACGGAATTTTACACATATTTTAATTTATTTCTTTATTTTTATGCGAGTCCACTGAAAGTTTTTTAGTGCTGAAATTGTCTATACAGAAGACCTTTATAATACCACAAACAAAAAAAATCCTATCTTTTTAAAATATGTAGTAACATCTAATTTAGCAATTCCGTCCCGCCACACCAAGAGGGCGCTACATGTTTATTTTACTGTTTGCAGTCCGAAATTTACAGGCAAATTTGACTTTTTTTTTGCCGATTCATAAGCTTTGGTTAGTAGTCTATTAAACCAGAGGAGAAATTCACTCCTGTGACAATTTCTAAATTTTAGGTTGAGTGATGACCATTTTTGGCTCTGGCCCAATTGCATTATCTGGACATATGTAATGGGTATGGCGCTCAAACTCGGTGAAAACATATCTCATGACCAGGGGAACATTTTGCAGGGGTCAGGTCAAAGGTCATACAGAGGTCAAATTTTAAGTGTATTTTCCAGACACCTGTAAGGGGCTCAAACTTGGTGACAACAAACTTGATAACCAGGGCAACATTTTTGAACACTTTGCAGGGTCAGGTCAAAGGTTATCTGGGGTCAAATCTTATAATTTCATTTTCTGAATATCTGTAAGGGGTATGTGGCTCAAACTCAGTGACAATAAATCTCATGACCAGAGGAACATTTTGCAGGGGTCATGGCAAAGGTCATGCAGAGGTCAAATCTCAGAAACATATTTTCTGGACATCTATAAAGAGTACAGGGCTCAAACTCTGTGACAACAAAGTTGATGACAGGGGAACATATTTGGAAAATTTTGCAGGGTCAGGTCAAAGGTCATCTGGGATCAAATCATAAAATTGCATTTTCTGGACATCTGTAAGGAGTACGGGACTCAAACACAGTGACAACAGACCTCATGACCAGGGGAACATTTTTGGAACATTTTGTAGGGGTCAGATACCTCCACAACACCAACACGCCCAGCTAGGTTTGTGGTCTATGACCACCATTTGCCACTAGTTGAACCTGTTCTCTATCTTTGCCTTCCATATTTTTACTTTCATTTTTCTGTAAGAAGGGCATTTTTATCTTTAATTTTGGGCCCCCACACATGTGTGTTTGCCTGGTTGTTTCTTTGTTTGCTTCTTTGTTCGGCTGCTCGGGAGGAAGCTAATTGATTAATCCACTGTGCAGCTTCAACACAATAATCGATCAACTACATACTTGGTATACTATGCCAGATAGATAGTTAGGTATGGTGATAGGATATGGTGGCTTGATGTGCTGTATAGTTTTGTGTTATTTGCATATTTATGAATATTAATGAGCTTATTTGCATATTTTGCCTACATTTTCATTGATCCACTCTGCAGCTTAAGTGCATAAAATAACCAATCAACTTTAAACTTGGTTTGGTGATTGTATATTGTGACCTGATGTTTGTCATGAATGTTATTTGCATATGCATATTAATGAGCCTATTTGCATATTGCATATCATTTGTATTTACAAAACATTGTTATTTACACACTTTTGAGTGAGTGCCACCTTAATTACTGAACCCCGTAATTCTAGTTTGCGGGGAAGTCTGCCCCACCTGCTCCCCCCAACTGGCTACACTACTGCTAGAAAGTTGTTACCATGGTTACATTTATGCATATTCATGCAGTTGGGAGATACCTCTATTACTGCCAAGTGGTATTTTGCATAATTACCTTTGCTGGTACAGGGGAAGTGGGCTATGGTAACTCGTGCTACATCGGTAACTCGTGCTACTGGTAACTTTCGTGCTACAGTTTTAAGGGGTCATTATTATGTGGTGGATAGTGTTTTGTATTTCAATTTCTTATTTTTATTCAAGGTACTACTAGTAGAAGGAAAATAATAAGTGGCATCAATTAAATTGTCAACATTTTGTAAATATATTAAAAAATGCATCTCTCGGTAACTTGTGCTACACCATATTTAGTGTTATGAAAACACAATGAAAGGAAAAAAACTAGCGGGGGGTTATTTAAAATGTGATGGGTATTTCTTGAAGACCATATTTCATAGATATAAAATGTATCAAATTAAAAAGAAATGTGCCCCTGTTTAATAAAATAGACCCACTTAGAAAATATCTAAGTTGAACAGGATTTTTCAACTAAAAATACACTCTCCGAAGAAAGTTTTTTTTTAAAACAAAATGTTAGAAAAATGCAGAAAAAGTTTAGAACTTGAACATGACATCTGCTTGGAATATTATGAAAGTTAAAAGAAATACAAAAAGGCAATTTTAGTTTTATGAGTCATGTCCACTTTTGCTTGGAATTGCCCATTTATACATTTGAAAATTAGAATAATCAGGCTGTATAATGAGCCCAAACTTGATGCAATTGGACCAAGAATAGCCCTGTGAGAACAAGTTAAATTAGAAAGAGGCGAGAAAAAATGTAACATCACCAGGTATTTTGGGGTCCCACCATAAGACACATGACCAGCTCGAATTTGCACACGATAGTTACGCATTCGATGCTAGAGTTGTATGTTGCTATCGTTTTGGTCAGACAGCGGTGCACTTTTTTGCACCGGAGGTTATTTATTCTGTTAATGTTGAAATTTGGATGAAAGTTATTTCGATGAGTCAACTGTATCTTTTGAGTAAGATTTGCCTATTATGGACAGTTTAAAATTGTGCTGAAGTGTAATTTTCACAACATTTTTGTTTTGATGCGATCGTCTGTCATGATCGGCTGTGACAGTGTTTACTTAGAAAGTAACTTCCATTGCTTAGTACAGCCGAATTGGTCAAGATGGGAGATGCAGCTTGTTGATAGAAAGACAGCTTAGGCTAATAGAAATTGGCACTCCTTTCGTGGTGGATATTAAATAATAAAGAATAAAACATGCAGGCATATAGCCGGCACTTAGGCAGGGTGATTCTTTGTTGGATTATTTTATTTGATCCTATTTGTGACCTCTTCTCATAATTTATTACTTTCTTTTTCTCACAAGTGTGAAACATTAGTACAAGGAACTTATACATGTATGATGTCCTCATTCACAAACTGATACTATCTGTCCATGGCGAGTGGACCGAATTTTGAGCCATAAAAGTTTACGTGGTGAACTAGTGAAACATCGAGTCGCAGCCTTGCAGTAGCCCTACTGTCCAAGCGAACTTGGATGTAAGCTTAAGCTTAGGCCTATATCATGACGGTGTTGACGCAACTTAGAAAACTTGGAAGTATGATATATCTCCTTAAATTTGCCTCTGTGGGCCTACTTTAATAAATACAAATATAGAGTAGGCCAAGGCCTGTGACTGTGAATTAATTTAGATGCCAAGACAAACAGATATCGTAAAGTCACCAACGCTTGCAAAAATCATGACTGAACGCTGTACAATGGTTTATACTTGTCATGTATATCGTCGCCATGGTCGGGCACGTACATTCAGTGTTGTGAGTCGGTAAATTACCGGTTAATTTACATGGTAAATGACCGGTAATTTACCGCCATCTTAATTTACTGTGGTAAAATATGGTAAAATAAGTAAATTAAGTAAATTATGAAAAAAAAGGATTTTTTATTAAAAATTCTAATAATATTGTTTTTGTTTGTTTGTTTTATACTTATTTATAGTAGATGCCATTTTTGTTTGCAATATTTGCACAACTTACTTGAAATAATGATTTTGTAGACCCCTGCTACCTATATAACTGCCCATACTTTTACTATAATATAGTGTACAATATACTGTGCATTCAGCTGATCAGCATGTTCTTGTGACTTGCATACTTGTATATTTATTGCATTAGCACTCAATGATCATAAGAAAGAAATGAAACAATAACACCTCAAAACTTTCACATATATTAAATCTTATAATTTAAACCTGGCTAATGAAATTATGAAAGCACTGAAAGCAGCACCCCCTCCCAAGCCCCCTCAATGGTGCTTCCAAATTGTGAGGGGTTGATCATGGCTTGACAATCTCACAAGCTTTCTATGTTTTAAAAACATTTAAGGTTACACAAAGAGACGTATAAAAAACGTATAAAAGACGTATAAAGTTGTTCTCTAAAACAGAGTTTTCTCAGTAATCAAATATCGCAGCGAGTGAAATGTTGGTGCATTGGATGTAGCTTAACATTTTTGTGTGTGTTATATACAAATTATTAGAATAAATTTGAAAATCCTTCGTTTAAAGCATTTTTACCCACCATGTACACAAGATCAAAAACACGTTCCATGAGGTTTTTTTCAAATGTGCGCTCCGTATAAATCCACACCGAGCGATTGTTTTCTTCTTTTTTTTTTTTTTTTACAAATCGATTAAAGAAATAATGTTGCCATGGGGAAGAACCAAATACAGTACCGATTAAATTTTAAAAGCCCGCTTTGGGGGAAAATTTTGGAGAATTTGCTTGAGAAAAAGCTGGTTTGTGAAATTATCGATATCTTGATTACGAGACGTTAATTTAGACATCTGAATACCTACATTATTTCTCAACATTCTGCCAATTGCTATTCCATTTGATTTTCACTCCAAATTGAAGCTAGTTTTGCAAAAAACGAGGTTTTCCTCCATCAGTTCGTTCAAAATTTCAGCGCCGACATGCGTGTTTATTCTAAGAGCCATAATGCGGACGCGATTGTAATCATATGTAATTGCATCCAATTAGAGTAATATCATCCGCTTTGAGAGCAGTCAATTGCGTAAGCTGAGCTATGGCACAGTGGATAGAGCGCTGGACTGGGAATCTAATATGAACTATTTTTGTGGGTTCGAGTCTCCGTGTGGCTGAATTTCCTTTTTTTTTCTCTTTTCTCATTTTTACTTCCTTTCTTTCCTCTTTTCTTTCTCCCTTTCTTTTTTCATTTCTTTCTTTCTTTCTTTCTTTCTTTTTCGTTCATTTTCTTTCTCTCTCTTTCTTTCTTTTTCACTATTTCTTTATTCTTTCTTGCTCCTTTCTTTTTAGTTTTATTTGATTGATTCGCTGAGTGCAGTGAATCGTGATTGATTGTTTTTCACTTTATATAATTCAGAAATTTGTAGGCCTGCTAAGTCTGTCTTGTTGATTTTCATCCCAAATTCGATTTACAAATAATTGCTTTTTGATATTGTTGTTGTTGCCTACCCTTACATTGTAATCAGGGGAATAGCAGCATTGATTTCATCGAAGATATCAAGGCTATAAATTCAAAATGCCCCCAATCAATTTTAAAATTTATAAAATCCTTGTGAAAATTGCGAAACGGCTTGTGCCACCCCGGCATCCGAGCTCCGGGCACGAGCTAAGCCAAGTTTCATAGCGTTTTCATGTCTTGACCGTGGATCGATATTCTATTGTAAGTTGGCCTACGTCCCGGTGTAGGCTTGTTCATTTTCTGCATGGCTGTTTCTGTTATGAACTTACGCCCCTCTGAAATCAAGCGCATGAAAAACTCTCGCTAACCTTAAAAGGAACTGTACAACTCAAGGTAAAATGTCCCATATTTTTTGTCACAAATATGAGTGAGCTTTTGACTGAAGATGTTGATTTCACATCATTCAGAATATAAATGCTCTGTCTTTGTTTTACCAAAGTGTTCCCTGTGTACATGTATTTTGGGCAAAACATCATCATTCTACGTAAGTTGAAGTTAGAATCCTGGAAGTATACATTTGACAAGTTTACTTTTAACTAGATCCAAATACGTGTATGAAGGACTAAGATCATTACCATCAGTCATGAGTGCAAATTTCAATTGAATGAACACAGCCTGACACAAGGCAGCGTGACAATTTGTTTGCGTACAGTGTACACTACATGATGTATTACATTTACATTTACAGGCATTTATGGCGCCATTCACAAAGATACCATGGCGCTTACAAAAATATACACAAAAAGTCAAATAACAAGAGAACAGTTCAAGAAAACAAATGAGTCTTTAGCATAGAAAGCCAGCGTATGCAACTGTGTGTCTGTAAGTTAACTCGGTATTGGTTTAGTATTGTATCCAAGGTTGTGGGTTCGCGTTGCTGTTTGAAATATGCGAAATACGATAACGGCCGTTGGATCAAATACAAGCTTTGTGTTCATTCAATTGAAATTCCTAGTATTATAACTATTCTACCACGAAAATGATGAAAACATGCAATGTGATTGTATAATACTGAATGTAGTTTTCTCAGATGGTATAGTCCAGTCAGTGCCGAGTGGCTAGACAGGCTCTGTATCCATATATTGTTATGAGAGAAAACATTGAAACACTTGCTAAAAATCTATATTATAATACGCTATTCTCTGTAGATCTGTCTGTCTGTCTGTGACTGCTAATGTGAGGCCGTCGTGAGGTCGACGGGGCCCAAACTCGTGTGTGGGTGTAGTTCTGTCCTGGCAAGAAGAAGTTTATGTTCGTTTTAGTCATCTGACCCCGGGTCGCCTCCCAGAGGTCATCTGAGGTCAAATTACTAAAAACTGTTGTGTAAGGCCGTCATGGTTCGTACGGGGCCCAAACTCGGTGAGCGGGTGTAGTTCTGGCATGGCAAGAAGAAGTTTGTGTTTAAGTCATCTGACCCCGGGGCCCCCTCCCAGGGATCATCTAAGGGCAAATTACTAAAAACTGTTGTATGGGCATGAAACTCGGTGGGTACAGACAACATTTAGAGCCAACATTTTGGAAGGTCATTTTGGGGTCATCCAAGGTCACCCAGGGGTCATCTGAGGTCAAATTAGTAAAAACTGTCCTATAGGCATGACACTTGGTGGGTAAAGACAACATTTAGAGCCAACATTTTGGAAGGTCATTTTGGGGTCATCCGAGGTCACCCACAGGTGATCTGAGGTCAAATTAGTAAACACTGTCGTATGGGTATGAAACTTGGTGGGTACAGTCACCATCAGCCAGGTAATGTCACCCCAGCCAAGAACCGCCAAATGTGAGGCCGTCGTAGGTCGTACGGGGCCCAAACTCGGTGTGTGGGTGTAGTTCTGTCCTGGCAAGAAGAAGTTTATGTTCGTTAAGTCATCTGACCCCGGGGTCGCCTCCCAGAGGTCATCTGAGGTCAAATTACTAAAAACTGTCGTGTAAGGCCGTCGTGGTTCGTACGGGGCCCAAACTCGGTGAGCAGGTGTAGTTCTGGCATGGCAAGAAGAAGTTTGTGTTTGTTTTAGTCATCTGACCCGGGGCCCCTCCCAGGGGTTATCTAAGGGCAAATTACTAAAAACTGTCGTATGGGCATGAAACTCGGTGGGTACAGACAACATTTAGAGCCAACATTTTGGAAGGTCATTTTGGGGTCATCCAAGGTCACCCAGGGGTCAAATTAGTAAAAACTGTCGTATAGGCATGACACTTGGTGGGTAAAGACAACATTTAGAGCCAACATTTTGGAAGGTCATTTTGGGGTCATCCGAGGTCACCCACAGGTGATCTGAGGTCAAATTAGTAAAAACTGTCGTATGGGTATGAAACTTGGTGGGTACAGTCACCATCAGCCAGGTAATCGCGCCCAGCCGAGAACCGCCAAATATGGGTAACCGCCTAGTATACATTAATACTATACAACTTTTGTTTCACTTATTACAACTTCAGCTTTATTCAGGAAGCTAATTTTCATCTGGAAAGGTATATTCAACTAAACAGGACTGTGTTCAAGTATCTATGTAGCTCTTAATATGAAAAGAATTGAATTTTTATCGTCCATTTTAACTCTTTTTTATAATTTACTTAATTTACTTATTTTACCATTTTTTACCGGTAATTTACGGTAATTTACCGCCATTTTAATTTACCGGTAAATTAACAACACTGCGTACATTTGTAGGCCTATTTGCATGCTTGTCGTGGTCGACCTGGCTAAAAATCCTGGCGTTTGCGGGCCGAATGTGGCAACCCAAAATTTACGGTCGACCTGGGAGAAACAGATTTACGAAAGGTGGTCTATCGACCGTGTGCGATACGGATATTTTAGGTCGACCTGGGATTTTTTCTCCCAGCTTGACCCAAAACGCATTAGTACACGGTGTCATGCTTCAGCAAATCCGAAGTCGAGATTTTGAATGCAATGCCAATGGGTCTCTAGCCTAGAATGTGAAGCTATCGGTGAGCAAATTCTTGGCTAGACTTCTCGAGCAACACAATGACGTCGACATCACTGGCACTGCCACTGCATATATTATGACCAACAAATGTGGAGCAATGAGAATGATTGATACTTGGATATAATATAACTTACCCTGGAAGGTGCCGCGCCATATCATCGCATCGCCATCGGCAGTGCAGCTAGTGCATGAGTGTCAGCTGGTGTAGACAACATACATGGTACCGCGGATACCGGCATTGACCGGGTAAGCTTAAAACATTTTACACATGGACATGACAGTTCAGTCAGTTGTGACACCGAAAATCACACCACCACACATTCAACAAATTATGCATTATACGGCAGTAAAGTAGTGAATAAATCATGAAAATAGGCTTTCTCTATTTAGGCCAAAGACAGTTCCAAATGAAACAAAACAATGTTCGTATCGAAAACTCTGTTCATGATTCGCGGAATCCCATCGGTCACTCAGACTTCATTTGCAGTCGTTTTTGTAATTTTATTCGTCATCACCGGCAACACGGTACCGGCCAGAAAAGTATACGCTACAAACCGTATGATTCTGTATACCAAGCTATAAACTATTTAGCTTTGCATCGGTACTACCGCGTACTTGCGCACCGAAAGTGCACAGTAGGTAGTGTCGACTGTATCTTACACGGGTGGACTGAGCGGCTAAAAAATCTACGAACATGCGATTTTCATCAAATGTTCTCCAAAAAATGAAAGGAAATATTTATTTCAACTACCAAATTAAAAATCGATATGTCGTATAATATCACAAAAGCGAAATGAAAATCATAGGTTTGACTGACAGGTTTAAATTTCAATACTGAAATTGATAATTTTTTTTAAACAGCTCAGAAGGACTATGGTTAAACCATTAGAAAGTCTTGAAGAACATCAAAAGTTGTACTTTTGACCAATATATGCTAAGAACCCATACAAAAGCATAGGATAAGAGCATTTGACATTGTATGCATGTTCTGAAGTCCTTGACTGTCATGCCCCTCCCTCCACAAAATCAAGGAGGATTAGACATCGTCCTGCCTGGTATGATGAGTCTGTAGATAATGCCCGTAGAGAGCGTCGTCGCAGTGAGAGAAAATGGCGAAAATCAAGATCTGATGCTAAC
The DNA here is from genome assembly GCF_039555335.1 of Amphiura filiformis. NCBI lineage: Eukaryota > Metazoa > Echinodermata > Ophiuroidea > Amphilepidida > Amphiuridae > Amphiura > Amphiura filiformis. The sequence goes on from NC_092628.1 coordinate 83,785,187, forward strand.
CGCGAAGAATATCTTGTATCAAAACAGGTTGTTAACGATGCAATACGCGCAGCAAAAACTGTTCATTATTCAGACAAACTCAATAACTGTAGTGTCAAGGACATGTTTAAGACCGTAAATGAGCTTCTTAATAACACCAATAAAGCTCTCCCTGATACTGACTGTCCAGAAGATCTTGCTAATGAATTTGGCAAATATTTTGTTCAGAAGGTAACAAACATACGTAACGAGGTGGATGGCTTGGTGTCCAACTGTAATACAAGCTGCAAGTCATGTATGAAGTCAGACCCAGTTACATGTTTGTTCCCTGAATTTAAGAGTGTTACTGATGAAGAGTTACTTAAGATCATTAAGAAGTGTCCAAATAAGTCCTGTGCACTTGACCCTATGCCTACCTGGTTGGTTCAGCAACACATAGATGTCTTGCTTCCTATTTTATGTAGAATTGTAAATGCATCTTTGCTCTCTGGTGTGTTCCCGGATAATCTCCATAAAGCCATTGTTACTCCTGTTCTAAAAAAGTCCATTCTCAATCGTAATGTGCTTAGTAACTATCGCCCAGTGGCAAATTTACAATTTACTTCGAAGGTGTTGGAAAAGTGTGCTTCCTCTCAATTAATTGAACACACCAATGCCCATAGTCTATCTGAGCCTTTGCAGTCAGCCTACAGGAGTCAGCATAGTACTGAATCTGCTTTAGCCTGCGTCCATAATGACTTCTTGCGCGCCCTTGATGACCAAAAAGCTGTTATGCTGCTGATGCTTGATCTATCAGCAGCATTTGATACGATTGACCATAGGATTATGCTGCAAAGGCTTCAAGATGATTTTGGTGTAACTGGCTCTGCCCATTGTTGGTATAGTTCTTATCTTGAAAGTAGATCATGTCAAGTTTTTGTTTCTGGTGCATATTCAGAAGACCTTTACATGGAATATGGCCTTCCACAAGGTTCAGTTACAGGACCTTTGGGTTTTGTTTACTATACCCATGTTGTTGGTAGAATATTACGGTATCATGATGTAAAATATCACATTTATGCTGATGATATTCAGATATATCTCACCCCTGATCCCAGCTTTCCTGGTGATGTCCAATGTGCCCTTTTTAAACTTTCTAAGTGTGTTGCCGACATTCAGCATTGGATGATTGAGAACAAACTCAGGTTGAACCAAGACAAGACGGAGTTTTCATCGCTTCTTCTCTGCATCATCAGAAGAGATTGGAAAACATCACTCTTCTTCTGGATGGTGTTGAGATATTTCCGTCTATGTCTGTTCGGAACCTTGGGGTTGTTTTCGATCATCACATGTGTATGTCTGATCATGTAACTCAATTATGTAAGTCTGTCAACTGGCTGATAAGAAACATATGCAGAATTCGCCCATACATTGATTATGATACTTGCCATAATACTGTTAGAGCTGTCATTATATCACGTCTTGATTATTGCAATGTGTTACTTAATGGTATATCAAAGAAAGATCTAAATCGTTTGCAGAAGTTGCAAAATAAGTGTGCACGTTTAATATGTCTCAAACCAAAATTTGAGCATGTTACCCTCTCTTGAACCAACTTCATTGGCTCCCTGTCAGTGAGAGGATTGTATACAAGACGCTGCTTTATGTGTTTAAATCTCTGAATGAGCTCTCTCCCCAGTACTTAACTAACTGCCTCACTGTGAAAAGATCATCCCAGAGCGCAATGAAGACCCGCTCGGCAGATAGTATTTCCTTCCTTGTGCCTCGTTCTAAGAAGGGTGCTGGGGATAGAGCTTTTTCAGTGGCAGCTCCACGTTTGTGGAACACCTTACCGGTTCATATCAGAAATGCTGCTACTCTTGAATCATTCAAAACTATGCTCAAGACATATCTTTTTCCATAATGTTGTTTTCTGTATTTGATCATGTTTGCTGTTCTTTTTAATATGCTTGTTGCGCTTTGTAGCCACAGGAAAAGGCGCATTATAAATTATGTTAGTTAAGTTTTTAAGTTAAGTTATTCAATATTTACAATTTCTGTACGTATGGACGCATTACTAATGCACTTTAATTGAGTTGCTTTCTTCCTTTCAAAAAACGAGGAGGCAAATATTGACTTGTTCTTCATTTTCACGGAATGCTTAATCCCAGGAGATGTCAAAATATGTAGCGTTTTTATTTTAAATAACCGTGATCATGGACAGCGTTTTTAGAGTTATCAAATATGTTACTGTTACTATGAGTTGGTCAATATGCTCAACCAAGAAGCTGGAACAAACTACGAATTATTCACTGAGAAAATTATTAGGTGAATATTGATATTAAAAATATAGCATACTATCGTTCCATTCGAATTGATAAATTTACACCATTTACAATGATTAATATATTCATATTTAGTTGACATTCCACGAGGTGTTGGGATTTGATTAATTACCACACGCACTCATGCACCCCGTGACACCTGCATATCTTTTACCAGATATCAACTTTAGCAATCAATAGACAAATGTATTGAGTAATACTGCTGTCTACAAACTGCGACAACTTCAAACGAACCAAAACAAACATATGCTGTCATATACTTGTATATATTAAATATAAACATATCCGTTTTCACCGTATCGATTTTTAGTCATTTCGTTATAAGGCTTAGCTTGTTTGCTATATAGTAACTCTTGGTACTTGATTAAGGGATCTAAAATGAGCGTTTATTGCGTTTCGACAGTATTTTTTGTGCGACATGAGAGCACCTCAGACCTATCGAATTGCATTCTGAATACGAAGCATGTCTTTCTGATATCAAATAATTTTCATTTTTTGAAAATCACAATATAATACAAATTTTATGACAAATTATAAAATTTGATATTTTTCAAATTTTTGATATATAACAGTCCTCGAAGTGAATTATATAAAGCTAATGATATATTCTTAAAGTGTATGTAGCAGGGAGGAAAAGCCGACGGTCAATTGAAAATTTTGACCTTTCATGTTGAAGATATGGATTTTTTTTCCCAAAAAGACCTAATTTTTTTTGGTGTTTTGGGAAAAAAATATATATCTTCAATACGAAAGGTCAAAATTTTCAATTGATCGTCGGCATTTCATCCCACCTACATACACTTTAAGTATAAATCATCAGATTTATAAAGTTCACTTCAAGTACTGTTAAATATCAAAAATATCAATTTTTAATGATTTGCCATAAAATGTGTATTAAATTGCGAATTTCAAAAATCAAAATTATTTGATATCAGAATGACATTCTTCGTATTCAGAATGCAATTCGATATGTCTGATGTGCACATATGTCCCAAAATAAATACTGTCCAAACGTTCATACCCCAGCCCTTAAATACTAAATTCAATCAATTAGAACATGTCAGTCATGTAGAAGGCTATAGTGTTCTCAGGATTTAGCTGTTTAGTGCGTGTGTATTTTTTTCTGTAGCTTCCAAGATGCATATCTAAGAACGATTTGATACAAATAGACATATATAAGTTACATGTAGTTTCGCATTTTGTCTAATTTTGGGGACATTCCGGGTAATGTTACTGTTTTGTACAGTCCATATTATGGCGTGCACCGCTCAGTCCGAAACACCGCTAGTCCGACACGCCGGTGCGTCAGTCTGAAAATGAAAATCACTCCGCTAGTCCGAAAAAACAACATGGACCGATATGCCATGCACGATGCAGTCAAAATCTATATAGACTATAGTTGTTTTTCTATTCTATAACCTATAAAATGTTGGAGTTGCCTATAGCCTATATGTTTAAAATTCAAAATTTCACCTCTACCGACCTGAAATTCACTTTTTTTAAATTTCATATTTGGGAAATGGGACTGGGAGAATCTATGTATGACGTGGGGAGGATTGTAACTAAAATAAACACTGAAAATGTACCTAATATAAAGCGCCACTGAAAATAACACTTTGCTATTCTAGCTGTATGCAAATAACCATTCGTCCAACAACACTGAAAAGGAGACTGAAACACCCCTGAAAGTCATTGGCCACTAATCAATCCCCCAGAAATGGATTTAATCACGCTGACATGAGTGGACTATTTCTATTGCTACGGCCGTTACTAGTAGTATCCTGCCATCGATTGCTAGGTATAGCAAACAATATCCACTTGATATAACACTGAAAAATATTCAGTGTCACATATATTTTTCTGTAATTTTCAGTGTGATTTTCAGTTTAAAATTTTCTGAGTATAGGTGACCCCGGAGTGACGTCACAAGCCGTTGACCTCCGTTGACAACAAATCCGATTCAGAAGTCAAATTTGTAGTTTTCTGTGGTCTGTCCCTTTTCAAATCGGCCAAAATACTACCATTTCTATAACTTCTCGACATGGGGCCTCCAGCCAACAACAAAAATAAAGACTCTCCTCTACATGTTCATGTGTTCAGCTTCACATAAGTATTTAACCTTTTCTTTTACCGAAATCGGCCGAGAAATTTGCTCGATTCGAGGTCAAAACAGAACGTAAACAACTGAATGAGCTCTGCTACAAGACTTCAAGTAATCGCTCAGCTGCACGATCTATTGTGGGTTGAAAAGCGCAAGTGTAGCCGACTGTAGCGTCATGTAAAATAAGTACCCGGATGACCGGGGTGACCTATATGTAAACAGCCTTTGCTTTCTTTTTCTCGTATTCAGCGCTGGAAGTTCTGGACGTTACAAATTGCCATTGCATTATATTACATGTATATTGCATCTATTTTGACCTGAATTAACGATATCATTTCGTCTTAGAAACACTCCAACATAGCGCCCTCACTTGATTCATTAAAATATTTCTAGTTAATGTATTACGAAGCATGACAGAAAAGTTGTATTGTTCACTGCAAGCTTTCTATAGGGTTGCACTACTTAGGATGTGTAAGTAAGCGAGTAGTCGGCACCAAATTGTCGCATCTAGTCAACTAATTGGGGGTCAAAATGTGAGTAGAGCTCGATCTATTGTTCATGCTCATAACACACTAATCAGCACGTTGATCTTGATAGACTGAGGGCTTTTAACTGCCAGTATATGCTGCAATGCAACCGACGCGGATCACAAATACAACTAACATGTCTACGTCACACAAAAACACAAACAATTTTAGCAACATTTGTATGGATGTCAAACGATCGGTTTGGCAAAATTTGCCTTGCATAATGTATCTCAAGGACAACACAACATCAAACGCGTAAATACTTAATTACTACAAAGGTTTCCTTTACTATGGTTACTTATCAAGGCCTGGAGATCTTGATTGGCTGACGATCGAGTGAGATTACTTTGATGCTCTCAGTTCTCGATCCAAGATTTTCCAAGATCCTGTCTACCTAAGGGTAACCTCTGGTTTACCACAGTCTCAGTCCCAGTCCCGAAGACAATGTTTTCACTATCCTAGCTGCTATGCTAGTGCTTTCCAAATGGTCTTCTATGTTAACCGAAAACTCCTATGTTGGAGATCACTTGAGCAAGCTTGACTGTCAGATAACAGCAAAATACCACAGTTTGTTGATGGAGATATTTCTGTTTGTCGCTTCTTTAAATCAAGCACATATGAAAAGGTTTGACTACAAAAAAGATTCACATATAAATGCATCTAGTACAGCTTACACCTCGATACACTCGAGTGCACAGATATTTCCAGCACAGCGAGTCTAGTCTCCACGCATTCTGTGTTATACTACATGGTGGAAAATAGGCGTCTGTGATTGGTCTTTGTCCAAACCTCAACTGTTCCCTTCATCCAATCAGACAATTTTTCATATCGAACGAAAGCTAACCCTCCCTCAATAAAAACAACACTTTTGTTACATTTGGTCAACAGATAACACAAATCAATGTTATAGTAACACGAATGTGGTGAATCTGTTGAAAACTACCTATCCAAGCACGTTTTTTTTAGCAAAATGTAGGTTTTAAAAGTCAAAACCTCAAGTATTCCTTACAATATTTTTCAAATATTATGTCAGTAAATGAAAGAGCAATATTGGCCATACTAACTTCATTAGAATGAGCAATGGCCAGATCTCTTTAACTTGCAAATCTTGTGCAAAAATTACTGATTTCGCCTGTTTTGTCACACGGTTGTAAGTTAATGAATCATGACTTAAAGGAGCTTTTACACATTGATATGCTATTGGTTCTTTGCACATTTTCTTTTATCCAACACACAAGAACCGCAAACACAAGTTTGAAGATTTCACACAATAATTATGGTAACACGTCATTGACTATTGGCCACTTATTCGTGCACATTTGTGCCTAATCACTGGAATTAAGCTATGTTGTATTGCATTTAGCACCTGAAAGTAGTACAGATACATCTTTTTCATCTATATATTCTGCTGCAGGGCAGTTACATCAGTTTTACTATGCATGTTTAAAAGCCTGTAACAGCGTAAGAGTAGGAAATGGTAAGAATTTGTTGTTGTGTGACTTTTTATAAAACTTATTAACAAATAATCTGGATGTTATTTATGATTTCCCCTAAGTTATTTATGATACATAGGCGTTCTGGCTCCCCCGATGATACTTATATGCAATGATAAATGTTATGAAGTAAACAGTTGAGTTAAAACTCTCCATAAATATACTAGCGTATGCTAGTTTGGATAAGGTTTGGTTGTAATTCAAACTCTACATACATGTAGAGATGAAAGATTTGGTAATGTCTCAAATTGGTATTTAGATGGCTTTCAGCTTGCAGTCATTGTCCTGTATTATACAATAGGAATACAACTAATAGGAGGCAATACTACATAACACAAGACAAAATTATATTAATATGTTTCCAGAAAGGACAGGATACCTTCACCAACTTTGATGGCAGATAAGCTAGTAAACCAACTTAATTTCTAAACGTCACACAATTCAATATAATTTCCACGCAAATAATAATAATAAAAAAGGATCAGATTTAAACCAAATATGCAATAGTGTTATAGGAAAATGGAATTGATGGGGATGGAGCTTTAGAAATAAAAAACGTGGGTTTTAGCAACCTTAAAAGCTGTTTTATAATACCATAATATGGATTCCCTCAGCAAATATTAACGTTAAATTCAAGCAATTTGCGTCAGCTGGTATAGTAGTGGCTAACGATTTTCGTCGAATCGATCATTGAACACTTCAATTCAAGTAGTTAAAGCATTTAGTTTCTAGACCATCATATTTAGCTTAGAAATTGAGTGGCTATACAAAGTCCATACAAAGTAGAATGTTTGTGCATAATTCATAAAGTAAAGTAGTTCAGCAACTATAAGTCATTATAACAAATCTCTAATGACTCACCAATTTCAAACTTCTGTTATAGTATTGTCTGTATCCCGCAGTATACAATAAGGCGACAACGTCCCACTTACCAACCATGTGGGGTATAAAGAAGACGATTTTAAAAGACGTATTGTCTAGCATTAAAAAAATGTGCCAAGGAAAATTATCTTGAGAGCAGTTTACCTCATAAGTCTGATCGATATGGTGTTTTTCTTTCTGCTCTTTTGGTCTTCCTTTCCTTCGGTCTAGTTTTAAATGTATAACCCTATTAAAACAGTTTTACTTCAATAATAGTATAGTTGACCCAATTTTATATTGTCCCACATTCAAATTAACTGAGTCTGAAAGCTTTATACTCGTCCAAAGAAAAGGAGAGAAAGAACATCGTTTACTAATTTAGTAAATTCCCTACATGACCAGAAGCTTTTATAACCAAAAAGACGCTAAAACTACATGTAGACAGTAATATCCACATTCTCATACACCTAATCATTAAATAAACAAGCCGATGCCTTTAGTACTATGAACCTTTAAGAAAATGCACTCGTTTTGCCCTACGTGTTTTTAATTTTATTTATAAACAGTGGCTTGTGGTTCACTTTTAATGGTTCGTACTTTAGATGTCTAGAATCGCCTATTCGCCTATTTTGTTAAAGTGAGAGCCTTTTGTTGTTGTTCAATTTACTGACGTGGATAAAAAAAATCGCTTGTAATTATTATGAGTTAAGACTAAACTATATCTGACTTGAAAATTAAAGTAATTCCCTTTGTAGTACTTTTTTACCTTTTAAACGGTGGTAATATAAAGTCAACATACTTATTGGGAACATGATTTACAAGTAAGAGTAAAGTAAAAAGTAAAGTTTTCACGATTTCAAAGTTTAAAACTTAAAACATGCGACGTGAGCTAACTCACAAGTTACAAATCGCGTGGCGCTTATGATGCTCAGTGCTGTAGTCGAGTCCACCTTATCCGACTCCGAGCCAGAGACCGAGTCTGTGTCCTCTCCATTCCGATTCCCTACCAATCGCTGATTCCGATTCCGAGTCCTTAATATAATTTTATATCTATCAATACCCGGTCACAATCCCGTCACTCCCAGATGCACTTTTAGCTACAGAATTTTATGGTACAAAAACAATACTCGCGATGCACATATCATGCTAAGATAGTGAAATGTGGTGCAAAAATGAAACAAGTTTGCACAAAGTGCGCACAAATGAGCACTTTTTAGGCTAAATAAACAAACATGATGTTAATGTAGTTTGAAACACAATTACAGGCGTCAAGATAGAGGGGTGATTGTATTCATCCCCATCCTCCCTGGGATCCACTCCTATGCATACTAGTCGGACGCATTAAACATTACGCTATCAGCTTCCACTGATATAGCCTAGTAAACGGAAGTTCTTGGATTCGAGTCAATTGGATCGTGCTGCGGCAGAGAGTTCGTGTAAATGTTTTCTTGTCTTGTCTTGTAGGCCTATCGAGCAATTGTTCCCCGTTGTGTTTCTTTGTTCTTGCGCTATGTAAACCCATGAACTGAATCAATACGCCTGAACATGGTGATAACCTGAGGGATGGTGATAACCTGAGGGATGGATGTTGAGGTCCCACGTCAAACTCCAATTATATATACAAAGCGTTCAAGATTGGAGCAGCAGCTTACAATCAGAAGTATATTCGATATTTGTGTAACACTTGGAGGAATCATCCACAAAAAGAGCAACATTTACATGCCTGGATATGCTGGGCATGTCATTAATACAAATAGAAAAGGGCCAAGGTCCCAAGATCGAACCTTGAGGAACACCTGAAATGACAGGTTCAAGTGCTGAGATATATTTTGTCATATTGATTCTATTTAGCAACACCCACAATAATGCAAATAAATTCCAAAATTATTATTATTATTATTATTATTATTATTATTATTATCATTATTATTATTATTATTATTATTATTATTATTATTATTATTATTATTATTATTATTATTATTATTATTATTTTTAGGTATTTTTAAAGGAAATTTAAAATTTAATCCCAAATATAAGTTTGACTTCAACGGAAGAATTCATTATGGTAAATAAGTGACGATCAAAAGACCAAAACGGCCACATTTTGCCGGAATCTGGAGTCGAAAGTCCGAGCCCGAATCTATCACACGCACAACCCATTCCGATACCACGACTCGAGTCCCTCCAGCATTGATGATGATGATGATTTTGCCAGACAGGCAATTGAAGTGCACCGGACACTCTGGGAAAACTAAATATTATAATTATAGCCAATGAAAGTGAATTGAAGTATAATCAACATCATTTTTAAACAATCCTTAGGTTTATGTAAGCCTCAGGCTCGGCTGTGATCACCTATTCTATTATTATTTGTGAATGCGAAACTGGTGAATAATTATGTTTATTATAATAATTTCCGTCGATCATGCCACTATTTTGACAGAGTAAAACACCTTTCTGTTTGTGTCAGGATCATGATTTGTCAGTTTATTTCACTTTCTTAATATACACATGTTTTGTAAACCTAATCGGGTATGCATTAATAGATTGGATTTGGCTGAAATGTCATGATTGGATCAATGGAAGGTATATCCGACTTGGAATCGTTTCATTTCCCAATGCACCACGAAGGGGAAATTAAATGTCAATAAGGTAACACCTATTAATCCAACTCGGATCACTAACCTTGATATTGAAGAAACAAAATGCATGCCTACTACACATTTTCGAGCATGCTTTGACAGTTTCTACAATAAAACTATAAAGTAGAAGATAAATATAGGTTTGTACAAGTCCCAATTAAGACGGATGTAAAAGATATTCTCTCGTATTCTCCATGGAATAAACAATATTAATACTGAATCACAATATCTTTATGTTTATTTTTAAGCGTACTATATTACCCACATTGGGTGCATTGTGTGCGTACAATACATCCAAGGCAATCGAACAACTGTCATAGAAACGTTCATAGAAAGATAAATGCAACTTGTACGTCAAGTCTAGAAGATACTATTTTATTAGTTGAGTTGAATAAGTCGTGACTTAAAACATTCTATTTGGTCTACTCTATACGTTTCAGTCACCAATATAAATTTGTTAAGTCGTCATCAGTTTCCTTATAGACAATAGAGCTTGATAACAAAAAACGTACTGTGATTTATAGCACACTGTGCTCATAACCCACGAACCTCATCTTACTTTACAGGAATTTGTTGATTACTAAGTCAATCAATCAATCAATCAATCAATCAATCAATCAATCAATCAATCAATCAATCAATCAATCAATCAATCAATCGACCAATCAATCAATGAATCAATCAATCAATGAAACAATCAATCAACCAATTAATCAACTAATCAATCAATGGACATATCAATCAATACATCAATCAACCAATCAATCAATCAATCAATCAATCAATCAATCAATCAATGATCGATCGATCAATTAATTAATCAATCAATCAATCAATCAATCAATCAAACAAACAGTAAATCAATCAGACACAGTTTTTTGTCCAAGTTTGCTCTTTAGACCGCAGTGGCAAATACGGGTTGTAATGTAGGATTTCCTTCGCCTGAAGTTGTACGAGAAATTATTGTTTTCAAAATACTAGAGATACACTATAGCTAACATATACTAACACACCCCGACACAAGCTTGGCGCTATGTTACGGTTGTCGCACACTGAACATAACTATATATATATATATATATACTAACCCTTATTGGGCAACAAAGTGGGACAAATGTTTAAAATCACATCAAAATAGTACGGATGCGTAATTTAGAGACCCACCGTCACTTCCCCACCCCCTATCATTCAAGGATCATACAGACTTTTTACGACATATTTAAGCATTACATTAGAAGCAGTGTGTAGGGATTAACCAAAATAAGCAATCGCAATACTTCTACGTCTAACCTTTCCTTCATTACACATGTGTAAAGTAAATGGAAAATAGTCCTACACTGGGACCCAAACAGCCCGGTCTTGTTCTGCAATTAGAGGTGAAAATAAAAGAAAGTAAGTTTGTTTTTGACCCCATGTATCAATGATTTTAATATTTTAATCGAATCAATGTATTAAATAAAGATTACATTTTTATTTAAATTTGATTTTTTTGGGACAAGTTAAGACAAACTTGAGAGATACTGTGATGTGCCCTGAGTAATTTGATTATTCATCTTTATTTTACCAAATTAAAGTTATTTCACAAGTGATGACATGTCTGAGGATTCCCCCTCTGCATCAAATTGAATCATTTTGGATTATATGGGAATTCCCCTGATATTGTAAAGTGAAAGTGACATCATGTTGGGGGAAACCCCCAGGAAGTGATGTAATGAGAAATCGTGTGTTGTAAAATAGCAGTTGGCTATTAAAATATTGGGATTTTCCATTGCTTGGTATATAAGAAAATGTAAACATAATTCTTCACAGTTTTTAAGGGTTTTATGTATAGGATTATAAATGCAAGTCTTCAGTGGACTTCGCTGAACAGTGATCTTCGCAGGACAAGTAAATCAGGATATACATCATGAACATTGAGAACAAGAACTTTACAAGCAACTACAAGATGAAGGCTGCCGGATAAGTAACTTTGCTAAATGAGTATATCTGTATGATTGATTTTGTGTGTTTATGTTAACTCACTTAAAGTATTGTTAAACCATACTTTTCTTTGATTAAAAGACTTAGATATTGTTAACTTAATTAATCAGTGTGTTGTGTTGTGCATTCTGAAGTGAATTTGGGAAAAGGGTGTTTTGGCCTTGAGTCATAATAAGCGATTTGTAACAATACGAACTCCTGAACAGCGCCACCCCGAATTTCAGCTAACACTTGCGCCTCCTATACCAGTTCCGGACATGATATTGTTCCGAGAGCCTATCACCCATGCACATTCGAATCGGAACATTTTATGAACAGATTTGTAATGTTGAGCTCCTATTCTATCGTTTTTATCAAAACAACCAAGAGTCAAATTCGGTAACCCCGGGACGCCGATATATTTCGCATAGGCGCTATTTTTACCGGGACTACCAAGGGTTATACCAAATGCGGAAGGATTAGTGTAGTGCACCCTACTGCCAATGAAATATATTTGTATCATTGAATTTGTAATTATAGATGTAGTTGTAGTTATAGTTGTAGTCACATTTTTATAATCATTTATAATTGTAGTATGATTAAAGTTGCATTTATAGCTGTAGTTAGAATTATAGCTGGTTTTAAAAGTTATAATTAGAGAGTTATAGTTGGTTCTAGAGTTATAGTCAGTGATAGTTGAGTTTATAGTTGTAGTTATAGTTGTAGGTTTAGAGTTAGGGTTGAATATTTCACTTTCACACTACACGTGATCACGGAAGTAAGAAATCTTACATGATGATCAGATATTAAACTTCATCCGTCCGAAACCCCTTCGTTCTACACAACGACGTGATAGTACAGGGCGAAGCTGTTAAAATTTCCGCCTAGCTGAATCCTTTTTATCTTTAATCGCTAGACGTGTATCAACCTTGGTCTTTGGATAATTAATGACAACTAGTGATGGTTGTTAAAAAGACAAGTGTAAACTTGTTATCGTCATTAGAATGGAAGTAATTGCGTTTGAAGTAGTTTATGCACCCTCGGATGAGTTGTGTAACACAATATTGAGTTGAATAGTAACTTAAATAATTAATACTTAATTGAAGAAGCCACTGTTACAATATTGATAGCAGTTATTTACTAGAGCTACTGTGACTCAAGCATCACGAAGATCAAGCGGTGGGTTCTGATTTTGGTGACTTCGCTGCATACAATTTTACCTCAATAATTCCAAACACTTTATTACTCTCCATTAGGTGCTTTCGCGTTTATGCCTAATCAGGAAAACATTTGGCCTCTAGTGACCTTTGATTTCGGATGACCTCAGATTCTCGTGTTCATGATCCTGTCGCATGGAATATTATACATGGATGTGACCTCTAGATGACCGTTGACCTCGGATGACCTCAATTCGTTTTTGTTCATGCTCTAATGATATCGAGAATCATATGCTCCAAGTTTAAGCCCAATACGGCAAATTGAAACATTTTACTCCTAAATGAACGCTGCCTTTACACACATTTTTACTTTTGATTGTGCATGTGGTGAAGATCAAGTTAAAGACAGCTCACCACAGATTAGTTCGACAAATTCAATTCTGTTATAACATTTTAAGTGGCGTGGCGTGATTTGTGTTACCCGATCCAAAACACCTGCTACACCTGCATATGTTAGGTCATTCCATACTTAAAATACTTATAATCTTTCACAATTATAACTGACTGATGGAAAACTATATCGTCCAAAATCAATACATTAATGTGATGTAATGTAAATAAAGGTGTTTGTTATTAAAAATAATTCAGTACATTGTGTTTGCCATAAACATGTATATTTGGAATATCCCTACCAGCATAACCAGTGTTACGTTTTAGCGAATGTACATCATGTCAATTTAAGGATAATATAAATTTGATATGGATACCCAAATTACAAATTTACAATAGATCTGATGTGGATGCAAAGGCATACTATTGGACTCACATCAGGGTTGAACTATGGTTTTGAATAACGATCAATGTTAAACTAGACAATGTATAGTCTAAGAGCAAGGATTTTGAAACACCCATGTCAACCAATCTTTGATACCATGGGGTGTTAATATAGACCCTCTTGATCACTGCTAGAGGTTGGTGGACTCAAATTGTAGGGTACGTTTTTCGCTAGAGGTCACGAAGGTCACCACAAAGGAATGAAAAACTCCAAATGCTCCAATCTTGTTGACAGATATATCAAATTACTCGTCTGATGACTGGGATTAAAAAACTGTATAGTTTGTACTATCTATTACCTATCGTTATTGAGGTATTCTACAAAAACCTCATTTTTAGACTAAATGACACGTTTTTGGTTGTACATGGATCAACATTTTAACTTTCTTCGATTTGGGTAAAAAGCAGCACAGATGGTGATATCTTCTTGTGCTGGTGGGGGTACATTAGGTTTATCATGTTATCAACTTAAAATATTTCCAAAAGTTTTATGTATCTTTCATTTACAGATGTGATAATAATTTTTAAGCTTTCGACCTGAAAGGTTATAATTTACTCTTGCTGTTGCACTATAAGCCTATACCGTATACATGTTTTATTAATTTCATGATTAAAGATTGAATGAAATTAAGAACCAGTAGGCCTAAAATGGCAATGATGCTATTTTGAAAGAAGTGAAGAATGGTGAAAACAAAACGTAAATTCTGACAAAACTATGATAGCCCACAATGATGTCCGTTAGATAGTTTGGAAGAATCCTTCATTAATGAACTATATTACTTTGAAAAGCTAAAAGTTCATCAAAGGAAAAAGCTCGTGGGCCAAGTTCAAGCCTATTAAAATCAACAATCTTACACTAGAAGACTCAATTTCACGCCTAATTTTAACACCAGGATTTGGGGGGAAAATATGTATATATCAAGCATTGTGGTTTTGTTCTGAAAACTTTGTTCTGAGAAAATTAATTTTGACGTGAAAAGGTGTAACACAAAACTTTGCTCATTTCAACACCGAATTCGATAGCTTCTATGGCCTAATTAAATGACTAGGTGGACCGTGTACAATAATAGCCAGCAGGAGACAATCGTTCTACGTGTATTCATTATTAAAATACATTAATAAGATGCAATAAGCTGCTAATTTATTTATTATTTTTATTTATTTAATTATTTATTACATCATATTTACCCAGGGTAACCCGAGCAGCAAAAATGCTGTTCTTACACGGGGCCCTGCATCATATGACAGAACAGAAAATTAAAATTACATAATTATAAAAGTACAACAAAATTATTAACACATATCAAATCAAACCAACATGACAAAATAATATAGCACTGACTAGAGGAACAATCATTTGACACTCATAAAAAATTAACATCTCAATATATATATCTATATATATACTAATAAAATAATAAGCGGTCTCTGTCTATCTGTGTATCTATCTATCTGTCTGTCCGGCTATGCGTTTCGCCGCGCTTCGACGCATCGTGCTGAAATTTGGGATATAGATAGGTCTTGGGAAAAGCATGTTGGCCATGTGGTTTTGAAGGTCATCGGAGGTCAAGGTCAAAGGTCAAAATTGCAAACTTTGTCCGATCGGGCCCAAACTTGGTGGGTGGAATTCTTGATAGGAGGGGAATATAATGCGCGAAATAAAATCGAGGTCAACTGAGGTCAAAGGTCATTACGGAGGGGTCAAATTTCAAACTTTGCCCGATCGGGCTCAAACTTGGTGGGTCGAAACCTTCGTATGAGGGGAGCATGAAAAACATTATATGGAGGTCATCTGAGGTCAAAGGTCAAAGGTCATGGATTTCAAACTTTGTCCTATCAGGCTCAAACTTGGTGGGTGGAATCCTTGATACGAGGGGAATATATGGGCAAAACAAAATGAAGGTCAAACGAGGTCAAAGGTCATGTAGGGGCTAAATTTAAACGTTGCCCTATTGGGCTTAAACTTGATAGGTGGAATCCGTCATATGAGGGGAGCATGAAAAAGATTACACCGAGGTCAAAGGTCATCTGGGGTCAAACAGTATCGCTATCATGCCAGTGCTCTCACAGCATCAGGGCTCTCACAGCTGCAGGTGCACTAGTATATATATATAAATACACTGTTTACATATGAAAACACTAATAACATCATATTATAGCTTAAACTTATACATATTCTAAAAAACATTGTAAATTTGAGGCGTTCCTTACATCATAATTCATTTTGTTCCATACCTCAACACCACTGTACGAGAAAGACAATTTAGAATATTCGGTATCATTACCATTAGAGCAAGGTAGCAACGCTAGCAGACCTGCTACTGTACAGCTAAGTTAATGCCATGATTATCAGATACATATTTACATTTGGAAGAAAGATGGCGTCAGGCTATTTAAAGATTATTGACTGGCCCAGTGCGTGTTTGAATGTGTGTCACCTAAATCATGAAAAGCTTAACTTTAAGTAAATTAACAATTTATTTAATTTACTTACTTAAGGGTAGACAAGGAACTGTTGGTCGAAGCAGCCAAAAAATATCGATTGTCATTATGTAAATCAATATATTATTGAAAAATAACACTTTGATGTTTTGCAAAAGTTCATTCTACAAACCATATACTTTCAAACCTTGCTTGATTTATCGTTGTTAATGAGTTATGTACGTTTCGCAAGATGCTGTGAACTACCAAATCGCAACACTTTAAAATAGTGTCAAATCTTAAAGGGGAAAAGTTGTCAACCCCAAATTGAAAGATATGCCCATAGAGGTATGCTAGAAATGATTTTCAGCAAAATCCGAGGGGATGACCACTGACCAGCCAACCCATTTGTTGATATATGGCATGGAATGACTCACATGTATGGAGTATGGAGTAGGCAAACATAACTGATGTTTTTAAAGCAAAGGCATCTAATGCCAGATTTGAATTCTACACAAAAAGTACCTCAGTATGATATACTTTTCAAAGTTGTAATGGATTGGCTCAGATGAGATACACAAACTTTATAGGAAGGGTGAGTGAGTATGAATAAGGCCCGGGTGCTTAATCTCGACGATGAAGTCTGCGGCGTGCTCGCAACCCAAGACGCAGACCCAAGCCGATGCGCCTATGCTGAGAAATAAAATACTGTTGCGATATGCACTAATAAAATGTGTGTCTGCTCGATGAAAAGCAATGTTCAGTCACCCGTTCATCGGCTTGATCGGCCCAACTCCTACATTTCTCGCAACCGGCTTATAACACTTGACAACAATACCCTAACAAATTAGTATCCTTGAGTGCGTTGATGAAAGAGGCCAATGTTTACTTAATAACATTAACTCGATCTCTGCTGCAAACCCAACATTTTTACACATTTTAAAATTATGTGCATACTTTACTCCTATGGTAGGTTAGTCAAAATAGCTGTAGTTTGAAGCAAATGCTATTTACCATGATGACGTTTGCATGATAATATATTGAAAGTAATTTGTTCAACAAAACTTCACATTAGCCAACAATATCGCGAGCTATTATTATATGAAACAATACAAATTCCCTGTTTTGGTATTAATCATGTTAATATTATATTAATGAAATGCTTTCTGAAATTAGGATCTAAATAAATTTACTCCCGGGGGATATGAAAGTAGAGGTAGCAACTTTGATTATATTTAGCTAGTCCTCTGAGGCTAGTATTATAGGCTGATATGATATGATGCCCTCAATACCAGTATACTGATGAATTTGTAATAATTTTATTTAAAACATCTGTACTTTCATCATACATCATGTACATTACGCCAAGAGTTACAGATATTTCGGTTTAACTAACGTATGGCTATTAATTAAGAGAGTGGTAGGACGTCCTTTGACCCGAAATGGCAAATTTGGTAGGAAAGCACGCTTTCTTATTTCATCAAATGAAGTTGTCAGAGACTAGCAATGGTTAAAATTCATGTATTATTGCAAATCATGTATAATGTCAAGAATCTTTTACGGGAAATATATATGCTATATAATTATATCCTATATATAATTTATATAAAACAATGGTGAAACCGATAAAAAGAAAGAGAGAAAAAAAGTGAAAACATATAAACCCTTTAAAGCAGAACCAATGTGCTTTATACCATTTCTATGCTTGGATGATATCATTATGACCTTCGATATATATACTTTGCCGGATTATATCGACTGATCCGCAAATTGCTCACGGTGAGTAAACTCAAGTAAGTACTACAATAAACATTAATATAAAGGTTTTGAGTAATGAATGGCAAACCGCAGAGCAAGAAGATTGCAAGATGTTGCGAACTCGATGCACATAACTGCTCGCGAATTCGCAACCAGGTATATGGCTTCACTATATTAATTCATCGGCTTGCTGCGGCTTGAAACTGCAACACGCAGTAGAGCCATCGAAATGCTGCGAGACGACGCAGAGGTAATCGTCGAGATTAAGCACCGGGTCCTAAAGGGTCTGTGTGCACTTCCCTGGTTGATCAAACTTGTTATATGGATTGCATTGATTCGTGCATTATGTAATCGCTCATTTCTTCGCAACCAGTCAACATAATCAAATACAAAAATACAAAATAAAATGAGCTACGTGCTGCTTTTTTTAATTTGTTGAGTCCAATACCTATTCCTCGCCTTACTTATTTTGCTTGTCGGGCTATAACTGTGAGATACAGAGTGTAAGAGCGTCCTCAAGAATCGGTCGTGTACACAAATTATACACAACCAAGGGTTCATTTTACCATGCCAATTTTGGAATATCAGGATAACTATTTAACATATTACATTCACCCAGCAATTTTCAAACAAAAACCCACCATGGTTAAATGCTCTACACGTTCTTCAAGCACTTCGTCCGAACATCCTACACTATATACCATACGCTTATTTTGCATCTACGCACTAAATCTGAAATGTATCTCGGTTAATTGGGAAAATCTTAAAATATATGTTAAGTTCATTAAAGGTCTGACGAAATGTAAAAGTTTCAACAGTAGTTCATAAGCCTTTTAAAGTGTTGTTTTATTAACGATTCGTCGCATATAGAATTCTCCTGAGAAACCCATAGCTCAATCACAGACAGGTAGACCGACAATTCAAGGCTTTTAGTTAGGTAAGCAATCGACAACCAAGAAGAATAAAAGACTCTTGTGGTCACTCGAGATTTGTTTGTCTTATCCTTTTCACATACTAAATTACTAAGAACGTATCCAGACCAATTAAGAGACACACATACAAACAGGACAATCCGACAATGCATTCAGGTTTTCTTTCCTGCACGAAACTGGCAACTACTATGTCACAATATTCATCAAGTTAAAAGGTTGATAGAATCCACTTGAGAGATTTGTTCTCACCTTGTTCTTTCTTGTGTCCAGTAATATCGAGCAATTAATTCACATGGAATATTACTAGTTGGTCGTTTGCACAAATCAATACGTTTTAATACAAGGACAAGAAGGTATAAAGTGCACTGCCAGATTGTTCCATCTGTACCAGGTGGTTCCGTATGAACCACTCGGAACGCCAGAATTATTAAATACTTTTGTAAATAAAAAAGAAAGCAAGCTTTAAAAACGCTTACAGATAAAAAAAGAAAGATAACATTTCGTTTCAATAAATAGTAAATGCTACTTAAAAAAAGGGTGCATTCTAACGGGCCATAGACTTTGAACAGAAAAATCGCGAGAAAGGCGTCAGTATAATAAATAAGATTATAGGATTTTAAAATTACAATTTTGTTGATATATTTTACCTTTATTTCGGTGTCTACTTTTCATACAATAAGTTTGGATTTGTTGTGCTAATGTCAACCTTTGTTATTGTAATAATACCCTGAGGCCTGTAATTCTGTTGATGTTTTGTCAGCTACAACAAGATCAGAGCAACTCATCCCATACCATCTACAAAGCAATTATATCCACTTAAGTGTCATTTTCAATTACGTTAATTTGAGCACAAAACAATACTAATGAAAAACATGTAAACGGCAAGATCACCAAGTACTCTTTGCCACTATGAAGACATGGCATAATTAGAAACACTAATCTGAGTGGTTTCGTCATTTCCTTGTACTGTTATCCGTTATTGCATTTTCTGAAACAAGAAAGATTTTTTGTTTTATCGGGTGTAATCAAGAAGTGCTAAGGGACAGCATATTGGTTTTTCATGTTATGTGTAAGATATACTACTCGAATGTGTTTTAAAACTGGAGTTGCTAAATACAATTTTCAAAATGTTCTGCAAATCTAGCTGTAAAAAACTTTTGATTTTTCAAAGAGAAACCACAAATTGACCCGTACAGACCATCCCTGGAGTGTTAGATATGAGAGAAAATTGATTGTTGATTTTATGAAAAATCAATACTGCTTGGATTCATAGGCGAGGATCTCTCTTGAACCTTATTCCCTCCACAGCGCTCTCTCTATTCCATCAGCCCTACATAACTCTCTCCCTCTCGCTACCTCTCTTAATCACTATTAGTACAGGGCGCAATGGGTTTGGGATTTTATATTCCTACATTAGTGGAACCAATGTTTTTTGGAATCCTTAAACCTGAAATGATAACAATTTGATTGGTTCCATTTTTTCTACGCACCCTGCTGTTCCCACGAGGGGTCCAAGGTCACTGTGAGGGCAAAAACTTTAAAATAGTCCCACCATGTTGTACTGTTCCTCTCATCATACGGAATAAAAAAAAGTCAATTGTCATATTTTCTAAGGGGCTTAGTTCAGGAGTTACATGCATAAGGTCGAATAAGTCAAATGTCAAATATTTCATACAAAATGACAAAATAGTCCAATTTCATTGAAACATTACTCCCCTTAACTTAAGAAATCTCAAACATATACTTAATTCACAATTTAGTTGCATGTTTGTATGGTCGTGTCCCCTCTAAAGTTCGTGCAGCCAAAGTCCAATAAAAATATGTACAAGCATAACATTTCACCCATGATTTCATTTGATTCTGAGGTTATCTATTTCTCGAATAAATTAATTTCCTATTAGGTTTGCCAAGAGGATTAATATAAGACAATGTCGATTTAATCAGTGCATTTGATCGCATTTGACTGTCATCAGTGGGCTTGTGATCGGATACACTACGTTTTTTGGTATGTAATTGGTTTGCAAATTATGGCATTTGTCATTATATCATGTATTTTGAAGTTGTGAAATAAATGTTTCTTGAATTGAATTGAATTGAATTGAATTTTTGAGAATTTGGCTTCTGTGCATGAGATATTTGACATTTGACCTTATTTACTCTACAACACCTGAACTAAGCATGCTAGTTCAATATGACAATTGACTTTGTTATTTCTAGCAATGAGAGGAACAGTTTGAGATATATTACAGCATGCTAGAACAGGTATTAACTTTTGGCCCCATTATGACCTTTGACCACTCGTGGGAAGCATAGGCGGCATAGAAAAAATTTAGTACAGGGCGCTAAGGGGTGATTTTTGGTTTGGGAACTTTTTTCCTATATTAAAAAATGCACCGATTAAATCGAAATTTGTCTTAAGTTAATCCTCTCGGCAAAAATTAAATGAATCATGGGTCAAATGTTATGCTTCTACCTATTTCTATTGGACTTTGGCTACATGAACTCTAAATGGGGACACGACAATACAAACATGCACTTAAATTGTGAATTAAGTATATGTTTGAGATTTCTAATGTTAATGGCAGTAATTTGAGACCAGTTTCGATGAAATCGAACTATTTTGTAATGTTGACCACTGCATATGAAATTGTTGACATTTGACCTATTCGACCTTTTATATATTTAACTCTTGAACTAAGGACCGTAGAAAATATGACATTTGACTTTTTTATTTCGTGTGATAATAGGGACAATTTGAGATACATTAAAACATGGTTGGGCTATTTTTCCCCCACAGTGACCTTCGACCCCTCGTAGGAACCACAGTCCAATGGTTATCATTTCAGGTTCAAGGATTCCAATAAACATTGGTTCCACTAATGTAGGAATATAAAATCTCAAACCCATAGTGCCCTGTACTACTACATGTAGTTCTAGCCATTCGCTTTAAGTTGGGCGCTGAAAGCGTTTAATTTGCTGTCTCTCTGTCGTTTCCCTCTTTGTGATCGTTTCTCACTTCTTTTGCTAAACAATTTTAACCACCTTGAAATGTTATATTTTGAATCGTGTTTATATAATACTAATCACCTGACAGCAGACCAAATAAGGATATAAAATTATAAATAAATGATGTTGGTGGTTGATTTTAAAGTAAAATCCGTTTGTTTGAAGAGTGACTGTCTTGATAAAACAACAATACGATATCGATTATGACACAAAGTAAACTATGCAATTGGGTAAAGTAACATATATATTTTGCATTGTTATAATAACAAGTTTTAAACGGGTAATCGAATTGAGCCTCTTTATTATCTTCGCGCGTAGAGAGTAAAACATCTATATTGATATTGAAATTGAACTGACCTATACAACCTTTTAAATCTCTTCCATATATTAAACTACACGTCCACCATTCTTACAAATTATTTTATGTCGTACGATCTTTCAAATTAATCATTTTATTTAATTATGACTTCCGATATACACTTATTTATTTGATAACACGCCTGTCAAACTTAATTAAGTTCAAGCTGTACAAAATAAGCTATAAAGTTCCTTGCCACCTTTATCAAATTAAAGATAATTAGCAAATTGAATATGTTGGCATTAATATCTGCGCAGTACAGTCCTTTAACAAATGTAATACACTGCGCCCTAAAAATTATCAAGTAGATGAAACCTACATATCATTCATATTATTGTGAAATGAAATCTGGGAAAATATAAAAAAGGCATATTGATATCGTCGTAGCTTCTCGCAGCTTTAAAAAAATAAAATATCTTCACGTGCCTCTGTCACACATCGCCTTGTACAAAAATATTTTATCCAGTGGCATAATCACCAGTCCGGCAGAAGATTTGGGTAGATTTCCGTTCGCTTCTTAATGCGTTGCGGTCCGCTTTCAGAATAGGCCTATATCGTAGCCGGTTACCACCAATTCAATCAATATACTAACTAGGCTAATAGTAACACTTAGTTACCAACATGGGTCTGATACGTTTTATCAGCCTATCCTTATTAGATGATGTCAGCAATTTTATTTAAGACAACCTAGTAATGTACCGTATATAGGGCACTGATTATGAATATGCTTATAGGATTAGAAAGAGTATTGAGCTTCATAAAGACATAATTATCTCCTTATTTATTACATTACATTGTCTTAAATAAAAGACAACCTAGTAATGTATATAGGACACTATGATTATGCTTATAGGATTAGAAAGAGTATTGAGCTTCATGAAGACATAATTATCTCCTTATTTATTACATTAAAATCCACTTATTATATCGGAATACTGTAATTTGACGGTTTAACAACTGCAAAAAGCACGTTGGAATTGGAATTTACATGTATCTTACAAATGTATTGAGTAATGCGACTTTTCAATTACAAAACCTCTTATGTCAATTTATCCGCCTCTGGTTTAGTCCTTTCACATAAGAAATATTCATCATCTTCTACTTGAGGCATAAATACTGCTTCAACTCATCCAATAATGCTGTAGAATTCTATTGACATCATTGATGCACAATTGCGCTATGAGCTATATTCTGCCACTTTTAACGCTACTATTTATATGTGCTATTTTATTTAATATCTCGCCAGTCGTGTCCTTCACCAAAAGTCCTCAACATTACTGACATCTTTCTGTATGTGTTGTCGCCATCGACATATATTCAATGTTGTGTAAAAAGATGCGATATTCCTTTAGGCATTTTGAAAATGTTACAAAATGCACTCACCGTTAGTTAGTCACGTCTAGACTGCATGGTAATGTTGCAAAAGTTATCGAGTATCCCATTAAATCATTAGATTCTTTAATATATAGAATATAGAATGTTGTATTGTCATAAAACCTTTTTATATATATAAAATAATATTTGATTTCTTAAAACGGTTAAACTTTGTCTGTAACAAACATTACTTGTTCTCTTACTGATTGTCAAATGAAATTATATGACTCAAATAGCATAACAATTACAAAATATGTCAAAGTTCATGTGCAAGATTATAACCACGAGTCGGCATCATACTCATTTGACATGATAGCAGTACATTAATTTAAACAAATACATATTTTGCAACTTTTTTGTTTCGCCTAAGCCACCATAAAATGGTACGTTTGATCAGTTAAGACAGATAGAGAATTGAATGTTTTTCACATTCGAATTGCATCAAAATGCATAATATTGGTCTATTATTTTATCAATTTGGAATCGCATCCAATCACCAACATCATTGCTAAGCAAGACAGGAGACGGCTGATTTAATAATTTGAAAAGGGTTAGGGTGACTGGCAGAGAAGACATAATCATTGTCATTGAGAAGAGGGTACCTACTCTAAGGAAGGGTTTATTTTGTGTTTGTGTTTATTATAGTATCCTAGCATATCCGTCACAGTCAATTTTTTCAACATTCTTATTTAATGTTACTTATTAGTGAAACAGAGTTTGTTAAAGAGTGTCAGTGCATTGCTACTGCCGACAACAAAATACAAGCTATTTACAAAATAATGGGACAAGATGGAATAGGGAAATGGGTTAAGAACAACTCGAGGCTGTAACCCGTCAGCAAACATATGGACTCATCATCACTCACATCTTTTTGTGTTGTCTACAATTAACCAAATTAGATCACCCAGTCGCCTGTCTGCTATTGATTCTCGATATATACATTCCAATCGAGAGAAATCAGAAAAAGAAATATTTTAAAGTAAATTAATACTTGAAAACATTTACCGTAGCAGATTCTTTAAGACACCTACTTTTTAGGTTTGAAAAGGCTATCATGTATTGAACAACTGTAAAGACTTGCCGGATATCAATTCACATCTCGCCTGATTATGAGCATTACAAGCAACGATATTCCCCATTTTATGCTATAGTCTAGATTTAAGCAACAGAACGTACGAAAATAGGAACGAATATTCATCTCAATCAACATGTTTTTTTAGGAAAATCAAAGCCCACATACAAAGAACTATTTTCACACCAAAACGGCCAGTTAATTTGTTAGTTAACGATACGATTTGGCACATACATTTTGTACAATCCCCTAAAGTTTTTCATCCAGCGTTAATGGACGCGCATATTCACGCTAAAATGACATAGGCTAAATGTAGATCCATCATTTACGCTCATTTTAATGATATAATTTTTACCCCAGCACCTTACCCGGGGCTGGGCCGTCCGTCAAATATTTCCTTAGAGTGGGTTGGTGAGGAACACCATATGTTTCTACAACGACATTCAATATTTTCAGTTTGCTCTTGTATCATTATTCCAAGAGATATTATCTTTTTACTCAGCAGTTATATTTTAAAGAAGACCCGGTGAATATTGCATTTTATCCGACAATCAATTTTGCTCATACACTTTTATTTCCGAATTTTGCGAGGTATGCTCACATAATGACGTCATAGCGATATTATGTGGGGATGCTTATACTTATGTTACTATCGCTGGATAGAGGATAACCATTATGATAGCTAAACTCCTCAACAAAAGTTTGGAAAGTTTTTTCAAGCATCTATATCTCAGATTATTTGTGACATGTCATATCGTGTTTCATATGAATGGACAGCTACGTTAATTCCCTTTACAATGACGCCACATTTGACACTATCACCTTTTTCACGGCTGAGTACACGTCTTGTGAATGTAGTGGAGTCTCAAACAGAATGTGCCAAATTGACCATTAATTTGCTCAAACAACACTAGTCACTAACCTCAATAGCGGGTGGAAAAACATACGCCGCAGCTACAACAGCCAGGCACCACCTGCTCATGCTGCTCACCAAACTGGACACACGTTGCTCTGGAATGGCATTCCATTCTTCAACCATGCTTCGTCGCAGGTCATTAAATGTGGTTGCATTGGCTACTCTGGCACGCACAGCACGATCAAACTGGTCTCACAAGTGTTCAATCGGTCTGGGCTGATGGCAGGCCATTTCCATTCTCTCTGCTCCCATATTATGTTGGTAGTAGTTGACTATTCTGGCTCTGTAGGGGCGAGCGTTGCCATCTTGAAGGATTGCATTAGGTACAGATTGTGGAGATATGGGATTACATCTTGTTGCACAGAATAATGGTCAATTTGACACATTCAGTTTGAGACCCCACTACGTTCACAAGATGTGTACTCAGGCGGGTAAACGGTGATTGTTTCAAATGTGGTGTTATTGTAAAGGGGAAAAAGTAGCTATCCATTGATATGCAACACGATATGAACATGTCACAAATAATCTGAGATATTGATGCTTGAAAAAACTTTCCAAACTTTTGTTGAGGAGTTTATTTTACGAGTGTCATTTATCAAGTTCTATATACCTCTTTCATCACATTTGCCCAATAACATCATTTAAATCATAATTTCTCGGGCTTGCATCATTTATTTCCGATCCTCGCATATATTGAATTGTGTATCGCATTGTCTTACGCCCTTGTAGGGTGAAGCATATATTCCGATTCCTTCTTCATTATTTACTAATAAGAAATAATACGATAAAAAAGCAACCCGGAAAGTATGATAAAGAGGGAGAGGTGTAAGGAGTCTTCGAGTCGACATCAGAAAGCCAGCTCAAAAACAGGGTCACTTTTTCTTTTTGTTTAGTTCTTAACGTATCCATCACAATCTGTGCCCGGTAGAGTAAAAAACATCAGTATGTGAATATTTCAAAACAATCTTAGTATATGTTACGTAAAAACTAAACAGAGTTTGGAAAAGTATGTCGGTGTATTATTATTGCCAACAACAAAATACAACCTATTGACAAAATAATGGAGGAAGATAGATAGGAAAATAGGTTAAGAACAACTTGAGGCTGTAACCCGTCAGCAAACATATGGACGTATGTCTTTTTTGTGTTGTCTATAATTAACCGAATTAGATAACACAGTCTCCTGTTTGCGATTGATTCTCGATATTTATGCACTCAATCGAGAGAAATCCAGAACATACATATTTCAAAGCACAAGAATAATTTGAAAAAAAATTCCCGTGATACGTTCTTATCAAATCCCTGCGTTGTAAGGTTTGAAAAAGACTTTTTCTCCTTATAATTAAACGAAGCTACTTGTATTGGAAACCTGTTAGAACACACTGGGTATCAATTTACAGATTAATTAATCATTCAGCATTGCAAAGAGAAATATGCCCCATTTTTGTATCTAAATATGTTCTCTTTTGGGACAAATAAAGCCGTCCTACTTGCAAGAGTACTCACCAAACTAGAAATGAATACTATAGCTAAATATGGCTTGTTTTAACGAAAACAAAGCACAGTTATCCAAATCCATATATTTTCGTGTAGATTATTTTTCTGATTTATTACAACCATTTTCCCTTACAGATTTCTGATTACTTTGTGTCCCAGGCATCGAATCCCCCAAAGTCTCTTGATTATTTTATACATTAACGTGTGTTGAGTGTGTATGGGGCTTGTGAGGGAGTGCAGTTCTAGAGTCCCATAGTGTCCCATTTATATTTAACACGAGCAGATGTAACAACAAACAAACAAATAAACAAACAAACAAAAGAATAGCAATTATTTTCTTCATTTTGCTTTTTGTTTTTGCTATTTCAACAAAACGATGCTGAGCCTAAAACGCACTTTGCTTTACGGGTGTATCTTCAAGAAGTAAACCCTTGTCATGTTAGTAAACAGCCTGCCACATCAACTCCAAGTATAAGCATGATCTCAGATGGTCGAGGAACTATTCAATAATTCTAAATATTCGCTTGTAACACGAACCCTCGACAAAGCATTGATCACCGCTGGTTTCTTCGTTGTACAAAAACAACACAATGAATATAATATGAAAGCTCTGGCACTTGCTTAAAGTCCTGACAAAATGAAAGATTATACCATTTCCATATTGGCGTAAATTGAGCTTATGTAGGATATTAGGTTTATGTAATTTCAAATCTACATATTATGTATAGTTTAGGGCTTCAAAATAAAATAGGTCTGCAGTTGCATGATTGTCCTTCTATCAAGAAACATTACTTTATTTATGAGTTGTGGTTACGTAACAAAAGGGTATCTTTGATCATGTTAGTGCAATAATAAATTGAAATGAAATATAATAATAATGCCTTACACTTTTTTTCCTTTCTATATTTATTAAATTGCGTAATTGTTCATTTATAAACTTTAATTACATCTTAGCACGTGGTTTACCGTTCTTCTTGAACAATAGACCTGTGCTTTCATTTCTTTTGCTTCCAGGAGAAAGAAAGACTTATAAATAATTTTTTCATTATCATAACTTTAATACATGTAATCAGTGTCAGATGACATGTTCTATTTTAGACTAAATTGATAATTTGATGTCGGAATTACTGTCATTTGAGTAGTTACTTACATGACTTATGTTGCATTTATGTTTTGAGTTCATTAAACCCTTTTTGAATTATACACATCAATACACGTCAGTAGAACTCCTTTAGGCACACATTGCGCATTTATAGAGCATGTATTATTATGAGCGATGTGTCTCCACCACTTATGCCATTCACAAAATTATAACACAACTATCGCCGAGTTCAGTTGGTAAACCTACTGTATAGAGTCTTTGAAATGAACAGAATTATATCGACTCAAAAACTTAAAAATTTCCTCATCAAGGTCAGAGTCCCTTAGCCACCATAATACCGACTAATTATTCAATAAATCTTACAAGAAATAATCGAAAATTATCTTAGAGCTGGCCTGTAAAAAGGCAACTGCTCAATAATTACCAAAAGCATTGTGTATCAGATTTTGCTCGCCTCTGGTTCAGTCGCGTCACAAATGAGATATTCATAATCGTCTACTTGAGGCGGAAATACTGCTTCGTCTAATCCAATAATGATGTGCAGTACTGGTGATATATTGATGCACAATTGCGCTATCAGCTATGTTCTGTCACTTACGCTACTGTTTCGATGTCTTGATATTTCCGTCCTTCATTTCTTCGTACCCAACATTGCTGTCAACTTTGTGTTACCGCCATCGACATAATATTCAATTTTTAGAAAAAACTTTCATCTATATCTTTAAGGCTTCTTATATTGTGTTACAATTTGTTTTTTCCTTTGTATAAAGTCACGTCTTAACGAGCAGTGATAATTTACCATAACTTAATTTATCATGTCTCGCTATATTTTCGTTACAGTTTGAAATACAAGAGCTATCGTCTGGGACTCAAACATTATTTGTGTTTGATTATTAGTGACGTTGAATGGAATTTTGAGGTAGGGCTTCGAATTCTGCGTGTGTTAAACAAGAAAAACAAATCACACTACACAAAAGTATTGCAACATTGCTATGGCGTACTGGAAGGAAGTGTTCTTTGCTGAAATAATTACGATTAGGCTAATAAATGGAATTGAAGGTGTCATTTGTGGTAACATCATGCGCCTATGCCAGTGCTTACCATTTCGGAAAGACGGAAATCCGTTTTAATGGAGAGACGAGGAAACTTTAGTCCACGAAAGGTTTCGGTACCTTTACAATGGTTTCTAAATCTTTTAATTGGTTTCTGCAAGATATCAGACAAAATTATGATGGGAGAATGATTCATGACTGTGTTACCAGCCTCAGAAGACAAAGATCTTTCAAGGTCTTGAGGTCCCAGAAGAATCTAAGGTAGTGTAGCAAGCCCATATGGTACCAGATGACCTTAAATACTGTCTTGTTTGTTCACGTGTTTAAATGCCATTATTTCCATTATGGAGTAACCACGTGGCCTTATTATTGCTATTAGAATTACCCAATCCTCTAACCATTACAAGACGTCAGCCATGTTTGACTATTATTTTTGTCCAATCACCACTTCCGTGCAACCTTCTTCCTTAACCAACCTTCTCAACAACCCCCCGGTCATCTTTGATGGCCGATCCTACCCCGGGTAAGGTGCTGGGGTAAAGATTTTATCCCCAAAATGATCACAAAGGATGTATCTACGATTAGCTTAGGTCGTTTGGGCGTAAACGCGTTCGATTTGTTATGATGGATAACAAATCTTAAGGGGGTTGGTACACCCCCGCCTTCGTAGTTCTAGTGTTAAAGTTTCTTTGTTTCTGCATTCAAGCGGATTCTCGTTTACCGCCATTGTAAGCACCGGAATAGGGGCATGATGCCACCACAAGTAACACCTTCTATCCCATTTATTAACCTAATCTGTCACGTGACATCGCCAGGATATTGGATCAATGTTCAACTACAGTTTACGGAATTCTTTTTTCAGCAATGTTGTAATACTTTTGTGCGGTGGTGTGTGTATCTATCACACACGCATGAAGAAATTTAAACAATAATTGTTTAACTACCAGACGAAAAATATGTCTGTGCTCAATTTTCACAGTCTGGTATTTTTAATATTTGAGTTTTGTAGATATTTGTTGGAAATTTAGAACGTTTTCTTTTTATACCTTTATAAAAGTTATGAACAAAGAAGAAATTAACAAAATAAAGAAATTGAAATAAGCCTTTATTAGCTTTATTTAAAAAAAAAGATAATGCGACACGTGATGGGTTTATGCAGATCACATCGCATATAATTTAATTCGAAAAAAAACTTAACGTTCGTATTTTAAATATTATAGGAACTGATAACGTACATAGAAAAAATGTATAGTAACTGTCACTTAAGATAAAGGTTAAACCCCTAAGGATATTATAGAAAATCAAATGGACAACGGCGCCATTTGTCGATTATTACGGGGATTAATATTGCCCAGCACTAAAGGACATATGTAAAAGTATGTCGGTGCATTGTATACCACCAATAACAAATACAAACTATTTGCTAAATAATTGGACAATTAAAATGGAGATGAAAAGAGGTTTAATACAACTTAAGGCTATAAACCGTAGGCACACATATCGACTAATGTATGTGTTGTCTATAATTAGTCAAATTAGATTACCCATCTCCTGTTCGCGATTGATTCGCGATATGTACTCCAGTCGAAGGATATCCGGAGCAGACACAGTTTAGGCGAAAATCAAATGGAAACATGTTTTGCAGTGACGTGCGCATGATTTCATGAGTGGAGAGAGGGAAGGACCAGAGACCGAAAAGAGCAGGGTAATTTCATATTTTACAATACTTTCTCCACAACGGACAATTTTCCCCCACTAAAGGTGAGGGACATGGCCCAAACTACCCCCTCTATCTTTGCGAACGTCATCGACGCTTTTTGTAGAATTTTTAGCCGAAAATCAATTTTGCCTATACATTTTGTACATAACTTTGAAAATGCACCAACTATCATATATTGGTATCAATCTTTGTCAATTTAGAGTGTTTGGTAGCAAATGTGGTATCAAATTTGAGCTAGCAAGATTCTGCATACGACCTTATAATTCAAAATGCCATGACAAGATCTGGTTGTGGAGTAGGACGGGTTACATAAGTGAACTCTTTCTTTCTTTGAAGTGTTTATCATCAGATTGATAAAGTTTACTTCGAGGATTTTTAATGTCAAAAGTATATCGCGAATTTTCGAAAACCTAAATTATTTGATATGAGAAGGATATTCCTAGTTTTCAGAATGCAAGTTGGTGTGTCTAATGTGCTCTCATGTCCCACAAAAATACTGTACAAACTCTTCGATCCCTTAAGGTTTAGTCATAAGAGACAAAGTTTCGCATTGAGAATATTCTAGCCATGAAATCAAACGAATAACACAATACCCAGCAAACACAAAACGTTTTCGACATCATTCGCAAAAGGTTATAAACGGTTGTCAGAAAACGTTTAGATGTCGGGTTATATAAAGGGCATATTAAGAGTATAAAACGTTTTAATAACCTTAAAAAACATTTTTTGATAATCTACTGCTCAGCAAACAAAAATGTTTTACAGAAAACGTTGAAATGTCGGGTTATATAAAGGGTATAAAAACGTTTTAATAACATTCCAAAAACATTCTTGAAAACCTGATACAAAACATTCTAAACAGAATGTTATTTTAGGGTTGAAAAAATATTTTGCGAAAAATGTTTGCCCAAAATATTTTCAATAACGTTTTAAAAACGTTTTCATGACCTTTGTATAACCCGACATTTAAATGTTATTAAAAGGTTTTGAAAAAAACATTTTAAGAACATTTCTGTGTTTGCTGGGTTCAAACATTTTCACATAATGTTATTTAAGTATTGACACAATATTTGGGGAAAATGTTTGTAAAAATAGTTTACAATAACATTTTTTGAAAACATTTAAAAATATTGTTGTATTGTGTTTTCATACAAAACGTTTTAAAACGTTATCATGACTTTTATATAACCCGACATTTTAATGTTATTAAAACGTTTTTACCTAAACCAAAAGCCAAAATATAACTTATTTAAACCGTTTTTAAAACGTTTTTGTGTTTGCTGGGTAATAGACGACGCAACACTTTTTAAACAATTTTATAATATTAGTGATGAAGACATAGTTTGTCTTAAGATTATATCCCGAAATACATCGAAACCTTGCTACCACCCCTAGGTATAAACATGATCTCAGGTGGTCGGGCAATTTTTCAATGACACTCAATCTGTGTTTGTAACACGAACTATTGACAGTACATTGATCGCCTTTGGCTTTTTAGTCGTAGGCCTATACAAAAAACCAAAAAACAAATTGGTGCACGGAATACGATATTACGACTCTGACATTGGCTGAAGTCCGGGCTGAAGATAAAATGAAAGTTTATAGGATCTCTGGAGGCGGTTATGCCAAAGAAAAGTATTTATGAATGATATTAGATATATATTATTGATTTTAAAGCGACTTCTTGTTTACTGTCCCTTGAAAATATTAGCCGATATGAGGCCTGCAGTTACGAACTATTCCCATTGAGGATACATTGCTGCTTGAGGCATTTGTTATGGGTACATAACATGGGTATGTCTTTAGTCTTGTAATATCAGTAGGTTGTCGTAATGCTACTGCAACAACGATATTGAAATTGAAATATTACGAACGTGGACTTCAATTCAGTGAAGGTCTGTAAAATAACTTGTAACAAGCGAATTTCTTCCGTGCGAAATATTCATGATGACTATGTAAAAACCTGACATTGTTCACCATTTAATAGTGTATGCCTACTAACAAACATGTTCGTTCCCTGAGTTTTTCTTTGCCTTTATTTAACATATAAGAGAATGGAAATATGAATATTAGCCGTGCAGCACAGTACGGCTTTGAAACTTTGGATTTGTTTTACTAACTTTGTGTGAAACTTTTGACCTCAAAAGTATTTTTTGAGAATTTATGAACGGTGTGCTCTAATTTTTATCTAAATTTTGTTTTGTATGCAAATGTAGCCCACCAATTCATCAACAAGTAGCTAGAAAGAATATATAAGTATATTAAGTTCTTAGTGACCGGATATGGATTCGTGGTCATGTAACGTTAACGTAAACCATTTATGTTATCCGAGGTTATGTGGCTTATAACAAAACCAGGACTGGTTTGAATTGTGTGAAACTTTTGACCTCAAAAGTATTTTTTGAGATTTTATGAACGGTGTGCTCTAATTTTTATCTAAATTTTGTTTTGTATGCAAATGTAGCCCACCAATTCATCAACAAGTAGCTAGAAAGAATATATAAATATATTAAGTTCTTAGTGACCGGATATGGATTCGTGGTCATGTATAACGTTAACGTAAACCATTTAGGTTATCCGAGGTTATGTGGCTTATAACAAAACCAGGACTGGTTTGAATATGACATTGGTAATTAATTGCAGAAGTGTGAGCAAAATGAAATGAGGTGTATAATTCTATGATTATATTTAATTTGATTTAATTATTGTCTTTTAAGGCCTGTGAAAAAATTGGAGAGTATAAAGCAGTAGCTTATTCGTTTTTCATAGCAGAGCTGTAGTTTAGTCCCGGAGGTGGGCAGATTTAACACAAGTGACTATACGGGTATGCCCCTACTGGTAAAACCTCTGTTTTTGGACAGTGCATCGTCTAAAGATCCTGAATTTTGCCAAAACAGAACCGAATTTTGCCAAAACAGGTTGCTGAAAGACCGGTAAGTTTGATAATTTCAGCTCTAAAAGACCCCCATTGTTCATTCGCTACATTTCTGTTATGTCAAAATGAATTTCATCGGCTTCTTGCATTCTTTTACAGCTATTGCTAGTACACCAGGTTACGGTGATACAAAGGCGTTTTTTTTTTATTATAGCTGGTACTATGCCTGTAATTGTGCTACCAAGAAAACTTCTTAGTAACAAAGCGAAATAATGTTGTTGATATGATTCAGCTTATCTAAAACGTGATTAAAGAAAAATAAAACTGGCTTGAAATGCTCGTGCAGCCCTTTTAAGCTAACCCACATGTCCGTCTTATTTGGTAAAAGTTAGTACTATCGTTGTATGTCAAACGCAATCGTCACACACCGTCATGTTTTTGTCAACTTCATTTCTTCTGAAATGTATAACTTGATTTACCGCTTAAGAATAAGCCAAGTACAAATCTTTCAGCAGTTCACTGACACTTGAATATATTTACAAGTTTTGAATGCGTTTTATGGTTTTGTATTTTTCTGTTTTTCGATATGAATACTAATGCTTTTTTTATTAACATATTCATTAATGAAAGCCACTATTTAGTCAAAACAATTTATATTAATGATGTAACAGCTTAGGGAAATACACACAGAGACAATTTCGTCAACTTCTAGCGCTGATTTATCCCTGATGAATATTGAAGCAATGGGAGATGAATACGCAACTTTAAAACACCAAAGGAACACACAATTCAGAGGAGACTCAACATGATTAAATATTACGAGGAGGATTTTCAAGTAATTATTATGTGGTTGATTACATGCGTAAATTTCAAAAGTCACCTTCCCTAAAGAATTTAGTATCAAATGTTTTATACCGTGTGAAAATGATAAAGATAATGTAACTAGAAGTTGAAAGAGAAGAATATCTTAATCAAACAACTAAGAACATCAAAAGGTGTGTTGACTTTTGATGTATAGCTATCTTATCATAAACATAACCAATCATTTTGATGATCAAAGGCAGGTACTTTTCCTAGTTTCTACCCTTGAGAATTATTTTTTACATCTTTACATCTTTTGCATCTTAATTGACTAATGGATATCCAATTAAACTTTTCTTACCATACCAGCGACGTCAACGTTAACATTGCTTCAATATATTAATAGATACAAATGTGCCCTATCTATGCAAAGAAATATTCGCCGTCCTTTTACTCAATGTAAAACTACCATTTTAATTGTCAAGACTGAAAAGGCCACATTCCCAGCAAACACAAAACGTTTTCGACATCATTCGCAAAAGGTTATAAAAGGTTGTCAGAAAATGTTTAAATGTCGGGTTATATAAAGGGTATATTAAGGGTATAAAACGTTTTTATTAACATTGAAAAACATTTTTTGATAATCTACTGCCCAACAAACACAAAATGTTTAACAGAAAACGTTTAAATGTCGGGTTATATAAAGGGTATAAAAACGTTATAATAACATTCCAAAAACATTTTTGAAAACTTGATACAAAACATTCTAAACAGAATGTTATTTTGGGGTTGAAAATATATTTTGCGAAAAATGTTTGCCCATAATATTTGCAATAACGTTTTAAAAACGTTTTTATGACCTTTACATAACCCGACATTTAAATGTTATTAAAACGTTTTGAATAAAACATTTTAAGAACATTTCTGTGTTTGCTGAGTGCAAATATTTTAACATAATGTTATTTAAGTGTTGACAAAACATTTGGCAAAAAACGTTTGCGAAAATAGTTTACAATAAAATTTTTAAAAACATTAAAAAAATATTGTTGTAGTGTGTTTTCATATAAAACGTTTTAAAACGTTTTCATGACCTTTATATAACCCGACATTTTAATGTTATTAAAACGTTTTTACCTAAACCAAAAGCCAAAATATAACTTATTTATAACGTTTTTAAAACGTTTTTGTGTTTGCTGGGTTGTCATCAATTTAAATTTAGCGGGAAGTTTTGGGTACATTGTAGTCGCTGTAGCTAAAACCATGCGACAGATGTGAGAACCCTTATTCAGAGAGACACGTGTAACGACGCAATGCGCACAGAATATTAAACAATTTAGAAAGACGACGATTG
Organism: Amphiura filiformis; assembly: GCF_039555335.1. Taxonomy (NCBI): domain Eukaryota; kingdom Metazoa; phylum Echinodermata; class Ophiuroidea; order Amphilepidida; family Amphiuridae; genus Amphiura; species Amphiura filiformis. Next base: position 83,821,302 of record NC_092628.1, read on the forward strand.
CAACCTAGAAATAGTGAATGTGTGGGTGTGGGCGTTACGTTTCATAAATAAAGGTAGAATATGTTGAATCGAGTAGTGCGGAATGATGCTTTGATCCTACATGTACTATACTCAGCCCGGCAGCTTGTATACATTACATATGTATTTTTCAATTAGTGACTAAATAAGCCCAAAATATGACGTACTTAGTCAATACATAAAGTATTACCGATTCCAAAAATTGAAAACAAAAAAGATCACCCTATAATATCATAATGACAAAACCTTGAACAAATAAATTCATATTTTTTCTCAAACTGTGTGATTATCTGCAAAATGGTTATTAGTAAGTTTACATTTAGATTTGGTGACCCTCTTTCTATGGAAAAAGTAATACTTTTGTACATCATGGTGTGACTAGTTAAAAAAGACGACATCTATACTTCACCCTCAACCTACGATGGAGTATTAACCATTTAGTTTTTTCTTCCGGTATACTAAAACGCTTCTGTTTACATCCAAAAGACTCAGGCTAATCGTAAATCCTTGCTATCCTACCACTTTAATCGGGGTAAGGCCGAGCATCAAGGGAGAGTGAAGCCCTTTATGTTACATGGACGCATGGTGTTTTTTTTTAACTTGTGAAATTATTCCATTTTAACTTGGTCATTTATAATTAGCAGAAAGTCTTAAAAAAATAGCATCTTGGGATTATGGCCAAAAACTTTATTCGAACATCTTGCGTACACTTGTGTGCATAGCAAGAATTCACCAGTTTTGGTAGAGAGTTCACATTTAGATGACATCATAGCGACATTATGTGTGAAATGTTTATATGTTGGTTCCGTCGGATAAAAGAGATACATAGCTAGATAGATTTGTACAAAATATAACAAAATAAAACTTCGTTTACAAAGAATGGAACTTGATTGTTGCAAAGATCAATTTAAAAATAAGTATCTGAAAGCTGATTGATCAGATTAATAATATAGGAAATCACATTTGTAACATAACCCTAGATGTGCGCATGTACAACGCTTTTTATCGAACCTTTTATGAAGCATTGACAAAGATCGATGTAAGCTTTAATTATCCAGAAGTGATCATTTTCTAGATACCAAAATATCAAGTAGGCACAAGTTTTAGGAGTGTTCATTTTATTTGGCCTATCTTCACCCACACCACTCCACGCCATACATAAATTCTGCCAGTCACATTTCCCCAATATGAAATTTTTTAAAAGTAAAATTTTAATTTTAATTTTACATCATTAAAGTTTGGCGGAGGCGGGGTTCGAACTCACGCCGAGGCGGCGGACTGCTTTGGATACACTATGAACCCAGCGCCTTAGACCACTCGGCCACTTGTCTTCTTGGAATTCATTTGAAACTTATTTGAAGATATAATCGCAACTTCAACATAGGCCTACCACGTGACAAGCAAAGGCAGAAAACGTACCATATTTTGGAATTTTATTTGCCTAAAAACATTTATGTGTATTATTAGCGCTCAATTATTGTTAACTGCGTGTTTTATACAAACAAAATCCAATAATATACATGATAACTGGGCGTCTGTATGGACAATACATTATATCGATTTTGACACGTGCTTGTGTCTCAGTACATTTCCATGGTCAGTAAAATACTATAGAGGAAAACCTACCATTTTCTTGTATACACGTTCGATGTTTTTATCAATTACATAAAAAATCCATTTTAGACCCCAAATGTTTTTTCAGGAAATAAAAGATTAGATTACCATAAAAACGAAACAGTAATCTTTTGCCGGGTCTAATGTAATATTCACATAGGATTTTCAACGTTTTTTCTATCCTTATTCTTGCTCAATTAAAAAAATATTTTAGCGTATATAAAATTGAAATAAAATTCTCTGCTTCTTAAACGACATCAAATGTGCCACAATTGGGTATCACGAATCGTTATATATGATGTGCAGTTAATATTCATATTTTCTTTTATACAGAGGATGCTTCAGTTTTGACAGGAAAAATATTTTCTTGAAAACCCTCTCACTCGGTTATTTTAAAAAGGTAACCACGCTTCCCTAGAATGTGCAATAAATTACCATTAAAATTTTTCTTATTCTAACAGCAAGCGTTTCTAGAATGTATTATGGCGAAATGTGGTGTAATCTTCACCCACGCCTCACTACACACATATGATTGACACCTACATTGAAGACTAGGAAGCCACATTTGCATAATGCTCACTTGACTGTGAAACAACTTGTTGCTAAGTTGCCAGTTCTGAAGTCATGCTTACTATGTGGTCAATAAAAACTTTTTGTGATCAATAATTTATCCGGTACACTGAACTTGATAACAATAGAATGTGGAAAGATCAATATTGATTTTACACTAGCAAACACACAAGATGTCCATACTATTGCTTTATTAACTTTTCACAGACCTATATAGAGGCCCTGCATTCTTTTATCGATTGGCTCCAAACAAAGGATTTGAACCGGTGTCCTTCACCGTAGTTATGGCGGAGTGCAGTCCATTCAATCAAATATTGTCATCAACCTATTCGATCGTAGTGCAGGGTTATATGAGCGAGACGAACTGTCACGGTAGATTGCAATCATGCTTTTGTTGAATGCATTTGAGTAGTCCGCCATATTTACGGGATGATACGTCACATGCAAGGCCTCTATTGCTGCATGATAGTTTTGCTACCCTCAGTTATTTCCTTTCTTTGCACTTTCTCATATTATTTTTATTTTGATTAAAATAAATATATGAATAATGAAAATCTCATGAGTTAGAAAGCATTTTCTACATTTTTAATTTCTGCATTTATCACAGCTTGCGTCAGACAGGGTCTAATTCTGCATAAAACCGGGCAACGTTATTTCTATAGATCTGCTGCGCATTCAAATTGCATTGTATTGCATCGTAATTTCATTTGTGTCTATGCTAATTATGTTTACACAACATGAACTCACGTGTTTTCAAGCAAATTCGCCAATAATAGGTGATCAAAAGCGATCGGAATGTTACAAAAGTACAGATCGCATTCAGCTTACTTCATATGAGATGATCTTTGGAAAAATACGGCATAATTTGTCTTGGTGATTGCGGAATGCCATGCAGTAAAATATTAAATCGTTGCGGCAATTCATGATTGACAACTAACAATCAGCGTGTCCTTCGTATCCTCCATTGTCAATTTCTTATCCACTCACTAATCCTCACAAAAGCTTTGTGTTGATTACGTAATGTGTGGAGGCAAATTGCAATAAGTACAATGAAATAATGAGTAGGGCGGGCTCCGAGGCGGGTTTCTTCTTAATCCGGGAGGTAATCCTGTCGCATCTATTCATAGTCCTTTATTCTCAAGTAGTTAGACATCCACCTGAAATATCCTATGATGTTATGTGTGTGATCGCCCATGGTTGACCGATTTTCATTTCATAATTGGAAATATTTCCAATGTTTCTATAGAGAATTTGTTGAAAATTATGAAACGCGTGTGTTAAGGACCTGCTGCTTGGATGGGATACCACATGTGGATAATACAAGAAAGAAATCGAGTGTTGTAAAATATGTTAAATATCCCACCAAATCCGCCCTTTTTGTAAATATATAAATTTCTAAAGAAGACATTTTAGGATTTTTACAGAGGTGATGATTGTTGATTATTTCCATTTTATTTTTTAATGTATGTTCCTGTCATTTCCTGCAAACCTAGTAAAGATATTCTGATAATTGAAAACATTCTCTATCATAAATAATAGAGGCTGAAAGAGGCAACTAGCAGCAAAAATTATAATTTGCCATGGAAATTCAGCTTCAGTCATATTTTATCTGAAATCTGACTAGATGACAGGGTCTGCATGCATGGTATGCATGGCATGACGACAAGCACGCACTGACATATCCCTAAAATCAGTTACCTGCAACTTGTGTATCACACACATCCCAGGTTCAAACCCCATTGTGGTATTCTATTGTATAAGCGGCTAAATAGGGTGATCATCATTTACTTTGAATGAGCCGTCTCACACATATTTTGTTTGAGGATAGCTGGATCAACTTCCTCTTTATTACATCTTCTCTGGTACATATGTACATGCTACACAAGTCAATCCATAAATCAATCAACACAATTTAACACAGCATTTAGTCAACACCTACCTCTGACAATGTTTGACACTAACTTTTTACGCTTATTTCGTGCTAAAATCAGTTAATAACAGAAAACAAAAGTACAACTAACTTGTATTTGTCATAGTTTTGCTTTCTGCAAGCATGTAGCTTGATAGTCATGATAATGAAGTACGCTTAAAACTATTTACTGTACACAATCATACGTTGCTATGGAAAACTGGTTCATCATGGTGTCGATAAGACTTTCGAAATGAAATGATTTCAGAAAAACTGCTGCACCCATTTTCACAAACATGGTATCATTCTACTCTTGAATAATCAAAGAAACTCCATGAATATAAGTTGACTTAATATTTCAAATCAAAATGGAGAAATAATAAGTTTATTTTCATGTTATTTGCCACATGAAACTTCAACGTCCTCCTACTCAGCACTCCAGTACATCAGCGTCACCAAAACTGTTCAGGGAGCTAGATCAGAGTTCACATGAACCAAACATGCCATCAAACAAACTTTCCCATTCGCTAATTCTCTTAAACAATATCATTAATAAATATATCCAAATTACCAATATCAAACTTTCTACTATGCGTTCAACATAGGGACATTTAGTGGGCGGGGCCTAAAATTGGACACTCAAGTGGGCCCATTGAATGTCAATTTGGGTTGCTGTAAATAGATTTTCCTCACAGTATTACTATAGAACATAATGAAGCCAATATATTAAGTGGTACCACCTTTCTCTGTGTGGTGGCGCTCTAACATGGTTCTAATAATGAGCAAAATTATTTGTTTGTTAAGGAATCACATATTTATAGCAGATTTACTTCCCGCTTCATTAAAATACAGAGCGAAGGTAGATAATACCAACAAATCTACCACCCAGAATCAAGCAATATCAACACTCGCACGCATCGTACCTATCCTCCTAACATATTCAAGGTTTTTTGGTTATTACAAAGCACTCTACTAAAATATCTTTAAGGTTAGGCCAAAAAAAAAATTGTTTGCTTGCCCTCGAATGGATTTTAAAAATTAGGTCGGTCGGTCGGTCGGGAAAAGGTTTTTTTTTTTTTGTTTTTTTTTCCTGTTTAGATGGTCTTTTTTCCAGGTACCAAACGCTGAATTTCCGTAGCTGTAACATCACGCCATGTTCCAGCATCTGTGCTCGCCACTTGCACCTTAAAAAATTATAGCTCTTCTACATGTAGGCCTACGTTTAATGAAGTGTACAATTCTCCGAGTGTTTTCTGCTTGTCCTTGCTTCACCCGTACAGCTAGCGCTACTCGCGTTGTGTCCGCCATGTTTAAAGTGAAAAAATTTAAAATCTGCTATATTGTATCCATCCTTGCACGATATGCATGGTTATGTAAATGTTTTGATGTAAATAAACTCATCCCTAGATGCGCCGTCCGAAATGTGCAGGTGGATAGCAAGTTGTATTAGAGCTTAGACGCTGAGTTGGTATACGAAATTGCGGAACCCGACAGTCAGGTACAGCCACATTCGAACACGTAAACATGCAGGAAATAGTATTTTACAACGTTTCTTTTAAATCATCAGTTTTTCAGACGAAAAATATATGCCAGTTTTGGGGAAATTGCAAAAAAAACCTTTTTTCAAAAAAAAAGTTCTACGGTCGGGACTGCCGAGACGGTCGGTCGGACGAGGGCAAGCAAACAACTTTTTTATTTTTGGCCTTATATAGCAACTATTTGAAACTGTTGCGATTTGCTAGTTCGCAGCATCTTGCGAATGGTAGTGAGCATTGATCATTTCATAGCGAGTGCGTAGAAGATTTCAAATAATCACAGATATAATTTTGTAGGTCATGTGGTTCTTGAGTTATGTTGTAAAGAGGGCTGAAACAACAACACTTTTGTAAAACGTACATAACTCATTAACACTAATAAATCAAGCAAGTTTTATGATTTGTAGAATGAACTTTTGTAAAACATCGAAGTGTTATTTTTCAATAATGTATTGATTTAGATAATCGACTTTTTTGGTAGCTTCGACCAACAATACCTAGTCTACCGTTAAATGTATTTATTGTATACATTAATTTTGTGCGGATTATAAATTAGAGGGGCGCCGTATCTATTTTGTGAGCTACGACCGTTTTAAAAGATGTGTACATTTCCAAAATCCTTCCGACGTCTATGGCAAAATTAAAAATGTACCCAAGTTAGAACCTCTTTTGCATTGTGGAGAAGAATCAGTTTGACCATATTTTAGAACTTCTTTAGGCCTATATATGTTATTGAATTTAACGTATGCTATAAAATAGCACCGTTATTAAAGGTACACTATGAATACGCACACAACGAAAAGTCAAATTTGCTGTGCATATTCCTGTACACGTTTAGAACCGCCGGAAACAACCCGGAACCAGCGGTCAAGTTTTGATATGATCCCCAACACACATAGGTTTCGTTCTTTCTATCAAATGTGTACCACCTCATTTCCTGCCACTTGCTTTTAGATATTAAAATATTTCCATCATCTGTTATGAACCTCCCTTGTTAGGGTCACCTCAACGCTGATACCCCTCAAGATCTTTACATTATTTGCAATCATAATCTTCTACACAACTAAAACCTTTCCTCCTGACATACATTTAAAATTGGCTTCCTTAAGGGCTGGGGTATGAACGTTTGGACAGTATTTTATTTTGGGATATTAGAGCACATCAGACATATCGAATTGCATTCTGAATACGAAGAATGTCATTCTGATATCAAATAATTTTGATTTTTTGAAATTCGCAATTTAATACACATTTTATGGCAAATCATTAAAATTGATATTTTTGATATTTAACAGTACTTGAAGTAAACTTTATAAATCTGATGATTTATACTTAAAGTGTATGTAGATGGGATGAAAAGCCGACGATCAATTGAAAATTTTGACCTTTCGTATTGAAGATATGGATTTTTTTTCCCAAAACACCAAAAAAATTAGGTCTTTTTGGGAAAAAATCCATATCTTCAATATGAAAGGTCAAAATTTTCAATTGATCGTCGGCTTTTCCTCCCTGCTACATACACTTTAAGAATATATCATTAGATTTATATAATTTACTTCGAGGACTGTTATATATCAACAATTTGAAAAATATCAAATTTTTATAATTTGTCATAAAATTTGTATTATATTGTGATTTAAAAAAATGAAAATTATTTGATATCAGAAAGACATGCTTCGTATTCAGAATGCAATTCGATAGGTCTGAGGTGATCTCATGTCCCACAAAAAATACTGTCGAAACGCAATAAACGCTCATTTTGGATCCCTTAAGGTTAGCCGAGAGTTTTTCATGCGCTTGATTTCAGAGGGCGTAAGTTCATAACAGAAACAGCCATGCAGAAAATGAACAAGCGTACTGGGACGTAGGCCTACTTACAATAGAATATTGATCCACGGTCAAGACATGAAACTTGGCTTCCCAGCAAACACAAAAACGTTTTAAAAACGTTTTAAATAAGTTATATTTTGGCTTTTGGTTTAGGTAAAACGTTTTAATAACATTAAAATGTCGGGTTATATAAAGGTCATGATAACGTTTTAAAACGTTTTGTATAAAAACACACTACAACAATATTTTTAAATGTTTTCAAAAAATGTTATTGTAAACTATTTTTGCAAACATTTTTGCCAAATATTGTGTCAATACTTACATAACATTATGTTAAAATGTTTGAACCCAGCAAACACAGAAATGTTCTTAAAATGTTTTTTCAAAACCTTTTAATAACATTTAAATGTCGGGTTATATAAAGGTCATGAAAACGTTTTTAAAACGTTATTGAAAATATTTTGGGCAAACATTTTTCGCAAAATATTTTTCAACCCCAAAATAACATTTTGTTTAGAATGTTTTGTATCAAGTTTTCAAGAATGTTTTTGGAATGTTATTAAAACGTTTTATACCCTTTATATAACCCGACATTTAAACGTTTTCTGTAAAACATTTTTGTTTGCTGAGCACTAGATTATCAAAAAATGTTTCTTAAGGTTATGAAAACGTTTTATACCCTTAATATACCCTTTATATAACCCGACATTTAAACGTTTTCTGACAACCTTTTATAACCTTTTGCGAATGATGTCGAAAACGTTTTGTGTTTGCTGGGTTAGCTCGTGCCCGGAGCTCGTGAGTCGGGGGCGGGCGGGGGGGTTACATGAGGGGGCGACATGCCGGGTCGGATGCCGGGGGAGGGGTACAAGCCATTTTCGGCAATTTTCATAAGGATTTTATCAATTTTAAAATTGATCGGGGCACTTCGTCAAGCTACGCCCTGGAAAATGTGTTGATTTTGAATTTATAGCCTTGATATCTTTGATGAAATAAATCAATGCTGCTATTCCCCTGATTACAATGTAATAGGGTACAACAATAACATCAACAACAATATCAAAAAGCAATTATTGGCAAATCGAATTTGGGAAGAATATTAAAAAAGACAGACTTAGCAGGCCTACAAATTTCTGAATTATATAAAGTGAAAAACAATCAATCACGATTCACTGCAGTCAGCGAATCAATCAAATAAAACTAAAAAGAAAGGAGCAAGAAAGAATAAAGAAATAGTGAAAAGAGAGAGAGAGAGAAAGAAAAAGAAAAAAAAAAAAAAAAAGAAAGGAAGAAAGAAAGAAAGAAATGAAAAAAAAATGAAAAAAGAAAAAGAGAAAGAAAAGAGGAAAGAAAGGAAGTAAAAATGAGAAAAGAGAGAAAAAAGGAAAGAAAATTCAGCCACATGGGGACTCGAACCCACAAAAATTGTTCATAACAGATTCCCAGTCCAACGCTCTATCCACTGGACCATACATCAGCTTACGCAATTTCTTATTCTCGAAGCGGATATGTAACTATAATTTGATGTAATTACTTGATTACAATCGCGTCCGCACAATGGCTCTTAGAATAAACACACATGTCGGCGCTGAAATTTTGAACGAACTGATGGAGGAAAAACCTCGTTTTTGCAATACTAGCTTCAATTTGGAGTGAAAATCAAATGGGATAGCAATTGGCAGAATGTTGAGAAATAATGTAGGTATTCAGATGTCTAAATTAACGCCCCGTTATCAAGATATCGATAATTTCACAAAACAGTTTTTTCTCAGACAAGATTCTCGAAAATGTTCCCCAAAAACGGGCTTTTTAAATTTGATCGGTACTCTATTTGGTTCTTCCCCATGGCAACATTATTTCTTTAATCGATTTGTAGTACAATACAAAAAAGGAGAAAACAATCACTCGGCGTGGTTTTATACGGAGCGAACATTTGAAAAAAACTGCATGGAACGTGTTTTTGATCTTGTGAACATGGTGCGTAAAAATGATTTAAACGAAGGATTTTCAAACGGATTCTAATTTTTTTTATAAACACACAAACATAATGTAAAGATACATCCATGCACCAACATTTGACTCACTGCGATATTTGATTGCTGAGAAAACGCGGTTTTAGAGAACAACTTTATACGTCTTTTATACGTTTTTTATACGTTTCTTCGTGTAACCTTAAAGGGGCACTGTTCCCTCCTATGATCATCAAGAACAAGCTTCCTGCAGAGGGCTTTAATCCTTATCTTTCGTCACCGACATGCATACTCTGAGTAACATCTCTCTCTTCCCCAGTAGCCATTGACATAGATGTTCCGGCCTGTGGATCGAACTTTCCGGTACCTTCGGTTATTTTCGTACTCTCATGTATACAATCAAGGTCACGTAATACGTTGGGTGACCAAGTACATACATGTACGTACTAAGTAGTGGGCCATTCAAACCATCTCCCTGGATGCTACATATGAGCCTTGCTTAATTGTCTTTTTCATTGACAATACCATTTTTTCCACATTGGACTTCTGCCTATTTTATTATAAAAGGATCAGTAGGCCTACACCCCAATCCACACTCAGAGGGAGGCCACGGTTTAGTCGACATGGGCCTCAACAAAGTATATTTAGCTACTATTTTACTTGAATAAACAGCAATATAGAGGGACAGATGGTCATAACACCAGTTTGCACCCACCCGCACTAGCTTTTACCAGCCACCAGTAAGGCGTCATTAGTGTGTAGATGCACCGTCATCACCATCAGACCGGAGATCTGTGTCCTGTGTCCCAGAATAACTTCAGCCATGACTTGATCTTTCACGGAATCAGGTGCGTCTAACTCTATATAAGTAGGAAGTAATGATGTACCGAAACACTGATCATCATTTTGTTGAACTAGGACGCAACTCCCTATCCAATTTACTCTATAAAACACGTTTACAAAAGGCATCCAATGACAGGGTGATGGTTGCTGTTTCTTTTTCGCTTCAATTGCTATAACTCGATACCCTCGATAAAAATCACTGTTGAATCAATCAGATAAGGTTTCAAGTAGTTTATGTGAAAGAAACATGCAGGTGTTTACAGGTTCATTGCAACCATCAAGGTCTCATTTTAATTTGCTATAAGGTCCTTTAAAAGCTTCGTCTAAAATTTAGAACGAGACACTTGCATCTAAACTTGGATACAAAACAGCAGCTGTAACAGTTCTCAAGCTTCATTGCAGACATACTGCTTTATGCACAGCTATCTTTTCAATATTCCTCTTCCTAAAAAATATGTATACGTTGTTTTGACTGTACCTGTGATGTCAATAAATTGAACTGAACTGAACTATACTTTTCTTATCAATGATTTACGCTAACCTTCATCGTATTAATATTGTAGATACATTTCTCAGCAATACTTCTCGTGGACTCCTAGTTTTAAATGACAATATTCTCTCAAACGATATCAACAATTCTCTTGACTTTTTATCGATGATTATATTCTATAGATATTGACTTTTTGATTTGATATTTTGCACTGGAAAGTTGAATAATTGTGTGGTGCTCTTATCATTTCATCTCATCCTGTAAAAACACGTCACTGCCGGCTGATGTATTCTAATGACTTTACTTTTACTTACCTTTAGGATTATCTGCAGATCCATGTTTCAGGTGAGGTCCAGCCGTGTCTGCGCATGGCTAACTTTAAGTTAGCTTGCTACATATTTAAAGCACGATGTTTTGGTACTTTATCCATGTATCAAATTTACAAAAGCATAACACATCGCCTCTTGCGCACTTCCTAGTTTTTAGCTCGAGAACTTGTTAAATGTTAAGGAGTCATCGCTGCAAGGCACTTGGAATTGAGAAAGGACAGTCAATTATGTAGGCATGTCTGGCGTGCAGGTAAGCTATTTATTGTCATTATTAAAGGATTCAAACAGGTAAAGGGAAGTTAAGTTATTTTCAATTTTGATCAATTCCTCCGCATCTTATGGTCTGGTAATATAAGAGTTTACTTAAGTGTTTGAAACTTAAGCGTAGTTTGTGGGTATCATACATACCTTTTGACACACATTATAGCATTTATATTCTGATTTTAAACTGTACACTACTCAAAGATGTTTTATGCAATGCCACGCGAATTTTATGCCATCTAGATAATGTACAACGAGTTAGGTTAGCTGTATCATATTACTCACTATCACCTGAGTAAGCACAATAGCAAAGTGTTTACTGGAAACGATCTCAATATCTTTATAATATTGCAGTAAGATGACTGATATCAAGATATATTTATACCTCTCCACACAAAGTGCACTGAAATTATATACGCGTATAAATTTGCTTTAATTTCTATTTTAATGTTCCTATGGGATGATTCTTTTAGCATATTTTTGTCAGAGTACTCCTCTGTTTTCTAATCATGGCTCCTTCCTAATCATAACCAGTCTCTTTAACCCACTTTCTTTGTCTTGAAAGCCGGGAGGGCTTGAAAGCCTCTCTTCAGCGGAAGCGTGTGAAAAACGAACGTCCAGTATCATAGCGTATTCAAATCAGCCATGCAAATGTTTGTGGGCTAGTTAATGTTTAGTTTTATTTCACCATTAAATATGACGTGATGTCTATCGACGCGACATTGGGCAAAACTTTCAAGCCCACAGCCGTGTACATCAAAATCCAAGTGTTTCTAAAATGCGGTTAGAATAATTTAAATGCTACTTTATGCTAAGGAAGTCAGATTATCTTTTTGAAATAGCCGAGTGGGAGGGTTTTCAATGAAATATTTTGTGTGTAACTACTGAAGCATCATATGTAAAAGACAATACATGTATTAATTTATATGGATATTAACTGCACATCATATTTAACGATTCATGATACCAAATCGTGGTAGAATGTACGTGGTTTAGAAGCAGAATATTTAATTTTAATTTTATATGCGCCAACTTTTTGTTTGTTTTTGAATTTAATCAAAAAGAAGACTGAAAAGGTGGTGAAAATCTATGTAAAAAGAATCTATGTAAAATTACATAGAACCCCGTCAAAATTACTGTTTCGTTTTTATAGTAATCTAATCTTTTATTTTCTGAAATACACTTTGGGGTCTTACGTTGTCTTTTTATATAAATGATAAAAATCCAGAACGTCTATACTTTTTATATTAAATGGTAAAAATCCAGAACGTCTATACAAGAAAAATGGTAAGCTCCTATATCTGGCTCTGGCCGGTATTCCACGTGTAGCGAATTCAGCGAATTCAACATCTTTATGCATTGTGTATGTATAATAAAGGCACTTTGTATTTTCTGCATACAGCAGCAGAAACGCACAACTATCAACAGTATTGTCAATATACTAGTAGCCAACGCTATTATACAAATTGATGTTTTTAAGCAAGTAAAATATGGTACGTGTTATGTCTTTGCTTGTCATAATATTACCGTATTAATTATATAAACGGTATGTTGAAATTATGAATATAGCTTCAAAATTCAAGATGGCTACTTAAGAATTGATGACCGAGTCGTCTAGCACGCTTGTACACTGGTACTATATTGACATTAGTATGATACCGGCAGGGTGCGGCATGGGTTCAAGGTACTCCTCTGCCAAATTTTCTTTTTGAACAATTTTATGCCTAATTTTAACACAAGGATTATTTATTAAAAAGTGTATATCCAAGCCCTATGTTTTTAACTGACATTACTGGAGGAAAATTATTATTGCTTTATATTTGACCGAGATAAATAATTCTATAGCAAAAAGGTGTATCTCTGAATTGTGCTGATTTCAACATTTATCGGTCGACTTTTAGCGCGACTATGCATAACAAAAGAAGCTGATGACCACCGTTCTGAGTGTTAAGGCAAGCTTTTGGTAATACGCTGCTGTGAATTGGTCGAATTAAGCTATCCTGGGAATAGTAAGGATCTCTTACGAAAATTGTGGTCTTATTTTGAAGCAAGCTTGACGAAGAATGCAAATATTGCAGTTACATTTCTGTAGGTCTTGTGGCTCTTGAGTTATGCTGTAAAGAGTGTCGAAACAAAACATCTTCATAAACAACACATATCACATGAGACACAATACATTAAGCAATTTTTGAAAGTGCATGTTTTGCATTCCGTACCGATTCAAATCTTCATGGCGTAGTTGTTCAGTATTCCCCTAATATAATCTAGAAAAATGAAAATGGATTATTTTTTTAGTTAAACGACCATGACTACCTCGACACGCCTTTACTATTGAATTAATTGATTTTTTTTTTTTTTTTTTTTTTTTCGTAATTTTTTCATTTTCTACATTATTGATCTTATGAAAAAGATCATATTCTGAACATTTCACAACCCTTAGTGCCCCTTGACGAAAATTCACGAGCGTATGAATGTAAATGTGAGGAGATGATAGTTTCTTATTGTCCTGAGGTAAGGCGTCAGATGGAATCTGTCCACATGAAAACATGTGATATCATGTGCGAGTCTTAACTATTCTAGTGAATGTTATGAAGGTCGGAGCATGTCTGTCACAATGAAGATATATCTCTTACTTTTATCGTGGCTGTCGCTAATCTTTCCCCGAACTCTATTCCAAATGAGTATGTAAGCAGACATTGAATATGTTCTGATTAGCGTTTCTATACGAATGCATATCCATAGCATATCGATGGTCATTAATAACAACACAAGCCCGAGATAGAAAGCTGGAAAGCTATCGTTGCAATAATGTTGAGCACTGAAACCAAAAAGATAAGTGAGGTCTTTTACGACCTGACTTATTATTAAGGTTTAAAATAGCGTAGATGATAAAAGCATGCAGGTGTTAAGGTTAATTTGTTTATTTTCACCTTAAAGGTCTGATTTTTATTGGTAAGGTCATTTAAACTCGTCATCTTATATTTAGATAGATACATTTCTATCTCTATAAAAGTTTTAAAATTCGAAGAAAAAAAAGGTTTATGCATGTATTCACTATCAAACATATTACTTTATGTTTAGCGCAAAGTTAACAGACAGTTGTGTGGATACGCGAGAATAATGGACTTTTCTTACAAATAATTGATATTATTCTTATTAAAATAATAAGCATTTAACTTAGCATTACTAATTCAGTAACTAATAATTAACGACATCAATTCATTGACTGATGTATATTGTGCCAATATTTAATTTGTGTGTAATGTATTAACAAATACAATTCAAATAAAACAAACAAATACAACTTATTAATTAGGCGATAGTTCATTAAAAATGAGTATCAAGGCAGTATCGACGGTATATCGCAAGAATGAAACAATTTAAAAGCTGTGGCTTATTGTGCTTAAACTTTATGACCAGTCAAACATCATTTTGGGGTGTTTATAAATGGTCATTTTCCCTGAATTCTCTCAGTATCCTCTTAAATCTTCTGTTATATTATAATATAGATCTTGTTCTCAAATGTAATGTGTTTTTCATGCAAAGCTAATTGAATTAATGGTTGTGTCGTTATCTGTCACGCTCTGTAAAACGTCAACCTTACTAATTTCTCCCAGTGATTTTTACCTTACTGTACTTTAAGAATTACCTGCGGATGTCGCCACGTTTCAAGTGAGGACCAGCCGTGTCTGCTCATAGCTCACTTTAAATTAGGATCTACTTTACCCATGTATCACATTTGCGAGAACATAACACAGCCTCTTGCGCGCTTTCTGATTTTTACTCAAGAAATATTTTATGATAACCAGAAATCTCTTTAAGGCACTTATTATTGGGAAAGGGCAGTCAATTACGCAGGCATGTCTGGTGTTCAGGTACGCTATTTATCATCATAAAATCAAAATAAACAGGTAAACGCAATGTATTTCAAATTGTGTTCAATTTTGTATAAATTAGCATATTATGGTATAGGAATATATGAGTTACTTGAGAGCTTAAGTTAAGCTCTTGAAACTTAAGCGTAGCTTCTGGGAATCATACGTAGCCTTGTGATACATGATATCGTATTTATAGGTTGATTTTAAACCGTAAACTACTCAAAGATGTGTTATGCGTTAACACGTAAGTGTTTTGTCATCTTGGTATTGCATAACGACTTAAGTTAACTGTATCATATTACTCACGAGCACCTAAGCAAGATTGGTAAGGATCTCGACATGTTGGTTTATTTCTATTTGTACAGGATTTTCCTTAGTGGATACCTATATTTTATCAGAGCACTCGTTTGTTTTATAAAGTTGCTAATTCTAATCTTGTAAAACGTTTTCCTCATTGAAAATCTCGCTTACCTGAAAGTGAGTGAAGAGCGTTGAAAAAGCATCTAATGTATTTTAATCAGACCTACTCGAATAC
The DNA here is from genome assembly GCF_039555335.1 of Amphiura filiformis. Taxonomy (NCBI): domain Eukaryota; kingdom Metazoa; phylum Echinodermata; class Ophiuroidea; order Amphilepidida; family Amphiuridae; genus Amphiura; species Amphiura filiformis. Next base: position 83,837,084 of record NC_092628.1, read on the forward strand.
GTAGAAGAAACATGCGTCTCATCACTTTATTCTAAAGAATGTCACTTGTGAAACATGCCATCCAAAGTGATATTTGCAAACACTCGTTCTGTACCTACATTAAATGTGATAATGATTAAAAACGGTTAAACCTTTATCAATGTTTCGTATAATATGCTATGATCAAGTAACATAAAAGTTCCATACGCTGTATTTTTCGCTACCCGTATTGCCCCTTGATAAAAGTCACGAGCTTGTGATTTAACATTTGAACAGAAACGGGTCCCTTATGTCATGAGATTAGGCGTCAGAACAAATCTGGCAGCAATAAAACATGTGAAATGATGTGCGAGTTTAAGGCTTATACTTCTGATTATGGATGGACCAAGTCTGTCACGACGGACTTGTATCTATGACTTTTAGATCGACAGTTAGTAAGGTAAGATAAGCTGTAATAATTTCCATGGAGATTCTTTGGATATATCTTTAATATTTTCATTTTGCTTCTTAACCTATCACACCATCAATCCTTTCTATACTATTATATAAATGTATGGATGGTACTATATAAAAAAAAGTGATTTATAGTGCACAACGCACAGACATAACACCAAGATGTTGAGCTACACGCCTCAGCACACTTTAGGTTGTTGCTGACCACTGTAAACATCCCACAAACCATTTAACAACAACAGAGACTTGCAGCTAAGAATCGCACACCTTAGACATTCCACAATTGACCATCGCAGCCAGTATCAGGTTTTTTTAACGATTCTCTTATAAATACATCTACGCACAGTTTCCACCTCGATACACCCGAGTACACAAAAATTTCCAGCACAGCGAGAATGAGCGAGTTTAGTCCCGAGCCAGTCTGTGTTTTACTACACGGTTGAGTGCATAGCATCATAGGGAACTGTGTGAGGTCTAGTGAAAAAAAGACATATGTGATTGGTGTTTGCCAAAACCTCAAGTGTTCCCTTCATAACGCAATTCAATGTTATAGCAAGGCGAATTTGGTAAATCTGTTGACAACTACCTATTCTAGCACAATTTTTGACCAAAATGTAGGTTTCAAAAGTCAAACCCTGAAGTGTTCCTTACAATATTTTTCAAATTTTATGTCATTAAATGAAAGAGCACACTTATACGAGGGTCGGTCAGTATGTAATAAGAGTTGACACGTGACGCCATATATGGATTGTTTTCATGGCATTTCTCAATGATCACATAAACGCTGTACCTTATATATAACGGACTTGTGGATACTATGGTTGATACAAACTACTACTTGATATATGCGCTGTTCGTGCATGCATCCCACGTGGTGTGATGACGCAATCGCCCTAAGTGATATATAGGCACGGTTTCGCTGGCCAGCGAAGCCCAAGACCCGTGGCAAAGTGTCGCCGACCCAGTGCCTGGCATGCGAGGGGTTTTGGGTTCGAATCCCACCCAGAGTAAACACCTTCTTTCCTTCTTTTCTCTCGTTATTCCTTCCTTCTTTCCCTTCCCGTCGCCAAAAAGCCCTTAGGCTGTTAGGGTTAGGTTACCACTATCGAAACTCAATATAGGCTTCCTTAAGAGCTATTGTCATGATGTCATCATCAATATCAACGTGGGGTCAACTTATCAATAGAGACACTTCTAGATCAAGGTAATTTAGTTTGACAACGACTTTAATCACTCACATGTACCTATGACCATAAAATGAAGGTATTGGAAACTCACATTATACGATCTGAAGTACCCATCAGTAGTGCATGTCCATCTATTAGTGTAATATGGTTTGAAATCCTAAATAACTATGGTGATAATCTTTTGAGTGGAATGTCTACTAACATGGTGGAATGTTGCTTGATCAAAGTAAATGCAGTCCTCAGAAAATAAGCATGATGCAACATCCATCACGCATTTTGACAATAATAATTTTTGTAAACATGGTAATCTTGCATTACATTTTCCCAAAAATTCCAAATTTATTGATCTTACAGGTGCATTCTGGGTAAATTACATAAATGTGCTGGATAAAGGGTTTTCCCAGTGGCTGCCCTCAGAGCTTGGAATAATCTCCCATCACATTTGTAATTCTCCAACAGTTGAAACCTTCAAATCTGCTCTCAAAACTCATCTGTTTCAGATTTCCTGTGTTTAGTTTCTCTTGTTTTTGCTGCTTTGTTTTTAGTTTTGATTGTGCTTTGAATCCAGCGGTAAAGGCGCTTTATAAGTGTTGGTTAATGTAATGTAATGTAATGTAATGTAATGTAATGTAATGTAATGTAATGTAATGTAATGTAATGTAATGTAATGTAATGTAATGTAATGTAATGTAATGTAATGTAATGTAATGTAATGTAATGCAATGCAATGTAATGCAATGTAATGTAATGTAGGCGGAGTTTTATGTTTCCTTTGTAATCCTTCATGATCGTCAGAGCAGATTGCCGGTCTGATTATTAGCGAGTTTTGACTTGAACAGAGGGAGGGATGACTTTAACAATAAATCTGCCATGTGTTTTTTTTCATTTTTGATAAGCTAACATTTTTTGGTACGTTGTTCTTTATAGTGTCAAAATATTTCAACGTATAAGATAACCCTTTTGTTATTCGTCGTTAGATATGACAGCAAGGAATAGATAGTGTTTCTCTCAGTTCAAGTGTAGCTACTGAATACAACAATAATGTATGGGTCTTTACTGCATGAATTAACTGTCAGGATAGCATATTTATATTCTGTTTCATTTGACTACTATGAGAGAAATAGTGCTGACACGTGCATGGTTTGGAAAGGTAAAATAAAAAGCAATAGATTAGTACATGTATAATCTCAATATAGCCAATTCGCGTTTTCTTTATCATGTCTATACACCATTAAATAGTTCCTTAGAAAATAGTAGCGAACCCCCATAGGCCTACTTGTGTGCTTCTTAAGTGTATGTCAACAGTAAGAAATAAAGGTCAGACCTGATAAAAGTCTAGGGAAGTATTGGGACAAGGTAAAACGTCTATTGCCTGGAAGCAAAAAGCTTCTATTCAAAGATGAGTTGGTTTGTTTTCTCTCTTCGTAGTATTACATAAGTCTGTGGTGCTCTTTCTCTCGGCTTGTGATCCCATACTGCTATAAACATTTCATTCATATTCTTAAAAATTACGGCTTCCTAGAAAAGGAGAAAGAGGGGTATTTCTATTTTCAGTCATCGCAAAAAGGAACGTGAAATATCATAAAACATAAAAAAGGTATAAAGTTTTGGTCAGAGGTCCTTCTGACCACGTTTTGTGGTATAGTATAGTAAAAAAAATCAATAAATTACCTTTTCTTTAATAATAACAACTGTCCGGGATAAAACTTATGACGCTATAATAAAATGTCTTTTTTTAAATGGGTCTGCGTATTCATGTACACTTTATTTAACATTGTCCTTTACAGAACTGAAAAGAAACAGACACTTAAGAAAATATCACTCAATTCAATCTATAACAACCGATGGTTGTCAAGAGGTTAAAAGCAGGTCCTTAAATTGGAACAAGATAAATTAATAAACCTTGACATTAAATTTCATCCATTTTGTTTTTCCAAGCATACATACTGCAACAGTCGATAATGTGACATATTTTCTATGCGTATGTCTGAAACCTGATCAAATGGTTAAGAAATGTATTCTATTCGAAAATAATTCACCTTGCTTTTTATCGACGTCAAAGGAAAGGGCTTGTACGTCCAGTATGACCACTAAATAACTTCGCGTAATTGGAGGAACATCATTTGTACTTATTTTGACCAAACAAAAACAAAAAGGACTACTGCGTTTATACCCTGCGATAAATGACAATCCAATCTTGAGGGTTTTGTGTTCATTAAACCCTTGAGTGTTATTGATTATTGATCACTGAATTAATAAAGATAGTAGGATAATTGTTATTGAAATTCCGGCATCGTTTCATCTCACAGGCAAGGGTTAAATAGACTATTAATGATTACCTGAAATATAAAAACCGTAAAATTCATCAAAATTCAACTTCTTACATCTTCGGAACAAGCATAGATGTGCTGTTGCACCGAACAAACGGCAAATGTGCCATAAAATACGAGATAGGCTGCCAAATACGCAAATTAGACGCTGTTGATAGAAATTAGCAATGCTGTAAAAAATAAAACAGCTCTAATTGTCACATTAATGTTTCGTATAAAACGTCTTTGCGATATTTTTCTGATCACAGTTGTTTAATGTAATTGAATAACTCTAAACAACAAACAATTCATGCAATGCCATTAGCATACACTACGTACGCGCCTATAATTATACACAGTTTTTTAGTCATAAGCATACACAACATTTTCAGTACATTCATTGTACATGGAGCAATAGCAAATAAATGGATAACATCACATGAAATGTTGCAAATTGGTTGAGTTTGATTTATGGACAATATCAAACAAACAATCAAACAAGTTAAATACTATTTCAAAAAATGAAACACATATTATTTTTGCCCCAAGGTAACTTCTGCAATTGAGAGTTACTCTGTTTTGATCTAACCAGTGCTCACTACCGTGACTATGGATAAAATCAATCATTTTTGTAATTGCATCGTAAATAAGAGTGAGCTTATTGTAATACGTATGTCAACTGTGATATATTTAATTGTAAATAAGAGTTAGCTTATTGTATTGCATGTGTCAACTATGATATATTAAATTGTACTGTGATTTGGCCCTATTTTTGACTAAACTATAGACGAATACATGTGGATTTGTACATGAATTTATAACAGCGATTTTCCTAATTACGTGTATGTAATGTTCTTTTAGGACATAAATGATTTGATTAAATATCAGATTCCGTGGTACAAGTCCAGACATTTACTCACGTTTTAGACGTTATTTCTTCTGTGCGGACGATTTCACCATTAATGCGCCGATACATCCGCTGCACCACCTCTGGTCCTCCTACTCTCATCCTGGGGGACGACGCGTCGTCATCACACGTCAGCAAACGCTAGTCCTGGGGACTATAATAGGAGGACCAGAGGTGGTGCAGCGGCTGTATAGGCGCATTGCTGATGAAATCTTCCGCACGGAAGATGAAACATCTAAAACTTGAGTCAATTTCTGGACTTGTACAACAGAATCTGATATTTGATTTAATTATATCAGTCCTGATGAACTTATTCAAAGAGAAGAATAAATGATTTGAATTTTAACATGTTGAAGAGTAATTAAAAGGAACACACATGCAGCGTGCCACCGGAAGTGTGGGAATCGGGTCTCATTCGTAGATTTAGATGGAGCGGTGACTGCAATTTTACACTACCTAGATATTTCGTGTGTAATTGTTCAATATTTCATTGACAAATCTCATCGGAGTACACTGTTAACATTTTTCTAAAGCGATAGATAGCAAATTGTTAAAATTATCATGATATTGAATAATGGCTTATTGCATGTGAATTCGAATATCATAAAGTAGGTCACTCATCCAAAAGCCGTTGTGATTGCCTTCAATTAGGCCTAACAGCATTTCTTTTTTTAATAACTTACAAGGCGAAGTTAATCAATTTTCTCTAAGCGCTTACGCAATTTAATAAAATTGTGGGTGAGACAAATATTTTAATTAAAATTCCCCAATATGGCTAATACATTCAATCTTTAATTTAGCCAAACATAGCCATCTGTTTCTTTTAGTACATGGCGCTATGGGTTTGTGATTTTATATTCCTACATTATTGGGACCAACTGTTTTGTTAGCATCCTTAAACCTGAAATGATAGTAATTTGATTGGTTCTTATTTTTATGCCCCTTGTGGTTTCCACGAGGGGTCGGAGGTTACAGTGGGGGAAAACAGCCCCATCGTGTTGTAATGTATGTCGGATTGTTCCTCTCATCACACGGAATGAAAAGGTTCATTGTCATTTTTTCAACGGCGCTTAGTTCAGGAGTTATAAGGTCTAATATGTCAAATGTCAACAAAATTCATACACAACTGTCAAAATTAAACAATGGTTCGATTTCATAGAAACTGGTCGCAAGTCACCTCCCCCCCTTACCAACATAAAACATAATTTTTGTATTGTCATGTCCCCCTCAGAGTTCATGCTGCCAAAGTCCAATATAAATATGTACAAGCATAACACTTGACCCACGATTTCATCTGATTCTGAGGTTATACATTTCTCAACTAAATTATTCTGACTCCTATTTGGTTTGCCCAGAGGAGTAATTTAAGACAAATTTCGATTAAATTAGTGCAATTTGAACATTGATATTATTTATTCTATAGCTTATTTACTCTATAGTTGCATTATAACATGATAGAGCAAGTATTAAATATTTTAGCCCTAATTTGATCTTCGACCCCTCGTGGGAAGCATAGGGAGCACAGAAAACATGGTACCAATTCTTGTTTTATCCTTTGAGGTGTAAGGATGCCAAAAAAAATTGGTTCTACTAACGAAGGAAAGCTAGATGCTAACTAAAAAATCAGCGAATAGCGCCATGCACTAGAAAACACATTTAGCTGCGTAAAATATCTATTTTCTATCTAACTTGGTATCGGCTCAATTTTAACATAACTAGAGCATCAAGTGATTTACAAACGTGGTCTAGACATCCCTCATTCTTTTGCAATCTGCAGATTGTTCAATATTTCATAGCCACATCCCATGAGATTTGCTGAAAAACTTGTTCTATAAGTGATGGATAACTGCTCTGCAAGATATTTGCATCAGTTAATCGCTTTATTCATTGTCTATTCATTCCCTTTCGTGTAAGGTATACGGACAATGCTACGCACGGATGGTAAACTGATAGGTTAAACTTGACAGATTGAGGACACTGTAGCAATTAAAACATTGTTTTGTTTTTGTTTTTGTTTTTCCTTTTTTTTTAATCCCTGTACTTGGGACTGGTGGGGAGAAAAGGCACACTACAAAGATATAAGCCACGAAAATCTCCTGTGAAAAGCATGAAAATGCCCGAGAAAGAACCAAGCCAAAACAAACCCAGGTGTTAATCAATGAATAATGTATTTAAAAAATGGTATATTTCTAGCTGATTTGATATTTTTAGACATCAGGTGGTGCTTGCGAGTGGTTATCGAACAAATATACATAAACATTGGTTTTATTTTGCTATGTCTTTGTCAAAGTGATATCATACACTGCGCCAAAAACGTATCCAAACACTTAAAAAACCTTTTAATATCTTAAATATTTTTAATAAATACAAATTTACAACCATCATATTTCTTCTTGCAACCAAATGTTTCATATAGGAATGTTTAAATGTGGTTACGAAAAGTTCTTTCTACTAATTAGTGGTATCTGAAGGGGCAGGCAGGGTCACTCTAAGTAGGAAATTGTATACATTGTTTTGTATTGTACCTCCATAAGAACTTACCTTAAATTTTAAAATATCGAATACTGTCGATTGATTGAGGAAAAAGCACTCCACCTTGATTGAGTATGCTTTTAATGTGTTGAATCAAGTGAATGATGTAAAATTCACATCGGAGGACTTTACCTTGATTGTAATGTGCTCATGTTGTAGGTTGAAATTAACAAAATGAAATTTAATGATAAGCCCAAATGATTAAGTTAATTCATCAGGACACCAAAATGTACCTCATGCACTTCTGCTCAACATCAAGACACCACTCAGAGTTGTGAATGCAGAAACGTGTGGTTCCTTTTTGTTTCTGTGGTCGGGATCCTCGAACTGTTACATGTAAGGTGAATTACATAGGCGTTTGAATAAAATATTATTGATAAAAGTATTGTAACATTTGTTGAAGAGGACGGCCTCAATGTTCTTCAAAATATGCTTGTTTACACAGTTGTAATATGTAATTCAAAGTGGCGAACGTTAGAACTTGAAAAACATACATAGTATTTGTAATCTGCACTATAGGATGATCATCATATAGGTTACAAACCTTTCAAACGTTTAACCTACAAGGAACTCAATCGTCACTGACAAAATCCCAAAAAGCACCTATCCATCAAGATGCAACAAGAACGCGACTCGTGAAGACAGTTCAATAATAGACAAAGCAATTTTCACTTGCAGCACACGACAGCCCATTCAATTCTTATGTCTAGCTCAGCATCCATAAATGATACGATTCATTTTACATCAGGAACAGTATGTCTTCAAAACATCCGAAAGCATACTCTGACCTACTTGTTACATAAAATACTCTCAGTGTAATCGTTTCAGTCCTGCTTAGGAAGTCCTTCAACAGTATCATTAAAATAGTTTTACCGAAGAGCCTTAGCCATTCAAGGTTGTTTATCATGATGACCTCTAAGTTTCAATGAAAATGTCCTTCACATCCAAGCCATCCAGGCTGGCCGAAGTGATGCTCATCTTTATGCCTAAGGTGACGTCAAATGCATCCGCGTACACAACAACTTGAATCAAATGACAGGTGATCATAGGCGTATATCCCGGGGGTATGGGGGCTATATCAAATTTGTTAATGGGCTGTACCTTGGGGTAAAGTGTAACTCTTTGTGCCCATACAATTAGCCAGGTGATGAATCCATAATTAGTGAAAGTCATTTAGGGGTAGGACCGAGTTAGCCAACCCATTCTCTTTACTAAAGTGCGAATATTAAGTAATGTACAACAGTCTTACAGAGATTTCCTAATCTTACACGTCTGGATTTCTTTTTGTGAGGCTATTTGATATCAAAGGAGTTTACAAGTCCTGCTGCAGACCTTGATAAAACGTGGTGTAAATGCCATGTTGAGGAGAGCTGATATCTGCATACAGAGGAATGGCGGCCATACCCTGGTGGCCATGTGGAAGACTAACAGAGCCATTCCATGTCAACTCATGGGATGTGCACCTCTTCAATTTTTTTCTTTTTCTGTGTGGTGCTAGATATTGGTGAGAAAGTAAAATGCTGACAATTTGAGCTTCATACTCCATTTTGTTTTCACGTGGTAGCAAGTTGAAATTTAGGGGGGTCAGCGTAAAAAATGTGTCGCTACGCGAAAGACGATGTTTGGAGGGCCATAAATGTATAAAGGGAACTCATACAAATTTTAAAAATATGTATCCTGGGGCAAACTTGGAAGTCCTTTACTTAAAAAGATATAGGGCCCTCAAAATGCAACTTCATCCATCCAGGACCAACTTCGGGGGGGGGCGGTCAGAACTCCAAAAGTCAAAAGTAAAACTAATTTTAATGTCCATTTTTTGGTCAGTCAAAGCCCTTTGGTGGGAAATTACTCTTATCCTATATTGAGCCTATTAGAATACTATTAGCTGAGATATAACCCATGCAAAACCCCAGTTGTACATTTTGACCCCCCTGAAAACCAATGTCAGACATTATGCCCCACCATCAACTTCAGGTATGTTGAAAATATGTCCTTGGACAACATCTCTGAGAGATATTGGCTTTGGGACTCGATGGCTTTAACACATCAGTTAGGTTTGCCTATTCCATAGAGTTGTACATAAAGAGTCATTACATGCGAAATAAACAATATGTACAACTCTATGGAGTAGGCAAACCTAACTGATGTGTTAAAGCCATCGAGTCCCAAAGCCAATACCCAGCAAACACAAAAACGTTTTAAAAACATTTTAAATAAGTTATATTTTGGCTTTTGGTTTAGGTAAAACGTTTTAATAACATTAAAATGTCGGGTTATATAAAGGTCATGATAACGTTTTAAAACGTTTTGTATGAAAACACACTACAACAATATTTTTAAATGTTTTCAAAAAAATGTTATTGTAAACTATTTTTGCAAACATTTTTGCTAAATATTGTGTCAATACTTAAATAACATTATGTTAAAATATTTGAACCAAGCACACACAGGAATGTTCTTAAAATGTGTTTTTTCAAAACCTTTTAATAACATTTAAATGTCGGGTTATATAAAGGTCATGAAAACGTTTTTAAAACGTTATTGAAAATATTTTGGGCAAACATTTTTCGCAAAATATTTTTTCAACCCCAAAATAACATTCTGATTAGAATGTTTTGTATCAAGTTTTCAAGAATGTTTTTGGAATGTTATTAAAACGTTTTCATACCCTTTATAACCCGACATTTAAACGTTTGCTGTGAAACATTTTTGTTTTCTGGGCAGTAGATTATCAAAAAATGTTTTTTAAGGTTATGAAAACGTTTTATACTCTTAATATGCCCTTTATATAACCCGACATTTAAACGTTTTCTGACAACCTTTTACAACCTTTTGCGAATGATGTCGAAAACGTTTTGTGTTTGCTGGGTATCTCTCAGAAATGTTGTCCAAGGACATATTTTCAACATACCTGAAGTTGATGGTGGGGCATAATGTCTGACATTGGTTTTCAGGGGGGTCAAAATGTACAAAAAATGTACAACTGGGGTTTTGCATGGGTTATATCTCAGCTAATAGTATTCTAATAGGCTTAATATAGGATAAGAGTAATGTCCCAGCAAAGGGCTTTGACTGACCAAAAAATGGACAATAAAATTATTTTTACTTTTGGAGTTCTGACCCCCCGAAGTTGGTCCTGGATGGATGAAGTTGCATTTTGAGGGCCCTATATCTTTTAAAGTAAAGGACTTACAAGTTTGCTGATGGTAGATTTGAATTCTACACCCAGGATACATATTTTAAAAAGTTGTATGGGTTCCCTTTATACATTTATGGCCCTCCAAACATCGTCTTTCGCGTAGCGACACATTTTTTACTGCCCCCCTAGATTTCAACTTGCTACCACGGGAAAACGAAATGGAGTATGAAGCTCAAATTTTCAGCATTTTACTTTCTCACCAATATCTAGCACCACACAGAAAAAGAAAAAAATTGAAGAGGTGCTGCGGTGCACATCCCAGGAGTTGACATGGAATGGCTCAACACTCAATTACTATAAAGAAAGTGGTTAAACATGTCATTTTCTTGTTGCTTTGATTTTAATCGATTTCATACAAATGCATTTTTACTCGGCACGCAAAACCACTCAGCCCTTTTTAATTGTCATACGCCAGTGATTTTACAAGTATAGGAGAATAAGATGTAGATTCGTCAGTCAACTACAGCATTTTGACCAAATCCCTCATACTTTTTAATCTAGTGGCATTTTTCAAACTGTTTACTTTATTTTGATACACCATGTATACGTATAAAAATAGCGAGACGTAGCATAATACAGCCACAGAGTTTTAAAAAAATCACTTACAGAGCTATAACATCATATTAAACAATATTATTTGAAAGATGGACATATCAATTTCACCACTTCTTTATATAATTAAATGCTCTAACAAGAAGATTCTGTTGAGTAAGTATGACGCCAAATAAAAGAACAGAATTTTCAATCGCGATTTTCTCGAAAAGGGTGTTGCGTCGAATATAACAGTACGCCTATAATTATGATGCGACTGACGAAATGCTTACGATTTTTTCCGCCTTTCCAAAAAGAGATCATACTGAAATCTGTTAATATCCATCTTTCTTTAACCTACTCATTATAGCCAATAAATCTCTTTTTAGCGTTGAGTACGATAGCGTTGAATAATGGTGTCGTATTTTTCTGTCATTGAGCACCTCAGACAATTTCTGATAATCAATATAAACATTCATAATGACAGTAACTTTACCTTTGTCAAGCACAGACTTTTTCTAAGCTCATTAATTGCCTGTCTCTCTTCTATGGTGATTTTGGATTTAGGCGGTGTGGAACTACATAATGCACCTGCCATTCTGCTCTAATTACTCTTGCTTCAGTTTCGACTTACGACATGGTAATTCAGCGGCAATGATGTAATCTTCGTAAGGAAGCTACTTCGGTGACGGTGCGAGATTCAGTCGGTTAGCCAGAACGTTATCGTGAGTTTCTGTTTGGATAGATGACTCAACCAATTATTCAACTACTCACCTTCTAACTTCACATTATCGGGTGCATTTCACCTCTTATTTGGACCTTAATTTGGCCGCATTAAAATCAGGAATCCTTAATGCTTTAATTCTTATCAGGTATTGTCAAGCTGTGACGTCAAAGCTAAAAACACATTTTGAAATAAATCAAGCACCAGACGTAGGAGCGTGTATCCGTTTTAGACACCTTACCACATACCCTGGTTGTTTTAGGCATTAAGCAATATTTATAATTGGGTTAGTTTGGTCTTGAGTATGTGTGTTTGATTCGCACATTGAAAATGTCTAAAATTAATTTTGTGAGTAACATTTTTTATTGCCTTTATAAATGATTTTTTTAAAATTACATTTAGATCTTTACACATGCAGAGACCAAACGGATTTTGCAGTCAAGCGATTATCGCCATTATCAAATTAAAATTATATTAATAAGAAACTGATAATCACATGATTAAAATCGCGCCATTGTCATATTATCTTAATATAACTGAAGGTTAAAGAGATGAGGTACTTACATTTTGGAATCAATCAATCATTTTTGCAATATGCATTGCTCATAAGAGGTAGCTTATTGTAATACGTATGTCAACTGTAATATATTTAATTGTAAATAGGAGTCCACGTATTGTAATGCGAATGATTGTCGACTGTATTCTTAATTAAACTGTGATGTGGTCTCACTTTTGATTAGTCTAGAAGAATACACATGGATTTGCACATGAACTTATAACAGTGATTTTCCTAAATCTGTGTTATGTTCCTCATAGTGTAAATGATAGTTAACATATTAGAATGTAAAAAAGGAAAAGGCATTAGCGGATTGCCCCACCGAAAGTTTTGGAATCGAGTCTTTTTCCTAGATTAAGAAGGTGCAGTTATTACTACAATTTTACACTAACTTACAGATTTCGTTGGCAATTTTTATATTGTTCAATATTTCACTGCTATATCCCATCATAGTACACTGATAAAAATTATCCTCAAGTATTAACAAATTGAATCCGAATATCACAAAGTAGGTCAGTCATGCAAACGCCATTGTGATTGTCTTCAATTAGGTCAATTAATATAGTAATTTACAAGGCGAGGTTAATTAATTTTCTCTAAGCCCTTACACAATTGAATAAAATCATGGACTGGACGATTAATTTAGTTAATAAAGCTCAATATAACTAATATAGTTAATCTTGAATTTATCCGAACAAAGCTATTTCAGATTTATCCCTTTTGTGGAATTAGTATTTACATTTTAAAGTAAGATAGTAATTTGAAGCCAGATATTAACTGAAAACCCATTAAGCTGCGTGCATTATCTATATTCTAACTAACTTAGTGTCGAAATACAGGATTCTATTTTTGACTTATCTAGAGCAGCAAGTGATATACACACATGGTCTAGACATCCCTCATTCTTTTGCAATCTGCAGATTGTTTAATATTTCATAGCCACATCCCATAGGATTTACTGAAAAGAAGTTCTTAAGTGTTGGATAAGGTATTTACATTACTTAATCGCTTTAGTTATTATCTGTGCATTCTCTTTCGTATAATGTACGAAAGATATCATGGATGGTAAGCTGCTAAGTTAATATTGACCGATTGAGGAATATGCAGCAATTAAAAATAAATGAATAATGTATGAACATAAATTATATTTTTTAGCTAACCTAATATTTTCTGACATCAGTAACTTACTTCAGGCAGTGCTTGAGAGTCAGAACAAATGTGCATAAAAATAATTTAGGGGCTGTCGTTTTATTCGGAATGGGATCATGAATATATATATATACTTGGGGTAGTTTTCATACTAAAATAGGGGTTATATTTTGTACACCAAATTGGGGTTACCGAATGTTTTTCAGGCGATTTCATTTAGTAAAGAAAGAGGGCAAGAATAGTCTCATTCAACTAGTTCTTGTTATTAGTTAGTGTTACTTTAAGGGTGCAGACAGGTTCACTCTCAGTGGGAAATTTTAGACATTGTTTAGTATTTCTGACTAAAGGGAATTTGTTTGAGAAAATCGCTAAATATCATTTTCCATGCCAACATTTATTTCATCTTATATAGCAGCATACCTTAAATTTTCAAATCGATGAAACTGAATTTTTGAAACGAAAACCTAACCTTCACGAGGAGCAGCATCTCGAATACTGTCGATTGATTGAGGAAAACGCACTTTACCTTGATCGAGTTATGCTTTTAATGTGATGAATCAAGCGTTACTGAAATTGTTGGAATGTTAAAATCCAATTGTAATGTGCTCACGAATAGGGTGAATTAACAAAATGAAACCCCATGAACATACCACGATAAACACAAAATGACGAAGTTAATTCATAGGATAGCAACAATACCTAACCTACTGTTTAAATGAAGAATATCAATAGAAAATGCTTCCACCTTTATATATCATGCACATCGGCTTTTTCGCTCAAAGTCTAGTAAACAGTCTCAGTTGTTAATGTACAAAATGTATCATTTCTTGTGGTTCCTTATGGTTTCGTGTGGTCAGGATCCTCGAGCTCTTACATGGTATGTGAATTACACACGCACTTAAATAAAAAGGTTGCGTGAAAAAGATTTTGAAACCTTTCGACGACCTATATGGTTAATAGAAAGTGAATATTTAATACCCGAGTACTCTATTTTGATTCCCTTTGATTACACCATTATCAGATTAATTGTTTAAGTTACCTGTGGAAAAATAGAGCTAAATATACTTGGCTCTGATCAGAGGTCTTTTGCTGATTCCATGTACAGTAGTACCAAACAAGTTTTCATTGTTTCCTTTTTAGTCAAAACCGAATATACCGTTGATGAAAGAGATACATAAGAACTGAACCAACAGAATAGTTACAGAAACATTCATTATGTATCTGTGACTCTGTCTGTCTGTCTGTCTGTCTGTCTGTCCGCCTATTTTCTCGGAGACTAGGGGTCGCACATTCCTCAAACTTGTTGGGTGGATGCAGCTTGGTATGAGGAAGAACAAGTTTATATTTTTAAGGTCAAAGGTCAAGGACAGGGTCAAGTTCAATTGAAGTCTAATTTCAAACACCTTAAGGGTAGACGAGGTATTGTTGGTCGAAGCAACCTAAAAGTCGATTTTCATTATCTAGATCAATATATTATTGAAAATTAACACCTTGATGTTTTGCAAAAGTTCATTCTACAAATCGTATACTTTGCAAACTTGCTTACTTTATTATTATTAATGAGTTATGTACGTTTTACAAAAGTGTTGTTGTTTCAGCCCTCTTTACAACCTAACTCAAGAACCGCAGCACCTATAAAAGTGTTTCTGTGATATTTTAATTCTTCTACACGCTCGTTATGAATTGAGCAATGTAGTTTTTGCCAAAGCTCACTACCATTCGTAATATGCTGTGAACTACCAAATCGCAACAGTTTAAAATAATTAATAACCTTAAATGGCAAATCTAGCCATGCCATGACAAATTTCAAATTGCCCCTATGGAGCTCAAACTTGTTGGGTGGCTGGACCTTGGACTGACAAATAAAAGTTTCCACTGTGACATTTTCGTCAGACCTATGGTTAAGAGGTCATAGGTCAAAAAGGTACAAATTTCAAATTGCCCTTCTGGAGCGCGAACTTGGTGGGTGGGTGGACCTTGGACTAACAAATAAAAGTTTCCACAGTGACCTTTTTGTCAGACCTTCGGTTAAGAGGTCATAGGTCAGCCCAAGGAAGGTCACAATAGCGTCAATTTCCAATTGAGAGCGAAAGTCAGGTCAAAATGCAAAAAGCTGTAATTGAGCTCAGCTTTGAGGACAGTGATCCTAGCCAAAGGACACACCTGATTTTGAGATCTGCAAAAGCCAATAACCATGACAGCCGAGAACCACGAAATACGGGTAACCGCCTAGTAATATTATAATATTGTAAATGACTCAAGCCCAAAACACCTTAAATTCACTTCAGAATGCACAACAATACACACTGCCTAATTAAGTTTACAATATCTGAATATCTTTAATGACAATTAAAGTAAGATTTATCAATGATGTTGCAAATGAACATATATAAATACATAAATAATAGCATCAATAAAATACACTGTTTAGCACTGTAACTTATCCAGCAGCCTTCTTCATGTTGTTGATTACAAAGCTCTGTTGGATCACTGGTGTATATCCTGAT
The DNA here is from genome assembly GCF_039555335.1 of Amphiura filiformis. Classification (NCBI taxonomy): domain Eukaryota; kingdom Metazoa; phylum Echinodermata; class Ophiuroidea; order Amphilepidida; family Amphiuridae; genus Amphiura; species Amphiura filiformis. Next base: position 83,853,117 of record NC_092628.1, read on the forward strand.
TCACTTGTCCTGCGAAGATCACTGTTCAGCAAAGTCCACTGTTGACTTGAACTTATACATCTGTTGTGTATATAATACTTGACATAATTATGTGTTGCTTTATAAACTACACACCAGCAAGTCAACAGAAGAGAATAGTACTTTGTTGCACTTGAAATCTGCTCTGATTATTGCTGGTAAAATAGCACATTATTGGCTATGCAAATTGACAGGTATCTTTTTAAGTCAACTAGACTATGTCCAACCATGGAAGTGGTCCAACTCAGGTCTACCGCGACAAACACGTCAGCGTTGTCTTTTATACCAAAGCAGTAAAACTGAAAATTCCCTACAGAGTAATTAGTTATCTCAGTCATATTTACCTCACCCACATCGGGGACTATCCTACATGGTCATAATTTATGGGAAATTCCAAGATCCAAAAATAGGTATGACTGAATTTCTTTTTCTGATCAGAACAGGATTCCCCAAAATTGTCTTTATACACAAACTTTTGCATGATTACTTAAAAGGGTATTCCCATCTGTCATATCTCTCATGAAACAGCTTTAAATTGTAAAAAAATAAATAATCAAATTAAATTGTTCATGGAACATCACATCATACCTGGGCCACTCCGTGTCAACATGTACACCATACAGTTGAAATACGTCCTTTTTATACAGAACGTGACAATTTAATGTTATATCTCTCAAGGTTTCATGATATCAAGACCTTTATCGGGCATGTCATACATATTTGAGATCAAATTGATAGGAAATCAGAATTCTAGTATAAAAAGGAAGAACTCCAACTGTAATGGTGCTAAATATAGAACGCTTTACACAAAGGCAATTTGATATGAATTGGCACATCTTTTTTTCAAACTGCCTACTGCAGTCGATTGAGAGAAAGCATTATATTGAGCATCAATTTGTATTAGCCTGAAAATTACATTTTCTTAAGTGGATTTGAAGTCCTCGGTAATATCACAATACACAGAATACAATAATATGACAAAATCACATTCCTTTTAATGATGATAAAACTAAATTAAATTAATTAAAACAGTATAGATGATTTCTACACACTTATTTCTGCTGGGTCAAGTTTAACTCTGATTGACTCTGAATCCGAGTCAAACCAGCACTTGACTTGAAATAAAATTCACACCACAATAATACAAAATATACACGCACACTGCACTTTCGGTATAGCGTGAAAGCAATTATTTTGTTTGATCCTACAATAGTATATAAAACAAAATAGTGAACGTTAAAAACATACATGGGTTTAGTAAACCCGATCATTATGTGGGTTGCAAATCTTTCAAACGTTAAACCTACAAGAAACATACCTCATAACAAAATCCACCAATCATCAAGATACAACAAGAACGCGACTCGTGAAGACAATAGAAAAGCCCATTTTCACTGGCAGCAAATGGCGGTCCATTCAAATCTGATGTCTATTTCATCTATAGATTAATTCTACAGCTTCAAAAACATACCCTGATCTACTTTTTACTACTTTTTTACAAAGTACTCTCAGCGTAATTATTTCAGTCCTGCTGAAGAAGTACTTCAACAGTGTCAGTAAAATTGTTCTATCAAAGCGCCGCAAAGCCATTCAAGGTTGTTTATCATGATGACCTCTCAGTTTCAAAGAAAATGTTCTTCATATCTAGACTGGCTGCTCATCTTTATGCCTAAGGTGACGTCAAATGCATACGTAAACAACAACTTGAATCAAATGCCAGGTGGGAGCTTCAAACAGGACTAAAATGCTCTGGTACCTTTCATTCATGCACTATTTATTAACGTCTACTGAGATTAAAAAGAAGCTTTATTACTTTTTTTCAGAAGATTTTTCGGAAATACTTTTGTCCATATGATTGCAGAAAATGTATAAACTCTGAGCTGTCTAAACAAAGTATTTAATAAAAAGCCTAAAAAATGTGATATTTGTTGCAACCTTGATTTACATGATTAAAACACAAACACTCAAACAAAGGCGTCAGTAGCGGTTAAATACAATTTATATGGAAAGCATTGCATTACATTTGCATTTGCCACTTTGGGAATGAATATGATTTAATTCGCTGTTATCAGACTAGTATTCAACACAGCAAAATAGGAATTGGCATTTCGAATTAAAGTGATAGTAAGCTTATTGCATTCCGTTTGTCAACAATGATACATTTAATAGCACTGCGATCCATGCCCTTAATTAGACGAATCTAGGTCAACAATGTCATGCAAGTCTGCATTTTGACAGTTCTGTTCATGTTCAAACTTGTCTATCGGATGCACCCTGGGGTAACGTGTAGGCCATTTGTGCCCATAAATGTGTGCAAAGGGTAGTCCAATAGCGAAAGTCATTCAGGGGTAAGACCGACTAATTTATAATCGGCATCATATAAGTACATGGAAATTGTCGAAAAGCTAGTGATTTTCTGCAGTCGACTTATTGAAGTTTTGTGATGCCTATTTTTGCTAAATGTCTTGCGCTCTTTTGCGGTTTCATGAGTTTGCGTTTGTAAAGAGAAATCACCCATTTGTCCAACTTCTCACCCCCTAATTCTATATTATCGGCTATTATGCTGGCTAAACTTACCTGTCGAAGTTGGCCAGGCCCAATTTACGACATTTTTGTGTCGCACTGATAAATTATGAAAGATGTTGGTTAGGTATTAATGATATCCTGAGCAACATTTAGTTTTACTACACCATGCAAAATACAAAAAATGGCTCAACTCATTTGACACCCCACTGTCGGTGGAAAACGTAATTATTGCATCACCAACTTTATGCTGTGAACTACCAAATCGCAACAGTTTAAAATAATTAATAACCTTAAATGGCAAATCTAGCCATGCCATGACAAATTTCAAATTGCCCCTATGGAGCTCAAACTTGTTGGGTGGCTGGACCTTGGACTGACAAATAAAAGTTTCCACTGTGACATTTTCGTCAGACCTATGGTTAAGAGGTCATAGGTCAAAAAGGTACAAATTTCAAATTGCCCTTCTGGAGCTCGAACTTGGTGGGTGGGTGGACCTTGGACTAACAAATAAAAGTTTCCACAGTGACCTTTTTGTCAGACCTTCGGTTAAGAGGTCATAGGTCAGCCCAAGGAAGGTCACAATAGCGTCAATTTCCAATTGAGAGCGAAAGTCAGGTCAAAATGCAAAAAGCTGTAATTGAGCTCAGCTTTGAGGACAGTGATCCTAGCCAAAGGACACACCTGATTTTGAGATCTGCAAAAGCCAATAACCATGACAGCCGAGAACCACGAAATACGGGTAACCGCCTAGTAATATTATAATATTGTAAATGACTCAAGCCCAAAACACCTTAAATTCACTTCAGAATGCACAACAATACACACTGCCTAATTAAGTTTACAATATCTGAATATCTTTAATGACAATTAAAGTAAGATTTATCAATGATGTTGCAAATGAACATATATAAATACATAAATAATAGCATCAATAAAATACACTGTTTAGCACTGTAACTTATCCAGCAGCCTTCTTCATGTTGTTGATTACAAAGCTCTGTTGGATCACTGGTGTATATCCTGATTCACTTGTCCTGCGAAGATCACTGTTCAGCAAAGTCCACTGTTGACTTGAACTTATACATCTGTTGTGTATATAATACTTGACATAATTATGTGTTGCTTTATAAACTACACACCAGCAAGTCAACAGAAGAGAATAGTACTTTGTTGCACTTGAAATCTGCTCTGATTATTGCTGGTAAAATAGCACATTATTGGCTATGCAAATTGACAGGTATCTTTTTAAGTCAACTAGACTATGTCCAACCATGGAAGTGGTCCAACTCAGGTCTACCGCGACAAACACGTCAGCGTTGTCTTTTATACCAAAGCAGTAAAACTGAAAATTCCCTACAGAGTAATTAGTTATCTCAGTCATATTTACCTCACCCACATCGGGGACTATCCTACATGGTCATAATTTATGGGAAATTCCAAGATCCAAAAATAGGTATGACTGAATTTCTTTTTCTGATCAGAACAGGATTCCCCAAAATTGTCTTTATACACAAACTTTTGCATGATTACTTAAAAGGGTATTCCCATCTGTCATATCTCTCATGAAAAAGCTTTAAATTGTAAAAAAATTAATAATCAAATTAAATTGTTCATGGAACATCACATCATACCTGGGCCACTCCGTGTCAACATGTACACCATACAGTTGAAATACGTCCTTTTTATACAGAACGTGACAATTTAATGTTATATCTCTCAAGGTTTCATGATATCAAGACCTTTATCGGGCATGTCATACATATTTGAGATCAAATTGATAGGAAATCAGAATTCTAGTATAAAAGGAAGAACTCCAACTGTAATGGTGCTAAATATAGAACGCTTTACACAAAGGCAATTTGATATGAATTGGCACATCTTTTTTTTCAAACTGCCTACTGCAGTCGATTGAGAGAGAAGCATTATATTGAGCATCAATTTGTATTAGCCTGAAAATTATATTTTCTTAAGTGGATGTGAAGTCCTCGGTAATATCACAATACACAGAATACAATAATATGACAAAATCACATTCCTTTTAATGATGATAAAACTAAATTAAATTAATTAAAACAGTATAGATGATTTCTACACACTTATTTCTGCTGGGTCAAGTTTAACTCTGATTGACTCTGAATCCGAGTCAAACCAGCACTTGACTTGAAATAAAATTCACACCACAATAATACAAAATATACACGCACACTGCACTTTCGGTATAGCATGAAAGCAATTATTTTGTTTGATCCTACAATAGTATATAAAACAAAATAGTGAACGTTAAAAACATACATGGGTTTAGTAAACCCGATCATTATGTGGGTTGCAAATCTTTCAAACGTTAAACCTACAAGAAACATACCTCATAACAAAATCCACCAATCATCAAGATACAACAAGAACGCGACTCGTGAAGACAATAGAAAAGCCCATTTTCACTGGCAGCAAATGGCGGTCCATTCAAATCTGATGTCTATTTCATCTATAGATTAATTCTACAGCTTCAAAAACATACCCTGATCTACTTTTTACTACTTTTTTACAAAGTACTCTCAGCGTAATTATTTCAGTCCTGCTGAAGAAGTACTTCAACAGTGTCAGTAAAATTGTTCTATCAAAGCGCCGCAAAGCCATTCAAGGTTGTTTATCATGATGACCTCTCAGTTTCAAAGAAAATGTTCTTCATATCTAGACTGGCTGCTCATCTTTATGCCTAAGGTGACGTCAAATGCATACGTAAACAACAACTTGAATCAAATGCCAGGTGGGAGCTTCAAACAGGACTAAAATGCTCTGGTACCTTTCATTCATGCACTATTTATTAACGTCTACTGAGATTAAAAAGAAGCTTTATTACTTTTTTCAGAAGATTTTTCGGAAATACTTTTGTCCATATGATTGCAGAAAATGTATAAACTCTGAGCTGTCTAAACAAAGTATTTAATAAAAAGCCTAAAAAATGTGATATTTGTTGCAACCTTGATTTACATGATTAAAACACAAAAACTCAAACAAAGGCGTCAGTAGCGGTTAAATACAATTTATATGGAAAGCATTGCATTACATTTGCATTTGCCACTTTGGGAATGAATATGATTTAATTCGCTGTTATCAGACTAGTATTCAACACAGCAAAATAGGAATTGGCATTTCGAATTAAAGTGATAGTAAGCTTATTGCATTCCGTTTGTCAACAATGATACATTTAATAGCACTGCGATCCATGCCCTTAATTAGACGAATCTAGGTCAACAATGTCATGCAAGTCTGCATTTTGACAGTTCTGTTCATGTTCAAACTTGTCTATCGGATGCACCCTGGGGTAACGTGTAGGCCATTTGTGCCCATAAATGTGTGCAAAGGTAGTCCAATAGCGAAAGTCATTCAGGGTAAGACCGACTAATTTATAATCGGCATCATATAAGTACATGGAAATTGTCGAAAAGCTAGTGATTTTCTGCAGTCGACTTATTGAAGTTTTGTGATGCCTATTTTTGCTAAATGTCTTGCGCTCTTTTGCGGTTTTCATGAGTTTGCGTTTGTAAAGAGAAATCACCCATTTGTCCAACTTCTCACCCCCTAATTCTATATTATCGGCTATTATGCTGGCTAAACTTACCTGTCGAAGTTGGCCAGGCCCAATTTACGACATTTTTGTGTCGCACTGATAAATTATGAAAGATGTTGGTTAGGTATTAATGATATCCTGAGCAACATTTAGTTTTACTACACCATGCAAAATACAAAAAATGGCTCAACTCATTTGACACCCCACTGTCGGTGGAAAACGTTATTGCATCACCAACTTTCTTTGGGAGTTTATGTGAAATTTATATATTTCAGATTTTTGATAAGATTGCATATTTTAGTGATACCGTGGCACCTAATAATACCTAGAGGTGAAAACCATATACTAAATAATGATTTCCTTGCAGCATAAACAATTTCGACATTTCACGTTAGCTCATATTGCAAGCTTTATGGAAAGCAGGAACGTTAATGCTTTTCAGCCATCTTCAAGCTGTCACGTCTACGCTAAAACAAATTTGAAATAAATCAAGTTCCAGACATAGGAAAGTGTATCCTTTTAGAAATATTATCATTTTCCTGAGGTTTTTTGGACACTAAACAAGTTATTTCGGGGTTGATACAATCTTGAGTATGTGAATTTGATTCGCCCTTTTAAATTGTCTATGATTGCTATTTTGAGTAACATTTCTAATTGTTACTAGTTCCCAGCAAACACAAAATGTCCATAAAACGTTTTAAACAGGTTTGGTAAAAACATTTTAATAACATTAAATGTAGGGTTATATAAAAGTCATAAAAACGTTTTTAAAATGTTAACACGGTTTGCATGAAGACACACTAAATTTTTTATGTTTAGGTTTTCATTTCAGTTTGTTAAATAATCGTCGTGTCACCATCAGCGCCAATCCGGCTTGAAATGGGAGGGGGGTGCGGGACAACCGGCCAAAATTGTTAAAAGTGAATGAAAAACAAAAACAAAAATGGGTCATTTTGCCAAATGGTGGGGGTAAGAATTTTTTAATTTCGCAGTGCAATATGCACGAGCAGGGAACAAGTCAATCTACATTTGAAAGCGTGGTTTAGTTGGCCGAATAATCCAAGGATTATTTCCCTGTGAAAAAATATAGACCATCGAAATATTTCAACCGAGATTACAAACGAATAGACACTCAAGAGTCTATTCATATGCATATCACATGCAGGAGGATCAATTGAAGATTAATTCCAAAATAGGCTACTTGATTTTATTTATTGCTAGAAAAATATCCCAAAATTCGCTACTGGTTACCGTGCAAATCATGCCATGAACATGCCAAGACATTCCAATTATTTTGTTTTGTATGTGGCATGAACATGCCATAAAATCCTGTATCAAGCATTCATGTGCATGATGTGAAATTATGGGGTAAATTTTGAATCCATTAACAATTTAATTGACGCCCTTGAATAAGGAATTCATGGGCATGGAAGTAGAGAGAATTTGACATTAACCACGATTCATGCCATGGGTTAACCATGAATAAGGAATTCATGGGCATAGAAGTAGAGAGAATTTGACATTGAACGCGATTCATGCCCATGAATTACCCGTGAACATGCCCTGAACATGTCAAGGCTCTGACTAAACGTATGACAAACAAACAAAAAACCATGCAAAGTCATGTATAATACATGTGTAAGCATGAACAACCTATCAAAAATTCCCAAATTTACGAAAAATCATGCCCGCTGCTAGCGAAAATAGGACATGTTCTTGGCAAGATCATGTCATGTTCATGGGCATGGCGGAGGAGAGAGAGAGGAGGAGAGAGGGTGTTGAGGTGTGTGGGGTATGTTTGAAGAGAAAGAGTAGGGCCAGAGAGTGGAGTGGAATAGTGTGTAGGGGAGAGGAGATATCGAGTGTAGAGGGAGAAAGAGGAAGAAGGAGCCACTAAGGACCCGGGACAGGAGGAGAGAGGGTAACATAGGTGAGTGGAGAAGGGAGCCTAGTTAAGGCACAACCTCTTTTTTGGTCCTATAGCGCTATCAGTGCCCGAAGAGTTATACCGATGGCACTTTTTATCGTACCCTGAACATCTGTACAGTGCATTCGTTTTTTTATTTAAATGGAAAGCAATAACACTATGCAACTGTTAATTATGCTTGATACAATTTATTACATCTCTAGGGAGTGATGTTAAGAGTTATCGGTACCTAACCGGGCACCGATAGTTCTATAGGATAAAATTCGATGTGGTGGCTAAGAGGTATAGGTTGTGCTTTTCGGGAATAATAAACTAATTCATAATCAAATCATCTCCATCACCTGGCATCGCTTATGTCTCATATAAATAAACAAACAAACAAACATTTTCGTGACGCTTATGCTTCCAGCGCCAATGCTGTTACGCGGATTTGGTGCACTCAGCGGTACATGTACACGTGTGAATATCATGACGTACTACGTGAAATTAGTGTGACTGGTTTCTCTTCATGATAAACAATGCCATGGGTTAACCATGAATAAGAAATTCATGGACATGGAAGTAGAGAGATTTGACATTGAACGCGATTCATGCCCATGAATTACCCGTGAACATGCCCTGAACATGTCAAGGCTCTGACTAAACGCACGACAAACAAAAAACCATGCAAAGGCATGTATAATACATGCGTAAGCATGAACAACCTATCAAAAATTCCCAAATTTACGAAAAATCATGCCCGTTGCTAGCGAAAATAGGACATGTTCTTGGCAAGATCATGGCATGTTCATGGGCATGGCGGAGGAGAGAGAGAGGAGGAGAGAGGGTGTTGAGGTGTGTGGTGGTATGTTTGAAGAGAAAGAGTAGAGCCAGATAGTGGAGTGGAATAGTGTGTACGGGAGAGGAGATATCGAGTGTAGAGGGAGAAGCTAGAGGAAGAAGGAGCCACTAAGGACCCGGGACAGGAGGAGAGAAAGTAGGGGAAGAGGGGGTAACATAGGTGAGTGGAGAAGGGAGCCTAGTTAAGGCACAACATCTTTTTGGTCCTATAGCGCTATCAGTGCCCGAAGAGGTATACCGATGGCACTTTTTATCGTACCCTGAACATTTGTACAATGCATTCGTTTTTTTTAAATTTAAATGGAAAGCAATAACACTATGCAACTGTTAATTATGCTTGATACAACATCTCTAGGGAGTGATGTTAAGAGTTATCGGTACCTAACCGGGCACCGATAGTTCTATAGGATAAAATTCGATGTGGTGGCTAAGAGGTATAGGTTGTGCTTTTCGGGAATAATAAACTAATTCATAATCAAATCATCTCCATCACCTTGCATCGCTTATGTCTCATATGTGACCGTACAGCACGAATGAGCCGTAAATGTCCTCAATTGTGTTCTGAGTTACAGTGTAAAATGGGCATGAAGGTCGTATTCATAGGTACCTCAATTTAGTGCTACGTGTACCTCATTTAATGAGATACACGTAGCACCTGCACCAAATTGAAATACCTATGAATATGACCTTCGTGCCCATTTTACACTGTAACTCAGAATACAATTGAGGACATTTACGGCTCATTCGTGCTGTACGGTCACATATATAATAAACAAACAAACCAAAATTTTCGTGACGCTTATGCTTCCAGCGCCAATGCTGTTCCGCGGATTTGGTGCACTCAGCGGTACATGTACACGTGTAAATATCATGACGTACTACGTGAAATTAGTGTGACTGGTTTCTCTTCATGATGAACAATTAAGTTATATACTCGTGCTATATATACCGTAAACAATCGTGACATTAGTTTCTATCTCTCTCAAAGTTTACAAGCACGTGATCTATTATTAAGCATCTACACAAGCTGTCAACTCAACGGCTGCAGATAACCAATTTGAATCAAAACAGGTTGAAAAGTAGGCTCAGGGCGTGAAAACGAAGTAGATTTTTAGAAAGTTTACCAGAGGAGCCTGAGATGGATCTTAGATTTTGTCAGACAGAAATGACTTTATATTAAGGCATGCTGGTGAGTGCACGAATTGGATTGGATACAACCATTTATAATAATCAGGCTAGAGTGATTGCTAGTGGTGTCAATTTATTGGAAAAAGAATCATGTTACATCACCCTCTATCCTCGGGGTTTGTTTGACCACTCTTCTACCATGAAAGGGGACTGGTCAAAAATGTTTCGCTAAACATGATCACAAGATGAGTGCATTTGAGCGCTCATTTGTGCGTTTTTGTTGACCGGGAATGACGAGGTTTATGGCAATATACTTAAGTCCATTTGTAAACGTGTAACTACGTAAAGAGATGTTAAATGAAAAGAGTGACAAGTTTGAGACTCTCGTATAAAAACTAAGACACATCTTCTTATTGTTTAAGAAATATCAAAATTTGCGTGATGTTTCTCAAAGTTTTACTAAATCAAGATACGATGTTTATATTAGACATCCATAAGCTGTCACGTAAACTCACGTCAATGCCAGATGACATGACGATTGTGAAAAATCATAAGTTTCATAGTACTGTAAATATGAAACTTTTACAAAGCTATCTTGATGCTTCTAAATATAGTACAATTTGCCCAAAGGCAACGGGATGTGAGTTCAGGCCACCATTCTTACAAAATGTGTAATGTAGTCGATTGTTGGAAAATACATATTATTATCAGATTGAAATCACTTTGTTAGAAGTCCGTCAAAGACTGATACTTATTCCACGTAAATATTATTTAGCAGGTGATGAGAAAGTATCATATCCCAATTTATATGGATGACAGGTGGTCATATCATATTACATTGACTCAAGACACACGACAAAATCCTTTAATAAATCTGTAGGATAGAAAACAACATTAATGATTTCAATTCAAACACACCGTGATGACTTCTAACCTTATACTTGAGGCGCACATCAAAATTAAATTAACTGGCGACAAACAAACACAACAGCTTTATTACATCGTCACGCTCGTCAATAAACATGATGATAAAACAGAATGTTATTCCTAATTTTCTAGGTTCATTGCAAACGTTAAGTTAACAGACGCGTGATTCCATGTTAATGTCTGAAAAAGTAAATAATCCCGTTTATTACTCAAAACCTTTGCAAAGCCATCATAAAAAAACGTTTTGTTCTGAAAATGGTGTTACTTCATTTGTCTGAGTTGTCACATCTAGAAAGCACCTATCTATCAACTTGTCACATGAAATAGTCTCAGGACAACAGTTGAATAATGAATAAGGACATTTTTACTTGCATGCGCCAGACAATGGCCCATTTTATCCAGCTATTTAGTTTAGCACCACAGATCAAGCGATTTATTTTTTTACATCGGTGACATGAAGTCTTCAAAACACCCGAAAGGATACCCTGACCTACTTGTTACATACAATTGCTTATAAAGTAATCCTTGTAGTACTGCAGATGAAGTCCAATGTCGGTGTCAGTGAAACAATTTCACGAAGGCGCTTACCCTTGAGCCATCCCAAGTTGTTTACCCGGGGGGGGCACTCAAGTTTTTTTTTGGTAGGGGTGTGCCACCGCCAGTTTCGAACTTGAGGTCTAAGGAACTGATCGGCAGGTCAAAAGGGGGTCTAGGGAACTGATCGGCCGGTCAAAAGGGGGTCTTGGGAACTGTTTGACCGGCCAAAAGGGGGGGTCTTGGGAACTGATCAGCTGCCAAAATCTGAAAAATCTCGGCAACTAAAAACCATGCAGGCCAAACCAGGGTTCAATTTTGTTGCGTTTTTGCCACAGATTTTTGAAGGAATCAATTTCACTTTGAATTGTGCATTAAATTATTAAATCAGGAGCCTCATTACGATGAAAATCTCAGCAAAGCAAAACAGCATTCGAATCAAAATTACTAGACCCTGCAGACCTACAATCTATGCTATTAGCCTACTGATAATTATAGCAGCAGGCCAGCTAGCAGTATTACATAAAAGCCCTCCATAAAAACTCACAAGAATATTTTTTTCAGTGCCGAAAAGAAAAACATTTTGACTACATTGAACTGCATGAGATGATTGTGTGAAGTGTGCAGAATTTGACACCATTCCACTAGACCAGTAGATCGTAAATTACCTTTTAATTCACTGTTATGGCCAGCTGCAAAGATGTGCACACAATTATTTGAGGTACTTTTCCTCATATTTGGCAATTTTATTCCCAAAGAGATCTCAAAATCATTTATTTCTAGCAAAATGTTCATCAGCTGAAGGCATCGGCACTCGGCAGTGCAGTGCTGTTTATAACAACAAACCAGTGTTGCCACTACTAAAGGAGCCCAAAATCCCGCCCAAAGTTCACCTTATTCCTAATACAATGTGTTTCAATGGGGAAGAAATTAATGGAAAATTCCCTTTGAAGTTTTTGGGCTCGCAAAAAAGTAGCTTTTGGGCTTGAAATAGTAGGACAGAAAACACGCCTGTCAAGATGCCAATGAGAGCGGAAATCGATGATCTGAGGGTCTGTGGAACGGCTAGAAAAATTTCGGGGCTTCAGAGCGGGCAATCAATGAATTCAGAGGGTCTAAGGAACGGCTAGCGGCTCTGAAAAAGGGGGTCGTCGCCGCGGCACATACCCGTATAGCTGGGAAATGTGAGTGCCCCCCGGGGTTGTTTATCTTGTTGACCTCGTGTATTAACAAAAAAATGCATTCACGTATGGGCTAATGTAATGCGCATGCTTTTCAGTTATGCCTCGGGTATGACAAGCGGAGCACTGCACAGACACTTGGATCAAATGACAGCTGCTACTTTTAAAGAAGATAACAAGTTTCAGATATTTTTCTTGTTAATATAACCTTTTTTCTTTCGTTATAAATATATAGTACTAATAGCAATGATTATAATTGCTCGAAAACATTGCAAATTACAGCACCCATTTCAAAATAATATCATTCTTTCCTCATTGAGCTTTTCAACACACGTTTGTTGCCCTGCTTGCATTTTTAAAAAGCTTTCCTGACAACTTTTGAATTAGTGCTTAATCATTGTGCCGTTTTTATTTGGCCATCGTTCACAAAGTTTTGGTATAATTTGTAAAACCTGAAAATATAATATTCGAAACATACCTCATATCTTTTGTAACACCCTTGTTGTATACGTGCCAAAGATGGTTCTTGAATGTTCAAAATTGCAGGAAGCAACGTTATTAAAATTGACGTTATATTCTCGCATGTCGCTAAAGTGAATGACCATTACGTCGACCAGACGGTTCTTTTTAGACTACACAGTAACGTTACACCAATTGCCTCTACTTTTTTTTTAAATACAGCTACAGCAAATACCCTAGAGGCAATTCACACAGGCTTGCCTGGTACGGTCAAACAACGTTAATCATTTAAATACACGGCGCACTTGTGTTTCAGAAGAAACCAGACTCACAAAATGAAATAAATAATGTTATGGATATAAAAGTTACGGTTACGTTAAATCCTAATTTGCACAATTACTTAACGCAGGATGTTTTCCAATGTGACGGATAACTTGCATGTTGTGTAATTCTCTAAATCAAAATGTCCATTACATTTTGGAAAACCGAAGCATGCTTAGAAGTCGTAAACACAACCATTTTATTAGTCCAGAGGTACTTTATACAGCTTACATACTTTAAATTCAATTGTTATTGCTGAGTACGTTGTAAACAGCAGCTTATACATTAAAGTAAAAGTTCATCTTATCTCTGTATACGAACCTTTCTTGGCGCCCTCTGTATCAAATAAAGTAACCAATGGTGATATCCAGGTGCGGATCCAGGGTTGCGAAGATGAGATTTGCTCTGGGGAATGAGCCCCATCTGGGAGTCGGAAGATTCTGCAAATAGACCATTTCAAATGAAGATCAGGATCAACATATTCAACTCATTTCTTGGAACAGGTTCATCAGGTTTGGTAATTAACAAATGAAAAGTTTTTTGTTTGTCAAAACCAGTTGAAGAAACTTACATTTCTTGCTGACAGTTTCGTCAGTGCACCACTGACTTTCTCGAAGCTTGGTGTTGCTGTGCTGAGCCACCAGCTGACGACTGGCGGGAAGGGATCTCACTTCCGGTAGCTAGGTTAGTCTTGCTACAAGTCTCCAGCAGTGGATCAAACACGTGACTCAGATTGTAGACCCCCTCGTCTCTGTTCATAACTCCTCGCCCCCTTCTCCTGATCTGAATTGATTCTTTTATCCATCTCGCTTTCCTATCACTTTCTCTCTCTAAGATGTTTGCCTCCCCCCAATTGATAATATGATTAGCCCTGGCTACGTGGTCACTATTAGCTGAGTTCTTGAAATGGCTCTCGGATTCCTTTCTTTTTGATCTAGTGTATTTTTGCTGACTCGCTTTCTCTGCCTCCCTTCTGTGTTCATCCATGCGCGTGCCAAAGGTTCTTTTTGTTTCACCAACATAAGTTAGGTCGCAGCTACCGCAAGGGATTTCGTAGACACAATTAGGGGTTTTACCGGCTCTTGCTTGTCTTTTGGGTGGACCACCATTTTTCGGATCGTGCTATGTGGTCTCATGGCCGTTGCGATATCATGTTTCTTGAGTGTTCTGCTAATTCTTTCTGACACTCCCGCTACATAGGGGATCACTACTAGACCTTTACTTTTTTGATCAGAAGTTGTGCTCTTATTTTTCTTAGTCTTTCTTTGTTGTTTTTCTTCCATTTGTTTCTTGACTCAGCTATTAGTGACCACGTAGCCAGGGCTAATCATATTATCAATTGGGGGGAGGCAAAAATCTTAGAGAGAGAAAGTGATAGGAAAGCGAGATGGATAAAAGAATCAATTCAGATCAGGAGAAGGGGGCGAGGAGTTATGAACAGAGACGAGGGGGTCTACAATCTGAGGCACGTGTTTGATCCACTGCTGGAGACTTGTAGCAAGACTAACCTAGCTACCGGAAGTGATATAACTTCCCGCCAGTCATCAGCTGTTGGATCATCACAACAACACCAAGCTTCGAGAAAGTCAGTGGTGCACTGACGAAACTGTCAGCAAGAAATGTAAGTTTCTTCAACTGGTTTTGACAAACAAAAAACTTTTCATATTCAACTCATATTCAACTAGCACATCTGCTATTTGGCACTCCACAAATGAAAGTAGTAGAAAGAAAAGTGTTAATGTTCATTTTTGTCAGTGAAAAATAATTTTGCCGTCACGGATGTAAACATCGCTTACGTTTTACACAAGACATACCCCATGCTTGATCGTGTCTTTCATGCAAATATAAACTGTCATAAACAAACGGCAGCTGTCTATGCCAAGTATATTGCACAATAGAACAGAAAAACCTGTTTTTCGATCGAAAAAAAGGTTTTCGAATCGAAATGCAGGTTTATTAATTCGGTTGTCAGAGGTTTTTTTTGATATACTAGATTTTTTGGCTGATCGCTGATAAACCAGGTTTATCTAAAACTATGACAATCGAATCGATAAACTTGGTTTTTCGATCGAAAAACCAGTTGAAGAAGCAGGCTTATCGACGAAAACCCACGTTTTTCTGTTCTATTCAATCGAAAAACCAGGTTTTTTCGAATTTGATTGTCATAGTTTATTGACCGAGAATCCTGGTGTTCGCCGATAAACTTGGTTTTTCAATTCGATTGTCATATTTTTTTTTGTAAACCTGTTTTTTCCATCGAAAAACCAGGTTTTTCGAATTCAATTGTCATAGATTTTGAAAAACCATGTTTATCGACCGATAAACCTGGTTTTTCACTGATAAACTTGGTTTTTCAATCAAAAAACCAGGTTGATAGCAGGTAACATCACAAAATAGGTCAGGATTAACATGATTCAATGGGCTTTGAATTTGTTTCCCTGTTGCCCAATTAACAAAACACCTGAGATATGGCAAACTATTCTTTGGTTAATTTCTTTTTCCAATTTGAGACCACTTTGAGCGAAATCGGAGCATTTTTTTTACTACTGTACATAACAATGGAAACCAGAATTCGACTTTGACTTGACCTTTATGCCTATAACTCGAGAACTATACATCGGAGATATATAGGTCAAACTATACTTTTTTTTAATGCTAATAATAAGAGGAATACAGTTAGATGATTTATATCCATATTACCCCAATAGGGAATGCTCCGAATGAAGTACAAAAACACTTACTCTGAGTGGGTAGAATTACATGGTGGTGTACCTCAGGGCACTATCATTGGTCCTATTGCCTTTTTAGGCATGATCAATGATGCGCTCACTGAGTTTGATGACAACAGAATGAAGGTTTGGAAGTATGTTGAATACTTTACAATAGGTGAAAATAGAGCCATTGATGATGTCACTGAGGTACAGCAGTGTTTGAAATTTCTGCATGAGTGGTCTGTCAGTAACAAACTTAAGTTGAATCCGAGTAAATGCCAAAACAATTGCCAAGCCATGAGTGTGTATTTTGGTAAAAACAATCCACCGGATGTTGATCTGCGCATCTCTGAGCACTCCCTGACAGAAAACCAGAAAGTCAAGTTGCTGGGAGTTATCATCCAAAATGATTTGCCAGGTAGGCCAGGTAGATAATATGCATTCCAAAGATAATGGAAAAATGTTCATGTTACGTAAACTTAAAGAAGCAGGTCTCAACTCAGGTGAAATCCTCTCTGTCTACAAAGGTTATAAGAGACCAGTGTTAGAGTATGTAGTGCCCTTATGGCATGCAGGTCTTGCTAAGAGCCAGGAGGACCGTTTGGAGAGAATTCAGAAACGTGTATGTAAGCTACTCCTTGGAAAGGAGTATAAATCTTACTCCGACTCCCTTGCAACTCAGGATCTTGAGCCTCTACACACCCGTTGACGGCAGATTTGCAAGGAGTTTGCCTCCAAAGCACATACATCTGAAAAATTCTCCAGATGGTTCCTTGCCACTGACTATTCCTCAATGACCCTAAGAAAGCCCCCTAAAGTCAAGAGTTACAGGTTGAAAACCAGAAGATTCAAGGAAAGCCCAGTTCCATACATGGCTGAACTCCTGAATCATGCTTAGTGTTCTCCTGTCCATCTAGTGATTTGGTTTGAATCATTTTTTGTGCGAATGGATGGATGGGAGGGGGCTGGTGTGTTCTGGTAGTTCAAGTCCTTTAAAGTGCAATTCCCGCTCCCGTCATATTGTCATATTATCATATCTTTTTATTATACCGTCACATTGATATTTTATTAGGTTGAGTTTTTGTGCAATGATTAGTGTGGGAGTGCATCAGTGGATGTTGGTGGGTGTGTATGGGTATGGGAGGGGGTGGTGAGTGTGCAGGGGTGTGTTTGAGATATGGTGTTGGGTTGAGTACGGTTGAGTATGAGCTACAACTATATTATTTTTGTCCTTTAATTCTTTGATTGTACTCTTAAAATTTGTCATTGAGTATGTATCGTGCAATAATTCAAGTTTCTTTTATTATTTGTCTATCTTTATAAATTTGATTATAATTCACCAAACAATTCAGCCATTTTGGCTGCTATTTGATCGTTTAATAAATATACCTGAAATGATAATGATTTTGAAATTTGAGGCCTGCATTAGCGGCCATTTTGGAAATATGCAAATTAACATTTCCCCTTATGCACTTTTAGAATATGTTGTTCAGGAGGGTGTTTAGAGTCACCAGCAAGCAAAAACATTGATGTTCCATTTTTGTCTAGGTGCGCCCATTTTGATACTTAAATTGTTGTGGAGCTGCAAACCATTCATTTAAAATTTAAAAAAAAATACATATACGCAACCACGCAATTTTGCTTTGTCAGTATGCTTTCATATTGTGCATAGGTGCATTACCCTTGCCATTTAGAGTGCAAGTCACGTATGTTTGCGATCATTTCCGATGGAAGTCCAGTGGAAAGAAAAGGAAGGAAATTGTTAACATTCGACATTCGAATGATACGTGAAACGTACCGGGTATTCAATATTGTGCAATGCGAGTTGTATACTGTACGTCTGCTTCTTATGTCTGAGTGGCTTTCATTTGAAATGTTTAAGGGAACGTGATTAAACGTAAAATAATACCAACAAACTTTTGAAAGTATGTGGAATCATAAATTCCCTTTCAGTTTGGTAACGACAGTATAGACGAATCCGACGAGCCAAGTGGTGGTCAGGATTCAGTCGGCCATAGCTGGGGACATCCACGCCAAACTAGCTTGGTTCGTTTGGATTGCGATCCAAGACGTCCAGTATCGCGAGCGCATCGGAGCGCGTAGCACTTGCGCCGCGTCACGGGAGCAGTAAACGCTGCACGCCTATGAAACTGGCGTCATGTAAAATGGATGTATGGCCCCCAGCTATGGCCACAAGTGAGGTGTAGGAATGTGGCTCGTCGGATTCGTCTATAGCCTCGGTCCTGTGTGCCCCAAAACAATAATAGAAGTTTATACAGGTATCAATGAAGAAAGTCTCGATTTCGCCTCTCGGACACATGTTCCTTTTCCATGCTGCTTTGATTTTGATTGGGACGATCTGTGCGCAAGAGCATAATCATTGACCCAAATATCAAGACTCTACTTAAACGATTCTCATGACCTAGCGTCCTAGTTGATGGTGACAACAATTGACAGCTTTCTTCAAACTATAATTCTAATTCTAAACTATATATGTCAACTCAATACAATGTGCTGAATGAAACATTAAAGAGTCAAACCACGTTGTTCAATCGAAATAAACCTTTTTATACTATGTAAACGATTGCTTACCTTTGTCGATAAGAATACGTTCACTTACTATACTACCCTAGATCTATTTTCAATGTGGAGTAACATAAAATCTATTGGAAATTGACTGATTTCTACTTTTACCTTTACCTAGTCAAGCCGTGTCGTGTGATAGTGTTTGAATTTTACATATACTTTTTGCTTTTTCATTTACAAAAGTTAAATTGGCTGTTAGAAACTGTTAATGTTAAAGGAAGTCTCCGGCAATCAAAACATTATGCCTTATATTTAAGATCAATAATCATCAAGCACGAATCACGTGGTTTTATTTAAAACAAACTCATAGTGACCATAAAAACGAATAAAAACACCCATCTCTCAACACGTGATATTCAAAATTCCCCGGAGCCGAAATTGTCGAGTGCAATGACGTCCCAGTAATACAATAAAGGCTGACGCCAATTGAGCACAATAACCATTATGTCATTACACTTAGACAATTTCGGCGCGGGAAATTTGAATATCGCGTGTTGAGAGCCGACTGTTTTTATTCGTTTTTATGGTCAATATGAGTTTGTTTTAAATAAAATCATGTTATTCGTGCTTGGTAATAATATAAGGCATAATGTTATCATTGCTGGAGACTCCCTTTAAACATTGTGTAGTATTAAAAGTAGACCCTTTTGATTTCATCAATGTTATGCTAATACTACTTGATACGACATTAACCCTAGAACTATTTAGCCATATTTTGTAACACGAACTACGTAGAGGGGTTGTTGCAACCCCCTAATTTTCGATTATAAACGTCATATACAGTTATATTTGGTACCAATGTATAGCAATATGTCTCCTCTATGCCGGGATACCAAATTAAGTACAAAAATTCCCCTCATAATATACCTATGGCGTCATATTTTGAAGGCGCCCATGCAAAATTGGGAAATTCTAGACAAAAGTGTAGGCAAAATTGATTTTCGGCTAAAATTCTACAAAAATGCGAAATCACCGAGTTTTCTCCTAAACATAAAAGGAAATGACTATTTTTACCTAACTAATAGCGCATCGGAACTAACAAATCATTGTATTTGTGTTAAAAAACCATCGCCGTATTTGTTGGCAGATGATGTAAAATCTAGGTTGAATTTCCGGAGGCATGCTAGTCTCTGGACAACAGCTGAGAAAGATGTCGTCTCAAATCCATTATGTCTATAATAATAATGTTTATTATGTGATCATTGCCCAAGTATATCATGCCTTTTCATAATAACAGATGCTTAGCCCAGAGCTATGTGAATATGCGTCTAGGTCGGTTTATTACCTGTTCCAGATAATAAAAACATTACATATTATTTGAACTCTCAATCACTATCCTACTTTTTGACATTAATACAATTTTGAAATAATAGCTTGATATTTATCTGGTATGAGTTGGTGGCTGTTTTAATATTCCAGTTAGGCCTAGCTTTTAAGAATGTATAAAATAAAAGGTGTGCTTACTAGATTGCATTTAATTGGATTGATTAGTTGGTATTCAAAGGCACAACTCTTTGTTTCATTATTTGCAGTTAATAACAGTTGATTTTATTTACTTATTTATTTATTTAAAGTTGTCATAATATTGACGAAGTACTATACGTTCTATATTCACACTTTTCTGATTTTTTTGACTTCATAAAGTTGATAAGTGACATACATATTGGAGAATGCCATCATTTTATTATTATTATTTTGAACACGTAAAATAACCAATAATAGTTGTAACTGCCAGTAGACATCATTTTGTGACATTAGTTTTATACGAGTGTCTTTTTCTTTCATTAATTTTTATTATATTTGCCCATACATGATGCGAGACACCTATGGAAACTCAATCCTGAACCGCCTTCCACAATAAATCAAAACATCTGCATTTATTTCCACCTTACGCACCACGCTCGTGGCTTTGCTTAAAAACTCGTAACCATATCCACACTTCATTTCTTCAGGATTCAAAATCCAACATTTAAATAGCGGAAATGTGCGTCAAAAATGTCAAACTTGTCAACTGTTTTACTTATCTCTTTCAGATATTCTCTCCCCTACAGCTGCGTCAAGTTCTCATCCCACCTCTTTTTTTACCTATCCTACTTTGGCGCCCGTTTGTTTTGTGCTTCTGTCCGACGCTGACAGGTATTATGCAAGTGACGGTTTTATTAAGTACGTAGTCGTACTAGTAAGGCACTATGTGTGAGGAAACGGAACGTTACAGATGGGGCACAGTGTCACAACGGAATGATTGCTACCAAGGGGGTTTCAAATGTGTACAACTGTGCTAAAAGTGCAAGATGACGGGATTATGTATTCAACTGATGATGACACAATTCTACATAAACCGCTCAAAGGATATTGTCATCTTTCAGTGGGTTTTTTTTACCAATCACCTTTTCCTTGTTATAACAACCAACATGTAACACATGAAAAAAACATAGGTGCTAAGGATGCAAAGTCATCGTTATTGAAAGATCACTTAACAAAATCGGTTTTCACAATATTATTTACGATATGTCAAGTTTAAATATCACTTTAAACTAATGTCTTGTAGATTATTGTTTACCCCTTTCAGCCGTTGATGGCGTTTTGGCTCGGCTAACACCAATCCGGCCAGAAATAGCACCGCGGAAAACTGATAGCGAGGACGATTGTGAGTCCTGGCTTTGCTAATTCCTGCTTCATTGGCGTTAACTGGGCCAAAAGCCATCAACGGCTGGAACGGGCCAATTATAAGGAAATTCTATAGCTTGGACTTCCAACTAATTGGCCATCTTGCCAATGACGACATTCAGCTCATCAATGCAAAACATTAACATAATGTTCCATATTGTGAACTGGTATAACTGGTCCAATTGTCCAACCATAATAAAACATCCTTTAATCAATCCTTGAAACATCCTTGAATCCTTCAAACCGAATCTAAGGGATTTGAACAGGTGATTGACTGTTATCATTCTAGCCGTTTGACACTAATATATTCTTTAAAAGAAGAGATTGCTACAAAACCCTTTCTTCAAAAGGTATCAATAAACATTGTTCTGTGTCTGATGGTCTGTCGTTTATTGTTCGCCCATTCTGTAGTTTCTGTGCATGGTAGAGTTTTTCTTGATTATATTATTTTCCATTGTGGTTTGAGGGTATATATATGTATTTCAAACTATCCATCTTGTCCAAGGATTAAACCAAATGTATAAATGCTACTATCTACAACGGAAATATAAGACGAATAGTGTGAATTTTCTAATATTATCTTACAGCCCACTACGAACCCAGCACATCAATACTATGATTATCCATTAACGCAGAAAAAACATCCATAGTATTACTTTATATAAAATGATACATGACATGTAATGCCAATGACATTTCATTCAGATCATAGTTTACATGATCTAGAAACACAAATACCTTGATGTCCGGATAAGGAAAAAGCCATAGCATTAATCCCACCAAAGGTATATTTGGTTTAAAACGCATGAACAGAGAAGAAAACATCTCCCGTGCATTAAAGCAATAATGTAACGACGAAAGGTAGATGTTTTTGTTTCCGTTCTCTTAAAATGATTCGGCGGTTTCAGTCATCCAACTGGACGGATGTTAAAAAAATGAGTTTCCTCAAAGAAGTTATTGATATTTTCGAGCTTAAGAAATAGCTCGACACTACTAACAATCCCAAACGGCTCTGCCCTTATGCCGTGAATCAATAGATATATAAAAGAGATAATAATTAATAATAAATTTTCCATTGACTCCGAAAAATACCCATTAAAAGCACGCACTGACCCGGTATCACGCTTGACATTTATATCGTGTAATGGGGCAAACATATTTTGCACATATTCGTGGACTCTAGAGCAATTCAAGGATTGTAAAGTAAACCAGGATTGTTAAAAGAAATTTCGGGTAATTGGTCCAAAATCAACTAACAGTCCACTTAAATCCATACTTTAAAAGTTGAACTTTTCTAAATATTCTCCCCTTGTCATGTTTGACTAACAAGATCACAAGAAAAAATTAATTTCAGACTATTTTACCACAAAATGAAGGTGAATTATGCTATTTGAAGGGTCTGTGCAATTTTACCCTATTTTGGGCCAAAATGTGTTTCTTGGGCTTAAAAGAAAGACGAAAAGGGCAAATTAAGTAAGATCCATTAACTTCTGAACACAGTACAGTAGGATCAAGGACGTTGGTTCGAATCAATTGTTTAGACATATTCCGCGATAGTCCATATTTACATGACTTTGGCGAACACTTTAGGTTTAAATTCTACCGATAGCACAGTCGATCTAATGTTATCTGCGGTTGCAGTACAGTTTAGAGAAATAACATGGCTGGTTGTTTGGTTAAAAAACCCGATAATTTTTTAAATATCGGGATTCAAATAGGCGACCCGTATGGCGTGCAAAAGATGTTGCAAATTGTCGACGAAAGAGCTTATAAATTAAAATCACGGACATTAAGCTTCACAATAGGCATCTACATTCCAAGCGGAAACGCTTTTCAGAAACATACCCCTTTTTTTATGCAATTCCAGGCGATTTGTAAAAAAACAGAGTCAGCGTATTTGACCATGAACTTGGGACACCGAAACAAATGCTTGTATTGGTGCCAGACCTATTATGATGATACGATAATTAGGCCCCCGATAATGGCTTTCATTTTAGTATACTGAGATTTTTACTTTTTGAGAAATTAATGAATTTATCGAAAAACTTTTCGGAGATTGGTACCTTAATTGCTCAACCCCTTAAATGTGTTTAATAGAATACGAGTAATGCTAGGCCCCTATATTTAGAACATTGACTTTCTGGCTTTTGCACTTTTATTATAACAACTCATTAATAAACAATGAATTTGAAATGCTGATTACAGAAACCATTGTTTTACCATATCGTCACCCTCATAACAAAACTGCCTAAGTCATTCTTACATGTTTCTCATTTGCAATTTTGATTTTCTGGGTAATTAACCCAGAATTAATAAAAATTTCCAGCCGCATTCTTCATGAAGAATGCGGCTGAAAATTTGATTAATTATGGGTTTATTACTCAGATAATCAAAATTGCAAATGAGAAACATGTAATAACGACTTACTAATAGGCAGTTTTGTTATGAGGGTGACGATATTAAAATCAGGTAGTAGGCCGTTACTAAATACCACAGGTAAACAGCGATAGTCTTGGAGGCAATGTAAAGACCAATGTAAAGACCAATTGACCTGGTCAAATTGATCGGCAGATGTAACAATTCACAAATAAAAGACCGTGTCTCTGGGGTGTTTGAAGAAGGTGACAAATAAGTAATCAAAATACTAGAACAGGAGTTCAGTCAGAATTAGGTAAATTATATTTCGAAGCTTGACCTACATTGATGATGATGAAAAGTGATGCCTCTGAAGAGTCGAAAGGTAAAGCGTCATTGAGGAAGGAATCATTGATACACTCGCTTCCGGTGTCGTTTTCGGTCATAGTTAACCTTTTCAATGCAAAATTGTTATTATTTATTATTGTATTGCCTACATTTATGGCAATTTGCTCTTTGCATCATATAATACCGCTTATTATTTTTCACTTCACATTTTGTAACGCATTAAACTACAAGTCATTATTGAATAATGCTTATGTGAATTGAATTCAATAAAGCAATGGATAGTCAAATAAAGTGCATTAAATAAACCTTGTTTTACACTACCCTAGCTCTCTTTACATTGTAGATTAAAGTGACTGGATATACTCGTATATCGGAAATTTACCGATTTCTTTACCGGTAATAATCTTTATCATGTCAAGCAGTACTATAATGGCATTCGGATTTCAAATATACTTGATTACAATTCACTTGGTTTTTTACTTTAATTACAGAGATCAATTTGTTTTTCGTAAGAAAGTATATCTACATTCACTTACTTTTCATTCAATTACTGACATGAAAATTGGCTTTAGCCATAATGTACGATCTTATAATATGAAATTGGTTAATTTTTTTCAAACCTGATATTTTTGATATTTGTAATGTTAACACATGTCCCAACTTGCACCTAAATGGAATTAGCCAAATTTGTTGTCTTTGTAGGTCAACAGAGCAAAGTTCGACATTATTATCATAATTTAAAAATTATGATAATATTTCCTCCCATAGAAATGCGTGTTAAATGGCCAAAATAACCAGTGGGGTTTCTTTCACTTTACCTTGTTATTTCAACCTAAAATGGACAGCAACCCTTACCGTCAATTATTACTAATATTATTTCAACATTTTGAATAAAGAATAACAAAATCAAAATTTGACGGAAATCGTACATTAAGGCTTTAAGAGAGTGTATTTCAACATAAAATCCCCCATTTTTTTGCAGTGTACTACGACACCAGCAAACACAAACGTATTTTAAAAACCACTATTGTTGTTGTTTTTTATTATTATTCCAAAGGTTTTAATTTAAATGTGTATAAAGACCATCAATACGTTTTTAAACTTTATCTTGGTCAAACACCTTTGCAAAATATTTTGGCAACAGCTAAATAACATTATGTTACAATGTTTTGCATCAAGTTTTCAAAAATGTTTTATGAATGTTATTAAAATGTTTTATACCCTTCAAATAACCCAACATTGAAACCTTTTCTTTAAAACGCTGTGTTTGATGAGATACTATACTACTTAATACTACTTAATTAATATGTATAATACTACCGTAAACGTTCGCATAATGGCGCACCTGGACTCCTTTGCCTTGGGGTAAATTTCATGTACAAACAGGGAGTTTCCTCCGCTAAAAATCCCAACAAGAATTACGAGTATGTGCCCTTATTTGCTTATACGTTTGTGTCTAAAATTCCAGTTATGTCAAGGGAGCCCATAGTACCAATAGACGAACTTTTACGGTATACTACTTAATTCACAGTCATGAAAGTGTAATGTTATTTTTTGTGGATTTCGATTGCCTATGCATTAGCAATTTAACAGGAACTGCATTTATAAATAAAAAAGGAATTCTTCAATAATGATAATCGTATTTATATCTTGATTGCGCATCTGAAATTTTGTTTTGAATCAAACCATCAGCCCAGATTCTGAATACAGATGAAAAATCTAGGTTGTAAATCCTGAGGCATGCTAGTATGTGGACAATCGCTGAGGATGTCATCTAAAATTCATTATGTTTCATGTATTAGCATCGAACATTCCTTACCAGATCATTGGCAAAGTAGATCACGCCTTTTATAAAAAAAAAACCAGATGCTTAGCCCAGAGGTATGTGAATAGGCGCCTAGGTATTAGATATTACCTATTTCAGATATAAAACATCTTACGGCATATTGTGTGAACCCCAATCGGTACCCTACATTTTGGAATGAATATAATTTAGATAATAATATATCTTGGAATCAACACTTAACCAGTATGTACATGAAAATGTAGTGATAATCGTAATTTTCACGCCGGATATCGGTTTAGAGTGTTGCAATAAACAAAAGGCACGTGTAATGTTTTTATAAATTGGTTGACAATAATTGTGATTGGCATAAGTGAATGTCATGCAAAGGACATTGTGTTTTCTCGAAGGTCACATTTTGAATCAATTTCCGTAGAGTCGTATGTTTTGTCTGAAAAAAAAAAAGGACACTAAATATCTAAATATATGTGGACTTGCCTGATTTAAAAGAAGTGAAAACTATCAAAAAGTTGCCCTCATTCACTTCCATACATGAAAGTATTTATAAACTGGTGATCTTGTTCACTGCACTTGTAATTGACCATTACAACAATTTGCGATAAATGCATTATATTTACCAAGTTGAGAAGTTAACACTCGTCTACCCTCTTTTTTTATCCGGCATATTAAAACGCTTTTTTACAGGCAAATTTGCCTTTGCGCTCAATTAAACTATAACAATTTCAACTCAACTTACCCCGGGGTATGGCCGACCAGAACACTATGGAATAGGGGGGTTAGAAAATCCGTGACTTTAAGACTAGTTTGGAGAGCTATAATGTTTATTATAATTTTTTAGCATGTTAGTACATAGACAAAATTTCCCAATTTTAGCGAGGTCACGCTCAATATGTAGCAATATTACGTAGGGTTTACACTTATTGTAGTATCATTTGACAAAAGAGACCTACACCTAATAATATACCAAGAGCCTTAGAATCTCACGTATTGAGCCCATAGCTTTCCCTATTATGAGCATGGGCTTTATTAGACTCAATATTTGAGCACAAACACCTCTAGCTCAGGAACCGCAACAACTTACCTTACTACAGATAATTAAGGCACCTTTTTGTATCTCATGTCACCTGTGGGTACAGTGTTTATCTATTACATAATTGTAAAGATCGCATTGTAGACACATATTCCTCCGTGTGCCTACACAACCCATCAACATTGGGTGTGGGGGAGCGTGATCCCCTGTGTTTATTTGACCGCCTTGTTTACTAAACCAGTGGCGTAGCCGGGGGAGGGGGCACATTTCCCCCGCAGAAATTGTTCATGGATAAAATGGGGACGGCAAAAGGTAATGTATCACAAATAATTGGTGGGTGTTTTTTTTGGTAGGCAAATCTGTAAAATTGTACTCACTTTCTGAGCTTTCGATGACCGTTTATGTCATCTTGATCACAGATGTCCTGGCTCACTGCACTTCCCGCCATGGGACTTGGTAGTCTCATTCTCACATGTTCTTGATTGGTTAAGCAGCGAGTCGTAGACGTGATCCAGAAAATACATCCCCATGTCTCGATTCATGGTTTTGTCGCCCCTCCTCCTGATCCACATGGCTTCGCGGAATTTTCTAGTGAACTGATTTGAGTCTTTGTCTATTATCTTTGTCACCTCCCAGTTGAAAACGTGGTTTTCTTGTGCGATATGGTCTGTTATTGCGGATTTGTTTTGTTCTGTAAGAGATTCTTTTCTTTTGGCTCTGGTGTAAGTTATGCTCTTTACTTTCTCTGTTTCTATGTTCTTTTAATCTGGTTCCGAATGCTCTTCCCGTTTTACCGATATAAGTTTTGTCACATCCCTTGCGTCTTTTGGATGGACAAGTTAGTTTGTTAGAGTGATAATTCATGCGCGTATTTTTTTGGGGGGTGGGGGGCTTTGGGGGCGCCAGCCCCCCGGGGTAAAAGCAGAGGCGGCCAAAATGAAATTGGTTAATTTTTTTCAAACCTGATATTTTTGATATTTGTAATGTTAACACATGTCCCAACTTGCACCTAAATGGAATTAGCCAAATTTGTTGTCTTTGTAGGTCAACAGAGCAAAGTTCGACATTATTATCATAATTTAAAATTATGATAATATTTCCTCCCATAGAAATGCGTGTTAAATGGCCAAAATAACCAGTGGGGTTTCTTTCACTTTACCTTGTTATTTCAACCTAAAATGGACAGCAACCCTTACCGTCAATTATTACTAATATTATTTCAACATTTTGAATAAAGAATAACAAAATCAAAATTTGACGGAAATCGTACATTAAGGCTTTAAGAGAGTGTATTTCAACATAAAATCCCCCCCCCATTTTTTTGCAGTGTACTACGACACCAGCAAACACAAACGTATTTTAAAAACCACTATTGTTGTTGTTTTTTATTATTATTCCAAAGGTTTTAATTTAAATGTGTATAAAGACCATCAATACGTTTTTAAACTTTATCTTGGTCAAACACCTTTGCAAAATATTTTGGCAACAGCTAAATAACATTATGTTACAATGTTTTGCATCAAGTTTTCAAAAATGTTTTATGAATGTTATTAAAATGTTTTATACCCTTCAAATAACCCAACATTGAAACCTTTTCTTTAAAACGCTGTGTTTGATGAGATACTATACTACTTAATACTACTTAATTAATATGTATAATACTACCGTAAACGTTCGCATAATGGCGCACCTGGACTCCTTTGCCTTGGGGTAAATTTCATGTACAAAGAGGGAGTTTTCTTGCCGAAAAATCCCAACAAGAATTACGAGTATGTGCCCTTATTTGCTTATACGTTTGTGTCTAAAATTCCAGTTATGTCAAGGGAGCCCATAGTACCAATAGACGAACTTTTACGGTATACTACTTAATTCACAGTCATGAAAGTGTAATGTTATTTTTTGTGGATTTCGATTGCCTATGCATTAGCAATTTAACAGGAACTGCATTTATAAATAAAAAAGGAATTCTTCAATAATGATAATCGTATTTATATCTTGATTGCGCATCTGAAATTTTGTTTTGAATCAAACCATCAGCCCAGATTCTGAATACAGATGAAAAATCTAGGTTGTAAATCCTGAGGCATGCTAGTATGTGGACAATCGCTGAGGATGTCATCTAAAATTCATTATGTTTCATGTATTAGCATCGAACATTCCTTACCAGATCATTGGCAAAGTAGATCACGCCTTTTATAAAAAAAAAAACAGATGCTTAGCCCAGAGGTATGTGAATAGGCGCCTAGGTATTAGATATTACCTATTTCAGATATAAAACATCTTACGGCATATTGTGTGAACCCCCAATCGGTACCCTACATTTTGGAATGAATATAATTTAGATAATAATATATCTTGGAATCAACACTTAACCAGTATGTACATGAAAATGTAGTGATAATCGTAATTTTCACGCCGGATATCGGTTTAGAGTGTTGCAATAAACAAAAGGCACGTGTAATGTTTTTATAAATTGGTTGACAATAATTGTGATTGGCATAAGTGAATGTCATGCAAAGGACATTGTGTTTTCTCGAAGGTCACATTTTGAATCAATTTCCGTAGAGTCGTATGTTTTGTCTGAAGAACAAAAAGGACACTAAATATCTAAATATATGTGGACTTGCCTGATTTAAAAGAAGTGAAAACTATCAAAAAGTTGCCCTCATTCACTTCCATACATGAAAGTATTTATAAACTGGTGATCTTGTTCACTGCACTTGTAATTGACCATTACAACAATTTGCGATAAATGCATTATATTTACCAAGTTGAGAAGTTAACACTCGTCTACCCTCTTTTTTTATCCGGCATATTAAAACGCTTTTTTACAGGCAAATTTGCCTTTGCGCTCAATTAAACTATAACAATTTCAACTCAACTTACCCCGGGGTATGGCCGACCAGAACACTATGGAATAGGGGGGTTAGAAAATCCGTGACTTTAAGACTAGTTTGGAGAGCTATAATGTTTATTATAATTTTTTAGCATGTTAGTACATAGACAAAATTTCCCAATTTTAGCGAGGTCACGCTCAATATGTAGCAATATTACGTAGGGTTTACACTTATTGTAGTATCATTTGACAAAAGAGACCTACACCTAATAATATACCAAGAGCCTTAGAATCTCACGTATTGAGCCCATAGCTTTCCCTATTATGAGCATGGGCTTTATTAGACTCAATATTTGAGCACAAACACCTCTAGCTCAGGAACCGCAACAACTTACCTTACTACAGATAATTAAGGCACCTTTTTGTATCTCATGTCACCTGTGGGTACAGTGTTTATCTATTACATAATTGTAAAGATCGCATTGTAGACACATATTCCTCCGTGTGCCTACACAACCCATCAACATTGGGTGTGGGGGAGCGTGATCCCCTGTGTTTATTTGACCGCCTTGTTTACTAAACCAGTGGCGTAGCCGGGGGAGGGGGCACATTTCCCCCGCAGAAATTGTTCATGGATAAAATGGGGACGGCAAAAGGTAATGTATCACAAATAATTGGTGGGTGTTTTTTTTGGTAGGCAAATCTGTAAAATTGTACTCACTTTCTGAGCTTTCGATGACCGTTTATGTCATCTTGATCACAGATGTCCTGGCTCACTGCACTTCCCGCCATGGGACTTGGTAGTCTCATTCTCACATGTTCTTGATTGGTTAAGCAGCGAGTCGTAGACGTGATCCAGAAAATACATCCCCATGTCTCGATTCATGGTTTTGTCGCCCCTCCTCCTGATCCACATGGCTTCGCGGAATTTTCTAGTGAACTGATTTGAGTCTTTGTCTATTATCTTTGTCACCTCCCAGTTGAAAACGTGGTTTTCTTGTGCGATATGGTCTGTTATTGCGGATTTGTTTTGTTCTGTAAGAGATTCTTTTCTTTTGGCTCTGGTGTAAGTTATGCTCTTTACTTTCTCTGTTTCTATGTTCTTTTAATCTGGTTCCGAATGCTCTTCCCGTTTCACCGATATAAGTTTTGTCACATCCCTTGCGTCTTTTGGATGGACAAGTTAGTTTGTTAGAGTGATAATTCATGCGCGTATTTTTTTGGGGTGGGGGCTTTGGGGGCGCCAGCCCCCTGGGGTAAAAGCAGGGGCGGCCAAAATGAAGGGGCGGCGGAAGAAGAAGGGCAAAAACAGGGGCGGCAAAAGAATTATTAAATAAAAGGGCGGAAAAATATGATAAAGCATACAAATTTTTGAAAAAATGGTACTATAAATCACAATGTGCTGCTTTTAGGGCGATAGCGCCTGAAACCCTTTTTTTATTTTCTTCACCCCCCCCACGGCCACGGTACGCCACTGGTTATGGGGCCTCACAGCCAGTGGCGGATTTAATCTGTCAGCAAGTGCTGACAAGCCCCCCTGTTATTTTGGCCAAAAGCCCCCCCTGCCCTTTTTTTTTGCTTTAATTGTTTTCTGCAAGGTTCAAAGGTCCGGTGGGTAGAATAGTACTGAAAAGGTCATATATATGCCCGTGCATGCAAGAGGACATTCTATTTATGCCTGCATTTTAATATGATTCTTGAAAAGTTTCATTAAATTTTGCACGTTTTGGCCACAGCAAGAGAACAAAAGTCAAGGGCCCTAGCTGCCCAAATTTAATATTTGGGAATACAATTTCTATAGAATCCGGACAAAGAATTGGTGCATTGCAAATTCTCAAAGCGTATCATCAAAGCTGGCTCTAAAACTACAAAGGACCCCATATGTGGACAGTGATGCACTTAAGCCTGAAGGTCTTTCCCCTTAGATATTTGAATTTGGCCCGGATACCCAAGATCAAGAGTTCCCGGGGGCCCAAATGTCAATACAAAGGGCCTGTCGTTTCTCAATAACTATTTATGAGTTCCAAAGGTCAAATATTATATGTCCCCGGGGCCTAAAATGTTTTAAAAAGTAAATAAAAGCGATAACAGTTCATGGTTCAGCACTTGGGCAGTGTACCTTTACATGGGTATATATGAGCCTCATAATGTCAAATATCATTGGGCCCAAATGGGCCCAGACCCAGAGCACCCAAAATGTGCCTCCCTCCCAATTGCCCTGTGCACCTTCCTTTTTAGACCTAAAATACCATGTTTTGGGCCAAAATAGGGTAAACTTGCATAATTTTGCCCGCGCGAAGCGCGCACTGGCCCTATATTACAGCAAAATAGACCTTCATTTTTTTCCGTGCTTCACCCGCAAATATCATAGTAAAATCGAAAACAAAATATGCCCGACTCTCTCTCAATTGTTATGCTTCTGCCGCATTCTTATACGTAAATCAAATTAAACTAAGCCACTCGAGTGCATATATGCCTTACAGTGAGTTTGGGGCCCTCCAAATTTGGCCGGGCCCAGGGCCCCCAAAAGGCAAATCAGGCACTAAGGTGCATAGGCGTAGATCCGGGGTGTGGGGATGGGGATAAATCCTCTTTTGCACCATATTTTAACAGTTTAGTTTCAAAATGGCAACATTTTTCGCGCGCTTCGCGCGCAGTTGTGTCATAAACTTCATTTGTCGCCAAAAAGTCCTGGATTTAAGATTTTTCCAACCCCATCCCCAGCAAACACAAAAACGTTTTAAAAACGTTTTAAATAAGTTATATTTTGGCTTTTGGTTTAGGTAAAAACGTTTTAATAACATTAAAATGTCGGGTTATATAAAGGTCATGATAACGTTTTAAAACGTTTTGTATGAAAACACTACTACAACAATATTTTTAAATGTTTTCAAAAATGTTATTGTAAACTATTTTTGTAAACATTATTTTGCCAAATATTGTGTCAATACTTCAAAACATTATGTTAAAATATTTGAACCCAGCTAACACAGAAATGTTCTTAAAATGTTTTTTTCAAAACCTTTTAATAACATTTAAATGTCGGTTTATATAAAGGTCATGAAAACGTTTTTAAAATGTTATTGAAAATATTTTGGGTAAACATTTTTTGCAAAATATTTTTTCAACCCCAAAATAACATTCTGTTTAGAATGTTTTGTATCAAGTTTTTTAAGAATGTTTTTGGAATGTTATTAAAACGTTTTTATACCGTTTATATAACCCGACATTTAAACGTTTTCTGTAAAACATTTTTGTTTGCTGAGCAGTAGATTATCAAAAATGTTTTTTAAGGTTATGAAAACGTTTTATACTCTTAATATACCCTTTATATAACCCGACATTTAAACGTTTTCTGACAACCTTTTATAACCTTTTGCGAATGGTGTCGAAAACGTTTTGTGTTTGCTGAATCCCTCCTAATGTCGAAATTCACGCGTACCACGTATGGCTTCGTATTCATTGAGATCAGTTTATGAGCATCATATTGCAGTTACTGTCCGTTTTCCTATACACAATACACAGTACTCTTTCCCATTGACGCGTGACCTCTACAAATAGCCTACGTTAAAAGTATGGGGATATGCCTAGTTAACGTCGCTGTGTGAAAAATAACCGGCCAATATTAAAAGTACTCTTCTAAAATTCTAGACAATATAGTTTTGTAACATGTCCTAAATTTTTAGCTAATTTAGATGTTTGGAAATATGCGTACTTTGGTGTTTTAGGAAGGATATGTAAACGACAAAAAAAAAAAAAAAATATGAAGAAATTATTTCCAAACCGTGTTAAGTCTGCAAACCACCATGTTTCTCATTTTCAAGAACGCTGGTTAACAATAAGCACGTATTGTCTCATTTCGTAAACAAAGACCACACACAATTGTTCTCTAGCGCTCGCTTTATAATCGTTCACCCAACTGAAAGTATAATCCCAGCTCATTGCTCCATTGTACGTGTAAAGCAGACACATATGTTGTGTGTATTTAACCAGAGAAGATATGATTTAATCAGTTGAGCTGTTTTCAATGAGTGTTATCTTGGTTTAATAGCTTTTAATTTGGTTTAAGTCCTGCAAAGGTCGAATTGAATTCTACTGTAGACATGACTGCATCATGTTAATCTGGGATTTTTCTTGCTTCTTGACTATCAAGCAAAAACAGAAAAGGAAATATTCCTTGCTCTTTAGTACCGTTTAAACACTCACAAATCTGATAAATCCTCGAATTGGGTATAGAATAGTGTAAAATTGCACATTTTCGCGCGCTTTGCGCGAAATTTACCGAAATAATATAGGCATACATCAAGTTTTACTTCAAATAGTATGAGATGGAATGAATGTTTGCGCACTACGCACACGTATCTCATAACATTGGGCCGAACTAATGATCACTATCAAATTTTGTTCTTACTCTCCTCCCGACAAAAATTCAAGTACGTTCCTGATTTCAACTCTTTACCATTGGGCCCCCAGGATATTTTGCTGACAGGGCCCTTTTCCTTAAATCCGCCTCTGCTCACATTGTCACTTTTCTTTGGTTTCCTTCTTTGATTTGTTTGACATTTGATGTTTGACTTTGTCAAATGACAATCTGGGATAACCAAAGTTTGTTAACGCTTTCATAATTCTTTATTTTTCCTCGTTCTTATCTTCCTCTTAAGTTATTACAATATTATAATGTTCAATTCTAGACTTGAATAATACTAACGCTATCACGCTAATAAACTGAATATACACATATATTTTGTAGTAATATTTAACATAGATTTTCGTTTCTATACCAATGTATTCCTCTTTTTCTGCTTTTCTGTGGTAATTTTAATTCTATAACTGCACATTTGTGTACAGATTGAGGGCGCTATTTACATAATCATATAATAAATTCAAATTATCCAAATAAAATGAGTTATACCTTACATTTCATGATAAAAAGTTTTTGAAAATTCTCCTGTCATATATTAGTCTATTTGCTGATGTTCTTATACCATTTTACAAATGCCTACCCCGCACAAAGATATAAACAAGATTTTAGATCATTGTTCAACTTTTCTTAAAAATGACTCAGTTTTACATGCGATCAAACAATCGAGGTTATCAGGAATGTTCTTGGTAGCCATTCCGAGTTGTTCTTCTTATTCATTTAAGGAAGCTCGTATTACATAGTTTAATAATGATATTGTAATTGACAATAAAGTTATGTTCAAAGCTGCTATCATTTGAAATTCTATACGCATTTTGTGAAACATGAAGTGCCATATTAAACAATCACATTCAATCAGACATCATTGCAAACGTTTACGACTCTGTTAAGTGACATACATATTGCAAATTGCCTCCATTTAATTTTTATTTGAACACCGTAAAATAACCAATAAAAAGCTAACTGCCAGCAGGCATCATTTTGTGACATTTAGTTATATCTTCATTTTTTCATTTATCTGTCCAAACGTGACTCAGATATACCTATGAAACTCAATCCTGAACCGCCTTTTATAATAAATCAAAACATCTGCATTTAGTTTTCCCATATCGTAACACGCTCTTGGCTTTGCTTAAAATCTTGCAACCCACTCTTCAAGATTCAAAATATAAGATTTAAATGGCGCAAATGTTCGTTAAAATGTCAAACTTGTCAACTGCCTCTCCCCCACAGCTGCGACAAGTTCTCATGTCATTTCTCCTTTCTTTTACTTACTTCAGTTTAGCGCCAATTTGTTTTGTGCGTACCGCTTACAGGTATATTATGCAAGTGACGTTTTTTAAGTACGTAGTTATGTATTAATGTGACAGCAAGGAATATGTGTGAGGAACGGAATGTTGCAGCTGGGGTAACTGTGCTATAACAGAATGCCACCAAGGAGGATTTGTATTTGTACAACTGTGCTAAAGTGCAATGATGATGACATAATTTTCAACAAAATAGCCCAACGGGTATTATCAACTATCTGTCGGTTATTTTCACATTTTACTCTTCCTCGTTTTTTGGAGTTCCTTTTATACAATTCCATTGCAAACAAAATATGTTCTTAAGTCAAAGGCCATCGGTATTAATAATCGGTGTTAATTAACAGATTGGTAAACTTATATTCATTCAACATTCATCAATTTCGATATCTAACATATTGAATTAGCAGAGTTTTAAATGTTTTGAATATCACTTTCCAGCATTTTTAGGTTGGTATTGAGAAAATCAAAGGATGTCATTAGTGCATTGCATTATAACGAAAACCCCATGCCCAGGTATTTTGGTTAACTATCTATTACACCATTTATCTGCAATCTGATGCTGTCTCTGTCCATATTGCTGATAGTTGAATAAACAATACATGTTATTTACTCAACCGAGCTTCTCTGTGTAATGGTATGAGTGACCCAATATCAGACCAGACAGAGGATTTGCGGGTGTTCATGTTAAACAGCATGACTGTATTGTAGTGTATTGTGACTGATTACTCAGTGTTTACTCAATGCTTAGCTCGCAGGGAGCTTTCAGTGCTTTTGAAACTAATTAACTGAATTTGACCCCCTTAACGTAAACAAAAACAAAATTCTATGTTTTATTGAAGTGCGCACAACCCTGATCTTTGCATCGCAAAAGTTACTTTTCCGAAATAATGTCACCCGTAAAAGTTTTTAGCCTCACCAGTTTCCGTAATTTATTATAGATTATTCTCTCTCACCTAACACAGTGTAGCGCTGCTGTGGTCTTCACAAGAGTACGCCATCTCACTCGATCTGATGCCAAGTGCGTTGCACCTTGCATTCCTTGGTTACAAACCAGCTTCACATTATTTGTCCAAGATGTTGGTGGACGTCCTCTTCCTCGTCTGCCTTCCATAGCCCCTTGCAAAATTTGCTTTTCTACACCTCCATGTTTCCTGACAATATGGCCAAAGTACTTCAGCTTTCTCTCCATTATGACGTTTGTGATGGTTAGACTTGTACCAATCTTGTCGTGCATCTAGGAATGTGTTCTCCTGTCTTTCTATGTCACTTGTAGAAGCCTCCTGTAACACCATATCTCAAAAGCATCTACCCTTTTCCTATCATTCTCGCATTCAAACGCATCCGTAAGTAGCGATGGAAAACACAGTTGCTCGAAGTAGGCGCACTTTGAGGTCAATGGGTAGGCTTTTCCATATACCCTGCACAGTTGTCC
Source organism: Amphiura filiformis (assembly GCF_039555335.1). Classification (NCBI taxonomy): domain Eukaryota; kingdom Metazoa; phylum Echinodermata; class Ophiuroidea; order Amphilepidida; family Amphiuridae; genus Amphiura; species Amphiura filiformis. The sequence goes on from NC_092628.1 coordinate 83,890,042, forward strand.
TTGCAATAACCAGTCTTCAAATTGCTTCACACGCAAAAGCATAAAAAAATCTTGTTTCAAATAATATTAACAATTATAGAGAAAGGATTAGAACGCCTAATTGAATAACCTTCCCTAAAAATACATCCTTAACTTCAACAAATAACTTAGAGGACAAGATGAGACTGTGCTCGAAAAAAGTGATTACGTTTTCAAATTAAAGGCTCCAACGACTTCAGCGATAAATAAAAGAAAATGGCCTGTATTTGGTTTATAAAACAACTCTTTAGTGAACTTGAGATAAGGATTCGATCTATCACCAGACTATCTAAAAACCCTATAACTGCGCTTAAAACAGCAACTCATTAATGAAACATCAATATACGGCTCTTCAGATCTGCAATACTGGTATATGTGGTACCAATCAATAATTGTACATATACAGGCTGTATCAAAATGATTGGTGCCTATCAATCTTTATGTTATTGAAAAGCCTACCTCTTCAGTATGCAGCATTGACTACCCTTGAAATGTCCAAAATGTATAGTTTTATCTCGTGTTAAATTTTGATGTGTCAAACTCATCTATTTTTAATGAAAATTGACGGGTACCAATCATTTTGATACAGATGGTACTACGGTAAGCCAAAAAATTAAGGTACCAGTTGTGCTCACCCCTGTATATCATAAATAAAGACAAGTATGTCAAAATTAAAACAAGCAGCCAATACCTGGTACTCTTTAGCTCTGATTTAAGACCTTATTTGTTGAAATTGGTTGAGAATTAAAGAAACGGTGATCTAAAACCACCTAATGAAGAAACGAAATCAAAAGTTGCACTTTTGTGTTCTAATCAATGAAAGCACGACGCTAGTTTTAACGTGCTAATCATATGGAAGCACGGTGCCAGCTTTCTTGTTCGCGAATGCTTTGTGTACAAATCAATAGGGTTTGCAATGGAGCAAACTGCAACTTTTAATTGGCATCTTCCTTGGGTATTTGGATCGTCGTGGTTTTATTCCTAGAACAATTTCAACGAAGGAAGTCTTAAATTCGAGCTAAAAGATGCAGTTGTTGGCTGCTGGTTCCAATTATGACATATCTGTCTTTGTTTAGGATACAGGGGGTGAACATAACTGGTACCTTAATGTTTTGGCATACTGTATACTAAACAACCGTTAATAAATAGCAAAACCATGAAACGTCGGAATTGGTGACATTCCTTCCTTACAATCCCTAAGCATCTTAGTTTTGGTTTCTTAATAACACATTATCTGAAACACGAGTGCCGCGGTACGTAACACAGAAAATAACATCCGTTATCGGGTATTTTATATTATACATAATGGTACTTGGTACTAAAAGCTAAACTGGCAGCTATAACGATGACTGTGAAGTGGCGTCATAGCCAGTGCTGGTGCAGAAAGTGCAGAGTGAAGAGACAGACATGTAATAAAAAGACATTTCGTTTGAATAAATCATAATTAAGCATGAAACACACATACCTGGGGGAGGCCTTAATATTAATCTTATGCTGAGTTTAATATTATTAATACCACAAAAACAGAACACACAGAAACAGAGGAGACACAACTTCTATGCATTAACATAATGCTATTTATGTGAATGGTATACGGTATGCAAATGAAGAGCTTATTTCTAAACCGTGTTGTTTCTCATTTACTTGTGTGAAACCATCACAATTACTTTGACAAGTTTTACATTAGCAACAATGAGTTGTACCATCAATATTATTTAGCAATATTACGTAGGGTTTACACTTATTTACCACAACAATACTGCATAACAATATGCAGACTATTGTTCTCATTTGGGAACCAAATGTTTCACACAGTATTGTTAGTGTGCATCCATCCGCTGTTTGCTTTGCAACAATTTCATCTATAGTCACAGCATTGAATCAAAAATAATTTGCACTGCTTCTTATCTTGGATATTAAGATACAGGACAGACTACAATCTGGTCAAAAGTAGTTGGAACACTTGCGTAAAAGTAGGACTGTTTAAACCTTATTTCTTTTGTACTTGACATACTAAAATGTTGCTTTCTTTGATGTGAGGTATAAAGCATTCCCTACTATTATAAATCTCCCACTGCCCAGGCAATAAATGTTGTGGGTCTATAGGGATACAAACAAAATGTCAACATTGACCGGGGGAATGGGTGGGGCATATTTGAAATTTTATTTTAAAGTGGTCCAACAATTTTTACCAGGAAAGGAAACACAGTTGATAGTGCAAACTTGTTCTAATTTTTTTGGAAAGATGAACAGTTTCATATTTTTTGTAAAGAAATCTGAGCATTCTAAAATTGTGACTATGTGTGATTGACCTTTTAGTAGGAGACAAAAATCTGTGAAAAACCTGTAATCCAACACAGATTTTGCAAAGATTTTTCAACAAGTCATAGATTTGTCTCTCAAACAATGTCTCCTAGTGTTTGACATTTGATACATTTTGTCTTCTAGTAGAAACTTTTTTTAAATTTTTGTGACAAGATGGATAGTTTTATAATCATTTTACAGTAATCCAAGTATTTTCATTTTGACCCAAAGCCCCCCCGCATATTACAATCTTTGAATCACAATGATGATTTTATAATGATCCGGCTTTAACCATCTGATAAATGCCCATTTAAATAAGTGAAAAATAAAAAAGCAACTCTGAGTATACTTGCAAATTACATAACAAAATGTTTAATTATGACGTTTAACGTTTAAATTGAATTTACTATATTAAAAGAGTATCAAAGGTAGAACGTTAGACAATGTTGTGTTGTGACTTTGTAAAAGTCAGACCCTTTTGCGTCTGTATAAGCTATGATCTGGAGCTTTAAAATTTCACGTAAAAGCGGCATCAGAAAAGGAAAAGCGTCATCTAAAGAAGATTTTTTGAAGTTATTTTTAACACATAAACTGTACACTTTGCTTCACGATCCAGCGCAAGCTCCGCATCCAAATGAAACAGGCTGTCAGTATCACTTGTTTGTTAAAAGTCATCTAAAGTAGAACGTCGCCTTAAGTTACCATTATACTACTTTGATGACGCACAACTATTGTACTGTATCAGTGTCATAATACACTTACTGTCCACATTGTTAATCTGACCACGTGTTTCTAGATTATACACTTTTACAGAGGGAATCGAAGAAATAAAACCTTATTCCAAGAAATCAATGTTTATAGCTGCTTTTGTAAATGCCTAGTAATATCACCCTGATTAAGATTTATAATGACCAGCTTAGGACTTTGAGACGAGCCCGGTCGCTTTTTATTACGAGTTCATATTGGATATCAGATTTTGATGTTTGACAACTTCAACCCTTGACGTAATCAAAGGCAAACAATAGGTTTTTTCATACAATAACTACATATCCGTCAGTAGCGGTAATTTTATCATGGTATATTTGCAATTATACGAAGGTTATTTGATGAAGTAAGTTGAAAGTTAACATCTTTCTTTAATACTAGTTGTATAATATTGAAACTAAATATCACTCGATACACTCAATATTCTTTGATAGCAATACTCAATTCAGGAGGAATATAGTTTGTAGTTTTGAAAGGAAAATATTTTTTGTTGGCGATTAATCTTCAACATTTGGCAGGTGAACTATATAGTACCGCAGTGGCAATTGCTCAAGAAAAATTGAAACAAAGATATACTTGAACGTTTTATATGTGCTCGTAATGTTTCACTGGAATATTTAATTATGTTCGTCAGAGATTCACAGAGTCCACCGGTTCATATGTCCTGTTTTCATTTCGCATAACTGAATGTAGTCATTAAGGTCGCAAAGGCTATTTGAGAAAAAAATACTGGCATTACGTTTCCAATGATAGAGTTCTGTAAAGCTACCTCATTGATTGTCTAAGAACGGATATATAGGTGAAAAAATAGGCGAATATTTTATTTACTCGCTTTTATATTGATGCAATATGTTTTAACATTAAGAGTGTGCATCTATTCATTTGTTTGTTTGTTTGTTTGTTTGTTTGTTTGTTTAATTTGGAGCAAAAATGTATTTTGCAAACAGAATCTGCGCCATGTTACTGTTATACTCAACAAAGTAAGAAAATGTAAATAATGACCAAGGAGTTGGCAACGCGGTGTCATCTTCGCCTCAAGATGAACGTGGCGTGTCAAAAGTACTTAAGAACATCCAGTCCAAAGCCAATGGTACCCCTAGGGTATTTAACCCTTTATAACGACAATATGAACCATTTTATTCAAAGATGTTAACCGAAAACGGATATTGATAATATTACTAACATTGAAAGTTGTTTGGCATTTTGCATTTGTAACTTTAGAACATTTCAAACTAAAATTATGATTACAATATTAGTTTGTCATGTTATTGATCCTTTGATGAATACCACACGTAAACCACAGCACTCTTGAAGGCAATGTAAAGAAGATAAGTTGACCTGTAACACACCGTCCATGTAAATTGATCGGCAGATGTAACAATTCAGAGAGACCGTGTCTCTAGGGTGTTTAGAGAAGGTAACAAATAAGTGATCAAAATGCAGGGACAGCAATTTAGTCAGAATTAGGCAATGCTTAAAATTATATTTAGCATCAAGACCTGCATTGATGATAATTAAAGTAGATGCCTCTGAAAATGGGAAAGATAAAGCTGTATCTTGAAGGGAGTCACTGGTACATAATGTCGCTTTTGGTGATGGTTTAACTTTTGAAGCCGAAATATCGATGCGATTAAGGGGCTATCTGATTGGTTAAAAGGCCTATTTTATTGTCTTTTATACAAATATTGACTGCTATGACTGCTATGAGGGGCATGGTTAAAATTATAGGCCCAAGGTTATCTCAAAACCATGCTATGACCCGAGGGGTAACCGAGGGTCATAGCATGGTTTTGAGATCACCGCGGGCCTATAATTTTAACCATGACCCGAATAAAGCAGTCAATATTTGTTTTATATACCTCATTAATATAGATTTTTGTCATCTGATTGGTTAAAAGGCCTATTTTATTGGTCATATTAGGCCATGGTAAAATTTACAAAGAAAGTTTTTCGTTATGAACCGATCGCGTCACCGCAACTGGCAGGCAGCGCGTTGGCGCCGCGTGCGTAAGGCGAACACGCCATCGCGCGCGTAGAGTTTGATCGGGACGCACACCGCGCGATGTGAAAATGACTATGCCCGGGAATAGTCTTTTTAAAAGACTATTGCCCGGGGAATAGTTCAGCTTCAAAAGGAGGGCATAGCTAATTCAATGACTGCACTTTTAACCAATCAGATGACAGGAATCTATTTTTGAGGTATATAATGTTTTCTATTGCATTTTGTCATGTTTAATAGACTTTATCTTCTATAGTGTCCTGGCGAATTTATGCCCATTTTGTTTGAGCAGGTGATTGTGAGTTGAGGCTTTCTGGCTCGCAACCCTCGTATTGAGTTATACACGTTATTTAAATTTTCCTGTTTAAACATATGGCTTTATATTCAATGTTGCACCCTCAGAATCTTTTTGATAATTACTTTTTTTCCAAATCGCAGCAGACATGACAGACAGATAACCGCACTAGTATAATGTTAATGACCATTACACCTAGTTCGCCAGTGTAGCTGTCCGTAGTCTAGCTCCTAAAAGGACAGTTAAGAGTTTTGAAGTGTCAAAGTAAGGCTAATGTCCTCAATGCCACGGAGCCTCCAATCGTCAGTGTAATCTCTTTAAAGGTCAAGATTTACAAAAAAAAATCTTCTGTTTGCCTTACATAAAATATCCTCCTTATTGTTTATATCGAGTTTATTTTGTACTTTAGAATTATCATACTTTTGAAATAATACTTTTCATTCAGGAGAAAGACATTCTTAAACACCCTTTACACCCGATTATGCAAATTCCAACTGACCTCTATTATCACACAGGAGCCTCTATGTCTAGCTGTAAGACAAGTGTTTGAAAACGTATTTGCACAATCAAATTATTTATAATGTTTATTAAAGGTGTCAAAACTTACAACTTGATTTGCTTCGCACTAGAAGATATTTTCCTTGAAAATTCTGTGACCGGTTGAAACATCTGTGACAAATCTGAATTGGATTTGACCTATCGACAAACTGAATATCATGGTCAGGTAAAATGTGGATTCTATTCTCTAATCAGAAAAACAATTTGAGTATCAACATGCGCGTATTTTTGTTTGGGGGGGGGGGGTTGGGGGCGCCAGCCCCCGGGGTAAAAGCAGGGGCGGTCAAAACGAAGGGGCGGCGGAAGAAGAAGGGGCGGCGGAAGGAGAAGGGGCGGCAAAAAGAATTAGTAAAGAAAAAAGGGCGGAAACATTTTGATAAGTATAAACAATTTTGAAAAAATTGTACTATACATGAAAATATGTTGCTTTTAGGGCGTATAATCCGACTTCAGCAAGCAATGCTGCGTAGATCTATAGAAGTTGTAACTGACTTGTCTGTGAAACAAACTAATTGTCAAACTACTGTGCTCCCCGTATGATAATGCACTGCAGTGACCAGATCCTAGACTGTGATGTTTCACAGTTTCCGATTAAATCAAGGTCAGTCAGTAGCCACTTGCTGAATGGCAGGGATTTATCAGCTATCAAAGATATATCTCATGAGGGTGCTAATCACAACGCATGTTTGATAAAATTGTTATAAATGTGAACCAACGTATACAAAGAAGTACAGAATGGGCGTAGACGTAAGCTTAGATAAAGGAAATAAACTCTTCAAAAAAGTTTGGAAACTTTCCAAAACGGCTATATATCAGAAATATTTGAAATATATTTCCATATTATTTCATATCAATACAAACA